>NC_058109.1:10442080-11642080 GCF_914725855.1 Thunnus albacares
GATGTACAAGACCTTTTTTTCCCACAGCTGAACTGATGTAACTCTGCAATGTAAGTCAGTGACATCTAGTGGGGAAAAAAATAAACTGCATTAAAACACAAAAACCCAAAGTGCTGAAGGTAATACCTGAGTAATGATATTAGAATACAAAAATCATGTGGTGCTGTTTTCTTCTTGTGCTCTCCATTATTTAATACAGAGGTTCCTTCCTAATTTATACACAGAGCAAAAAAATAGATCAGTGTGCACCACATGACATCTGCTCTGACATGAAAACACAAAAATACTTGCACAATGTCACTTCTTCACAAGGGTAACTTGGCCATTTGACTAATTGATATTACTGATAAGTACCGCACTAGTTTTAAACAATGTACTATATGCTCTGTATGTGTGAATGGCGCTGGTTAAAGTATAAAACCTGCTAATCCATGTCTCTTTGCATAAATCTAAACTATAGACATCAGTCTTGAGATCATCAGCTTTTTTGTTTATGGTTGAACAGGAACAGAGAATGTGATCTTTTTCACATGAAAGAGGCATACAATAATTATTTCAAGACAGAACATGCAATAAAGACACAATATTTGTGATCAAAAAAATCTTTGTAAGGCGGAGTGTAAAACGGCACAGGTTTAAAAGGAAGGTCAAAGACAAGTACAGTAGAAGGCTCTTTGCAAAACATTAACCACTATGTAATTGTCAATGCAATCCAGTTCTACATATCATATTCATGCCTGTGCCTGAAATAGAGCATAAGATATATCCATTCATATTCCAGTCATTTTTAAGCAATTTATTCAATCATCACCCCTCATGCAATTACAAGTCATTCAGTGGCCATTAAAGCTGCTCATCTACCAGCTTATCCAGTTTTGAATGACTGAGCAAGTCTTTTCAAAACCAGGGTCAAAGTCACTAACATAATGGAAATGCGGAGGTTCTCGGCAGTCATTTACAGAAAGATTGGACGCATACATCACTTAAGCATTAAAATCAACTGTTAAGGTGCCCTTAACTGCTCTGCTTAAGCTGGTCAGTGATCAGCTGGGGGCATCTGTGGTGACATTGGGCAGCACTCAGGTGTAATCTTCTGCCTGTGTGAATTTGATGGAGGGCAACCTTCCTTAGGTAAAGGTTAAAATGGTTAAACATTAATACTTGGTCTATTCCTTGACAACAGACCAGCAAATTTTCATTATTACAAAGTAAAATTGTGTCAGTCAGGGATCTCGACTTGGAGGAGTTTCCTGCGGCTAATCCAATTATAATTTACAAATGCTTAAAAATCATGTACATGAGTAATTCACAAGAACAAATATGTACTGTAGAAGCCTTGACAAACAGATTTTAATTCGTGTTTTGCAGTAACACAAGTCTGACTTGTTTCTAATTTGGTATGTGCCCTTCAGTCATGTGTTTCAACCTTACGTAAAACATACAGTACGGTATTTAACCAGATGCATAGCTTATATAACCATTATAATTTATACCTCTCATGGCACTGGAATTTCACAGAGGATTTGAAACCAGTCTGATAGCTTTACTGGGGCTCTGAACTTATTTAATTTGCGTTCTCATTCCAAATACAGCCCTGTGATTCATGCCTGCTTTTGAAATATGGATATTTCATAGAGAAGAACGCATTCATGGCATAAGATGCCTCTGAGCTTTCTCTTGTAATTGAAAAAAAAAAGCATCTACTTTGTGCAGTCAAGCTCTCTCCTTGCTCTGCCGTGAAAAGAAGTCGGCTACCATGACAACTGGCAACTAGCTTATGCTGCTTTGTCGTACTGTATGAAAGGACAGTATTGTTGGACGCTAGTGTGCACGGTATTCATCCACAAAATATGACACCTAAATGATTATTCTGTCAACAACTGTAAAGATGTTAATTATTAATGTCCTGTGCTACTTTGTGCTTTTACTGTGTTCTTTGTAGTTTAGGATCCTTTCAACTTGTTGTATAAAGCGTCTTTGAGTATCTTAAAAAGCGCTCTATAAATAAAATGCATTACTATTATTAAAATGTATTAATAAGTCCAGGAGGTGTTTTCAGTAAAACTTTATTTTTCAGTGCATGAACGGAACACCATGTCAAGGTTACAGCCTATCCTTTTCGATCCATTTTTAAATATTTTCTCTTTTTTTTTACATAAAAAAATAATGGAGCAATTTAATATACCTCTATTTTCTCCCCGAAAGAGCACTCAGTAAGTATTTATAAAGGTGCTGTACAATGTACAAACATTTACATCTACTGTTCCTACAGAATGTAGAAGATACCACAAGGATTGTTTTTTTCTAATGAAGCGATGCAAGGCCACAGTATGATACAGAGATGAGATACAAAATGGTCAAAATAAAAGCATAAAGGAGTACAACAGTGCAGGGGACATACAATAAAAAGGGCATTATCTGATTCTGGACCAGAGTAAACTGCCTGTAGGCTACCTGACGCTCAGGGTTGGATTTACTCATTCAACCAACCAAACTATTGCACAAAAACCTACCACTGATTGGCTCATAGCGCATCCTCTAGTGATTTTAACCTGAAAGCTCCATTATACAGTCACACACTCTCATCACAGTCAATTACAGACCTTAACCATCATTTCACTGTCACTGATATTGACTTTATCACACATTTGCTACGATACTGTGTTCCCTGAGCTTATCTGAATATGTCTTAATCTCATAATGTAGTCAGTTGTATAAGCAGGTATGCTGAGTACGTTTTTTTTTCTCAGATTTTACAGCAGAAGCTTCAAAAATGTTGTAAACTAACACTGAAATTTGACTGTTGACTCATTTTTACAGACCCCATTATTGGAACCAATTGTTAATCTAAAAGCCATCATTTCAACTACCCTTGAAATATGTAAGAAGGTGGGATCTCTGTATACCTGCCTTACATCTGCAGCATGTTCAATATCTCAGTAAACCACTACATCACTTTCTATGCTCCATTATCCTTCAAGCTACCCTGGCACATAATCACACAGCAGGACTGACAAATACATAGATTTAAAACCCTCATTTTTCTTTTCTCAATAGTCAAAGGTAAAATCACCAGGGACATGACTCAGAATGTGCACAGTATTATATAAATTGCCATTTTGGCATTAAACAGTGAACCTTTTAGAAAAAATTACAGCTTTATAAAATAATAACGGCAATGCATTGGTAGCAAGTCAACATCACAAATTAAATACAACTCATGGTCATTCTGTTATGCTACAAGGGCAGATGCAGTGCAATGGAATTCAATAGATATTTTAAAGTTAGAATCTACAAAACATGACACATTCAAATATATATATATATATTATATTTCACAATGAGACACGTTTTGAGCGATTGCAAACATTTGGTACAGCGGTTTGCATGTTACCTATACATTTCATGAACTACAAAGATCCATGGTAATTCCTACCACTGAAGTACATCGGAAGGATGGTGAAAGCTCAAATAACATGGGACAAACCGTTGAAGTCTATATCAAAATGTGGAATGGCTTGGTACAGCTACATATACTTATACTCATCTATTATCTCAATAAATTACACACTGGTTGGTTATCATACACATGGTAAACAAGATCTCAAACCACAAGTTTCTGGTCTTTTTAATGGTACTGTTTGTATGGAGTAGAGTCATGTCTATAACCATAGAACAGTTAGATTCCCCGGTAAAGTGAACGCTTGCTGGATTGTATTTGAAATCCACCTGGTGTCCAGAATGAGAATTATAAACAAGAAACAGGATCATCCTCAGTGTTGTGCAGAACACGTGCAGTAAAACAAACAGAAGGACCGACTGCATGCAGTTGAGCAAACTTTTAAGAAAAAGACAGTCAAAATATCCCACAATGAGGCCGAGAGCAAAATTAAACCATAGATGACAGTCACACTTGGTGTATACTACAGGCGAGAGGCGAGGCCTTTCTCCTTTCTTTGCATATGGGTCATTGCATTGTAATGGGTGAAGCGCTGTTGGTAGTTGTTGTTCCACAGAAGGCTCCCAGGATTGGCACATATTCACATTTCAAAATGTCTTGTCTGGCGAGGCCCCGAGCATGCCGCACATGCTTAAATCCCACATCAAAGATGCTGAAGCAGCGGACAAGACAGAGGGGAGCTGCTACATGCCACATGTAATTTCACAGGACTCCCAAAAAAGACGAATCTGGACATGGTCCAAAGGTAATAAAAGTGGCACCATGTTGCACTTCTCTGTTTTATGGAAGAACTCAGAAAAACAATCCACTGAGGGTACTGTTAAATATTCCATGGCACAGCTCAAGTCTGGGCAATCCAATATTCTATCACAAAGGGTCACGAAGGACCTCTGCCTGGGAGAGGATTCTGGCTGAGCTGGGCATTTTCCAAGGGCCAGGGCTAATAGGTCCCTTTGGGCTCTGCGGGGTCCCTGGAATACTGTTTATAGAGGCCACAAAGTCTTCCTTACGAATGTCTTCTTTGGAGTAGAAAAATGTGTCTTCGCTTCCTTTTCCCTCTCTTGGAGAAACTACAGAGCCTTTTCTTCTTAACATGTCTTTAAAAGATGACAATGATTCTCTTTTGTTGATAGTCTCTTTACTTATATTCCTATCTTCTCTAGGTTTGCTCTTGCCATTAGCATCTCTCTGCCCTGAGTCTTTACCAGTGCCTTTCTCGCTCTCTCTGACTATATGAGATGTCCTGTGGTGGTGAGACTCTCCCACCACTCTCTTTTTGAAACTTTCTTTCTCTTGGCCAGGCCCGGTCCTCCCCCCCCTCCCTCCCATCTCCCTTCCTTGTGAGCCTCTTCTGATCTCAAGATTCGCCCCTTTGCAGTTTTTCATTTCATGATTCAAGCTCTCTCTGCTGGAAGAGTCCTTTAATCTCCTCTGAGGGCCTTGCTGATGCTCGACACGCTGCAGGGCCAAAGACACTTGCTGTCCAGCTTGAGGAGAGTTCCTAGTGCTTGCGGATCGTGTTTTTGTCTGCATCTGAGACATCCTATTCTTGCTCAGTGTTGCTTCCTGTGCCAGGCTGTCAGTCTTTTTGGGACTCTGATGTTGCTCTTTGGCTTTAGGAAATGTCTCCCCTGTTTTCTTTGGGCTGCTTAGCTCTCTGGAGTCTTTTGCGGGCCTGGTCCTCTTGTAGAAGGTGATATGCTCAAGGGTTGCTGGAGAGAGCCTTTCCACTTCCTTGTCTGCCCACTCACCACTCTCCTCCACTGAGCTTAAAACCCTGCTGCTGCAGGGCTTGAGGTCTTGTGGGGATAGGGTGCTCCAGCTGCGGGAATGTTTCAGTTTGCTGGAGGAGGGAGAGGAAACATAGATGGAAGCCCCGGTGGGATATGGAGAGGACGAGGGTGATGCGTTAGAGGAAAACACACCTCTGGAATAGCTCGTGGGTGAAATGAGTTTTTGATCATGTTGACCTGTAAAAGAGCCACACATTTTACTTGGAGACACTATGTGCATACACTGATATTAGATGTTTCACACAAAAGACTGAAATTTTGAATGAGGCAAGAAAATTAGATTATTTGTAGAGGTTAATAGTGGAAAGGCATATGAGAAAGAGAAGAATTACCAAGGTAAAAGAGAAGAGGCCAATAAAAGCAGTGAAGATGTTAGTGTTGGTGCTCAGTGTAGTAGCACACAGTAGAAGAAGCTGTACTACCTGCATCATGGGCAAGAGAAGAAAAGCCAAAAGGAAGCAGATGGTTAGAGATTAAATTAATAAATAAAAAAACAATAAAAAAAGAACATTCATCTATTATAACATGCCAAAATAGTCTCCATCAATTAACAAACGGATGGAGTCATTATCATTAGCTAAACTTTAGGTGGATTCAGCATGTATTTAACTACTGTCAGTGTCCCTCCTTGTAAACCTATATAGGAAATACATCCAATCCCTAACAATTTTTTTATTGTTAAATAACATTAATCAAACATGACATGCTGAGAGACTTTACCCTAGCCTTGACCCAATTTATAAATGTCATTGCCTACTATCTGTCACAACGTAGTAAGGTTTTAAAAGATAAGGCTGGCAATATTCTATATTTTTCTTGTGGCTGATAAATCCCATAAAAACACTTCCTAACTCTCCCAGTATTGGGAGAGTCTGTCTGTCTAAATAAGTTAAATAATTTCCTAAGCAGTGTTAGTTTTTAACAAATATTTCTAAAATCAGGAGTAAATAGTGCACTTCTTGGGTACTATTTTAGCTGCACATTTGGTGTACTAGTGAGTGGTTACGGAAGAGGATACTATATGTGGGACTCATAATAAACTAGAGTTCCCATGTTTATCATAATGAAGGTGCTCATTGATGTATGTTGGCCATTCATGTACAATCTGATGTCATCAAGAGGAGGAAATAGAAGTAACATTGCAAACGGAGCGTTCAGAGCAGGCTGAAGCCTCCGCTTTTGACTTGCAGGGAGAATTTTTACAAATATTCACCTCAAGCTTAGGAACTTTGACCATGTTAAACATAGATATTCTACATCATAACAGTATAAAAATAACTAAATCTCAAAAAATATGCCCCCTTTAATAGTTTTTGGAACAATGGAGGTCTGTGGCACAGAGGAATAAGATATTAGCCTTTGAATACACACACAATACTTGTTAATAAAATAATTGTTTCATTGTTGGTTTTGGTCTTTTCATGGGATTTGTTTACAGTAAGAAAAATATAGAATATCACCAGACTTGTCTTTTAAATTGAGCACTGAGCAATAACTTTTTATGGGGTAAAATGCCCTTTAAAAACAGTAGCATAGCACTTAGAACAAAAACTTGAATTGAACTGCGTACTGCATGTTGAACCTATCATCTGTTGTTACTATTAATTGTTTGTATACAGCACTTACTGCCATCTTGAGCCAGGCCCGCCCCAGGTCTCAGCAGCAGTACCACTTTGTTTCCTCCAGCCTGGATCAGTTCAATAGCGCGTGTATGGGAGATGCCGCGAGCCGGCTCCCCATTAATCTCCACTATCTCATCTCCAACCTGTCAGTAATACAGATTATGTAGTTATTAAACAGAAACCCACCTATCAAAGCTTAGCATACTCTGCTATGTATGGACACAAACTAAAACATACAGATGCTGTGTGCTTACACACAAATATGCATAATCAAAGAATCTAAATTTCATGCCACACATACACAGCCTTGTAATACCCTAGAGGTACCCTCTATTATTGGAGATGACAAAATAACTCAGGATAAAGCATGTAAACATGTCAGTCTGTTAGGCTCTAATCAGTGTTGACATTCCTCTCCACCCTTGGATATGCAAAGTCATGCCCAGAGATCACAGTCTGGCAAGCCTAAGATTGATTGCCGCTAGGAGGTTCTATTCTTCTTCTATCCTTCTCTGCACCGTCTCCCCTCTCATCCTTATAATAATGTGATAATTTCATCCCCATGGGGAAATTCTATTTTTTGCTAAAACTGAAAGAGTGCAGGGTCAGTTACAGTGTGACCTTCCTGGATATGGTCAGTGTCTTAAGAGGGATGGACACTTGCTGACAGATAGATAGATAAGATGAGAAACTGCAGTGTTACAGCAGCCAAGTAACACACATAACAAAAAAAAGACACTTGAGGATGTAGGTAAGATATACATACAGTAAATAGAGAAAAAATGTATAAATAATATACAATTAATAAGAACAAAACACAATACGAAAATAGAGACCATATAATAATATATAATAAAGACCATAACCCATATCGCTGATCCACTATATCTTTCCTGTTTGCTGTGTAGAGCACTTGAGTTACTTTGCTTAATGGAAACTCAAAAATTGCAGACACATTACAGATGAGAGCATCTACAGCATGATACCCTTAACACTGTAACTGCATCTGTTGAAACACAATTCAATTAGTTTAATCTCCAGTGCACACTAAAAGAAATTTTATTTACTCTAATTTACCTCTGTGATTTATAAACTAGTAAATGTTCAAAATTAGATTCCAGCAATGTAATGGTTTTCATAAAAGCTCGCAAAACTGTATCTAACAATGTTGAGTGTAACAAAAGGAGCTTAGACGTAACCGAAGAATGCAGTGACTTTTATTCAATCAAGAAACCAAGTCTGCATGCCCCGAGGCTGATGATTTCTTTCTGTTGGCAAATGGTTTGTCTTTCCAAAACTCCTGCAAACTGTCCAAAAATCTCAGCTAAATGTCCATGACATTTGGTGTGAATATTAACAGTCCAGGGAGAATGACTCCCAAATTAATTTGGTGACCCCCTGACCTTTCCTGTAGCCCCACCATCACACCAAAATTTCTACTTCAGGAAATTCCATGAACTTTCCTATAGCTCAACTTTGCACACAAGATGCTCAAATTTAAATGAAATTCAATTTCAGTGACCCTTCTTCTATCTTCTTCTGAGGGAAAATCTTACATTTAAAAATTTTTGCCCCACTACTACTAAGATTCTTAAAAAAGCAAATTCAGCAGTATGTTGTCCTCTCAACTCAATGTGTTGTGGGGTGTAATGAATATTGCAGCCTCTAGGGGGCACTAGCAGTGTTATAGACCTTTTGAGTTTGTATCATCCAGCCACAGTGGCAAACTTTCCAAACTAAACTTTCTGCAAGTCAGGTAATCATAAGATAAAACATTTTCTATCAAGACAAAGATTACCTATCCACTGTCAGGTAACTATGGCATAATTTAAGGTAGAAAAAGACATGCTGTATAATAAAATGACCACTCACATGGATCCTTCCGTCCAGCTGAGCAGGTCCGTCTTCAGCCAGTCTCAGGATGTACAGACCCATGTTGTACTCGGTTCCACCTCGCAGACTAAAGCCAAAGCCCCTGGGACCCCTCTCTAACTCCACTGTCAGACAACCCTGCACAGCATAAAGATAACACATTGCTACACTCATATACAGACATATGAAGACATGCAGCAACACACACACAAATACGTAAGCAGGTCTTGATGAATAATTCCTGTAATAAAAGACCTGAAACCATGAAACACCTTCCTGTTTACGGAATGTGCCTGTTTTTAATCACACATATCTGTTCAGCCTGAAGTTGCCTTGACAACAGTAATGTCTCATCAGATTGTGGAGAATTTCCTTGATGACATCTAAATTGATTTTAGATGTCATTAATAATCCCTGCTCTTTTCTGAATGGCTTTAATCTTTGTCTATTGGACTTTAAGTTACATTATTTGGATCTTTAATGGATGCATGGACCCACTGAGTTGTATTTGATGACACCAGGATGTTATGTTGTAAGCACACAGTAAATACTATTTGTTTTGAATATTTCTTTTCATATAGTCATAAAGATTGCATGTTATATGCCTTCAGAAACTTTAACCTTCAGATTGTTGTTAAGACAACATACAGTGGAAGGAATAAAATAATTATTCTTACCTGGTTCGGTCCTGTCACACACAGCGTTCCCTGCTCACTTAGTGGAAGAGTCTTGTGGTCAGACCAGTTGACTCCATCTGTTTTCTCCTCCAAGTCGAGGTTATAACTACAACAAACAACAGATGTGATTCTTCAGTAATACATGTTGTATACAGCATGCTGCAGGCAAAAAACTGAGCCATCACGCAAAACATAAAACCTAATGTACTGCATAATGTTAAATGGATGAGGGATGCATTTTTTATATGGATTTTTAAATGTTTGTGCTGTATTGTACTGTATACAGTATGTTCTATGATTTTATTATCTTATACACTTTTATTACACCAGCTTTTTGCTCTGAAGGCAACCCTCCTCTTTCCACACATTATTTCATGTTGAGTCTAATTACAGATGGTGTTTGTGGTTTAATGATAATTAATCAAGGCAGGCAGTGCCATCATTTTATTAATATCACCATAACCGCGCTGTATTATGATTTGTTTTCAACTTAAGAAGGGGTTTCTGTTGCATTTCCTGTCTGCACCGTCTAAATCATCCACCAGGCCAAAAGGGAAAGTAGGAGCAGTGGGGTGCATCGACAGGAAGAATTTATGGAGAAAAAACATAAAAAGGTGGAACAATCATTTTCTCAATTTTGCCCAATTGAGCCCAATTTTGGTCACTTGGTGTACATTTTGTACTGTTAAAGTACAAGTTTAATATTGGTTGTCCAAAACTAACTGCAAAAAAATTGTATCCTAATAAAATTGTATAGGGTACAGATGCAGCAAAAGTTCTGCTCTGCTTTTGTCCTGAGAGTGAACTTCAAATCAACTATGCAAAAGCTGTTTCAAGGGCCTTTTCCCCTGTTTACTTCAACATTTCTTTTGTGCAAGCGGATCCTTACCGCTCATCCTGTAGTGCAGATCGTTGCCCCATCGCTCTGTGTTGAAGAGCTGGACTCTGTTTAGCTGAACTGGCTCCAGATGGAGGGCCCTTGTATTCTGAAATACATTTTATGATTTTATAATCTTAAGATATTAAGACGCCCACATATATCATTCTTCCACAACAACTTTCACATTCATTTCAGGTTAAAAAGTGAATCATTTAATTTTCTTTACTTTATTTAAGAAAATTAAGCCTGCCTGCAAAATTATAGGAATTATAAACAGACTACTTAATTCATCAGTAGAAGATTAACCAATCAACCAATTCCCCCCAGGCAGACAAAAAAGTTGAAAATTTGATTAAACCAAATTCATCACAAGACCTACAAACTTTAATAAAAGGTACAATTGGGCACACAGAGATACTCACCATCCTCAGGAACCACAGTGAGGGTGACAACATTGCCGGCCTCCTTGATGAGCTGTACAATGTCATTGTGAGAGAGCTCTATGATGGAGCGTCCGTTGACCGCTGAGATACGATCTCCAACATGCAGCAGGCCACAGCGGTCGGTGGGACTGCCCTCAATGATTCGGCCAATTTTGTGCGGGATGACTGAAAAGGCAGATATGAGGACAAATGAGACATTAAGACCTCAGATGTATCGACCATAATGAAAACCTTGAAATACATCTAGAAAGTTAACACGAAAGGCAGTGAGCATGGTCCCACAATAACTTTACTTTGTTTTGCTAAAATAAAGGAGAAACACATGGCTGTTATATCTCACTCCTTACATTCATAATTTCACTTTATTCCTCTTTAAATTGGTTCATATCTCTAAATACACAGTAGCTAACATACAGTATTATATCTTGCCATGACAACAGAAATGAGTGATCAATAAGTCTTTCCCATTGTCTTCAATGTGTATTTTCTTAATGTTTTTTCTTATGAAGTCTTGAAACCAAAATGTATTCATTTTAATATTCTTTTATTAACTATTACAGCATGTTTAATGAAAATAAAATATTATCATGGCCCCATCCATTTGTAGTATGACAAACATTTCCAGCGTACTTGGAGGCTGTTGAATGGTTGGGTTACATGTAATGCCTGTTACATTCAGAAGTAAATCTATATTTTGGATTGAACAGGACCAAAATCCCATCAATACATCTTACTGTATGTGAGCTTAGAATTTAGATAATTCAATTTTAAAATGAGTTTAAAAAAATCAAATAATAATTTTGGTACTGACAGATTTGACTCTCACCTCCGTGCGGGGGTTTGCTCTTGGAGGTGAGGATGACGAAGCCAAAGCCCTCAGTATCCTTGCGGTGGAGAGTGATATCAAAAGACTCGTGGTCCAGAGCGCTGGGCATCGGTAGGCGAGGTAGTTTGGGAGAACCGTTCACTAACACTGGAGCCATTTCCTGTATCTCTTCCTCGGTCACGTCTAATATGAAAGGATACAGATGTTAATGTACTTTTGTTTGGTGTACTTTTTTGTATTGTGTGTATGTATGTTTGTATTTGTGTGTGTGGGGTGAATGCATTTCTGAGGATTTTTTTTCATGTTTGAGAAATATTCAAATAAAAGTAACAAAGTGGTGTCTTGTTACTGGGTTTTATAAACAAAGTCACAGTGGGGCAGTAGGATCAATAGGACATGGATGATGAAAGTGGTTACCAACGGCTACTGGTGGCTATGTTGGTGGACAGACAACTACACAGACATTCTGTGCAAAGCCTCTATTGCCTGAAGTCATAATTGAGGTGGTGATTCTCCAGATCATTTAAAGAACACATCTCCTCTGGATTTTCTACTCATTAAGTGTGAGTTGTGCTCCTTTACTTGGTCAGCTATGCCAACTGCTCACGCTAAACACCGAGTCCATATCTATGTTTGACTCATACATCTATTTTTCAACAAACTGCTGTTTCTATAAAAATCTTAAATGTATCATCTCTTGTGTGTCCAAGGATATTTAAAGTTTTAATGATTTGGGCATACTATAGGCTGTTATTTTTCCATTTATTGATTATAAAGAGTCAGATATTAACAGTAGTAGCAAATAATATATTTACAATGATAACGTGGTGTTTTGCTTGTTGCTCACCTCTGTAGATGACCTTCCTGCGCACAGTCAGCATAACTTGACCATTACGGGCAGCATTGGTCATCAAATCCAGCACCTGCTTGTGGGAACGACCCTTGACCATCACACCATCGATGCCAATGAGCTCATCTCCTGCTCTCAGACGACCATCTTTCTCTGCAGCTCCATTGGGCACAATGGCCCCAATGTACACCTGGGGAAAGACATTCTGATAGAGGGTCAGTATAATGGAGAACTAGCCATTGAGGAAGCAGACATTATTATCATTACTAAGGCTTAGAAAACCTTTTTACAAAGCACAGAAAAATTGTTATTTGTCAGTTCACATCACTAGCTCTGATGTATATTAGACCTTCTAGTACAATCTTAAAGACAGTTTTTAGTTTTGAAAAGCTACACAAGTTTTTCCAGTCTACCGACCACTCAAGCACTTTACAGCACATGCCAGCATTTACCCGCTCACCACACATTCACACGCTGATGGCAGAGGCTGCCATGCAAGGTGCCAAGCTACTCATCAGGAGTGATATAGCACTCACTAATGCTCACTCACCCATTCACACACACACTCACAGCAATTTCGAGTTCAGTATCTTGCCCAAGGACACTTCAACATGCAGACTGTAGGAGCCGGGGATCAAACTAACAACCTTCTGATTTGTGAACGACCCGCTCTACCTCCTGAGCCACAGCTGTCCAGTGTTATTATATACTTACTGGCTGTTGTGGACCTTCTCCTCCCAGAACACGGAAGCCAAAGCCCGTCTCAATGTCTCTCTTTAGAAAAACATCTATGTCTTTGGTGTGAGGCTCTGTGGATGAGTAATACTCCATCACTATTGTGTAAAGAGATCAAGGTTTCAAGCTGCACTGGACATAAGGTTAAAAAGCAATATCTGAGAACAACTGATGAAGTATTTTGGTCTACACTTACGTCTGCTCTCCAGTAGGGCTTTAGACTTCAGGTACATCTCTGTGGCATCTCGTTTGGGGGAGTCGGCAGAGCGCAGTGTGCTCGTGTTGGAGTGGTAAGCAAGGGCCTGGGGGGCTGAGTCAGCGATACCATCCAAAGTCTCTGTACTGGCTGTCATTTCCTGTCTCTGTAAAGATTACATTGGCCATAAACACAACATGTTGGTTCAAGTATTGTAATTACAATTTTCTTTTTTATGTTTTAAAGGATCACACTTCCTTTGGTGTTTGCCTATGAAAGACATCACACATTTTATTGATAGTCTCTGTAGCTCATTATCCCAGTGGATGAGCATCTAACGGTGATAAATTATCAAATGCAACAAAGGTCACTTCACTGACTCTCTTTTTGAAAAAAAAAAAAAACATAGACTGTTTTCACTATACAGTCATCCTATTGTTTTGAGGGCTAAGCAATAAGATTTTAATGTAATTTAAAATCCTAAAACTAAAGATTTCCCTGTGGCTGTGACAGGCCTTTTGAGCCAGAAAGGGCAACTTCTTTATCTAAAACTGTTGTATTAATAATACCACAATATCTAAAGAGGCTCATCCATGCTTCATTACCATTGCAATCCCCTGACAATAGCCCTAAGAATATGAATACTGAAAGGAAGTAATTAAGACCGTTTTTCAGAGCAAACAAAAGGAGGCGCCCAGAAACATAATCAATATTCAAATTTATTTAATTCGATGCAACAGAGGCTTACTGGTTAAGCTGAAGGACAAAAAGCTTTGAAATTAAATTGAGGGATAATTCCTCAAGGGGAAACAATAGTTAGGAAAAAGGAAAAGATATGTTTTTACTCACAGGCTTTAGACTCTTGACAGGGGATGTTTGACCTATAGAGAGACACAGATAGACAACATGAATATGGTAAGAAATGCAGATATATGATTTGGAGCAACAACAACCACTGAACCAATGTCCACCAGATGGCACTGCCTCTCTGACTGAGAAACAGCAGCAGTGAGCATAAAAATAAACTAGTGAGTTGCTCTAAACTCACTAAAGAATGCTCCATTAGGGAATATACATCCATGTGTGGTTAAAGATAGATAGGGAATATAAAGGTAGTGCATGTGCTGGAGTGTAGACTACATGGTTCAAGCCCACTGCAGGGCTAAGGAAGCGGGTGAGAGCATTAGAGATTCATGCATATAATTCAATGACCGATAATTCTCTTCCCTCTCTCTGCTCGCTGTACAGTACACCCACACGTTCCATCTCAGGCGCTCAGATTGTTCCCTACAGATCATCTCTTACAGCCCCCTCCTCCCTTCCCCTCAATGCCCTGCATTAACTGGATTAACAAACACTCCTCTGGAGCCTACAGCCCTGTGGGGCTGGACCAACACTTGGCCTGATGAGGGTTTAATGGAGTCTGATCTAAAAGGGGAGACGCAGCGGCATTTTTCGCTTCACTGCGAAATTCCCAATTCAACCTTAGAGCCATCAAAGTCATGAAATAAGACAAATGCACACACCTGAAACACACCCACCCACACCACTCTTTTCCTTTCATCCTCTCTTAGCTTTGCTCTTTTTCTGCTCACCACTAATGCCCAACACTCACATTTACACACACACACATACACACAGAGGGATCCCCTTCTAAGCCAAAGGCCATTGTCTAATGAGGGTTAAAACAGGCATTAGCTCTTCAGTTGGGCAGACTGGGTGAGGCTGAGCCCAGCGCTGCTTTGACTGTGGGGTCATGCAGTGCGTCACTGGCATAGGACATGGTGATGGTGGCACAGCAGTGAGGGTGCGTAGTATGGCTGTTTGGGAGAGGAGAAAGGAGGGTTGGGGCGCGGCTATGGGGAGGAGACCCCTGGGGACCTTCCCTCTATAGCCATTTAGCTATGGCTCTTTAAGGGGCCATGGATATAGAGGCATGCACAGATCCCCAGCGCTCTGCTGATGATCAAAGCCAATCCAGGGTTCATCGACTTGCGCAGTGAATCCCTGGGGCGGCTGGAGATGGATGTAGGAGACATTTGAAGGGTGCCTACCCTCCTCCCTCTCTCCCTTGGAATCAAGCACATCCCCACACTTATGTAATTCCCGTTCTCAGACTTGTAACAGACTGCATTACGCCTCAATGGGAGTCATCATAAACAGAGGCGGTTTGAGCGGAGGCACACAGGAGGATTGCTCGAGAAATGTTCCCTCATATGCATGTGAGAAAAAGAGAAATAGGGCTCAACCAGATCAAGCCTGATCATCGTATGCTACAGCTACAGGGGTGCAGGTGCATCTATTTAAGCTAAAAAGGCAGCAGTCTCTGCTGTGATGACCTTATGCAGACCGCAGACACAGTGGCATCACCCAGGCTTCTACAGAACAACAGTGTGTGGTCAGTCAATGCCCCCCAACCAGCCACAACATCACCTCACCTCCTGTCAGTGTCAGCACGCTGACCTCACCTCCCATGGGCACTGTTGGAGTTGCATTGACAGCAATAGCAATTGGCATTAAAAGCATGAGAATGATGGGTGAGCAAATAGAATGACAGGATGAGGATACACAGAACATGGACAAACACATAGACCCAGGCAGACCTACAATACAAAAACACAGATGCATTTGTTTGTTGTTTCAGTGTCTTACCTCCTCGTAGCACCAGCACGTTGACCTCACTGCCCACTGGTAGGTCCTTAAGAATGTCCACCACTTGGGCGTGGCTCAGCGTTTGGACATTTTGCCTGTTGATCTCTTTAATGACATCTCCTTTCTGAAGGCCACGGCACCACTGGGCATCTAGGATCATCTTCACCTTCTGGCCCAATGGGCAGTCGGCGATGGCAAACCCAAATCCTCCAGGTCCTTTAACCAACGGCACGCTCACAAGCTCTGGCTGCAGCATCCCTGAAACCACCTCTCCCCGCTCCCCCTGCCTCCCATTGGGCATGGCTGCAACGACCGGCCGGCCACTAGCATCCGTAGTGACATAGTGGAGCTCCTGGGAGGAGCCGTGGAGGACGTCACCTTTCACAAGCAGTGGCTGTCCATTGATGAGGGGCACAGCTGTCACCACCTCTCCACCGTGCAAAGCCTGCTGGGGCTGGGCAGCCGGTGGGGGAGGAGGAGGCGGGAGAGGGTCATCGCTGTCTAGATCCACGTCTGGGGGAAGCGGATAGCCACGACAAAGAACCATATCCACATACTGGTTAATGGGGATGGACTGGAACATCTGCACCACCTCTGGATGGGTCTTCCCCAGCACACACATCCCATTGATCTCAACGATCACATCACCTAAGACACAGAGTGAGAAAAGAAAGCAAGTGACAGTGAGAGTTTGTCCCCTGGTATTTAATCTAGACATCACGTCTCTACATTTCATTGGAAAGCACTTAACTCCTTCCTTTGTCAGATAGATCTTTCCTCTAAAATGTTCCTTTCCTCTTCACTGCTCTTATATTTTCATTCTGGCAGCTCCCTGTACCTCTTCCCATTCCTTTTATTGTCAGTCTACCATTCATTTCCCACTTTATTCCTGTCCCTCCTTCACTCGCTGCATTGTTGAACAGACCTGAACAGCGCTCTGAGCCACAACTACGCGGAGGGGAGACGGGTGTAGATTTCTGTCACATTGTACTATTGTAACCATCACACTCACAAACTCAGAGCTCACAGCTGTTGGTTTGTGTAGACAGCCGCAAGGCAATGGCAAGATCAGAAACTAAACAACAAAGAAGTTGGATGGCTTCACGCCCACTATAATCAGTCTGTCTGCTATAAAACTATGCCCTTGACAGTGCTAGAGTTGTTGTTATTGCCTTGTTGAACTCATGGGACAGTGTTGGCGTAAGGGAACACCACAGAGGTAGAATTAATATCTCCAAGTGCATCATGGTAGAACAGTTGGTATATGTTGGCTGCAAAAGAGTTTTCTGTAATATGGCAGCAATTAGCAGTTATAAATTAATAGATCTACCACTCAGATAAATGAGATTTCAATGTTTATTTGAGCAAGAATGCAATTTCTAGTGAGAGTACATCTGCAGGATTTTTGCTCACCAGATGCCATCTTGTTGTCGTGGGCAGCAGGCCCGTCACTGAGCACGTTTTTCACTTGCAGAAACTCATCTGTGCGGTCACCTCCAATGATGGTGAATCCAAATCCCTGGGAGCTCTTCTTCAGTGCTGTGTGGTACATCTCACCCTTCAGCTGGCTGGGGTCTGCAGTGAAGCCAGACATACCTCCTTTACCTGTGAACAAAGTGTACGTATGAGCACATGTAAAATGGTTGTTGAAAAGGTATAGAAAGCCTGAGTGAATGACGGGCCTTATCAAACAAAACTCAGATCTCAAAACTGTGCTCCACATCAAACGCAGAAACACTCATTAATGAATTCATATCCTTCTTGAAAGACAGCAAAATCCATCCATGTCTGCATTGAACGTCAATTATATGCATAATATCCTAAGGATCAACATAGCAATTAGTAATTTCTAATTAACAGGCATAATGTACATTCCTAAACTAGATAAACCCCTTCAACAGAAGCCTTTTTGTACAACCTCACTGAGACAAGAGCACAAATAGACAGGTAAAATGATATAAAATGTTAGCTTAAGATGCTTATTTCCTTTTAACTTGTAACCATTATGTGCTTCCCTCTATTACAAAACTATAGAGCAGAACAGTGATATAACACCCCTGACTGCATCCAGTTTAGCATGATGTCCTCCCATCCCCTCCATACTGCAGTCAGTGACTCCAAAAAAAAAGAGGTTTGTCATTGTAAACTTTTTATAACTTGAGTAAGGAACAACTTAAGGTCAGTGGCAACATCAATATGTACCAGCAGCTTGGCTGTGGCATACGCAATACAGTAGATAACCAACTGTCAGGGTCACACTGAATTAAACTGAGCAGCTTCCCTATCTGGCATTACTGTGGTATCAGCACTTTAGATCATGGACACACCGTTTTTCCCTCCCTGCCTGTTGGTCTCTGGCCAGTGCTGTGTTATAGCTTCGGCTCAAAAACAGTAAAACTGAAGCCAGCCCATGACAAATGATGCTCATTCCAGCGACTGTGCTGTATACTGAGAGAATGTGATGTGGCTGTCAGTCGCTGAGATGCCACAAAAAATCATTTTATTATCGCTTAGTCATTTTACTGAACAAGCTACCAATTCTTGTATATTCAAAGAGGAATGAACTGCTGCAAAACAATCCCACCAGAATGAAAAAAACAAAATGTCTGTGTGTCCCCCCCTCCCCTCCACGTGCCTGTATTGGACAATTTAAATGAAAAGAAAGTATCTAATTGATTTGGGTGTGTGAACCCCTTTTTTGGGCTTTTGACCTTGTGATTTGGTTACACGTACCCCTCCTCCCTAAAGTTTTTAGAAAAAATTTACTCAAACAGGACACTATTCTGGTGCTCTTGTGAACATTGGCAGCATAGCGGTGTATGTGAGATTAACTCAAATAACCTTCAGTGCCAATGTACATCATATTGACGGAACACATCACCCAGTGCAACCATGTGGTTCATTTATGCGTTTCTAATTTTTGGACAACAATGGAGGTCTGTAGCACTGAGGAATAAGATTAATCAGGCTTTGGCAACACAGAAAATATTTGCTAGTAGGTCCAATTTGTTGTAAATTTTTGTATTTTCAGTGATTTATTAACAATAACAAAAATATAAATATCAACAGCCTTATCCTTTAAGATAACATGTCAAAGGTTATGATTCATACTTTGGCTAAATTTACACTTGTCACTTCAATGTGACTTTTGAGATGTACATTCACTGGCCACTTCATTAGGTACACCTGTGCAATCTAATGCAATCCAATACAACAACTCTGCCATAAATTCCGCTTTTACAAAGCTTATACATTTTCAGTTGTTGTTGACATTGCCAGAAATTTGATAATTCTACTTTATGTTTATTATTGAGGTTGTAGTGGGTGGTGGTGGAGTACTAGGGTGCATTATATTGGATGGTAATTCTAATATTTTGTCTAATATTTTGACCACAATAATAAATATAAAGTAGAATTATCAACTTTGTGACAATGTCGAGAAAAACTGAAAAATGTGTAAGCTTCGTAAATGTAGAATTTATGGCAGAGTTGTTGTAATGGATTGCATTAGATTGCACAGGTGTTCCTAATGAAGTGGCTGGTGAGTGTATGTCTACACCTCGCCTAAAATAGCTGCTCTGTGTATGTAAATCTACAGTTGCATATCTTCCTCCTCTCTCTCTTTATCTTTTTCCATTGCCTGTATGCACATGGTGACTGTACATGTTTCTATTTACATATCTATTTTTTTTAAGATCACAACAGCAACTTTCTAGTTTGGCTGGAAAGTAACAATTGCACACTTTCCCTCTTTCCCTTCAGATTTATAAACACTAACTTTCTGAGGCATGTGTGAGGAATTTAAATGCAGGCACTCTCATGCTATCAAATGGTTCAGCGGTCATAAACATCCACTGCAGACATGAACGGCTGTGAGTCAGTGTAAGTTATCACAGTCAGTATGGACTCCACATGTCCACAATGCTGCATGGATCAAGAAAAGCTCATTTACATAATCACATTCAAATTGCTTGATAAACTCATCATGGAATGTTTTTTTTTTTTCTTTTGCTTCCTCCCAGTGAGAGCTGAAATAACCATTTGTGTGTGAAGAAAAATAAGTAGTGGAAGGATAAAGAGAAAGAAATAGATGAAGGAAGTGAGTATGGCATGTGCAAGCCTGTACTTGTGTGGGAGAGTCCAAGGAAGGTCCCCATGCCAATGTTTGTGGGCAGACTTTGAAAGCCAGAGGCAGACAAAACCATCAGATCCACCGCATCATACAGCCATGGTTTTTGATTTCTCATGTGTGACTAAATTGTGTTTTAAATCTCCAGTGACATTATTCAGCATAATTGGGAAGACACCTCTCTTACTACATCAATAGAGCAACAGCAGCTGCTGTTGAATGCACCTTCATCAGCAGGATTTAAAAAGAACTGCCCTTGCAAGGTCAATAGTTGACTAACAGGGAAAGTACCAAGTACATAATGTCAACAACCAGTCAGAACAAAGCAGATATTGAACATGCGGGCACAAAGCCTGCCATGTTGGCTAACTGACAAACATTAAGTACAGTCTTCTCCACACTCTTAGCTGCAGCAAACACGTCATATAATATAGAACTCCAAAATTGCCAATAATGAATACTGTACATAAATAATACATCTTGAAATAAAAGTGACACTAGAAAAGAAGCCACTATCAAATAAAATCTTTTGAAAACAGAAACAGAGAATACTATAATGAAGTAAATGAACTCCAGTAAAACAGTTACTGTGAAAATAAGAATGTTTCATAAATTATTCATAAAAATGAGTTGAGTTTTAATAATTCATCAGATTTTTTTGGTTCATTTTAATAGGTTTCTGTACATAATCATATGTCTAATTCCTTTCTTTAATAGTAGTCATTTCCATAAAACTCCCAGGGAATCTCATACCTTGGAATACTACAAAAGTCTCTTTTATAGTTAGTTACACCTCAGGCATTTCTTGCCTGAGGTGTAACCGTCGACTGATGATGCTTTGGTTTCATCATAGCAACTGTCTGACAGCTCACTAGGTTGTGTAATGGGTAATCAGGGGCGAGGTGGTGAATTTCCTCAGTCCTCACACACCTGAGCAGAGGGATGTCTGATTATGCTTGGCCTCTCTGACGTGCTGTTCCACCAGCTGTTGCCACATGCACTGCTAAAAGCAAGCCTCCTCCCCTGCATTCCCTCTCTCACTCCCTGAAACCCTGCCAGCGTTACGAGCCTGTCTATCTCCACTGCTGCCGCACTGTAATCTATTATACATCCATTGTAATGAAAACATACTTAATTCATAATGTTTATTGCAGGAGAAAAATGGCTTGTCAACCTAAAGAGCAGACCATCACTGCAGCACTGACAAAAACTTTTATTATATGAGCGAACAATGGAAGAAAAGGCCCATTTTGACAACCTATTAATGGTTGAGGCTGCTTGAAGGTTGACGCATTAGGCTGACCTTGCATGAAACAATGATGTGCCTACTGCTTTCTTTTCCCAGAAAACATATTTATCATCACACTGACTTAGGTGAAAGGCTCGGCCTACACACAATGCATAAGCCAAAGTAATTAAACTACAGTTATATTTTAGACAATTAGCTGATGCTCATGTCAAGAGTGATTTGTAGTGAGCACAAAAATAGAATAAGCTCAGTGAAACAGTATCAAGTCTCTGACAATTCTCTCAATTCATAAGCAGACAATAGGGGCCGAATTAGCATACAAAGGGTAGCAGAAGGTAATAGAGTATCAAAAAAGACTTTCATCATTTTTCATTTTAGATGACTTCATACTCACTGAAATTTTTTGGGATGTTGTTTTTACCCAGACAGACAATGACAGTCAGAAAGCTGGTGGAAGCGTATAGTTATACATGTATTTGCATGTCTTGGAGACCTGAGAGAGGTGAAACCCATGAGACAGGGCTCAATATGTCATGATGTTTTTAAAGGTCACCATCCCATGTGTTAGAATTGCAATGTGGCATTTGCAGATTTCCATGTGTGCAAAATCTAATTCTGTGAGTCCTTTAAACAAATCCTCTGCAGTTATGACATATTGGGTGTTTTTTTTTCCACCTAACAATCCAAATAGAGATGAGGTTGAAAGGGGTGACATCTTCTGCAGTGCTGTTTTTACCTTGAACGGGTGCTGCTGTGGCTTGTTGGATCACAGCTGTCTCCTGGCTCAGCTTCTTCTTTGCCTCTAGGACCGGGTTCTCAAACTGGGTTTTTTGGTTGATGTGGCTGCAACATAAACAGGCTCAGATGTAGGGAGTAGAGAATTACAACCACCTACACAATATATACATACCCACCTCTCACTTATAGACCATTTTTCTGCAATTAATTATGTATGCACATAAACCTTTTCTATTTTTTCTAATAGAGGGATGCTATAGTGGCGCCATTATAGATATATTCATTAACACTGCACATATACAGTAACGATTGGCTTGGCTTGCCATTTAATATTGTAGGAAATGAAGCTTCCGACTGCCAGCAACATCCTGTTCCTCTACAACAAAGTAAACAGCCTGCTGTCCCTATACAAACCAAAGCCATTGTTTCACAGTGAGCTCATTTCAAGCTAAAGCACTGGCAGCAACAAGCTCCATCTATATGCCATTGACTCTCCTTGTCCAAAGTTTCTCTCTCATGTCATGTCTACCTAAGAGGGATCCTTCTGCAGTCTGAGCAATAAAACAACGTGACCATTCCTATTTTCTTTTCATCACAACAGATTGCTACCTCTCCTTCCAGCTCCCTCTCTCCTCCCTCCATGCATTCTTGTTGAAAAGCTCCCCACTTCTCTCTACTGCTGCTACAATGGCTGTGTTTCACTGATTTCCTGCTGGGGTTTTGAGCACAAAAACAAATTTTTCACACAGACAATATAAAGAGACGTACACACAGACTTACATTCTATACACACATGCTGACACGCATACTTACACAAACATTGGCAGAACACAGTGAGAGCACAATCAGCGTTGTGTTCGTATACAGGTCACTGCAATGTTACCCACAGAGTTTCATTTTGCCACCCACTGATAAACAATGGGAAAATCCTGATCAGGATCTTCAACTGTTCTCCAGGTAAATGCTTCTCTCTGTTACATAACTCAGAGCATCCTCACCCGAGATAAACAAAATGAGCTATGTGCTAGATCCATTTATTTATTTTTAGACAATATTGATTTATGCCGGTCCACTGCTAATGTACACTAAGCAGTGTAATATGCACTCATACTCTGATCCTTCTGGTGAAATTCACTTGTGCGTTGTGTGCATCTGTGAGGAACGAGTGTGATAGCGCTGTTTGTGATGATGGCAGCTGAGGTGCTTGAAAATTACATGAATCAATAAATCAATAAAACTTACTCAACGTAGTATGTGCCGTACTGTGGATCGTCAATTTCCTCCCAACCGTAAGGTAACTCTGCAAGAAGAGAAATGAGTGCTATTGTGTTTAGTCGCAAGGGGAAAGATGCAAATAAAGGGCAAGCAGAAAGATCACAAAATGGAAGAAAGAAGAGGAAGAGCGGGCTCAGTATTTGGTAGATAGTCATCTGAGAGATGTAACCCAGTCAGCTTGGTGGTGTGGTAGTTACCAGTGTATTTTTTCCCCTTGACTGGGACATTTAGCATAAGAAAGTAGCCATGAAAATAGCCTACAATAATTTAGTGAACATTTCTGTGGTTTCGACAAGCAGGCCGGCTGGAATGGCTGATGTACGTTATGCCCTGATGAACATATCAGGCAGAAGGGGAGAAAAAAAAAAGAGAGAGAGAAAAGAGCTCTTCACGCAAGAGAGAGCTTTCGAGTTGCTTTTCAGAAGCAACACACCAACTAGCTTTCCGACTGCCTGTAAAAAATCCATTAAAACCAGGCTGGAAGGGTCCCACTCTTTCAGCTGTGGCCACTCTCTGTCTCTGCTTGCACTTAAGCCCACATTAGCATCCTGGGGATACAAAAGCACCTCTGGAATTCCTTAAACTAGACCCCAGCTCTAGAATTCCCAAAAAAATTAGGCCACATGACTGATGCTTAGGGTTACTCTTAAGTGACATGTAATTTCAAAAGGATGTTATACTCATATTTGACCCTGGTTGGTGATTTGATTAACTGTGTGAAAATGTGTGATGGATCATGTAATGCACGTACAGCAGAGGTATGCCCTTGTGTAAATACATGTGCAGTAGTTAATGGAATGTCTATGCTTGAGTGGACCTGCTGAGTAGTGCAGTCTACATACCTCCATCCTCACACTTCTCAGGGGGCTTCGCCTTCTTCGCCAAGCGGGGGTCCAACCACGTGGTCGTCTTGGTATTGTGACTGCAGAGCACACAGAGCAGCCAGTAAACATCAACAATAAAGAGCTGCGCCAGCAGAGAAAGCACTATTGAGGCACGAGACGAGTAGCCAGTGACAGAAACACAGCAACCGTAGTCTCATGTGTAATATGCTCTTGTGCACAAGGCTTACTGGATTCATCAACAAACATCTGATCCATTGGTTTACATTCAGCTGTCACATTACCGTGTTTATGGTTAGGTGGCCTTTTCAGAGGGGAGGAAAACCCTCTGAATGTGAAACACGACAAACTCATTTATACTCAAATGTGTTACACAACTAGGGTGTGTAATCAGGAGGAAAATCACAATGGTCTTCTGATATCTTCAGAGACAAGTGGCTTAGAGCCAAACATGAATAAAACACACAGGCTTTCACGTGCACGCAGGCGTGCATGTATGTACACCCACCCACATATAGGCTTCTAAGAGAGGTTTGTTTACTCATTTGTTCAAAAATCTAAGTATTGATTGGTTTAGTGAAAGAGCTTAACGTATCTTTATGAGAGATTTAAAAGCTGTATTGTTACTGTAGGTAAGAAAAAACATTTGAAACAACTGTAGCATTAACTTGGAATGCAGTTGAGTATTTATACCTTCCTCAAGCTCTGGGATTTATTTACACCATCAATTTGAGGCCTTGAATAATTTAAACTCCTGTTGGTCAAGTTTGTTATCATGGACGGATGAGTACGTGTATATTTATTCAATTCACTCTTATTTCCTTTTCATTATAAATTGTTTTTGATGAGCTGCAAATGTTTTCATCACTCTGAGATGAGAAATAATCTTTCTTGTACATCACAAACCCATCATTACCCACCAAAGATCTTTCTTAAACCTACTGTCAGGCTGATGAGATACTGACAGAAACATTTATCTGTGTTTCATTATGCAAAAGGAAGATACCGGTAAATACAATGCTGTATGACATCAGATATACAAACGACATTTTAATTTTTAATATCACAGCTTACAACATACCCCTTTGCAATTGTAAGATGACACAATTAACGTAAGTAACAGCACTCAAGTTGTCAGTTGCCCTATATTTCAACCCATGCAGAACATGGACTGTACTCTAGTGTGCTTTATTAAAAATATCATCATAACTAAAACCTTGTTTTTTTTCAGAAAGACATCATTATTCTACTCAGCAGTCATCACAGGGTCGTTTTCTGTTCCCTCCATGTAGAACTAGTTTGATACAGGGGATAGTTAATTATCGAGCAATAGTGGCATGGAATTACTGAGTTTTTTGGTTTCAGAAAGTAATACAACAAGTTTAAACAAAAAGTTAAGATTGAATTTGTTTACACAAGGAATAGTGTAGAACATCATATGACATATGTTTTTTCTGTTCTCGAAGATGTGACAGGATGTATGGAGCTATCCATCCCACTTTTATTTATGATTTAGTTAATGAGTTGCTAAGTTATTTCTTTTCTCAATTATTTAAGAGATGACATTATTATATAGAGCTACTGTATGTATTAGATGGCTTTGGGTTATGCATTATGAGTCTTATTGTGAGTATGAATGTTATGGTTGTGTATTGATGTATTTCTGTTATTGAAGTATTGTTTACTTATGGGGACCCCAGGAAGAGTAGCCACTGTTACAATACAGTGGCTAATGGAGATCTGAATAAACAAACAAACTTTAACTGATCAAGCAAACATCATACTTACCTGTAGATATGTTATTGCTCATCAACACTGTACAATTTATATTCAGTTTAGATCAGCAAAAAAAGGGTAAAAAAACAAAAAACAAAACAAACAAACAATAAAAAACAGAAAAGATGAGGTTGTTGTTATTCTATACTGTTCTTATTGTCATCAAATCCCATTTAAAGAACAAAACCATGTATTTTGTCCATTTCTTAGTACTTTCCAACGCCCCAAGCCCATGGCACCTACTGAAGATGTACAGTAAATCTTTAAAAAAATATATTGTTTATTACATTTTAAAAAAGGTCCTGTAATTTCCAAAGGCAGCTGGCCACATTACTCTAACAGGATTATATAGTGTATTTGTTGGGGACCATTTTCAGCCATGGATTTATACGCATTTGATGCTCTAATGATTATTTATGGCAGCAGGATAGCGTATGTGGGATTGACACAAAATAAACTATGATGACCCTGTTCATCATAATGTAGGAACATGTCACCCAGTGCAACAGTGTTTTTAATAGGTTTTGGACAACAATGGAGCTCTATGGTACAGAGGATTATGTTTGCACTTTTTTTTTTTTTAACAATATGTTTATTGATTTTTCTTTTTCAACAGAAAATGTATAAGTAAATATATTACATGAAAAATAACATCTGCATACGACAAACACAGGGCAATAACCACATAAAGAAATTAACAGCATGAAAAGAAAAAAAAAAGTCAACTAAAATAAATAAATAATAAAAACAAAAATGAAACATTTCAAGCAAAAAAAGAAGTGGTACAGAAGCAGAAAAACAAACAAAATGACCTTTGACAGCGGACTGATCCAATAGGATAGAACATAATTGGGACATGTTTCAAATGAATTACAGTGCCACAAAGCCAGTCAGATAACTCTCTCCACCAACCCACACAGACACGAAGCAGAGCGAGTTACCCAGAATTCCCATCATTAGCCAGTATTTCATCCACATTACTTTGCTTAACAAAATCCAAAAATAGTTGCTTCAAATCTTTTTGAAAGTGTCTTGTTTACCCTTAACCATATATGTTATCTTTTCAATTGTCCGGCAAGACGACATTTCCTGAGCTGTTTGCCAATGCTAGGCCTGTTCACACTTTTCCAAGTGAGAGCAATCAGGCGCTTTGCTTGCAATAAGCACATATCTATAAGTGCTTGTAGCTACATTGTTCTTTAGATAAGGATTGGATGGATATAACCCCAGGATATACACTTTGGGATGGAGAGGCAAATTTACTGATATTATTTGGGATATCGTATAGGATACCTCCTTCCAAAAGTCTTTCATTTTTTCACAGTCCCACAAACAGTGAAACAGAGTCCCTTTAGAGTGACTGCACACATCTGACTTAGTACTATTAAACCTATTTAGCTTAGCAGGAGTTACATACGTTTGCATTAACCAGTTGTATTGTAATAGTGTTAGCTGAGCATTCACAGTCTGTGTCTGAGACTTAGTGCAGATGCTACTCCACTCATCTAGTGATATATCCTCCTGGGTATCTTCCCTCCAAGAATTCAGTTTGTGCACAGATGATTCAGTTGAGCCAGACACTGGCATATTGTACACAGCTGAAATTCTGCCCTTATCATTACAATGGTTTGAGATATTATTTTCTAAAGTGGAAAGACGGGGGGGTTCTCCTTAGCAGTAAATATTCAAAAAAAAAAAAGAAGAAGATTTTTAGGAATGTCATAGTTCTCAAATGTCATAAAAATCTTATCTTTATACAAGTCTAGAACATTCCAGTCCCTTACTGGCCCAAAGTTGGAAACCTGGATCAGTTCTCCCTGGAGTGAAACTCTGCTTTCCCCATATGGGACTAAAGCATGAGAAAGAATGTATTTCACCCTGAAATTTCCGTGCCTCAAACCAAACATTAATTGCATTCAAAACAAAGGGATTCTCTGTTTGTTTTCTTAGTTTCTTGATATCAGCTGAGTAAATGTAGAGGTTGAGGGGCAATTTGGGTACAACTGAAGTCTTTTCATGTTCGCACTTCTACTGTTTGCAAGGCAGACCACTAGTTTCGGTTAATGCGAGCTAATTTAGAAGTAAAAGTGCAAAATGTGGTGCAAGTAATTACTATTTTCATTGTCAATTTATCTATTGATTATTTTTTTTACATTAATAATTTTATTGTTTATAAAATGTCAGAGAATAAGAACAAATCAATCAATCAAGTTTGTCACATGTAATCATATAAGGTACAATCACAGTGAAATGTAATCCTGCCATTTCCTTCAATTTGTGTAAAGTAAAGTATATTTAAATAAATATATGTGTATGATGGACCAAATCAGGCAGTGCAGTGAAAACGCCAGTCCTCCCATTCATTTGAATGGGAGTTGTGTGTTTAGGCTGCAGGGTTTTGGCTGCAGCGCTGTTGCACTGGCATATGGAAAGAAAGTTGATCCAGAGTCAACTTTTGGAGAATCGCAACCCAACGTCACACTGTGGTGGCCAATCACAGCCAGCGATCAGACTGATCAGAGCAGAAAAAACCCTGCCATTAGGGAGTACAAAGATGTTACTAGGAGGAGGGGAGGACATATCTCTTCGTTTGATAACGTTAAAAGTAAAGTTAGATTTTGCTGTCGGCTTCCTGACCCATTTTAAAAAAGATGAGAGAGAGAAAGAGAGAGAGAAAGAGTGGTCGAGTGAGCTAGAGAGTGAATGAAGAGAGGGAGCAGTGGTAGTGAGAAGGCCAGTGAATCAGATCAATAAAATGTCATTTTCTGATTGTTTCACAGCGGTTACTTTCTAGAGCACAAACACGCCAAAATCTCCACACACCTCCGCTGCACCACCTGATTTGGTCTGAATACGGCCTTAGGCAGTGACCTTGTTCAGGATCCTTGTGGCCTGAAGGTAGAAGCTCTTTCTGAGCCCAAAGGTGTCCTCTCTCAATTTTTTATTCTGTCTGAATGACAGTTTAAAATCCATAAGAACTCAGTTTATAACTGTGTAAGATACAGAAAGCCGCAAATCTTCATATTGGAAGATGACAGAACCTTCAAACATTTGGCATTTTTGTCTTAAAATTAGTTGACTGATTGCTAAAAATGCTGAATTGGTGATGATCAATTAGTTAGTGTACTAACTGTTTTAGCTCTAAATGGTCACATGACCCATGGGTTGTGTCTTTAACTTACTCTATGAAGTAAACCATGCCGGTCTCAGTGTAAGCCATCTCCCAGTTAAGGGGCAGGGGCTCCAGGCTGTCATCGCGGGGAAGTGAGCTCCATGTGCGGAAGTCCATGGTGCTGCTGGACTGAGTGTAGCTGGGAACCGCTTTCCTCCAGTCTGCCCCCTCTTTGTGCTCTGGAAAGAGAGGGGTGGAAGGCCAAGGAAAGGGGGAAAAACCAGGAGAAAACAGAGAAGACAGAGCAGAAGGTTAGCCTACAGAAGTACCTCTGCTCTCTTGCTTTCCTGCCTGCTGCAGGGAGCAGAGGGAGGGAATATGTCGTTCATAGGATTTGCATGTGAGTGATGGTGTATGTGTGTTTGCCAAAGGGCTGTTTTGCATTTGCATGTGCACATACTGTTAATTCTTCTCCCTATGTGTATGTGTACATTCCCTGTGGGTTGCAACGATAGAGGCAGGGATTCACATTAGAAAGGGCCATTTGAGCCCCAAGGCAGTTTCTGTATGATAATATTGCATTTCACATATATTCTACTGAATTGGTAGACACTCCTTTTTAATGAGAAACTGCTCTACAATACACATGAAACATACAACAAAGGCCATCCTAATTCACTTAGCACTTCATGCCTTCCCTCAGAAGATGGTTATAAAGGGATGAAACGCAAGTGCTTTTCATCCCTTTCTTTTTATGTGGAACTAACCTTCTCACAACAGAGTATGATGCCAAAAGATGTTACGCACACCACAAAAAAGCATTTCTGGGGGATGTATTTCCTAAAGATCATTCCACCTGAATTTTAGACTGAGTCAAAAATTGATAAAAATCCAATCACAGAGCCCCACAGCAGCATCAACATGCTGGTTATTTGAAGAATCTGAAACACTTTCTTCTATACCCTCTCCGATCAAAAAATAAACATTTGTGCTACATATTTAAAGACACAAACACGTGGAGGAAATGCAGATGGCATGTTTGAAGATGCCGTTATGTGCTCTAGCCATGCAAACACTTCGAGAACCAGCTTGAGGGCAGTGCCTGAAGGAGAGCTGAAGTCATCAGTAAGGTTCACCGGGGGAAAGCCCATTGGTCTGAAGACCCATTGTTCCGAAACCCTAATAGTTCAAAAAATGTCCCATTGCCCATTAGTCCAATGGCCTGTCATCCCGAAAACAAACGCCCATTGCTCCATTTTGCTCCAAAAATACACAGTCTGAGGGGGTACACTGCCATTATTTATGGTTAGGTGTTCTGATGACGCTACCTCTGTCGTTTTTTTGGGTTATGGTTAGGGTTAGTATGTGCTAAATGCACAAAATACACTAAAAAGCAAACATTTTGTAAATGGTACCCTGGTGTTTGCACGTCAAAATATAATAAGATTTTAAGGGCAAAAAACTCCAGGGAGAGTGTGTATTTTCGGAGCAACAGGCGTTCGGAGCAGTGGGCTTTTGTTTTCAGGATAACTTTTGGTCCAATGGGAAGTTTCTTCAAACTATTGGAGTTTCAGAATAATGGGCTGTCAGACCAATGGCATGGCACCGTTCACAGTGGGGTGAGAGCCCACTTGATGATACAAGTCAGATGGGTTATGGAGCGTCTGCAGGGGTAGAGGAGGGATGATAAGGACAGTCTGAGGAAAGATGGGGGAAGCTGCAGTCAAGAGTTTAGAGACTTAGAGCTCACATTTTCCATTAACCTCTTTTTTCATTCGACCATAACCCTGCCCATCTATGGCTGGTCTTCTCTGCTACAGCTGTGGGCTGAAGCTGAGCAGTCATTTATGACTGGTTTCTTTCCATAAAAAGAACTCCTGGATGTCTGGGCATCGTTTTGTGTTTGATTTCAATATGACAGAGCAGTTGGGTAAACAGGCTTTGGATTTCTGTGAATCTGTACAGCTGAGCAAGCAGTGTTTGAGCCATGACTGTCAAAACAATGTTTCATTCTGTCAAAAAAAAAAAAAAAAAGAAAAAAAAAACAACCCAAAACATTTTCAGCTTGGACTTGCCTCAATGTTAACCCCAATTCTCTTTCTGTAACAGCTCAGGTATTGTGCACAGTATGTAACCTATTTCTGTTGCACGGTTGTTCTCCTTGTGAGCATTAAGGACAGATTCGCTCCTCGGAGAGCTGAGGAGTTGTCCTGATTGATCACACACACAGTGCCCTGCTCTCAGTATGAGATTTTCTCAAGGTGACCTGCACTTTGTTAACTTTTGTTAAATTAACAGTAATGACATTGCAAGTGGAAAGTTTATCAAAGGTATAATGATCACATTTGAATAAGTGTTTAATGTAACACTGCATATCAGTCATGTACAGTCACTAAATGTGGCTCAGAGATCAGTATTAACAGGTCAGTTCATCCAAATTATTAAAAAAAACATTTTCTCACTATTACCTCTTGTGGTATCTAGCCATGCAGATTTTTTGTGTTTTATTTACCTAGAATTTGAAATTTAACTGTGGTGAAAGAGGGCAGAGGATTATCTGGGGAAACTGGTTTTGGAAAGAAATTTTTATAATGTGAGCTAGAGGTCTTCATGGGTAAAGTAAATCCAACTAATCAAGGCCAAACTCAACCAAGGCCAGGTTCAAATTATATTCAGTCTAATCGGGTTGGGTAGGATGGATCCAAGATCCGACTGGCGACATTGAGAAAATAATCAGAGCTGTTATTGTCTCTTTATTTGGATCTGTTTGAGTCAACAAATCTAATCAAACTATCCTTGGGTCAGTGTGTATATGTCTGGTCCAGCATTTTGGATTCATTACCTTGAGCACCGCCATTGTACCAGGGTGCTTGCAAAAATCAGAAACAAATATGGCTATCAGAGCAAATACAGCCCAAAGTATCTGCATTGCTAGATAGTAGCAGAGGTAAGTTCAGTATGTTGTTTTTTAATTTGGGTTACCTGGCCCTTTAAACAGCAATGCAGTTCAAATCCCTTCAGTTTCATATTAGTTGTTTAACGCAAATAAATATTTGAAACTGACTTATAGAGTTTTCACCAATAGCTAGATTTATATCTGTAACATACTGTATCTCCCCCATATGGCATTTAATTAAGAAGAAAATGTGTAAATATCATTTGATCTTTTAATGCTGTTTTATGTGACAGATTGAGATATGCATAGTATTGTAGTGTCCACAAACATCCACTGTGTCCATCAAACTGTACAATCTGCAACAAGCCGACGTCTTTAAGTCTTATGAAAGAAACCTAAGAGTGACACTGACCCAACGTAGCAATTCCACAACCAAAGGACAGAGTATGGCAGAAATCAAGTTATTTAACGTGACATTCTGTGCTTTGACATTTACTGACCAGGCAATCCATTGACCAGCGGTGGCCTCTCATCATCGTCCTCCTCCTCGGGGACAGCGCTGTCCTTCCTGTCCATCTTACTGACTGAGGTGGTGCGTTTCCTGGGGACCTCGCCACCATAGTCTTCATCAAACAGCACCTGATCCACCAGGTCAGGCTGAACCAGGTTAGGTTCCGCCGGAGGCTTCGGGGTCCCATAGTAGTTACCTTACAAAGCAAAAGGATTGGAGGAACAGAGAGAGGAAGAGAAGAGGGAGAGCAGGGGACAGAGACTTGGTTTTAAAACAATATAATCACAAACAGATAAGGAACCATATAAAATGAAGCTGGAATGTGGTCCAACATGTAAAAAAAAAGCTACAGGTATGTCATAAATGGTACAATATCTATCTATACGTAATGTGAAGGAAGGAGACACAGTTAGGAAGATCATTCACTGTATCTAACATCATCCAAATTCACTTGATTTAAATCAAAAAATAATTCTCTAAATGTCACACACCAGCAGTCAAGGTTGACTATTTACAAGATTCAGAGGTCTGCTTCCTCTGCATGATTTTCACGTCTCTTAACCCCCTGCTTTGTTTTCCTTCAATAACTGCACCACAGGGCTGTCATGACTCATGTAACATTAAAATCACTTCACTTGGAATTTGCCAGCAACTAATTACACTGATCATTGAATACAGCAATTATCTATCTCTCAGCTTGCTTTTTTTTTCTAATGAAGAAAAACCTTGTGTTACGGATTATAAATATTCAGTGGGATAACAGTGCTCCGTAAAGAGAGGGGGGAGAGTGCAAAACTCTGGTAAATTATTTGCTCATTTAGCACATGAGGTGATCCATCTACAGTATGTATGGTTGGTGAGCAGTATGTGGAACTCAATTTAGGTATAGAATAAGTAATTATTCAACCTCCATTAGGATTATAAATAATGTGCATACTAATTTATATCCCTACCATTTATAATGATTATTTGTTTGCTAAATGCTGCTCTGTCAGATATGTTTACGCATTAATATCAAATTACTTTTTGGCAATCCATTTGTTAAGGTCAAATATTTACTCGGTTCTTACAATAAGCAATCATCAGATTGAGCCTACTCAGCTAAATCATGATTTATAATTAGATTAATTAAAGAATAGAGAGAGATACCGCTGGGAAATAGGGATTTTCAGCAATTTAATTAGCCTCCATAAACTTGATCTTATTTTCATTTGGACCCAGCTGCGTATGGGACCATGGTATTATCAACCTTTGATGTACTTAACTGTGAACATGTAGACATCACAAATGCTGTACTGTAAGAGCAACATTTATCAACTCCAGATCTTTTTATAGCTTGGTACAAAGAGGGAAAGCTGACAACCGCATGCATGCCAGGAAGAACAGAGGGCTCGGAGGAAAACATCACAGTCATTTCAGCAGCTTTACAGCACGATACTGTAACACCGCAACAGCTTTTTTGATAAGTGAGCCCATCTCGAGGCCGGCCTCATCTCCTCAGGCGTGCCAACTACAATATACAGCAAACTGGGTTAATGCAGCTATGCTCGTCTTCCTCAAAGCAGTGGGAAGGTTGAGGAGGAGAAGGAGGCTGGATGAAAGCCTGCCCCTCCCCCCTTGTTGCTCAACTCTCTGTTTACTAAGCGACACTCATCCGCATTTGTCAAAGATGGCTTCATTAACAGGGGTGGCACAACGATAGCAAGGAGAGATTGGGTCTGCTGGCTAATCCCCGCCTGTCTCCTGCCACACACTGACATTCATCAGCCAGACGCTACCTCCGTGATTAATTACTAACAAACATGTCTCTTGGCCCCTGATAAATGTGTGTCGCAGATATAGAGGTGTGTGAATGCAGCGCGTCAGAGAAGATTTGTGGTACCATTTGCCTTTATAAATGGAGGGAAGCCTCATAAGCTGATGAGCAGGGGAGCTTGTCCGACGTTACTTGTGATCCTCATGTCACAGGGTTGATGAGCCAGAAAGAGTGAGCCTCCCCTTTCAAACTGCGTGCAAGCAATTTCATGGTGGTGGAATCAGCTACTGGTAATGAAAAGGCTCCTGTTCTCAAGGGCACTATGCATAAGCTACACAAGGTCATGAGCAGACTTTTATCTTGCCAAGATCATGAACAGACACTGACACTTACACAGTCACACAGCCACACAACCAGCCACTCAGTATAGCATATATTTCTACCAATGCATGAATTTTGCATACCCATTCATGTCCAATTGGATCTCCAGGTGTGTTTTACTTCCTCGTTAAAATACTACTTATCATCACGATGGGGATTCCAACAACAGGTTTGAAGTGGATCTTTATTTGGCAGAATTTTGTGTTCCTGGTAGCAGATTACAGATGACATTTGTCAGAAAAACCCAAAACAACACCCTCAGCATGTGTCGGAGTTCATTTTTCTGGCAACTATCCCTCCAGTCTTGCACTTCACTGCACTGGACTATTCAGTTGTTGTCCAGCTGCTCTGTTCTGTGACCTAACCTGAACCTAAGAGGCGCCGAGACTGAGGAGGGACCAAAATCCCAGAAAGACTCGCTCTCAGCACTTGGCGCAGATGGCTGATGTGTCTGCTTGGCAGACAACTGGGACCCTCTAGACCAACATGGAGCCGCCAGCATGTACCCTACAAATCATAGAGCAGGCAGGACTCACAGAAACTGTATTACCCTGGCTATGGGAATGGATGTGTGCTGTGTTGTAACCTCTGATCAGCCTTACTTTAGACAGAGTGGGAGATTTACCCGTTGGATAGCAGGATGGATAAAAAGTGGAGGAGCGTGTATTTAAGTTGGAATTATGTGTACAACACATTAAATGACTCCTGTAAAATATTTTGTAGTAGAGAAAAACCGTTATACATGAACCATTAACATAATGAGCATTCAGGCAAGTCAATTGGGACTATTAGTGAGACCATTATGATTAGCTAAGAATCCCATTAGCTCAGTACCTTGAGCACAGTTCACTTACTGTACACTTATAAACTGAAGGTAACGCATAAGATCTTCACAGAAGGAATGCAACTCATCTAACCTATACAAGAGGATGTCTGACCTTGTTTATTTTCCTCTTTTCAGAGAAAAAAAGAGGCTGCACTTCAAGTACAACTAAATGGACTAAATCCCATTCCTCGATCCGATTACTTCCAGCTCCTCTTTGAGTTCACTGTGCTGCTGAGAGATCAACACTCTCTGCCACAGTAGCCGTACAGAGCTTGTGCTGACTGGGCTTTACAGGAAGGAAGGAGGAGGGGGCAACCACTATCAGAGTGTTTAGTCCTCTCTCAGGGATAGTATACTGAAACCTTCCAACTTTTAGCTAATCCACACATCTATGCACAGCCAAGGCAGTCCTGCTTCCACTGCAAAGTGGGTTTCCATTGGGAGCTCAGCACGCCTCTACTGTATATCATCTCTCTCTTTCTCTCTGTTATATGCACTTCCTCAGTTTGCTCTCCATCTCTCCCTCTCTACCCATAGTCAACCTCTCTATAAAGGTGTAAATCCCGCCTGGCTTCAGTTCACAGATGAAGGACAGCTCGTGGGCGACTTGGCAGCTCCTGAAACCTGATCTTCGAGTTCTTAGATGATCTATTCCGACACAAGGAAGGGCAAGATTTGCTCTGTGTGCTTGTGTGAGTGTGTACTTGTGTGTGTGTGTGTTTAATGTCATTGCTGCCACCATGCTATAAGGATGAGGGGTGGGGGGGCAGACACCTTATCACTGGGATCAGAGACTGTTGGAAGAACCTGCCTCAACAGGTCCAGATCATCGAAATATGCACTCCACCATCTCTGGATGTGCGCACACAAACCTCAACAAATACACATAAGCAGAAACACACTTGTGCACACTCAGAGGAAGCTGCTCTCAGCCTTAAGGCGCTTTCTCTCTTGGATGAGGATTTGACTTTATCTTTTAATTCTTCATCATATAGGAAGTGTGAGACGCAGCTGAATGGGAATGAGAGAATGGTGCACAGAAGGTCCATTCACGCGACCAGAGGTTGCCCCTCAAATATTTAGAAAAATCCTCTCCCATTTCACAGCAGCCAGGATTTGCAGAAAGAAAGAATGAGCTTAAAGAGAGCGGGAAGATTATCATGTTATTGCCATAATCATTGCGCAATGTGAGAGAAATCCTCCATTCCAATCCCTTCATGACACAAATACACTGCGACGGTCTGACTTTCCAAGACCTCTGAATGCAGGGCAAGTGCTTATGCTCCATTGTAGTATAAGGTGTTAGAAATGGTAAATACTTGGCCATTCAGCCGTTTGCAAAGCTGAAATTTCCCTCGTTGTGTAAACTTCTTACTGAAAAGAACACGACTGCTTGTCTACTTGCTGTGAAATATCAGTCGCCACTGACACGCTTAGTGCAGCCAGGTGCTGTCACATGAACATTTACAAGCAGTTTTTCAAGATGAGATAAGGGTGGAGGAGTCCTTTAAATAGCTTTACAAGTTCAAGTTCAAGTTTGAATGCTGCTGATGAGCCAAAGCTCACTGGTTGTATCTGTGAGAGAGGAAAAAAGTGGAGGCTGGTTTATCCCATGAATAAAGCATGACTCCAGAGTAAGAACACAAGTGGGACCTCCTGATGTGTGACTGTGCAGCCAGCCGGTGGGATCAGCAGGTTGACTGGTTTACATAAGGTCACCATTAGGTGCTACAGCTGCTTGCATGCTCACACACTGTTGCGTGAATATATGCTGTATGTTGGCAAGACTGGACAAAGAGGGTCATGTAAACACACAGAGGGGAGCACATCACGAGCATAGACAAAACAAACTGATGCTTGCATGACATGAATGTGTATTTAGAAAAGCATCTGAGCATGAACATACACACTCATTTATACATAAACACATGCAGACAGCCTGACTGTGCAGATGCAGTTGGTAGAACTTTTATATTGCACATTTATATTTTAGAGAATGTTCATTTAAGAGCTCTACAGCTCAACATATTTCTACCTTTATGAAATTTTGCCCTCCTGATACACTGTAGTTAACAGTTTAAAGTGACAAGAATGATGGGGTGACAGACAGGATGAAAGGGGGAGAAGCTATTTTCGTCGTCTCTGGTTCCTTAAGTAAAAGTCCAATTTGTCTTCCATTAGACAATGTTACCTGACTCACAGTTGGAGAACTTCTACGGCTTGGGTAAGCATGCAACGCTCCCGTCCTTTGATAAAAAGTTGAAGGTACAAGCCTATTTAATTACGACTCCCAAGATACATTTCAGCAAGACGCATCCAATCTCTGAAGTTAAAATTCTTTGACATGCACTGCTAACTGCTGCTGAAAAACTAAAGATTGCGATGTTGAGAAAACTGACAATACAATCTGCAATTGGTTTATTTTTGTAATCTGGGTCAATTTTGGAATAATTTAGCAAATTCAAAAACAGAAAGTTTTTAATTCATTACGGCTGTAATTCATGCATCTGACTGACTTCTTGACTGCATAGCACTGGCAGCTGTGAGACATGGGTGTTATACTGTAGTTGAGTTGAGATAATTAAAACTAATGGCTATTACATAAACCCATAGTATCGCTACATTAAGCGGGTGACTGGAAATGCACAGCAATCCCGTTTTTGCCTGATGTTTTGTTGACCTGTACTGTAGGCTACATCTACCTCCTCACTTTATGTACATTATCGCTATATATTAACATCACTTGATTTCCTCCTTTGCTCCAGTCACACTTGAATGTAAATATATGTTGTTTTGGAGGACTTGCTTGAACCATTGATCCTTTTGTTTTTCTTGGAAGGACATTCTCAACATTGAGGATATCATTTCATCATTTTCATCTAAAATGAAATACAGAATTAGGAAAAACACTTCTGGAACCAGCAGCTTCTCTCACTTCGTAATTGCATCAAAAAGTCTTCCTTGGCCTGATTCAAACAAAATTTGAAACCCGGATTTTAGAGTCCAAATTCCCCCGGCACAACCTCACACTCCTTTGAAATTTTGGACTACCCACCTTGAAAAAGTTTGTTAAATTCATATATTTATTAATCTCTCTGAAGGCTGTTTCAAAGCCTTTTACACACTGCCAGAAATATTATTTCTGGTGAAAACTACTAACTGTGTTTCTATTTTATTGCCAAAACCAGCCAAATTTAATGATATCAAGCGGAAAAAGTATAATTTGTTTGCATTTGTAAAATGTATTTTTTTTCCCTCAAGGCATTCAAACCTCCACAGTCTCAAAAACAATACCAAGGATTTGGCCTTGGTGTCCGCAATTGTATCTATAGTCCTGTAATTCACAGTTTATCCCACTGAGTGTTTGCATGTCTGCAACAGAATAAGATGTTTGCACCTGCTTACCACACTTACCATCATATGCTGGGTTTTTGTTATTTTAAAAAGCTGGCAGGTATAACATTTCCTGTCTGGCAAAAGGAATTTTTATTTTAATCCCTGCTGACAAGAAAACTTATACCCTTGTCCAGATTTCTACAGTAATTTGCAGTTGTATTTAAATCTAAAGTCTGAGTAGTTAATCCATAAGTGGCCCACTCTACACACACTGTGGGGAAACTTGAGGGTTCGGAGTATCGCTGCTAATCTGACTGTCACTTCCAACCAGTCTTTAGTCATGTTTCACTAATCAATACGTTTCGTCCTGCTTGTCACATTTCACTAAGGCCAGCTGTAAGTCACAATGAATGAGAATATCGAGCATACACTCACTCCATCATAGTGTGCTGTCACTGTGAGTCATGTATGTAAATGCATGCAGACACACACCCAGAAAACACACACAGAATAACTTTGACACTGTGACGATACCTACCATCATAGGTCCCACTCTCCAGAAGAAGTCCACTTTCCTCAAGGATCCGAAAGTCTCCGACACTGATGAAGTTGTAGTCCACGCCTGGCACCTCCCCCTCTCGAGGAAGCCGTGTGGTGCCTGAAAAAACAAACAGAAAAGAAAAATGCTTGAACAAACTTCTAGATAAGACACAGCGCAGAAATGTTTTGAAAAGACAGGAGGGGGAAAATGTTGCTGTTGGGTTGAGATATCTCCAAGACATCAACTTCTGAGAATCTAAGGAAACAATCCATTTTTAGGTTAATGACATTATGAACACACACAAGACTTTGAAGATTTTTCTCAGCTGACAGGTCTTGAACTGAATTCAAAAACTGAAATATTAACCTGAAAAGCTGGAGTTCCAAAAGCAAATTTTGCTGGATTTAGCTCTAGTTATTCATGAGACATGTTTTTTTTGTCTTACAGGATAGCAAGTGTATAAGATAATGATCAACTTGTAAATAAAAGAGCTTTATTTCATTTTAAACAAAAACGTTTCACTGAAATTTACCCATTCATGATTCATAAAACACAGAGCATCTAGTTTGTAAGTGTTTTTGTTATCTCCCTCTGTGTAAGACTGCACATTGTTCAGAAGGGTGGATATCTTATTTTGGAACAAAAATCCAACTTGGTGCCCTCCTGTGAAAGATGGATAATTGATGAAGGCCTGTGGAGCACTGAGAGGCATAATTCATTTAATCCTCTATGAGTAACTGTGGCTTCTGCTAACAAGTTATTATTGGGAAGATCTTGATGTATGTACTGGCTGCAGCTGAAATGAAGGCAACAGCTGAGTAAATTAGGGATATGAAATATGATGGAAGCCTGGGTTGAGTAGCCTCCTGGTGTGGTTTAGATGCATTCGGTCCCACAGAGGGCAGCATCAATGCAAATGACACAGAGGAGAGCAGTCTTTGCTCCTGTGGTGAAGCCACAGTCTATTTCAATACTGAGGGGAGTTTATTTTCTTCCAGGATGGATATCCACAAAGCACAAATGGACACCAAATGATTACATTAGCATGAGGATTATGTAAACCATATTCCATGAATAAATAATTAGGACTGTGCCACCATTGCACTCAAGGCTAATTAGGTTGTGTGTCACCATACTTGTAAACTCCACAGAAATAACCACAGCTGAGCAGGAGTCAGGACAACAGTTATTTATTGCATGAGAGGCAGAACAAAACACAAAGTCAACTGGTCATCAGTGTCACATTCCATGCCAATCTCTGTCACCTAAATTTACTGTCACCCACGGTTGTGGAGCAAATTCATTCATCCATTCGGTGAATCCTTTTCAGGGTCATGGGGAGGACAGTTGGGCGAGTGTATGAGGAAGGCTGGGAAACAATCCGCCCAGTCACCAGTCAATCATAGGGGCTAACATAAACGGTCATTTACATTCAGACAAACAGGCAATTTTAAATGAACCTGACGTCAATGTCAGAGAAAATCAGAGCACCCTGAGGAGCCCTGCACTGGAACCAGGAGGAGATGAAAACAGAGATGATACAAACTCAACACAGAGAGGATTATCAACTAAGGCCAGGAATGACTTTCTGTGAGTGAGTCAGAAGCAGACTATGTATCAGGATCAGCATTTAATGACTAAATACTCTTTCACACGTTCAAGCAGTTTGACCCTCGGTGTACCTGTGTGTATCAGCACGTGGAAGAAATGGAAGAAAACAAACAGCAGTGTGTTGTGTATTGAGTTTTATAAATTAAGGACATCTTATGATCTCTTTGATGGCAAGGTTGCATTGGATCAACACCTTAAATATCATATTCTGGTACAGCTATGATATAATCATTGAAATATGTTGTTCTATCTCCTCAGTAGATTTCTTGACACTTGTAGAGTCTGTGCCAATTAGCAGAGAACGACTGCAGATTGTGGTGGCCCAATGGCCTGTTAAGTAACTTGATGTTGCCATTTCCTTTTGTTTTTCCACTCTCATATTTTGTCACTAATTGGACTGTGACAGCTCCAGAGCACCCGAGCAGAAAAGTAAAAACATCGTTTGAAAGAGAAAAAGCCATCAGAGACACTTCTTTCTTTAGTGCGCCTTGATACCACAGTTTTCTGTTAGCAAACATTCAGATTCAGATTCAGATTCAGATTACTTTATTGTCCATTGAATTTACATAAAATTGAAACTCGTCTTTGGCACTGGTATATAAGACAATGCACATCATACACAGCTATACACAATAATTATACACTAAGGTAAGATGGAATCTTAAAGTGACTAAGTGGTGAGTGGCCATAATACAAGTGATGAGTGGATTGCTCTTGTACTGGCATGTAAGGCCGTCATTACCATCACAACAATGTATAAAACAGAGCAGTACTTAACAATAAGGGAAGAGGTTAAAAGTGTGCATGTGTGTCTGTGTGGGGTGGGGTGGGGGGGATTTCCAAGGGACCTATTTAAACAGGCTCTTACTGAGGATGGTCACAGCTGATGGAATAAAGGATTTCTTGTAACCATTCTGCCTGGCCATTGGGATTTTCAGTCTGCGGCCTGATGGCAGCAACTGCAATGGTGAATGTAGAGGATGGGTGGGATCGTTATAGATCTGGATTGCCTTTTTGGTTGACCACCTGTGTCAGTTTCTTCTTTTGTTTGACTGAGAGGTTTCCATACCATGAGACAATGTTAAATGTGAAAACACTCTCAGTTAGGGATTTGTAGACCATGGACAGGGTGTGCTGGCTGGTGTTAAAGCTCCTCAGTTTCCTGAGAAGAGCGAATGCATTGTCTTGCTTTCTTGTAGAGGCAGTCGACATTGTCCCGAAAGGTGAATTTATTGTCTATTACTGTTCTCAGATATTTGAAGTGGGTGACCTGCTCCACTTCCTGGACCTTCATATGGATTGGCTTGTAGGTAGGACCTGTGCCGCGCACTCTCCTACTGCCTCCTTAATACAGCTCCTTGGTCTTGGTGACATTAAGGTCTAAGAAGCTGTCGTCAAACCAGGAGACAAGGCTGTTGATGTACTGGCAGAAGGAGGCGCTGTTGTTATCCTGCTGGCAGGTGACCAGGACCATATCATCCGCATATTTGATAAGGGAGAGGTCACTGCTGTCACACTGCACTTCATTTGTGTAAATTGAGAACAGCAGGAGAGATAGTACACATCTCTCAGGGAGTCCTGTGTTAAGGACAAGGCACTCAGAAAGGGTGTTGCTGATGCGGACATGCATCAACAACACCAGGATTGTTCTCAGGAATTCCCTGACCAGACTGCTGCTGAGGTTCGGGTCACACAGGTGCTTTAAGAGGAGGTGGGCTGGACTGTATTAAAAGCAGAGGAAAAGTCCATAAAAAGAATACATACATGAGTGTTGACTTTGTCTAGATGACAGTGGACTTTATCCAGGAGAGTGAGTGTAGCATCTTCAACATCTTGATTAGTTCAGTAGGCACATTGCACGGGATACATACACTCAGCTGTTTGAAATGAGTTCTTTACACAGTAGATGCTCCATACGTTTGCTAAGTAGAGGTGTGAGAGCGATGGGTCTGAAGTCAGTAAGAGATTTGGCATGAGGTGTTTTTGGTAAAGGTAAAGGGATTATGGTCGTTGTCTTCCAGGTCTAGGGGACAAAGTTCGAGTTAAGGAATATTTGTAACAGTTGGGTTTAAAATAAGTCCCAATTGAGCCATACATTCCCTTAGAAAATTTCTCCTGAGTCAATCTGAGCCGGGAGCCTTGTGGGATTTGATCCTTTGAAACACAGAGATGACCTCCCTTTCCTGTACGATCACAGGGCATTGGGTCATTCCAGTGCAGACAGCCTCACACTCATCACTGAAGTCCTGTTTATTCAATTTGGAATAAAACGAGTTCAGATTATTTGAGAGGCTGAGGGGCTTCTTTCTGCTGCCTGCCCATCATTTTGTTCAATCCCCTCCAGCAATCTCTTGCATTACCAGTTCTTAGTTCCTCCTCATTGCATCATGTGTGAGAATGCCAGTCTCTGCCTCCTCTCATTACCAACTCGTCTGCCTTCCGGTGCTGGCATTGGTCCCTCAGACATGTCCCCTGTAGCCCAATTACTTGAGCCATAGTTATGTACCTGCCAAGTATCTCCCTGAGCCATCGTCCAGCATGTCACACCGATATATACCATAAGCATCCTATCGGGGATCAGTCACCGAGAATATAATGAGGGCCTGCTGATGTTTGAGGATGCATCCGAGCGAGAGCAGCAAATCTTTTAAAAGGAGAACTTTGTAATGTCCTGTCATATTGTAGCTCTCTTTTCAACACAGGCGCTGACAATATTTTTATGCCTTCAAATAGAGAGTTGGGGGCTGGCCACAAAACGCTCAGCGTATGTTGAAAAAGGTGCAGTCATTACACTGCAGGTAATTAAGCCAGTCAAGAGAAGAGTGTGGAAGTAGAGAAGCTTTAATTGAAGAAAAAAAGATTTTCTGCCAGCGTACAAAGTCATACAAAGTGTTTAATAAAACAGGGAATGTATTTGGACAGTAGTTATAGCCGTGTATCTGTACGTGTCTCACTATCCTGGACTGAAATAAATTGTCACCTTAGTTTTGCAAGGTCTTATATCTGTGCACTGCTGAGACCTATTCTTTTAACTGTCTGGTGTGAGAGGATGTCACGACTGGAACATCAGAGGTAGTCAGTCAGAAATGGCAGGCCATAAATTTAACATGCTGATTTCGTGCATAGTTTTATGTTGGTACTTCAAAAAAGATTGCTTTGGGCTTTGCTGTTGAAATGGCGAGAAAGAAACAGAACGAGAGAGGAAAGAGGATCATTACAAAGGCAAAAGTCTTTTGGTCCTTTTGTGGAGTGTTTCGCTTTTAAGAAAAGACTCTGAGGCAAGCTCTGTCACCCCACTTACTGCTCTGTTGTCGTGTTGTAAATTAAGGCACAGCTATTAACATTTAACAAGAAATACAAAACAACTTATGCATCAAAAATATATACAATAATATTCAACTGAGGAGGAGAAGAAGGAGAAGGAGCCTAAGGAGTAGGAGAAAAAGGAATCAGCTCCTGAAATAGTTGCAGAATCTGTCTAAGTAGGCAGAAAGGTCAGAGAGTACAACTGTATGTGTCCCTGATTTGTTCCAATTTGTCCCTGCATTTCCGTGCATGTGTACCTACGCCAGTGCATTGTGTGCGCATGAGTGAGAATGAGAGTTTGTGTGAGATCAAACTCTTTCTGCTCATCTCTGATCTCAGCTGGGAGTCAAGGGACTGCGTGTGACCCTGAGCTCTCTGTCCTCTTAGAAAAATCCTCCTCCTTTTGTCCTCTCCAGAGCTCTTGAGAACCTCCTCCAGCGTTTTTGTAAGAGACCAAATGAGATGGAGCCCATCCCAAGACCCAGTGAAGGAGACTCAGGGATTTACCACACAAAGACAGTAACAGACCTTGCTCTCTTTGTCTCTCTGCTCCTCAGTTTTTCCTCCTATCCCTCATTTACAGACCACTCTCACTGCCTTTCTTCCTTTTTTTTTTTTAATTTGAAGTTTCCTGTTTGGGGTTTCGTAACTGGACTAAAAGTAGAAACAAATACTTTCATTATGGCCCGGCAGAAATGACCCTGTGGTGTTGGTGTGCCACACAAACAGGACAGCATAGATCAGCTACAGTCATATGAGAGTCCAGCAGCATGACTGGTAGTTAAGTAAAGTGGACCATTGGCACAGTGACACAAACCGCCCCTGCTAATCCTCTTGCTGTCTGCATGATTGTCACACACATTTTGGGTATAAATCCACCCTCAAATATGCTTATTTATCATCAATTTGTGATGATAAATCATCAATTCGTAATGATGAATAAATACATTTCTTGAATGTTCAACATATTCAAGAAATTGTTTTTTGTTGTCATTTGTAATTTTGTGGCAAACCACTACTCTCTCAACCTGCCTTCTATACTTATACTCCAATAGTATCGATTTCCCACAATGAGAAAATTACTTCTCAAGTTTCAGTGTACAACATCAAGAGGAGATGAAAGATTCACGCCTGTGCAGCACATTCAGAGGTTGAAGCTTCTAAAGCAAAATAACTGTAGCGAGAGCAAAACGTAGCTTGTTTTGTGGCTGCATTGCACCGTGGGCCACTGTGGTTCATGTCATTTTGGTCAGTTGTCTGCAGAAGTAACACATGTAGAAAATATTTTACATTACAGTAAATTACTGTACATGTACAAAATGGAAATACATGTAGATTGCATTCTTTTGGGTTTTTGTAATTCACAATTCTTGAAGAAAAGCACCTGCACAGTGAGTTAATGCTCCCAAATGGAGCTGATGTTTAGATAACTTATAGTTATATGCTAATGGTACTGTAGGGCTCAGTCTATACACGAACCTTCCTCTATCAATTTACCGTATATTGGAATGCGCAAACATTAGGTTGTAGATTTGATTTTTTATTTAAACAATACAACAGAATTGCATATTTATGCGATTACTCCATGTGTTTTGTTTAGTGGTTATTATAGTGGTCAACCCAGTTAAAAACAATACTTCAAATGTTTTTCTTATTCAAACTTTTTGCGTGTTTATATTGATTATGTAAGGAAAATCCACTTGTAAATATGAAGAAAGCTGCAAAAAGAAAGGAAAACTGAGTAAACAGAGTTAAAAAAAAAAAAAAAAAGACAGGCAAGGGTAATTGAAACAGAGAAAAAGGGAAAGTGAAAGAGAGAGGTTGAGGGATGAGAGACTGAAAAGCGAGCAAGTGAATGATGGAGGTGTCGTCACTGTGCGAGTCCTGGTCTCCTGCTCATTAAGACAGTAATTCAAGCAGGGGATTAGAGAGTCAGACTCGTGCAGCGAGCCCACTGGTTGCTGATGATGAATGGTGGCGACGGGCAAAACCTCAATGACCGCCACTATTGTACATGAAAAAAAAAAAGAAAGCCGTGTTCGCTGTGGTATTTAAGATCAGGGCGTATGTACAGTTGAACGTGGGCGACAGAAAGCAGTGCGAGTGTGCATGTCTGTATGTGTGTCTGTGGAGGAAAGAGTAGGTGAGAATGACAAGTTGAGAGGAGTCACTGATGTCATGAGTTTTATAAAACTGTATATCATCTTCTATCATCTTCTCTCCATCCACTGTTACTGACCTGAGATGCTCCCAAGTGCAACTGAGGTTTAAAAAAGATAAATTCAATAACAATTCAAGTGGAATGTAACCACCTAGGAAACACTCAGATTTTCAGGTATATGAAAGAAAGAGGGAGGCTGAGTGAAAGGAGGAAAAGACAAGATGACAGAAATAGACAATGAAACAAAGAAAGAGGGGAAAAAGCAAAGGAAAAAAAAAAAGAAGCGGTGGTGGTGGTGGTGGTGGGAAAGATATTTCTGCCCCTCCAAGACGAAAAATGAAAACCAAGAAATTAAATATACATGAAAGGTAAGCAGCTTACTTCCTGAAAAATTTCACACTTGTGCATGCAAGTCCTCTCTGAACAAGACAGAGCAACTTCCAGCCCCTTGGGGTTAGAGAGAAGAGATGCTGCTTGTTTGTGACAGTGCTGTGCCTAAGAGTCTGTCATCGCCTCAGGAACAGTCGCTCTGCATGTGACTAAAACCTTGACTACACTCAATTATGGTGCTCCTCTGAGCAGAGTCAGTCTTCAACAAGACGTGGTAAATATTTAGGCCAATATATCTGCCTGAACATCATTGCAGTTTCAGAATTACAGATGCTGTGTCATAGTCACGTCTTCTGTTCCTACAATTTCAATTCCATATGTCATCTAGTGCTTTAAAAATGCTGTCTTTTTTCTTGTTAAACATCAAGAAGCATCACTACAGAGGAAACCACATGAATTTAGTTCGCTTTTCCTCCTTTATAACAAGTGAAATAGAATTTTTCGTCTTAAGTTGATAATCATCTTTGTATATAAATGGAAATCCAGTGTGTAAATTATAGTAGCAGCAGTCAGATGTATTTTATATGAATAAAAGCCTTTTCATGAAAATAAATCTGTATTTCTAAATTTGAAGGCATTTGCACCACTGTGGCAAATAACCTACATTACTGCAACCCACACAAACCATAATCAGGATATTAATTTGCACCTTTGCTGTACTAACAGCCTTGTCGCTCTAATTTTGGTAATTGTAAGGCTTTCACTTAAAGGATTACAACATTCAAGCTTATGAAACCCTTTGAATAATCTAAAAAAAAAAAAAAAATACAAGGCCATCAAGCTAAAAATGTGCTGCTTTTATTTCCTGTGCTCCTGGAAAGTGAAATTTCACACATACAAGGTTTTTGCCCGACAAAATACTGGTGATTCATGAAACATCTCCACTCTATACAATGATGTACGGTGCTATTTTAAGCGGTAATTAAAGACCTTGAGATCAACAGCTCTTTTGCAATATTAATATTTGAGAAAATGTGGCAATCAATATGCATTCTCATTATGTATGAATTACCATTAGTCTGAAAATGTAAACGGCTGCTGTTCATTCCAGTGCATGTTGGCAGCCTACTGTACCAACGTTTTATTTACCACTCCGTTACTGATTTCAGCAAAGAATAACAGTTGGTGACGACCCCGCTGAGCAGAATGTCAGCAAGGGAAAGCAGAGCAGCAGAGGGAAAAGGCAGGGTTATTTATGGAAAGAATATGACTTTGATCACTGTGATGATACGGTGCAGAAGTAAATAAGTTGCATGGGGATTAGAGAGATGTCCTTGGTGAGGTTGCTATGGTTACATTAAAGTGTATGTGTGTGTGTGTGTGTGTGTGTGTGTGTGAGTGTGTGAGTGTGTGACAGATAGCTGTGAGAGGATGACAATGCTTGAATGCAGTGTGTGTGTGTGTGTATACGGTTCTGTGTAGAGAGGTAACACATTAGGCCTTCTAGTGGGTTCCAGCTGGGTGACGCATACAGAACATCCTCATTGTTCCTGTAACGTGCTTCAGATAAAAGCATATATGCATTGAAAGTAGGTTATATTGTACATTCCTGGTTCGCTTTGTGCTTGCAGGTGCTTTTGAGTGCAGTGAATGAGATGTTACGTATGCCATCCTGCGTGGTGTACCTACAGGGAATGGTGCGTAGGTAGAGGTTGTCCCGTATGATCTGTTGGAGCTTGTGGTCCAGCGAGCCCTTCTGAAACTGCAGACTGAGGTAGTGGCGCAGGTCCGTGTTCAATACTTTACCTGCAACAACAGAGGAAAGAGGCAGGAACGGTCAATAAAAACATGGTGGTGCTCTCTCTGAAGGGTTTATGTGTAAAAGGAAATCAATGCAAGTGACATGTAGCAGCACAAAGTTGACACTGAGTTGTTATTATCATATCATGGATTCCTTTCTGCAGGATTCAACAGTAATTTTACATAATTTCAAAGTACAATGCTGTTTTCTTGTGGGATAATTTTATATAAAGGAGATACAATCAAGTCATACTATAGAATACAAGCCACATGTCACATACAAGGGATATAAAAGGCGAATTACCAAAATAATGATGGTCATTAGTGTTAAAACCATCACCATTCTAATCAAAATGCATTGCTCTGGGTAGAAGTGGATTCTTTTCAGATTGTGTGACACTGGTTTACTCCGTAGCACCTTCCTGACTGGATAAAGCCTCAAAGCCCTTTGGATAAACTCAAAACTCACAGTGGTTGAGGTAAACACAAGGTGCCTATTCTTAGCTCCAACGCAGAATATCACTCATAGCTGCAACACATGCCTATATGTAGACAACGATATACGACCACATGTTCTTTCCAGTTGAGAGCCTTGTTGATCTACCTTTTAATTCCAGTTTGATCACTGAGAGGAGATTGTAGCTGAGGGGGGGGAGGACGAAGGTTAAACAGATTTTTCAACTCTGATCTCTTCTGTTAAATCCACTTCAGTCATTAAGGGTAAATGGAGATTTATGGTACAAGAGAGGTTACACTAGGATGTTTGGCCTAGAAACACCTAAAAATGTAGTGCAATGATGTACTAGAATGCTTTTCTGATTATTTTTCCATACTGAGTGAAGACTGCTCGGTAAAAAATACCAAGAACAAACTGGACTGAGCTGAATCCATTGTCATTGTTGCCTCCATTCGTCTGAAGGAACAAATCTGAAATCCAAACTGCTAAGTGACAGATGATGGATGTCATGTTCACGCTCCAGTGTCTTTACAGTTTCAACATCCTCACACAAGCCTCAAAAACTTTTCACCAAAGATGTGCAATGCCACAACCTCAAAAGGAAAGAAGAGAAAAATCTGAAAAGATTTCGCCTTTGCTCTCAACTCCCAGAAGTCTTTGTAAAAATAAAGGAAGTTCATGCAAAGTTTGAGGCAGAGGAAGACTTCAGACTCGTCATACACAAGCAGGGAAAAAAAAAAAAGTTTTTCTCTGAAAGAACATGATGAGGAGTTTGGAAAACAGGAAGAGATCTTCGGTGTCTGCCTGCCCTCAGCTTCAGCGTGAGCCTCATCTCTTGACAGAAGGGGGAGAGCAGGCTTTGAAACAGTTTGCTTCAGAGAAATAATCATTTTTTCCCCCCATTTCTCTCTCCTATTCTCTGTCTGTCTCTCTCTCCCTCTATGTTGCGCACACATACCAAACTCTGCTCAGCATGACTCCTTTCTGCATAGCTATGAATACCAATCAGCAGGACTAAAGATGAGATCTTGCTACTGTAGATGTACTGTATGTGCTCATAGAGAGGGGTGATGTACTTGACTATGGAGGGGTGATAGAATAATGATGAGCACTGGGAATATTTCGGCAAGCTTTCTCAACCCTCAAATCCTCTTTTCCTTCTCCACTCGCGACGGAAACCAACACAGGTCGTCGTTGTGACAGCACAGTGATCCTATTATTTTGTGTTCTAAAACGTGTTCATGTTCCAAGTTTTGGAAGCTGTTGTTGACTCGCATCAAAATGCCCCTCATGTCCAAAGGCCTTGCTGCCATCTGACGCAGTTTTAGGAGCCATCATCCCGGCGGGCTTGCCTTTTCAGAATAAAGGTTGCATGTGCTCCGTCTGCCTCTCCAAAGAGGGCTGCATCACAGCTGGTCTAGCACACAAACAGACTGAGACTGGGGAACCAAGGCCCAATCTGGCAACTCCATCTCAAAACTGTCCCAGAATATCCTTTTTGTTCAAATCCTGCTTGCACACACACACACAGGAATTTATAGGGAAACAAGGCCGTTTCAACTACGTGTCGTCCATATGCTTCCTGAAGGCCTGTGACATATTGCCCATAGGGGGATTTCAACAAAGTCAGCATCAGATTGGTGAAATATCCTTGTCATAAAGCAACAAAATGCACTTTTTTGGAGTATTTAAACCCACAGTAGATAAATAAAATATGTGTAACATCACCATCTTGTCTCTGTAGAGATTACATAAGACTAAGTACCCCTATCTGCTAATGTGAAATTAGCTTTCCAGTGATCTTCATGATGTTTTGAGGAACGCACTACAGTATTTGCTGTCGACAACAGCCTATTGCAACCACAAGAACATCAAGATTAAGCGTATGTCATATAAGACCAGTAAAAAAACATGACTGAATGTGGCCTTTTTGCTGCCTTTGTTTGACTTTTCACATGGATGCAGATATTTCAGCCTCAAATTAGAGGTAGACAAATCAGGACTGGCAAATCCCGAGCCAGAAGCCGAGGGAGAGGAGGAGGGTAGGGCTAAAAATCTGATTCAGAAATTAACACATGCCACGCTGGCGGGTTTTTGTAAAAATCATTTAGATGCCTTTTTCCCTGATGACCTGATTTTTGCTCTTTGAATTTCCTCTCTGAGATATTTTCCAGTTTTGTATTCTTTAAGATTTATTTTTCTTTTTAATATTTTTGCTTGTCTTCTTTGAGAGCTTGAGCTCGCTCGGTCGGGAATCTTTGATGTTGTGGGCCTGTAAAGCTCATCTAGACTTTGTGTGTGATTTTGGGCTTCGCAAATAAACTTGACTTGACATGTTTTTGATCTTTTCTTGTTCTCAAACTGTCTCTGAGCACGAGCCAATCCCATCAAATATTGCTCTACATATTGAACTCTTAACTGTGGGCTAAAAACTTTGAATTTGTGATGATGAAACTCACTCTTTCATGATGAAAGAATAGAATATTCTTACAGTAGCTTTCTGTATCTTTTTTTCTCCACACACACACACTCATGCAACATCATGCCTCACCGGTCAGTAGCAAACAGTCCTCTGCAGTCAGTATTTGTGGCTGTACAGTGGAGCCACCAGGTGTAAATGGGACTGACTATAAGACAGTAGAGCAAGCAGGCTCATTCATACTTCACTGGATAAATAAAAGAAAAAAAAAAAAAAGAATGCACATAGACACACAGTGCTCTGATCTGTTTGTTGCGGTACAAGTACAGTGCTACAGTGTGGTCTTTGTGGCTTCCTGGGTCCTGTCAGAGACTGTTAGTGAGGCTGTCACATCAGAGAAGTTCCTCATTCCTCCTCCCCACAGATAACGCTGCTATTGTAGCAGGCCTCATTTCTCTGTGATGGGGGTTCAATGGGCTCTATTGTGTCCCTTCAGCAATCCACTCAGTTGTAGTGCATTTCTCCAAAGCCAGCCAGGAAGATGAACATGCAGTACAGCAAATGTCTTTTCACGATTGAGTTGAGAGAAAATTTTGTCCAGACAGTTCCTCCCTTTGAAATAACGTCTCTTATTTCCTCTCTTCTCTCAGCTTTTACTGTGTCAGATGTTGTCATGATTAATTTAATTCCACTATACTGCAGTCAAAATACTGTCTGCAATTTATTTCCTGAAAGTTATATCAGACGCTTTCTTCTCAGGCTTCCTCCAATCTGGGAGACAGTAGTCTAATCAAACGGATGGATCCCCTTAAATTTAAGCTGTTGCTTTATACTCAACTCATATAAAAGGTCCTCTGCTCTCCTCTGATCTCTGCTACCTTGTCATTTTTGCATGAAGTGAAGGCTGACGGGGATGTGTCAGAAAAGAGCAAGGTCACCCAGAGGAATCATTCAGCACCGTGTTACCATTTCACCTTGCATCAGCAGTATGCCCCCCCCCCCAAAAAAACCTCACTCCTTTCAAAAACTGGAGGCTCAGAAAAAATATCTGCGGGGACGGAAGCTGTGCCTAGCACCCCTAGCGAAGCGGCAGGCTGCTAACATCCTCACTTAGACCAACACCTCACTCAGAAGCCACAGAGTTAGATTAACACTTCAAGCTCAACACGTAACTCTCTCTCACACACACAAGCAAATGTCACGCATCTGTCTCTTTGAAAATATTTAGTCTGTGAATTTCAGAATCCAACATGTTATTATAAGAAAATGCAGACTCATTCACTGTTACAATGATTACGTAAGACCGTAAGACTGTCACTTTTAAACTGAAGTACAGAGATTACCATCAGTTACATTAGTGATGTTCATTTCATTCTAGTGAAGTGTAATGTAGTCAGTAAGTAAGAACTCACATAGAAGAGGTTTAAAATTGCCTCAGTCGATTAAAAATTTAAGAGTCTGTGCAATTATGTTATCTTATAGGTACAAATCTATCTATCAATCACTGGATTGCATGTTAGCAGTAGTCTGATGATACAAAACTACTACTACTGTAGTGTGAGTAACCAAGAAACACAAGAAACACAAGAAACACATTTTGATAAATTCACTTTTTTGCTTTTTTGGAGAGAGTTAAAGCACAGGAAGCATTTCAGCCAAGTTACAGCAACCTGACATTTTTACACTTTGGTTTTCATACAGATTAAAAAGGTGAGATATAATATATTAATTAGTGAGCTTTAAAGATGTTGGTAGTCGACTTTTGTTACTTTTGGACAGAGCCAGGCTTGCTGTTTCCAGTCTTTGTGCTAAACTAAGCTAACCTGCTACTGGTGGTAGCTTCACTCTCACATTTGGCAAACAAATATGAGAGTAGGTATCGATCTTCTCATCTCGCCAAGAGAGTGAGTGAGCATATTTCCCAAAATGTTGAACTATTCCTTTGAAAGGGCATTGCTATGTATAGAAATTCTTTGTTTCTTCTTAATGGGTCTTTTTCCAAGCACAGTGAAATGTGAGCAAACGCCTGGTGTCTATTGCAACATTTCATTCTGAGACATTCTCCCCCCGGCATGCGGGACGTCCACTGGGAGGTCATTATCTCTGTTGTCTGACTGTCACTTAATTAACAATCCTCTGAATAGGGAATACGTCATCGGGTCTAGAGCTGTACCCTGACACCTTTCTCAGTGCACTGGGTCATCTCATATACAGACAACGAGACAGGAATTCTACACATTTTGCCCAAAGACGCATAGAAAGTCAGAGCTGCACACGCATGCTACACATATACAGGAATCCGCAATCTCTGTTTTTGCTATGCAACACATTTATGTGACTGAACACCCTCCTTTCTTTTCCCTCTCTAATAGATACACATGGGACCTCCAGACAGTTGCTGGAATGCAACAGACAGTATGCTTTAAAGATCTTCACTGTGTAGTGGAAGTGAAGTGGAGGAGCAGCACTGTCAAAATTTTCTTATAAAAAGGTAATACTTTGCTTTGTTAATTACCATGAGAAATAACTGGTTATATAGAAACTCATCACTTATTAAACCCTTAGGTCTCATTGACCCACCAATGGGTCAGTGATAACAAACTTAAACTGCACAACCACATACCCACGTAACATTATTGTAAATTCTCCAAGAGATATCAAGTGTGTCAGGCTGAACTGTGGGGAAATGTGTTTATAATGAAAACAGAGTCTTGGGTTTGAATATTTCACTCAGTGAAAATAGCTCCAATTAGTGGTGGGTGATATACGTCCTTTACGTTCATACAGTAATAGTCTTCTCTTTCATATCTCTGTGTAGTGGACCATTGAGGCCAAAGTTGCAAATAAGCAGGACTGATTAATAGCAATATTGGATTTTTATGTGATTTTTGCATCTATGTAGAGATGTGCCTCGACTTTGTCAGGTATTTACTTTGATTTATTAGTCGAAAAACTAGAAAATGTGTTATACCACAGCATATGTCACCACTGTAATATAAAAGTACAAATACTATGATAGGGGATTTTATCCATATCACCCCCCACTGGCTTCAAGGAAGAGTTGGAACAAGCTAATACAGAATGAATATACTGTCAAGCTGTGTGGAATATTGTGTTTATGGGGAGGGGGGGAAACTATCTTTTTGTCTGTTTTAGATTTGTTTTTGTCAATAGCTAAAGAAATACGGAATGTAAAATAACACAAGCACCTTTTATCTGAGCAGAGAAAAGTATTATCCGACATGGCAGCTACATTTTTAATGTTTATGGCCACTTCTGCCTTGCATGTGTCCTGTTTCCTGCATTCTCTACATTTATACAGGAGATTTTATCCTGAGGTGTTTCTCACACACTGCTTTTTAAATCCCCTTCCCTGATGCTCTGCTTTACCAACACTCCCAGGCAGACACATGCTACTTTAGCCCCCCAATCCTGGCCTCCCTCCCCATCCATCATGTGATGTATGACAGGTCACCAACATCCTCTTCATCAGGCTCTCCTCTTCCCCTGTGGCACTAAGTCAAACTGGGCCTGCTAAGGCACTAACACCTGCAAGACCTCTGGTTTTGCTCCTCTCATCGCTCTCCTGGCCCGACAGCACAGACTCCCCACTCCACCTCCTCCATCCTGCCCTAACCTTGTAGCTTCCTGTGGCCATTTTTAGGGGACAAAATTGCCTCAGGGCACCTTTGAGCGGCAGGTTTACAGCAGGGCCTCCTCTCAATTTTTCAGACAGCTGTACGTGAGACTGGGATCAAGGGGCATCTTGGTGACTCCGCTGACAGAAGCAAAGAGTGTGAGTGGTGTGCCATAAGCCTGTCTTATAATCTCACACCTCATGCAGTACCATCAGATGAATTCTCTTCACTTATATAACTGGAATGTGGGGTGTTACTATGACTGGAGCATTCTGCATTACAGGAGTGTATAGCTGTGTTTCCAGTCTGTCTGCTTGGCTGACTGGCTACAGGGCTATGCAAAGTTAAACAGGCAGTGGTCTCACACGCCCAAACCTCTCTGTACACACTTCATTTCACCTCATTTTAGCAGTGTGCCTGCGCTGGGACAGAAGTCTAAGCAGCTTAAAAGGATGAACTAAAAGGGAGAGAAAAAAACAAGACAAAATAAAAAACTCCCGCAAGGTGATTAGATTTGTGTTTGGAATGTTGGCATGACTCCAACAAATTAAAAGTATTCCAAGGCAAGGTTTAATTATTTTTGAACGTGTGTCTTCGTCAGGAGGAGAGACACAAAAGGGCAGTGTGAAGATAGTGTGTAGACAAAAGTGTTGTGGTACTGTTGCGCATTTAATTACAATATTACTCCAGTCTCCAAATGGCGTACACAATTCTATTTTAGTCAAGTCAAATATTTTAAGCAGGAAATTAGTATTTATTTTCATACTAAAAAGGAGAAAAGGCTTAAATCCCTTTCCACCAACACTGTGCAAAGGTCAGAGCCCTCCCCTCCAGCCCGACAATAAAGACTACAAATATTTTCTCGTATGATCATAGCATGACACATCTCCAGCCCACTGATCTCACAAGTACAAAGGGAGACATCTGACTCTGCATTAAAGTTAACCAACCAGATGCTCTCCTCTGCTCTCCACACCCTCCTCTCTGTCCATCACCACTCAGGAGATGGAAGATGACCTTCCTCCTGTAAAGTAAAGGCCAGATTAGCCCATCTCAGCAGAACTGGAGAGGTGGGGGGGGGGGGAGACGAATTAACAGCAGCATGAACAGCAGGAGTGCCAGAGCCACTGTGATAATGTGAAGGGAATCAAGGAGCCATGCTACCAGAGAGACAGGACGAGAAGGAAGATAAAGGAAGGAGGAGGAAAGAACGAGAAGGAGGAGTGTTGCCCTGCAGGTGCTGAGTCATGTTGTTGCTCTATTTTGCGCTGTTTTTGCGTATTTCTCAAATCTTTAGATTCCAGTTCTAGCTGTCTCTTTTTTTTTTTGCTGCCTCATAATTGTCTACAGTCTGGCTCCTCTCCATTTCACATTTCTCCTTTCACTCTCTCTTTAATGAGCAGTCTATGGTCCATGCCTCTGTTCTATCTTTAATGTGGCCTGTGCAGAATGAGACAGCTGGAGAATTAACTCACAGACACAGATACACAAAACACACATACACAAACACATTACGCCCCATGTGGGTCCTTACTTAGCATCTGGCTCAGACAACATGTCTGCAAAACCTCAAAATAAGAGAACATTTATCCATCGAACCAAAGTTTGCAACACATCGATAGCAAAATCTTAAACTTTGCTCTCCCTGGCTGCGTGTGCGTGAAAGTAACAGTTATGGTTGCACTTTATTTTACAGTACACTAATAAGACGTAATAAACCGTACTTTGTATCAAGTAAGACCAAAACTAGAAATAACATGTTCTTTATTAGACAGTAAATAAACACAGTTATACCCTAATTAGACACCATACATCTAAATTATGCTGTAATTAGAAACTGCATATAATGCCTTATTAGAAACCAAATATACTAAACTTAGACACTATTATACCAAATTATACTCTCATTAGAAACCAATTAGGAGATCCTAATATACAATTAGACATCATTTTACAAGATCATAGTCCAATTAGAAATCAAATACAATGCCATATCAGATCCAAAATATGCTAGTTAGATGCTATTCTACCCTTACTACCAAATTATGCTGTAATTAGACACCACATTTAATTCTACCAACATGGGCCTATGATAGCTTAATGAGACAGCACAGGCTGTAATTAGACAAATTTAATGTCATATTAAAGCTGCAAGCAGTGATGATCGAGCCCTCACACCTTTGTGCACGTTGGGGACCACCGCAGTCGAAGGGCTTTTATCGCAGGCATGTTGATGTCTTCAGGCCTGGACTCTTATCAGATGTTGCACGAAGGAGTTAAATACCACTTCTTGTGTCCACTAGATGGCGCTAGAGAACACCCACTAATTATATGTCATGTAGCTGTATATTATGTGTAGACCACACTATGTAAATTTCATGTAAATCAGGTGATGTTTGTCAGATAAGGCAGACTTCCTGTTGTCAGTAGGTGGTGTTTTGACTTATGACTCAAAATTGACATGTAGATGTGTTCAGGCTGGGACTCATGAGAAAGCATGAGAAATATGGGCCACGTGTTACAACAACTTCCTGTTTCATGACGAAACATCAAAATTCATTGCGTTGCCAGGGCAACGGTGTTCAATGAAAAGTCACAGTTTTGATAACTTTGCATTGCAAAGGAACTTAAGATGACACTGACCAAATTTGAAGACTTCAATTTACTATTAAAATTAACTTAGCATGAGTCTTACATTATACTCCTCAATTAACAAATATTTTGCTATCATTGAATCATAAATCAGTGCACATTATTTGCTCATTCACATACGAATGACAAGGTGGAACAGCCCAGCGTCCCCGCTGTGAAACACCAGACCCAGTGAACTATAAAACACGGACAACCATTTTCGTCTAGTAATACTAAATACTTTAATATGTGCTTTGGGTTAGGGTTACATATGTGATTTCACTTTGGTTTACCATACAATTCAGTTGTAATGTGTTGCAAATTACCCTTTAAGAAAGTCTAATAAGGGTCTAATAGTGGGAAATATTAGATGCAATATGTTGGTAGCTTCCATAGCTTAATGTTACTAGGATTGGATAGTGACATGGCATTAAATGGTCTGATGTCTTAACTGGTATGAGAGTAGAGCATCGAGGAAGCATGTATTAGGCTATGTATTACTACCAACAAACTCCACAGGACTCCAGAGAACATCCAGGCTACGAGGGACATGTGAAGCAGTGACCAGATGTGACTAGGTGTGGTTTGACTTTGGGTTACGGCATAGTTTTTAATGTCCCTATAAAAAAAGTGAAACTAAGTTAAATAAAGGCCAATTAAATGTATTGTCCTCTGAGCTCTCAGTGTTTTGTCTATTATAAATATAATATGACATTAAATTTGTCTAATTACAGCCTGTGCTGTCTCATTAAGCTATCATAGGCCCATGTTGGTTGCATTAAATGCGGTGTCTAATTACAGCATAATTTGGTTGTAAGGGTAGAATAGCATCTAACTAGCATATTTTGGCATTGTATTTGATTTCTAATCAGACTTTGATCTTGTAAAATGGTGTCTAATTGTGTATTAGGATCTCCTATTTGGTTTCTAATTAGAGTATAATTTGGTATAATTGTGTCTAAGTTTAGTATATTTTGGGCCTAATATGGTATTCATTATATGCGGTTTCTAATAACAGCATAATATAGGTGTATGGTGTCTAAATAGGGTATAATTGTGTTTGTTTACTTTCTAATGAAGAACAAATTATTTCTACCGTAAAATAAATTGCGACCCCAGTGACTCACAGCTCACAGTCCTCCCTGACATGTTGATCAATTGAATTTTTATCAGCATGTGACAATAGTTGGAAAAAATTGAAACAAAAGAATCCAGATGACATTATCAAGAACATAAAAGGCATAAAATACTTGTTTAATAGTTTGAATTTGACTTAATTTTCATATCAAAGGCGACACATTGCATTGTGGGACTGCTAGCACAAAGTATTTTTTCATTCTACTGTGGAAAATTTTGAGGGCACTATATATATATATATATATATATATATATATGTATATATATATATATATATATATATATATATAAAATGCATGAATTTCACATTCAGAGTTCAAAGACTCATATAAAAGGGCATTTTTAAATTTTTGGACTCCTTGGACTTCTCCTAGCATTCAGCTCCAAGCACAGCAAGCTGATGTTTAGCAGACATGTTTGCCATGTTGACCATCTTACTTTAGGGCAGGGGTTCTCAACCTTTTGGAACTTAAGCCCCACTTCTGCTTGTTAATAAAAATCCGAGGACTACCTGCCCAAATAAATGAACCCCCCCCCTCCCAAAAAAAAGAAAAAACACAACATGACAAAAACACTGGGCTGTAAATATGTGTTATGCCACTGTCAGCTGTAATGACCAAAATAAATATTCTGCTTACCCTCAGCGAGACGGTTGGGCTTGTTTCTGGGAAACAATAAGATCAAGTCATGGTGGGATGGGTAAGAGGCTGACACACAGAGTGGCATTCAAAGTTGCTTTCAGTTTGTTCCTTGCCTTTGTGACAGTCACAATGGAAACCCTGACTCACATAAAAAAGTGCTTAAAGGCAACAGAAATTTGATTGCCCATTTTGACAGAGGGATATTGACTGGCAGCCAGTATCCAGAATGAAGCAAGGTCAACTTGTGTGAGCTGAAGCTTCAGGCTGCTGTCTGCTGATAGCTCAGTTCATTTTCCAACAGAGTGGATAGAGCCATGTCTTCTGAAGCAGGATCTACAGAGAAAGCTAGCAGGCTAGCTAACAGTGGCAAAACATGTTTGTCTCTACCTAATGATCTGTCGTGATCTGCGTGGTGATATTCAAATGTAACTGGTTATTGCAATTATGCATTTTAATTTGATGTTTCTTATTTATGTGAATTCTTGAGCAAATTTAGATATAAAAATAACTAGCTTTGTAAATTACCCCCCCCCCCCCCCCAAAAAAAAAAAAATATATATACCACTGCTGCCGTGGCCCACTAGATGGCACTCTGAGGCCCACCTGTGGGCCACGGCCGCTGGTTGAGAATCACTGCTTTAGGGTGTTAGCATGCTGACATTTGCTAATTGTACAAAATGTCATCCATCCAATAGTGGAGACATTTCAGAAAAGAACACTAAATGTTAAACTCATGGTGCACTGGAAGGAAAGTCCAAAGTCAGTAAATTCATCCTCTGGGAAGCATGAATGTCTGTACAAAATTTCTTGGTAATCCATCTGATAGATGTTGAGATAGTGCTGTCTGGACCAAAGTGGTGGACTGACATTAAACATTGCCAAGTTAAACTTTGCCACAGCCAGAGGTATTAGACTCAAAATAAAACAGCCTCTCCCACTAAATTATATTAGTAGACAAGCTTTTGAACATTTTCAATTTGATTGACATGTTTGATCAATAAGCACCACTAGTTTTTGTTTTGCCTGTCAAAAATCTGTCCATTTTGTACTTAAAAGTTGTTTTGATCTCTGAATAATCTCCCTAAACTGAACCTTGACAGCCTTCGTGGCATCAGAGTACTCTTAGTTGTTTTTTTTATTGCTCCCAAATGATTTAGATTTATTCAGCTTTTGTTCCAACCTGGCTTTATTCCCTCTCAGTTTAGTATCCACTGGTGTATTCATGCATTCCTTATTCCCCCACTGCTCTCCACGCTTACCTGTTTCACATGCAAAACTACATCTGGCACAAATGCATGTAAACACTGTTTCTTCTAGAGAGAAATGAGTTTTCAAGTTATATCTAAAAAACAAGTGTGACTCAAGTGAGCCGCGTTGCTCTCGGCTTGTGAGAGGGTCCGTCTAATCCCAAGCTTGTTGTCAAATCATGTCTCCATAAAAGTGAAGTCATGTTTTTTTTTGTGGAGCAAGGACTCGTCCAGACATATTCAATTATTGAGAGCGGAGAAAACGGTAAGAAAGGGAATGTATTAGCCACCGAAATGAGGTGGAAGCAAACCAACATGCTCAGTCGCTCAAGAACATGAGACAAAAAGCGTGGTTCCTAATCTCTCACCAACACTTACATCTTCCTCAGACCTAATGGCACAGTCTGTTTTTCCCTTTAAAATGTCACACCGAGGCACAAGTAAACACAAGTATCTCACAACGTGCACTGGGAAACCTGCTAGCAGACACTCCAAGTGGGAAATGCAGCAGTAACCTGAAACAGGCTTCAATAAGGACCGCTTTAAATACTGTTTACTCATTACTGCGTAACAAATTCTGTGCATTATTGCAACTACCAAGCTCATCAGGCATTCCTTTTGATGTTTAATGAGTCTACAATGAGCAAAAAGGGCTGAGTCATCCTCAACCCAAGATGGCTGTCGAGTGTCATAGTCTGCGGCTTTGCCATTAATCCTGCCAGCCGTCAGGGAATGATGAGAGAAATGTGGGCTATCGTAGTCATCTTCCTCAACGGCGGCAGATAGGAGTCAAACTACAAAGTGCTCGTTAATGCAGGCCATCGCAGAGCAGAAGAAGGGAATCAGGGAAATCTCTGCCTCACTGTTCCTCTGTTTCTCTCTCTGTGAGGCGTTTAAGTGACTGACAGATTGACAGAGAAGGATCATATTATTAATTCAACCACATGCACACGCAGGCAAAGATAAGCTTGAAATAGAACCGTAATTGTTGCTGTGGTGATGAGATGTGCTATCCTCGTTGTTTTCAGACAGCAGCTGCCTCGCCAGATTTTGCAGAGGAAGAAAGCTAAAGAGAGCAAGACGGTGTATGTGCCAAAGCGGAGAGAGAGAATTCGTGTGTCACTCAGCATGCTCTACTCCTCTGCTCTGGAGATCATTACAGTTTGCTGTCATTAAAAGTAACTGCCCAAGGTCTGGACTAAAAGACAAGACAATCTGGATTTGTTTGTCATCATACAAAAACTCAGCAGTGAACAAAAGGTGCAGCTCACCGCCTAATTCTACTCTCCAGGCAAAAACTCCTCTTCCACTTTCTCTTTTATCATCGTGGCTTCTTGTGGAAGGCGAAGTTCGTCATTTCCGTGCCGCCTGAAATGCCACTCCATCGCCTCCAATACCATGCATTTTATTGTTGAGTGAGCAAAGAGCATCCTGGGGGCAACGGGGCATCTTATGAAAGTGCACTGTGCTAAGAGAGCACGACGCATACATACGTTTCACTTCTTACACACACATACACACACCCTTATTCAACTACAGCGTCCCGTTACTCAACAGTCCTGCAAAGTGATTCCATCACATCTATCACTTACAACACATACTTCAGGTATTTGTCCGGGCGATATTTCTGTAGAAATAGTTTAGTTTTAAAGAATGTTTCTTGTTTCATGGTAGGTTTTGACATATCCGACCTTTTACCAATGTGAGGTCTTTGGATTATTCTGAGTAATGGGACCTTGTTTCTGGAAACACTTGTACGCTTTGAGTTTTTCAAATGTAATGTAAAAAAGTGACCTTCACCTTGATTGTAATGAGGTGGAAAAAGTTTCAGAATCGAATAGCGAAAAAATTGTGCAAAAAAAAAAACTATCTGCATGGCTACACACTGGTAAGGATAAGACAGAATATGTTTTTTTGTGATTTGGGTGGAATGACTTTTACCTTGTCTCACCTGCTTCAGTTAAACATTTGTAATGCTTTTCAAAGACCCTTCAAGAAAGTGTATGGGCTAATGCTTTCAATCACTGATAAACATATGTGCTATATAACTAGTTTGTGAACATGGGGCTATACTGAATTATATCTGTTGAGGTCACTGTCAGTGAGGAAAGTTATTCTATGTCAAACCTCTGACAATACGATTGTTGAATGCTGAGCCTACAAATAAGCCTGGTGAGCTACAAATAAGCCCTTCTTCATCTGTCATTCTGAAGGACTGACAACACCTGGCACTTACCGGTGATGTTTGGAACATCTGGAAATGGTTCTGCTATCAAACACAAAACTGCTTTGCTGAAACTAATCAAAAACAACAGCAGTCTGACTATGGCCAGGTATTCACAGACTAACAGCAGATTTGAAAAAATATTGGTTTTCCTGTGAGAGTGCTGGTTTCCAATCCTTTTGCATGTGACCATGTAATACAAAGCAACACCTACATGCAACTCTTGTCACAGGTTACACATCTATGACTTGTGAGCAGCTCAAGAGTTATAGTCCTCTCTAGAAGCTTCATTTCAGTAATGTTTTAAGGCCTGAAAAGTAAAACTATCCATAATTAAACAGTAAGAAAAAAGGGAAAATCTTGCCACCCTTCATGAGAGTCCTGACCGCCAGGTTGAGATCCGCTTCTTTAGAGGACAAAGGCAGCCCTCCCTCAGTGCAAAACATACAACATGCAATGCACTATACATACCATATCTTGCTATATGGATATGACTATAGTATGGTAGGTTGCACTCATCCTAACTTGTGCAATTAACCTGCAGCATCCTATAAAGCCAAACTAAGATTTTGCTTAAGAGAAAGTTTTAGATAATGTACAGAAGAAAATGAGAGAAAAAAAGAGTGCCACAGTAATTCAACAAAAAGTGAAACTTCTTGAACATCTGTACATTTAATGTTCTGCAGCTGTGTGCATTCAGCAAGTGCAGTGTACAGTGCAGCTGAAGGAGCACTGAGGTGAGAACTTCATGATGAGATATCCAGAGGATAATGATGGCAATTCCAATAACTCGCCTCGCTCCCTGCACACCCACTCGCTCACCGTGCAGAATCTTAATCCTGGGCTCTAATCCTGCTGACTGAGAAGACACAGGAAGCCATTTATAACAATGCAAGTAATAAAGAAGACAGCACAAAATACATCCCTGCAGTGTTTATGACAGGACATCCAGATTACGTCAGCAGGGAAAAGAACTAAAGTGCAACACAGCTATATGCCAGACCTTGTTGCTTCATGTTTTAACTGCCATCAAGTCTCTGATTCATGTATATTTATGTGCTATGCAGGCTAATTCCAATTCAGCCTTCCACACAGATTGTGATGACGCATTTGTCTAGACCGACCCCCCACACTGTGAATGGGTGAACAATGTGGTGGCATCATGCTAGGATATTACACACAGAGCGGAGAAGTGACAGAGAAATTTCATCAAAGGTGAAAACTGCCCATGCTGATTAGACCGTGGAGGTGTGTTTGTGTATCTGCAGGGATTAACTGCTCACTCCCATCATGAAGCCATATTGGCTATAACTACCGTTTACAGCTGGGGAATCTGCAGGGGAACAGTCAGAAACTGAATGTGCAGCTCTCCTAATTGGCAAAAGGCTGACAGAGTTTGAGGGATTGCGGGAATTAGGTGCTGAGGGATAGAGGGTCTCTTGGTGGCTTTCTGAAAAATAGTTTCTGTGAATCAAAAAAGCAGCCACATGGTTTGGACTGCCAGACTACCTATGAGTCTTCCAGCCAGAAATGTTTTTGCTGTTTATATAATGTATTTAAGTGCGTACATATGTATGCAGATATGGAGCTTAACTGTATTCCCTTGTGACTGTGGAAAGATGTATGACTTAAGCTTTGGCTTAAAAGTCATCTAAGATAGGTTAGGGCATTGATGGGTATCGAACTTCAATGCTTTATTGATAGCGATCATAATACCATAGAACAGAGTATGAAAAACTGTCAAGTACCAAGTTGGCACGCAAGGTTTCTCAGACTTGGCACTGGCACTAACAATTCTCAGCCCCAAATCAAGGTACATACTGTATACAGGGTGGTTCAACCAAATGACCGAAACATTTACTGTATATTTTCTCGATTACTGCTATCTATCCCTGCAGATAGCTTTGGTTGTGAGATATCTGCTTCCTCTGTAGTACATTGGAGGCAAATGATATTTTGTATTGGGCTCACAACATTGGGGAATTATATAGAAAAATCCAACAATGTGTCTTACTGGTAACAAAGTCACAGTTACTCTGGACAATCAACAGATCTCACTGGGAGCAGGTTTCTTTGGAACCATTTTCTAAAGAATAAATAGTCCACATAAACAGTGTTGCCAGATTGGTTGTTTTTTTTCTCCCGATTGGGTTCACAACTCAACATGCAATTCTGATAACTGACAAAAAATGACTTTTTATAACCAAGATAAAAAAAAAAAACACTGTTTCTCCTATTCAAATTATTATTCTGTCATAGCGCTGTGATAAAAACCTTGTAAAAGCTTACAGCACGTCTGTTCATATAAGTGAAGACTTTTATCCAAAAGACTTGGTGGAGATAATTTTACATAACTGATAACGGTGTTTTGGGGTTGGCCTTACTATACTAATTAAACAGAAGACTGGGGGAACACTTTTTCTTTTTCTGCATTCATATTCAGCTACACAACAGGGATACTCTGAAGCTCCTCTTCAGCCCCATGTATATATACAAAGGATGGACAAAACCTCCCCCAACTGGAAATAAAAAGAAAATTGTGCTACTTTTAAGACAATTTAGGCTCTTATTGGGCTACTTGGTGTCTGTCAAATGTGAAATGAAATCATTGACAGTGAGTGTCTGTGGATTGGTGTATCCTGTGAAAAAGCGGCATAATGTTTGGAGAAATGTTGCTGTTGATGATGCTGTGAGCACCACAAATTAAATTCCATTCAACTCCATTGTATCAGGGGTGACAGCAGGAATCTCAGAGACAATATATCAAAACTTGGACAAATAAAACCAAAACCAGATTATGTAGATACCACTAAAGGTATCTAGCAATGGAAGAAAAGAAAGCCTAAACAATGAGAACAGAAAGGTGAGGGAAGAAGCATTAACTTCTCAGAATTCCAGTTAACCTGCAGCGTTGTACAGCATTGGGTTTCTTTCATGCCTGCGCTATACAGTAGGTTCTGGGGTGACTCTCAACACATGTGACAGGGTAGAGATTTCATGTTTCTGACCAGGAACTCAGGGAAATTAGGCGTGTGCTCCAAGGGAGACAAGTGGGGAGAAGGACAGAGTGGCCAAAGAAGGAAGTAGTCTGCTGCAGAGGCCGAGGGATTTCTGCCAGTTGTGTTGACACTTACTGGGCGAGAAGTCAATGGAGACAAGCATGGAGGGTAAGCTTTGACATGTCTATGGCTTAGGGGAAAGTTAGCTAGACACACACACACACACACTAACTGTCAGGACAGGAGGGAGAATGAGTCAGCACAGCCTGGAGTTGAATGGAAGAGGAGGTAACACGTGAGGAGGGCAAGAGAAGAGGAGCTGTTAGGGCTGGCTGGGTATGTTGATAATCCCCATGACGACCCCATGACGCCCAAGCTCAGGTGTGTCCCATGACCTGTTAATAATCTCACATAGGTTGTTTACAACAAAGGTGGAGAGACAGTGCATGAGCGCAGACAGTTCGGATGCAAACAACCATGTTATCAAGCTTAAATTAGAACAATAAATATCAGATGCAGATATATGTTAAACACTTTTCGGCAAAAATCCTTAAAATTTCGAGAAAACTCTCAATGAAAGAGTTGTGATGAAGATGTCTGGGGCACAATGTTTTACAGTACATCAATAAACTTAATTATCAAAGATGAAAATAATTGTAACTGCAGCCAATAAAAATGTATTGAAGCATTTTAAAAATTAAAACTATAATTTCTTTTGACATACTGTATTTACAGCTAATGTGGATATAATTAAATTGGCCGAAGGAACTGCAACACATGATTCTTTTCCTAATGAATATGTTGATTATGTATCTGATTAATCAATAATTCATCATTCAATGTCCAAAAATAGGGGGAAAAAAAATTAATCACATTTCCAATTTGCTTATTTGGCCCAACCAACAGTCCAAAGATCTTCAGTTTACAATGGTATAAAACACAAAACAAAAGCTGAGATGAGCAAATGTTTGGCATGTTTGCTTGATAAATTATTGAAACTTTTCATCAATTATTAAAATTGTTCATTCATTTTCTGTCAGTGAGCTATTCGATTATTTGACTAAGCATTTTAACACAATTGGACAACATTATCAGCCCTGCTGAAATGTTGGTTGGGCTCTAATATGCATGTATGTATGAGTTTATATGTGCTCATATGAATACTCCTTCCCCCAAAATCCCTACACAAATCACAATCAGGGTGGCTTGTAGCAGCAGTCTGTGAAGTAGAAACAATGTGTTTTCATAACCTCTCTAAACCAGTGAATGTGCACAAGACACCGGAATCTATTTTTTTCTCCCCCATTTGCACATGGCCCAGTTCAAAAAGCATGCAAATACACTGCAGTCTCAATCCCATCTCTGCAATCCACAGTGAAATCTGCAACAGATACATTGATTCTGGAAGACAGACAACCTCAGGTATGTGCATGGAGTTGAAAGCAGCGGGAAAAAAGAGACACATCTTTCCTGCAGACAAATTATGTAACAGACAGACTATGGTATCCAGACCCGAGGAGTCAAACCTGAAAGGCATTTCAGCCTGGATGTCTGCTGAGCAAGTGGATCATGATGTAACGTGATGAATCTCTGGAGACACAGAGTAAGGTTGTTAGGGGCTGCCATTTTTCAGACAGGAACCTGTACTGCAACAAGGCTGCATGAGAAATATGGCGCACACACACTTGCACACATGCAAACGCACCCACGTCTATGCATAAAGCAACATACACCAATATTTCATCTAGAGGTTGATACAATGAGCATTTTCCCACCCACACTGCTCATTACTTATGTGCATTTTCATAAGAATCTTCACATGTGCACCCACAAAACAGATTAAAAATGACAGAGATGCCTCTCTTCTATTGTATTCTATTGATTGTTTATTGATTATTGTTCATTTGGATCCCCATTCATTGTTAAATTGGCAACAATCACTCCACCTAGTCCATATTTAAAAAATACAGTATAATCAACAAATGGTCACACTTATGCAATACGTACAGTATATCATACAATTTAGCTGTATTATGATACTATTACTCCAAACACAAGAAAGTCCATCAAACATGTGGTATAAAAAACAAAAAATGGAACCTATTGATTATTAAATAGGTGACAGATTTGTAGGATTTGCAACCATAACAAAAATATTAATAAAAATACTACTGAAATATGAATATACTTTTAAAGCTTATATCTGCAGATATCTTCAGCAACACTCAATTTAAGGCTGCATTTGTCGCACATATGTAAATGCAAATACAAGTGCCCACACCGTGGTGCACAGAGGGCAGACAGAAAATCCTTACTCCCGATTCACTCCAAACCTTGGACCTTTCCAATAATCACACCCAGACAAGTGCTCGACACCCAGGATGATCACAGCTCTAATCCCCATACTCATGTGGGGTAAAGCTACCAATTGTTGCTGTAGAGTAATTGCTCTGCATAGTAATTATCCTCCGTAAACACTGCTGCTACATGCCCCCTGAAGAATCAGCTGTAATTATTTCCTTTGAAAGGGAATTTTTCATTGCCTTCAATGAAACCACTTAGCGGATGGTAACTTTTAAGGTTTTGCAGTTGTGTAATGAGGGGATATTCTTGTTAAATGGAGCCTCGGCAGGCTTTCTTTTGAAAGGGTGGTGTTGGTTTGAAAGAGTGCGGGAGAGAAAGAGGAAGGGGAAGAGAGGATGAGAGGGTGGGTGGGAGGGAGAGATAGCTGTATGCAAGGAAGTGGAAAGTTTATCATCATCTCAAGGTTATGTTGTATCCTATCCACCTGTGAAGCTTCATTGACCACACTGTTCTTCATGGGCTATAAACAACAAACTAACAATTACCTGCTGGCCACACACACACTCACACACACACACACACACTCACACTCACACACACTCACACTCACACTCACACACATACACACCTGTATTTACACACTAATTCCTCCCTCTAATGTGTTCTGCAGCAAATCTCTGCAGTGGCAGCATGACGCATGCTGACACCTCTATATAAATTATGGAAGCGTAGACCAAATCAGGCATTAGTCTCTGTCTAGCGCTAACAAAAGCACACTGGGGCCACCTTCAAGCAAGCCAATGGTGAATTAAAAAGCAAGGATAAATCAAGCTGTCAAAGATTTTGCATTGACCTGCAAACTGCCAGATTAAAATAGTAACTCTGCCTACAAAAGCTTTGCCAATAGTCTCTAGACAGCTCCGCCACCCACTCTGTGTGGTTCAACAGCCCAACGCCAACCCCCACATCACACCCCTCCACCTAAAGAGAGCGTGCACCACCCCAAATCAATTAGAGCTGAATTATGCTGTTTGAGGACGGTTATTTATCTCCACCAATATCCACAAGGAAAGACCATAAGGGGTTTTGGAGGACAATGATTAATTTAATCAAGTGTGAGTGAACTTTCTCCAAAAATCATGCCGCTCCGACAGATAATCCGCTTTCCCTGAAACGTTTCCAACAGGATTAGCCCCCGAGGGAAGCCTGGATGCGTTTTACTGTAGAGAATGAGAGAGAGGGAAAGCAAGAGAGAAAGAAAGAAAATAGATGGGAAAAAAGAAGGCAGAGAGGGAGACATATAGAGGAGAAAGAGATAGAGGGAAGGACAGAAAGACAGGCAGAATAGAGGGAGAGGTTGGAGAATAAGGTACAATGGAGGAAAGAAAGACATGGTTGGAATAAAGGAAACAATATAATCAAAATATAAAGAATAGATAGATTAATAAAGGGTGAGAGGAGAGATAAAGTGAAAGAGATTTAAAAGGGAGGAGCAATGGATGGAGGTCATTAAAAGTGGTGGAGTGGGACGAGGGCGTGAGGTCATACCTGGGTGGGAAAGTGAATGAATAACATGATTTTTTTCCTTCAACTTTTCCTCAATTTCAACTGGACCAGTAGAGCTGCTCACTTTCCGACAGCAGCAGACTTTAGTTCTGGTACTGGTCAGCTGTGAGTGTAAATGTGAGATAGAGTGTTACTTCATATGAGCTCTGCATGCTCCTTGGACCTTTAAAGCAGTTGAACGGGTCAGACAGGGTCAGACACATGACAGACGAGAAGGGCTTATACCATATCGCTGCCGTTCTGGAAAATGCGTCTCAAATGTAGTTTTGTAATTCAGTATATTTCGACTTGAATTGAAAGTTTCTCATCTGCAAGAGGTTGTTCCCTGTCCTGAGAGGCCGTGAAAACACTTCTGTAAACCCGTGTTGAATTAAAAAAAAAATGCTTCACAATCTGAAAACTAGGCAGATTTTAGAAATTCCTAAAAAGCTCACCTTTTGAAAATTCAAGTTTTTCATATCACGGCAACATTATGTTCCGTGGCCCAGAAGCTGTAGGAAACAAGATGAAATGAAGCCTTATTATTAAATAATATTCCAAAATCCACAATAGTAGGCAAATATTCCCACACAGTGCTTATAGGCAAAAGATCTTAAAAAGAACTAAAACACAGCATAAATCAGATTTGTGCATTAAAGTTGAAATAGAAAAGGGGGTGGAGCTGAGCAGAATTGCCTTTACGGCAGCTTCAGCAGCAGCTTGTACAGTACAAGGTGTCCTGACTGCTCACAATTATAAAGCTAAGGAGTTTTGCTGAATGTAAGATTTCTGAATTGCATTACAATCTCAGGAGTCTCACAAAGCTTCACGCAGCTCTCCAAAGTCCGCCTCTGGCCTGATAATTCAACTTCCTATTTAAAATCTATGCTGTGCCAAGCTTGAGGTTACAACTGCCAATGGGGCGGCGCTGAGCTGCACTGAAAGCTGTAGCCTTTGATTAAGCTCCTCTATTCCAAGCCTAATGCCCTGGCCTTGAATTATTCACCGAGTTGGTGGAGAGGGGTTGTGCATGCTACAAGCTTGCTAAGTGTGTTAGCCTAAAAAAAACATAATGCAATAAAACTCATCCATGCATAATGGATGACTGGGGCTGGGTGCTCTCTGTCGTGGGAAGACAGAATTAGAGAAAGGGGATCAGAGGCAGGCAGCTCAACGCCGATGTTGCCAAATCGCCGTGCTCCCATGCCAGGGCACTCTCCGGCCACAACCCCTCCTCATCTATCTGCCGCTTCCTTTCTATTCATCCATCAGAGCTTAAGCACAGCTTCTTTCAATTTCAAGGGAAATGACAAGTGGAGGACATCGCCACACAAAGAATTAGAAAGTCAGTAAGGGTCACAGAGGAGTGAATACAGCACGGGGAGGGATTATAATCGGGATTTTTTAGATCTATTTGAGTTATTTAGCCACCATAAGCAGGATCATAATTAATTTTGCTGGTGATAATTAATTCTAATACACTTAAGATAATGATCTCTGTGTCACATGATTGCATGTGGTGTATTGTGTAATCAACACCACTGTGGTTTTAGCATGCCAGCACACAGCTCTCCCTCTACGCAATTAAGGAGCTGATTTTCCCGAGGGTGTTGCATGTCATACAGGCTCATTTATCACTTTCCGGTGTAGCATCACTTTAAAAGTCCAATTCACACCTTCAGAATCTATCATACTCACTGTGAAGGCTTAGCGGGCCTAAAATATTCAAGGTTACACAGTTATGAAGAAGAGATCTGATGTGCGATTCCAATTCAGCCTCCATGTTGGTATTTCTGCTGTGTGGGATGCAAGGACACAACATTTTCACAAGTAATGTGAATACTTCATTTTAATTTCAAAGGATACTTTGAGCGTGTTAATCTTACTGAACAATATTCAGTGCGTGGACAAGAGGATGGAATGATCATGGTGGACAAAACACCAAAAATCTCAAGCCCAGCAAGGCTGAACGCCAAGCAGACGAGGCTGGTTCCAAAACGAAAGTCAATCTAAGGGTTGGCTTTTACCAACAGGCGAATACTTGAGGAACAGGATGAAGATGAAGAGTAATACGGTGTTTGCTTCTTTTCTGTAGGTTCAGTTTAGCTTAGTGAGCAGTACGCTGTGATTTGGCAACCGAGGTTGGAGGAGTGTGTAATTTGCATCGTGTTGAGCTAGAGAGGAGGCAGCAGTTCTGCATGTTGTGTTAACAAGCCAGAAAAAGCAGAGTGCTACTCAGTATGCTCTTCACATACTTTAGTTACTAATAAATCTAATGTTTGAAATTACTTACAGCTTTTGGAGCCGTTGTAGCTGCTGCTCAACAGTATTCTGCAGGGACATCTCATAAAAACAGGCACAATTTTGATTTCTACTACGGACAGTGTGTTTGATACAAGTGTCCTTGAGCAGGACACTTAACCAGCTCAGTCATCACTCTAGATAAAGATCCAAAATGTATCAATTTAAATGAGAACGTCCTTTTTCAACTTAATTCCTATAAAAATAAACGCTCTGAAAACAATAGAAAATGGTTACAAGAACCATTTTGTGAGTCCAAATAAAAAAAAAAAAATTTTTTTAAAAATCCCCACTCTCCAGTCTGAAGGTCGGCGAGAAAAAGGAAAAAGAGAATTCTATACAAACAGATACAGTGTGTAAATAAACTGCTAAAACCAAGCAGAGTGCTGTTAAGCATGCATAAGCCCTTTGAATTAGTCTTCCTGATCTGCCTTGGATGACAGCCGTTCGCGCAGGCAGAATACGATATGAGAGCATATCACCACAACACAGACTGTTCCCTTATGTCAACTCTTCCTCTCCACACAAAAACCCAACTTTGGCATTATTCGCTCATTATTCCACACTGCCACTAACATGCAAACTCCAACATGGAAATAATACGGTCGCTGGGTTATGGTTGAATGAGTTTCAAGCGTTGTTGAGGGTGGAGTGAAGATCTGCTGTTATCAAGACACACTGTCCCTTCAGTGTTTGTCTTAGACGTTATAACAGTAAATTTCCGCTGAGACACTCCAGAGCTCTTCTACTCTGCCCGTTCTGTTCACCACACGACAGCATGTAAATGGCTTCAGGATTCATTAGACATCACGTCTCATAAACCAGACCTCTGTCTTTTTACAGTTGACTTAGCATTGATGGTGCAGCATTAAAAACATCCAGTAAACCTCCTTATAAATATAAAACAAAAAGGGGAGAGCGGTGGCAGATACTGAACACAAAGGAAGGACTTTTGAAATCAAATATCTAGACCTTCTTCCTGTGTATATAAACAAAATAGATTATTGGCACTTGAACTTATGTTACCCTGCGCTAGTTCCAACACAAACAGACTAGCTTACAATGAAACCAAATTAGTCAGTGCTCCTGTGTGGAGACAGTGTACTTTGTTGGATTGAAGTGCCTCCTGGCGCTCTTGCAGCAGGGACAAGAGGGGAGTAGGAAGAGGAACAGACTGGCCGAGTTCAGAGCAAAGACCATCCGTGTTTCGCCCACTGTGGTGCTGATGCTGGCGGACAGATGGGGTTGCCACGGTGCCCGATGTGTGTCATCGACACTTGCGGGTGTGTGGTGTTAGAGGCTGGTATGTGATGTTGGTCTATAGTTTGGGGGCTAAAGAGTCACACACACACACACACACACACACACACACAAGGATTTAGGTCATTTTTTTTGCATGTAATAATATGTGTGTTGCATGATCCTTATTTCCTGTGTGTAGTATGTGTGTGCATTTTTTAACATGTGGCCTTTGCATGTCAACGTCCTCATGAGTGTGTGTGTAAATCATGGCCTGCTACAGGGCCATGACACAGCTTGTCATCTTGTCACAGCAAGAGCCCGGCCGCCCTGAGAAAATTGCTGCGGGAGAAGAAACAAGATGTCATGGTTTAGCAAATATTTACTCTCTGTGCTATCAGTCAGATGCAGATTTAAAGAGGAGAAAGAAGAAAGAGCCTGTCTTCTCAACTTCTTGCTTATCTTGCACTTTAACCATTTAAAAAGACTGACATTCTGTGCTGTGTGTCAGGAGTGAGGCATAATTAAAGTGTATCTAGAGTGGCGATCCATTAAAATGTTAGCAGGTAATCTTGCAGCCAGCAGGTGCTGTGGTCAAAGCAATTGACCTGAGATTATTGAGGTGTGATATAGCGATGGTCTCACAGTCTGATGGAAAAAGAAAAGGTTCCCATCAGAGACAGATTGTCGTCCTGTTAGTGTTTACTGTGTTCATTAAAAAAAAGGTCTCTCTTCATGGTCTATTGGTGATAAAGCAACATGGACGACAAGATGTGTGTGTGTGTGTGTGTGGGGAGGGGGGGGGGGGGGATGGGCAGAGAGAAAGAGTGAAAACAACTGAGAGAAGAGGACTTGTTTATTCTCACAATGTGTCATCATCTGTGAATGTGTTTGGCTGTGAGAAAGAGGCAGACGCAGAGACAGACCGAGAGAGAAAAAGAGGTTTTGAACACGAGCACACAAAGCAGTTAGAAGGGGTTGATCATTACTGTATTAGCCAGAGTATAGTTAGTTTGTTGTAGAAATTGCATTTGGAAAAACTGGTGATCATATTGTATATAAGGGCTAGACATTTATGTAATCAAAACTGCACATTTTCTCTTTGAATAGCGAGTGTGTGTACCAGCTCTTGTGTTACAAAGTGAGTAAGTATCTGCGGAGTCATCTGCTAGCTAATGATATGCGTGTTTTGTTGTTGAGTTTAAAGCATCTTTGAACTTTTTTTAACCACAGCGTTGACCATTACAGAGTCGTCTGTGGAGCGGCTGAAAAAGATGGTGTCACAAAATGTCACGTTAGAAGATAGTAAGCCAAATTAGGTCTGAAAGATGAGAGTGAGAGAAAATCTTTCTGTGGTTCCAAAACCAATACACTTCCAAAGCAGGGCACAAAATTAGCACCAGCCACCAGTCAAATGCTGGTGAAATAATCAAGTGGCTGGTAGATTTGAACGTTCACTAGCCAGGTGGCTAGTTAATTTTGAACCCTGCTTCCAAGACACTGACAGGACAGTGTGCGTGTGTTTGTATGTGACCAGAGCCTCATTTTTTGGAGACACAGCATTATAATTTGGTCAATAATATACAAAAAGAAGAACCTAACATAAATTCAATATATCATGAAATGGTGTCTCATTTCACAAAATTCTGTTGTCCAAATAAATAGACAAACAAATTGAATTTAAAACCAATTAAAATGAGTTACTGAGGTTTTAGTGTTACACATGTAATGCATTTTCTCTGATGTAATGCAAAACAATTGCATCGAACATTCAATTTGAAGGAAATTCTGCATATTTACCATATTGTGATATAAATAGATATTGGAAAACATTCCTCGTATGATATTGTTTTCAGCCTTGCTGTCCCCTAACACACAATAATATATAATCCAAGGGTTTTGATGTTACCAGTAGTGAAGGCTATTTTCACACTAGTGCAATGATTCAAGTGTTTGGACAGAGGTGCCAGGTTTGTGCCGAGCTGGACTGTGAGGTTAATCCAGCTGGGGGCTGACTTTGGTGAGAAAGCTGAAGGTGTGAGCGACAGGCTACTTTATTCTTACAGACAGAAGCTATGTCCCTCTGCTGCATGCAGCCCTCCTTTTGACACTGTGGCATGGCCATGTCCGTTTGAAGGACACGGCGCACACACAAGTAGTCAAGCCCCAAGCAGCTGCCAAAAAACATGGCGGCGAAAGAAGAGGGATGAAATGACAGAAGAAGAAATGAGTAAAGGGCGACACGACTTCATCGGTTGTCTGTCAAACATCAGCACCCTCCCATCCCCTCCAGACTGTTTATTCTCACTACGATCACAAACAGCCCCCCTCTCTTCCAGCCTCTGCTCCTCCACCCCACTGTGACCTTCTTTCTGTGGCCACCTTCGCCAGTGTGAGTGCAGATGTGTAGTTTTACAGCAGCTGGTGGAGAATCTGATGAGTGAGACTGCAGCATGTTGAAAGCGGGGTTATTGAACCGCTCAGCTTTCTCACTGTAACCAATGTGCTTTAATGGAATCCACTAAGACCAGCTACTCTGGCTGGATTGCCACTGTAATGCATCGCAATAAATCACATTCATTGTCTATATACTTGTGCGGTGAATGATGGGAAAGTCATATGGGAGGAGTGGTCAGCCTTGTCATGGCTGAGAGGAAATGATTTGGTTCAAACTAGGCTCTTGTTTGAGAGAGAAAAGCATAAATTCAGTCTCTTCTCTGAAATGATCTTCCTAAATTGACAGTTTACAGCTTCCCTCTATAAAATGTAATAGTTTCAGTGAGTGTAACACAGCAATTTATAGGGAATCCTAATCTTTCTGAATACAGTTTATCCTGACATTTATGCATCTCCACATGCCTTAACAGAACAAAACACCAAAACAACAAAACACTGACGTCACTACCGGTCCACTAGCGAATCCCTGTGGTGTTCTGCTGTCATTCATTTGGTTTCCTGCTGCTGACCTATCCTCTCATATTAAATGATATCTACTCACAACACACTGCCCTCAGAGTCACCTGCCAGCTAAGCCAAAAGCCACAGTGCTCCAGTGTTTATCATAGTTTTCAGCATAAAGGTGGCCAAATCCCCTCGACCCCTCCTTGAAAGTCAAAACCAATTCTGTATTCTATAGTAGCACTCATCCTCTGAGACAGATGATAAATCACGGCAGTGAAGCATGCAGTACAACAAAGGACTGCAGTGCTGCACTTTAACCCAACCCAGTCACAAAGCTGCTCGCACTGCTGCAGCTGGCCTCCTCCCTTCCTCTCTCGCTCCCTTGCGTTGATTACAGGCAGAGAAACTTATGGGCTAGAGCTTGATCATCATCATCTTCTGGCCAAACATCCCTCCTCCCCTCTACTCCTCCTCCTCCTTCGCTCTCTCCTCCATCCTTTCCACCTCTAAAGCCCTTTACTCCCCTCCATTACACTAATAAGGCTAATCACCCCTCCGGCTGGTGCAGCCATGGGCATGGGAGAACATGTCAGCAAGGGGAGATCAATGGACTACATCAAAGGGCTGGAGCAGCACACAAACCACCCCAGCACAGGGCCCGAGAGATAAGGCTGCTGCTCCCCTACATTTTTTATGAGATTATCCACTACTGTTCTGTTCTTGCCTGTGGTTTGAGTGCAGGGTGCTTTTAATGAGCTGGGCAGCATCAGACACTAACGCTGACGGCGATATCCAACTGCTTGGAACCACATGCGTGTAGACACGATAACGCACACATGCAAAGAGGTGGGCACGTAGCCACACAAACACCAGCGCATGCATGGTTGATACAACATGATTGAGTATCTGCATACAAACCCACAAACACCCACGCAGGGACGGCCGTGTAGTTATTTCTACAGATCCATTAGAGGTTCATCTATAATAGATTAGTTGCTAATTAGGGGATAGTTTGCTGGTGCTAAAGTAATGTTGAGGGCAGAGAGAGGAGTTAGAGTAGATCACTTTGCCAGCTAGCTCAGCAGCCCACTTTAAGCTCCATCTTCCTCTCTCCGCTCTTCCTGAAGGCCAAACAGGCATTTTACGATCCAAGGGTGCTAACTCAGCCTCCTCAGAGAAGAAGCTGGCTGGCTAAGGAGCTGAGATGAGAGTAGAGGGCTCCAAAAAAGAAGAGGATGTGAACTAGATGCTGGTTTCCTACAGTTAAGGGGGATGAAAGAAATGCTTAAGCTCTCGTTCTGCAAAGTCTCGAAGAGGAGCAGGGATGAATATGCATGAGGAGATTTGTAAGGGAGGTGACCTTTAAGTCTGACTAAGGTGTTAACTGGCTGATACTGGCTGAAATGGGCTGGGACCCACGGCACGCACGTTCCACATGACATTTTCTTTGCCAGTGGACAAAATAACAGCTTCTCGACAGAAGACAAGAAATAGTTATCTGTGGCTTATGTCAAGAAAACAACAAGTATTTCCTACAGGGTTTATGTCACAGATATGGAGCACACAATAAAACTGAACAATGCTACATTGCTCTGTCTAGACAGTCTATCACTTCAGCGTGAGGAAAGTAACATTTTTAGAAGTGGAAATGTAGTGTGCATGCAGTTTCTGTCTAGCACACTGAGCTCTCAATCAATTACACCTGTCTGACTAACAACACAGAGGACAGTATAGATAAAAGCTGAGAGGAAATATTTTTTTTTCCCAAAAACATCTCTACTAGAACAAGTTGATCTGACTCACAGCAGAGGTATTGACTCACTTCAAACATTTATCATAACTGTGTGAGAATCAAACTTGAACAAAAGGAAGCAATAACACTGCATGATTTTCTTTCTAATTAAATGGATTTGGAGAGACATAAAGCGTGCATGTAATGTATTCTCGATAACACACGAGATTTGCCTAAATATGTCTCCTTCCGGTGAATAAAAGTGAATAAAAATGTGCAGAATGGAGACAAAATAGTTTATACAAACAACTCATTTTGGAGAAATGTCAAACATGTCTAACTAACGTATAATCCATTATGGGATTACAAAAAGTTATGTATTTTTGTACAAACTGTATGTATATGAGATGGTTCAACAGATACTGACAGCTTCAAAGTTAAACAAGCACCTGAAAAATGTAAAAAAGTTATATATATATATATATATATATATATATATGCGCTGGTGTCGGCTGTCAGGTTGTGTAGTTAAAAATCCAAAATGTCCAATGACCAAAAAATGTATACCAGATTAAAACAAGAATATAAAACGGCAAGGTTCTAAAAGTGCGTCATAAAACTTGGTTTAAAACTGAATAAAAATGCCAATTTGTGACAGAGCTTCGGCCGACAGAGAGACACACCGACGCATGCGTATATGTATGCGTGACACATAAAACAACAGCAGAGGCAGAATGAATGCCACTTTCCTTTTTTTGCTTTATTTTTATTTTTTAACAATCCCCAAGCATCACTAAGGGAGCCAAGCTTTTATACTCCTGTATAGAAACATTTGTAACAGTCTCCCACACACTTTCTTTTTGAGTCATTGATTTTCCGCTACTGCTTTACACATGCAATTATTAGATACATTTTAATTGAAATCCTCACCTACACTGTAAAACAAAACATGCCGTTTGTCAAACCCTTCTGCATTTTAATAAAAGGTGAGCTACAACAGGATCAGTGTCAACACTCACTGGTGCTTGTTAAGATAGAATAGCTGCTGGGTGAACTTGACAAAAGAATTGCATAACATCACACAGAATATATTCAGCAGTGCCTAAAGGCAGTTTCTAACAATACTACAAACTGTTTTGACAGATAAAACTCATTTAACAGTGTACTGTCAACAGGAAAGACATGATAACAGTTCCAGCTACCTTTTGGTCTTTTCACCACTCCCTAAAATGAGGACACTTCTCCATTTAAGAATCCCTATATGGACAAGGACAGCTTCTTCAATATGTGAATATAAATCTCTTTACAATTGACCATAAAGCTAAACTGAGAACTTCAGCTGAGTAGTGTTCCTCTTTAACACTTCTCAGTCACTTATTGAATATTTCAGGCTGTGTACCCACAGCTGGATGTCTTGTCCTGCCGATCACAAAAATCAGATCAGAAATCAGGTCTGTCAGGCTCCTCTGCAGCGTCAAACTCTAAAGAGCTGTCTCTCTCAGTAAGACTTAAACTCAGCAGTTTAACTTAAAGATGCCGTGTGTAGAATTTATTGGTATCTAGCAGAACGTACTTGGCAGAATTGGAACATAAAATTCATAAGTATGTTTTAATTAGTGTATAAGCTCATGAAAATGAGAATCGTTGTGTTTTGTTACCTTAGAATGAGCCCTTTATATCTATATAGGGAGAGGGTCCTCATCCAGGGAGCCCGCCATGTTGCACCGCCATGTTTCTACAGTAGCCCAGAATGGACAAACCAAAAACTGGCTCTAGAGGGCAGGAAGGGCCTTTTAGGGTTTTTCACGACTTTCACAGCCACCGTAGGTTCTCTTACTCACTTGGAAGTGGACGGTGAGGGGAGGGCTACTCAGTTGGTTGCAATCTGCAACCTCACCACTAGATGATACTAAATTCTATACACTGGTCCTTTAAAGAGGTACTCAAAACTAAATCTCTTATGGAGAAAATGCCTTGTTGCACTGACCGTTGCACTGAAAATGTGTTTTCTGAGTTGATGGCAGCATAAGCAAGATTCTCAGCTTGGGTGTAGTTACTTTTAAAGGATTGCAGCTCTCTTGCACACCACTGTAGCACACAGGTATACCCACTGGTTGTTTATTTATATATATCCTTAATCCCTCCTTACGCTGGGTTGCTTTTACTTGTGATATGCTCAGAAAGCAAAAACCTGTGCTCTCATGACATTTTATAAATGTTGGTTCCCCAAGTAAGAATGGAGTTTGGAAAAAAAAAAAAAAAACATTTCATGAACAACTTAATAGCAGCTGAAAATCTTATTTGTACTGATCTCCGGTAAGTGGCTTAACTTCTAACCTTGTAGCAGTGTTGTAGAAGTGCACTCCAGGGTGTGTCAGTACACTGTGACATCACCATTGGGTGGTTTTCTTGTCTTTATCAAACCAAGTAAAATCTGTTTCTCAAGAAAGGTCTGGTCAAGAAGGAAGCATTTACAAAAAACACTTGCTTAGAATGTTAATCTAACATATTAGCCTATCTTAGCACTCCAAGACTGGAAACAGCTAGCCTAGCTCTATTAGCCTATATGTAACATCATATTTAAACGTCATAGCAGCTTGTGCAATAAAAATATCATGTGGAAATAAAAATAGAAAAACTGAGATGAAGTTAAAGTGTTTTAGTCTTCTTACAAACATTAAACACATGTGTCTTTATTCAAATATCAAAAAGCAATAAAACGGCAATAAGCTGAGCTGCCAGATAGAAAAACAATTCAAATTACCTAAAGGAAGGACATACTTTGCTTTGTTATCACCAGAGAACATATGACAGTATAGGTGCCATTATATCAATAACACTTCACAACCCCCTTTCACGGTATGCTGCAAAATTGATTATTTCTCTGACACACATTTGTTTCTAGAAGCAAATTCAAATATGTGCAAATATTAACATATTAGCAGCCCCTGACTTCCTTTCTCTTTCTCTCTCTGTCTCTCCCTCACACACACACACATGCAGGCTGCAAATATGCTGTGGTCCTCATCATCATCACAGTACCTTTTATGGTAATGCTAACTCTATGATGTCTCCTCTACTTAGCTCTGTGTATCTGTGATTTCTAGCAACTTGTTTTATGTGAAAATGGAACTTGTCAAATTCATACCGTCTCCTCCCTCTACCCCCCGAGGTTCTGAAACCATGCTTGGAAACCAAAAACAAGCTCCGACCATCGGTCAGGACAGCAGATTTATTCAACATACAAGACAACAACACTGCCGCATGCGTACACACATTGCATTTGTGCACATGCATCTGCGCACAAATGCAAAGCTGTCTTATTGAGTGAGCTGTGCAACTTGCTTTTTGTGGTAATTGAAAAACATTTCTTATAGTGGGGATAGAATCCCAACTCATTTTCTTTGACTTAAGTTGAATGTGAATCCATTATTTTCTCACTCTGGATGCATGACCTACTTACACACACACACACACACACACACACACACACACACACCCTTAACTGCCACTACAGTAAGGCGCGGCATTGCTGCGTGTATGCGCGTCACCTGGAAAGTGCGAAAAGAGAGAACAAGTACATGCATGCCGCCCCCGTTTCTCTGTGCTCCCTGGGAGGTATGTAGCTGCTGCAAGGCCTCTCCTGGGACTAATACACAGGCACACATACGTACCCATACACCCACACACACACACACACACACACATAAGGGTGCAAAAGGAGCACCGAATATTGCCATCAAAGCTTTCTTGCTTGCCTGTCACCCAAATTTTTCTTCACTGACTAACAGTCTTTATGATGAATTCAGGGCTTCCTTATGAGCGACAAATAATAGAATAAAACAAGAACACTATAAACTCTATATGTACTGTGTAAAATAAAGCAACACATGACAGATTCCTGTAATTTAGGGCAAATGTTTAATTGAAATAACACATCAATCTGCAGGTAAAATCTATTATAAGCACATTCTCTGCATGTGACAGCATGTGACACTTCTGCTTAATTTAATACTCGCCACCTGAGCAATTTGGGGTAATTGACAAGTAAAAGAGAGAGGGAGTGTGTGATGTGTCTGTGAGATTGTACAGCATGTATGTGTATGGCAGTGATGATTCAGACTCTTTTTTTTTTGTGATTGCTACCTGCAGTCCCATACTCCTACACCCTCTCATTTCCTTCTATCTCTATCTCCTTTTCACTACCCCCCCTCCCCCCCCCCCCCCCTTACTCCTTCATACACCCCTCCTCCCTCTCTCTCTAAGCACTGGTCCGTGACATTATCCATCCAGTACAACTCTCCCCACAGGAGACCCATATCGGCTGGCTGTCTCCACAGGGACTCCATTACTTTTTTGCTGAATGTCTCCTACAAATGGAGAAATGACAAGAACAAAATGAGTGGTCTCTATTTGTACTAAGCAAAAAAAAAAAGCAAAAAAAAAAGAAAAGAAAAAGACAGAGTACTGTCATGGCTGACTGAAACAGCACCTTTCACACTCACCTCATAACTAACAAGCAATTAACCCTTCAAATTCACAAATTTGCCACCAAATACTTGCAAGTCTCTGTGGACTTTTATTGTTTTAGCACCATCACCGAAGGGAAGGACAATGGCTGCATAAAGAAGTTAAGGTCAACTGACATCTGGCTAGAGGTCATTACTGTTGACTAGGCCTAGAAACAACCTCCAAACTCAAACCTTCACAGCAGTGGAATAATATTGTCTCCTGGCTGTGAGGTTGACAGAACTAGATATGAAGTATGGTGGACCAGAAAGGAGCGATGGTCAAGTCTGGGCTCCCTGGGGAGACGGTGTCAGCCTGTGTGGATGATATCAGGGTTCACCACTGACCGCCTACAGATTTATTAAGTTTTTTTTAAGCATAAATCTAAATCCCAATTATACAAAGACATAATTACACTTTACACATAACAGCACATCATATAACCTCAATGAGGGGTGGAACAAGCAGATACAATAATTTTTGGAAAATGGCAACTATGAATTTCCACTAGCCAAAACAGTTCTGTTGAGGTTGCTTTGTCCATTTTGACACAATTATTAACAAAATAAGCCATCATATGTAGTTTCACCGGCATCCTTACACTGTTATACGAGCTCCACTGACATGAAATCAGTACAGTTATACACTAGATAGAAAGTACATGGTGACCAGACTTTAAGTATCTCTGTAAGACGTTGCACAACTGTTCGGCTGCATATCTGTGGTCACCTTGCAACTCTGCACCTGCCAAACAGCATCATTATTTTCCTACCAGGAAAAGCCGGTCTGGACTCTCAGTTCGGTGAGTCGTTATCGTCATGAGCTTCGGTTATGGGTGGAACTGTTTAAAACATATAAGATGACTAATGTGACTGACTGAAAAGATAATTACTTATCATCACACCCTCTTTTGTCCAAATTAACCTTTTGCACACAGCTCACTATAATCCCTTACTCTTCAAGAAATCACACGCTTTTACAATAAATTACCCCCCATAGTAAAAGAAAAAAATTAACTTTTATGAATGAAAACAACATCTCTTGGATGTCTTTGTACACATTATCTAGTGTTTGTGCCGCTAGTTGTGATGCAACCATTTAAAAAAAGCCCTTAGAACCATAATTACAAGCTTTTATTTATAGTAAAGATCATATGTAAACAGCATACAGTGTAGAAAATGAATATTTTTCTAACTTTAAAGAAAGGGGCAAATCAGGATTCCAGAGTTTAATCCTTAAAATCTGAAAACAAGGAGCTTGAAAACTCAAAGCCAAGACACACGTGAGGATAAGTGACCCTAACTTAAAAAAAACACAAATCATTAGAGCCAAATGGAGCTTAAGGCATCTGTGCTGTGACATCAGTGCTCGGCTGTGGTGGTTGCAATATAATGTAGATGGATGGCTCACTGTCCCTGTGGTGGTTGTGATGCAGGACAGTGTTAAAACCTGTTGTCTCTGAGTTGACCAACACATTCTTCACTGTCTGATTCATCACAGCCAGAGGATGCATTGGATTTCACACAGTGCAAACAGTTCCTCCCTATAACAGATGTCTATGGAGATACTGAGACTCATGCCATCTGCCATAAAAAAAAAAAAAATGGTGAAGTGAGGAATGTCTGTGTGTATTGTGTCTGTGCACACGGACGGATTTATACAAACTGGCTCAGGTTGGGGGTGTTAACTTATGAATAAGCCTTAATACAACCTTACGTCTTAACGGACTCCTTGTAAGTTGAACTTTTAAATATCATAATGGATCGCATCTCAATCCTGCTTCTAAAGGCTGCATGTCAGACTGTGTGATAGCTCCTTTTTTTTTTTGTGAAAGCTCCACATGACACAATCTTGCTCTGACAGCACTGTCCCTCATACTGTGCGCTACGTCTCAGCGGTCGAGGAGGATCGGAGCCTAATGGGTGCTCCTGTCACCTGCTTGCTACGGTTTCAACTCTACAGTTGCCCGTTTGGCGAATGTGATGAAACAATGACAACATCGATGAAAATCAACCGGCTACATGTTAACCACAAAGAGAATCACATCCCCTGTCGTCTCCCTTTCCGAGGGAGACACAAGTTCTTTTGGCACATTTTCAAAGTAACTGTGGTCAAAGATGAACGTTGTGTGAAGTAAATCTTTCTGAGGCAGCAGAATGAAGGTAAAACAAATGCCAGCTGGTTTAACTGTGATTCATTTAATTTCGGAGACATGCGCACATCACAGAGCGTGCACAGAAAAATAAATGTGCCAGTTACAAGTTTGAGACTGCATATGAAACACAAATCCATGGAAGATGAGCTCTGCAGTTGCCCACCCCCAGATTCCCCTTCTTCCTCACAGAAAGAGTGAGAGAATACAGAGTCAACTTTAAGTAGGTCAGTTTGTTTTTTTTTGTTTTTTTTCTTCCTTTCTGGAGAATATGAAGTGATGAACTTACAAGAGCTATGTTGTGAGAGAGTTTGGAGGAGGACAACACAGGCATATTGATCATCCCTCTGTGTCACTTTAAATGTAATCCTCTGTGATTTACATGGAAAGCCAGGCTTATGTGTTTTCATGTGACTCAGACTCCAGAGGCAGAGGGAAGATAGCGTTTTCAATAACACAGGTTTTAGAGTCCTCAACACAGAAAAACCCTGCGGCTGAGAAAGAGCATTTCTCGGAGCACCCGGGAGACTGAGTCCTTATTGGCTGGTGTATGAAAGAAGCCCAGAATCTGCTTTATGACTGTTCCATTTAACCAGGTTAATGCTGCCTTGACTGATGCCAGCAATTAAAGCCATATCTAACATTTATTATTACACACCGGTGACCTCTCCCTGGCCCTCTCCACGTTGCTTCTGTGATTCAGTATTGCTGCAACAGATGTAACTGATGTAAAATGACTGTTATCTGTCTGGACAACTAGCACATTAAGGGCAGAAAGGTTACTGGGATCTACAGAGGCATCATCTGCACATTGTAGCCTGAAGGAATGGCTGCAACAGAGCTTGGTATGAAGCTTGATCATCTCGTATTGAGGCTCCGTTCAATTCATATGATCAAGCTAAGGTTAGATTGCAGTACGTGTTAGATGGATCTTTTTTTTTTTTGGAATGCAGAACGAGTGTCAGAAAGTAATGGAGGAGGAATTAAAGGAAAGACTTAAAAAGAACCATACAAGTGTTTGGTTATTTGTTTATTTCGTGTGACCACTGTCGAACACAAAGAGATTCAATTTAAAATAAAAACTGCAGAAAAGCAGTAAATTCTCATTCTCCAGAAGCTTGAACCAGAAAATCTTTGCCCTTTTTTATCCCTAAATTGCTTAAACAATTTATCAATAAAGAATTATCTATACTGTTGTAGTTTAACTTTCTGTCAATCATCTAACCCATCCCAACCTTTTTTTGCATGCTAAAAGGAATGCTAAAAGATGATAATGACAGGCAGTTACCTAAGTACTGATTACCTGCTTTAGTTAAAATCTCCATACTGTAGTTGGAGGTCATGACTGGCAGTAATGAGGAAAAATGAAGCATGAACTATGTCAAGTAAAAAAAGTACTGCAAAAATGGCCTGTAATAGCCTATCAGGTTATATGATTATTTTTCAGGTTTTTTTTTTTTTCCGAATCATATTAGTTTCCTCATGGCATATGGTCTGAGGCCAGGTACAGTATTAGACTCAAAAACTTGCTTGAGTTGTTTGACCCATATCAGTGAATATTGTTGGTAATGGAGGCAATGCAGTGCAGACTTAAACTACACCATGCCACAATGCTAACTTGCCAAAACAGAGCAAAAAAATTAAAGCAGACTCCATCTTTCTCGTGATGGGTTACACAACTGCCAGCCAATTTTAACAGTCTGCTGATTCATTTTCATATCGTACAAAGAATTAATGGAAAATAATGACTACTTGGCAGGTGGGGAAAACACATTCAACAATTTATGGTTTGCAAAACAGTTATGTATGGTGTACAGTGTGTGTGATTTGTAGTAAATGGCCTAAATAGTCTTTTACACCTATAAACAGACAAATGCGTAAGAGAAAAATCACTAGTACAAGACACAAAATAGACTCCTGCACACTGTCACACTTTATTAAAATAATTAGCTACATTTCGGTCAAGCCAAGTGGATCAATTTATTTTGTATGAATTTCTAGACATTTAATAGAATTACCACAAGACTTGATAGTGTGCGGGAGTCGTTTTTTGGTTAGTAAATGGCCTTAAAGATGCAAAACCAGTAGTGTCGTCCTTTAATGTTTCATGTTAGACCAGGGTTTCTATTGAGCTCATGCAACTGTTCATTCCAGCACCTACACACCCATTCTCCCTGTCTTGTAATACCAAAGAAAAGTTTACTATTGATAGCCAGTGATTCTGTTGGTGAGTGAGTGAGAGTGGGAGTGAGTGAATGAATGAGCGCTTGAAAGCATCAGACAGAAAGACTGAGAATAGCAGGCGAAGAAGAAGTGAGGGAGACAGCTAACAGGAAGCGACAGCACAGACGCCTGCTGCTCAGAACTCAGTCCATTGAAAAAGATATATGTTTCTTTTTAGAGGGAAGCTGCAGGGAAGCCAGCCTTGTTAGCCACACAGGCAGCATGCTGCATCCCAGCAGCACCTTGTTGCATATTCATTCAGTCTGATTAACAGATCCTAATTCTGTGGGTGTTGCATCTCTTGATATGTTCTGAGACTTTTTTTTTTACTGCTCTACAGAGATGCAAGGATGTGCATCTAGTTTAGTCAATGAGCCAGGAGAGGGAAGCTAAACCCACGTTCTACCCTTGCAGCTAATCACGAAATCAATGTGGTTTTTCTGTGAAAACACGCTTGAAGAACTTTCTGCAATTCCAATTGAGATTATTTATAATTCCAATGTCATTACAGCCTGCAGTGTTTTCACCTCAAAGAAAAACTTCTTAGGCTCATTACAAGTTTTACAAAGCTCCCAGCAATCACACAACACCCAATTTTGGGTCTTTGCTTAATTTTAATGCCTCATACACAATATTTCTTTTTAAGTTGTTTGAATTATTGCTCATCATTTGTTGCAAAAAAAACCCTCATTTGACATTTAAACTAAGATGTGGTTTTGGAAATGATTAAAAGATTTTTGGGCTGTAAGTGAAATGATGTTCAATATAAGCCTTTGTATCACATCTGGAAGACTATTCCAAACATGTCTTTGAGAAAACGGATTAGGGCATTTATTACCCCATCAAACCAGTATCCAACAAGTCAGTATGCTGTTTTTAATATCTTAGGCACTCAGGAAAATGTATTTTGACTAAGCAGTTTTTATATCCCAATATTGCTACACCTGCAAATACTGTGATGAGCACTCTGGTATGGATTTCCCAACTTACGCATGAGAACAGTTAGTCACAGATGAGCGAGCCAGAAGAACAGAAGCTTTTCCAAAAACAAATCTGTGTGCAGTGTCTTAGTATTCTGGCCCAGCACCAGCCTCAGTGACACCAAACACCAAGTTTAAACCAAACACCAGCACTTAAAAACAACTCAAAAAAAAAAAAAACAGCTCCTACACTGTGCTCAAGCATCAAAGTCAATTAGTAAGATGAAAATTCTCTGCTGGGTGAGCACAATGGCTAGCCAGACTCCTCCAGATGTTTTTGGGGGTATGTTGGTGTGCCGTGAGTTTAGACAAACCCTTCTTGGTTCACCTCTCAGCTGCTTCAAGTCTTGTCCCAGCTGTGTTATCATCAGCACATCTAATTAGTGTCAAAAAGCAGTTTAATCACAGATGGGCTCAAAGTTTGCACACCAATACTTGTAAACTATCACACTACACCTTCTCCCTCAGAGTGCCTTTTTTTGTGTCTAAGAACGTGTTGCGCAAGTAACCCCGTGACATGAACAAAGAATCTTCTGGGCATGAGCCCAAATCTCTCCTTATTGCTGTGCTTCCCTGGTGCATCTACAGGTTTGTCCCTGCTCCTTGGAGCCATGCCAATGTTGTGTTTGAACGTAGCATGAGCGTGTCGCAGTTAAATTGGATGCAGCTACGCATTTAAAGCCAGCAGCCGTCTTTTGTACCTGCGCCCGGCGTCATGTGGAACATCAACAACCTGCTAGAAGCTCGCTGCCTGCCAGGATTCAGAGCAGGAACCTGGGCACGGCAGACATGTCGGGAAGGCAGCTGATGGATGTGCTGTTCTTTCAGACATGTGGCGTCTGGCAGACCTTATCCTGTTACTCTGTCACTCTTTGGGTCTTTGCGCTACATAAGCATCAGCACCTTCTAAAACAGACAAAAATGCTAAGCAGTCAGGCTCTCTTTAAGATTCCTTGTGGTGGCAGGGTGGCAGAGGGGTACATTTGTTCATTAAAGCAGGCACCGGTTTGCCATCTGAAAAAGGTAAACAATTGCTATGCTTCACTAGAATGGAAAAGAGTGTGTAAAAAGAAGCAAACATAAAGTGAAAAGGGAATGAGAGAGATTGAGAAACACATAGAGAGAGAGAGAGAGAGAGAGCACAGGAGGAAAGAGGAGGGGAGGATGTCACTAAAGGACACACGGAGTGAGTGACAAAACCTTATTGGATTTATTTGTCTTGCTCGGCTTCTCAGATGAATCTCATTTATTGTGGCTGACAGCAAGGGAAGTGCACATCAAAGAGGAACCCAGCACAGACAAATGTTTTTTTTTTTTTTTTTATGAAGAACGAGAAGCAGGTCCTCTTGTGGAAATGCTGAAGCCAAACAGACAAAGGGCAAAAGCAGACAAATCAATCCTTATAAACATTAAGAGGCATTTCACAGATTAATATTCTCTTTTTACAACGGCTGCTGAAAGAAACATGATGAACTGCTACACAGAAACTGAACCTCTTGCACAGACATCAGACTGCTGATGTCATTGTTTGTGAGACTTTCCGTCAATCAAAATGACACCGTATCTTTTCGTTGCATTGCATTCATATTTCACTACAGACTCTACGATGTGAACGGCAAAGATCGAGTCGAGTTTCCTGTCTTAAACGTTTGATGGCCTCGAGGTTCATAAAGTAAGCTGGAAATATTCTTTGAATGGTTGCTTCATGTAGCGATGAAATGCAAACACTTTAACCATCTACTCAAACCAGATACTTGAGAATACATAAATACCATCAGGAACTGGCTGTGAGAAGTATCATCTGAAAGAGTCTAAAAGCACTTGAAACTGAGAAGGCTTAAAATACTTAGCAGATCAAATGTTTGTAACTTTCAGTAAACTCTCTTAAAAGGATGGGAAAAGAAACCAGATGAAAAATTGAATATTGACACAGAATTTGGGAGATATGATCCCCAAACAGCTGGCGATGAACTAGCGTTTGTTTTCTGTCCTGCTCTGTGGAAGAGGAAGCAGATTGTCCTTGAGGACTCAACATAAATCAACAATCGGCAGCAGAAGCAAGCAGCCAGCCCTTGGGTCTGCCAGGGAAAGCATAAACTTAATTAAGTCCCATCTTACAAGGTGTGCGTGCACTGGGACGGCTGTAATGAAAGCCTAATGCCGGCCACAAATTGGTCCAACAAGCAGCTAAAACTGATGCCTGACAAGGCACTCATACAGGCCCAGAGGAGGACCAGAGCATCTCCGGGCTAATATAAAGAGATCCGACATTAAAAAAAACATACTTGAAGATGTCCTCTAAAGATCCAACGCTGGGTTTATGTTATAAAACTCCTGCTAACACTAGTAACAGAGGGTGTTATATTTAATCCAGATTTAGAGCAGACTGTGAAAACAGTATCTGCAATGCCTACAAGTAAAGTGTGATAAACAACACTAAGCATCCATTACTAAAACAATCAGCTTAAGGTAAGATTAAAGGCAAGAAACGGTTTCTGTTTATCAATTTAAAGATTCATGTTTAGATAAGAGCCACTGAGTCATTTTTTTCTATAAATATTAAAAAGGAATTTGTATTAGCTAGGACTAGTAACATTTCTGTAACATTTTTAACACGACTAAAGCCTGAATTGAATGCAGGCACATTCAAGGAAAGTAATTAATTAATTACTTAGTAATTAATTTGTCATTTAATCATGGTCTCTAATGCACAAAGAAAATAAATTAATTCAAAAAACCGTAGAATAGTGAAAATGAGTCCACTGAGATTCTTGGTTTTTATGACCTTATCATGTGCAGATGAATTTTACTCTCTGTACTCCACAGTAATGTTGGCAATGCTTTTAGAAAACATTTTGAAAGTGTTTACACACCTCAACATCACCAGCACTTTATAGAAAGAGCCCACATGATGCTGGCCGACACGAGTATGTAGAGGGTCTAGTCGTCTAGGCAACAACCAGCACCAGCCATCTTTGATCTACAGACCTCCTCCAGTGATCAGCCGATCACCTTAAACAATTCAATTTACTCCTCATTGCCTGTTGAGCGTCCTATTGTAACCTGGTAAACATCAGCTCATCCTGTGCTTTTATCAACACCTGAGAATAAGCAGACAACGTCAGCCGGTGACAATATTCAAACATTAGATGAATTATGTTTCAGTGGAAGTCAAACACTGGAGGACAGAGCCGATACAGATCATTGCACAAACAGGCATAAGGAATGCAAACATAAACACGTCGGTGCCAGACTCCAAAGAATGCAACCTTGCAACAATTAGTCAAGGAAGAACAGTATCCAGACTTAGTGCACAACAAAGTCTTTGCCCTAGTGACACACAGACACACAGGCACCAAACCGAAGCAACTTTCAGTAAAAATACACAGAGAAAAACATGCGGTCTAGCCACAAACACACCCACCACCCAAGCAGACCAATTTATTCTCTTTATTAATTCAGAATTTGGTGTTATTCTGATCATCTAGTCCTTAACATGTGATCTAAAATCTACATTTCACAGGACAGTAGGAGGGGCTGACTCAGCACAGAGAGCGTTATCCTCATGAATCTCAGTTGGTCAAACCAAAACCACTACAAAAACTCCTTACTTGAGATAACTGGAGATCGCCATCCAACCAAATCTGTCCAGACCAGTAGACTCCAGTAGAATCGCAGCTGCACATCAAAGTCAATATGTCAACAAGAAGACTCCCGAGGGTGCGCACGAGCGTCCTCACAAACCGTCTAATAACTGGAGCTTTCAGTAGCTTGTAACCTAAATTGACAATTAATCCTCACGTCGTTGTGCTGTTGATTTGATTCGCTGCCGCTCAGGTAAAGTTCATTTCATCTGTCAACTGTTCTTAATAACTCCAAATCCATAACCCCTGCCATTTATTGATTTACCAGGTGTAGTTAAGCTTTTCTTTCCCCCTGTGCGTGCAGAGAAATTGAACGGTTTTCTTGTGCTTGGAAATTAATCACTAAACCTGAAAAAGACCTGCTGTTGCACATAATGATTAAGATTATTAATTCTAACAATAATAGCAAATAATAACCAAAACAGCACTGATCAGCCTTTTAGAAAGAAGGGACTTTTTTTTTTTATTGTTATACAAGCTCTCAGAGGAAGAATATTTTCAAATTTAAGTTACGTAGCTATAATAATTATTCATAGTTTCCCTTCAAATAATGTTAAAATTTGAATTACAGTAAATTCCTAAGCAGGCACCACAAAGACTGCTGAGACATCACCATCACAGCAACAATGAAAGTTGCTTTTAAGGATTCATTTGCTCCACAGGACTAATCTGGGCCAAAAAAAACACTGTTACAGTAAGTTTGTGTAATTCTTTCCATCTAGCCACATCTGCTCACTGAGAATCTTGCAATAACGCTGGCGAAGGATTACATAATCGATAACTGTTTGGGCGCCTGAAGACAATTTCCTGTGTGCCGGTTACCCAAATAAAAACACAGTTGAGGAGGCGGAGTGTAGGAATCTCGGGGAGACCTTTTGTACAGAGAACTATAGCATCAGTAAGCTGAGAGAGCTGCTGCGGTATTTGTGACAGCGCAGGAAATCTCTGACGCCCGTCACCGTGCAGGGTGAGAGGTGGAGACGCTGCCGACCTACAGTACAAGTACCTGAGATTCATAACACGGAAGCACTCGAAATATTCCTCTTGAGGTGGCTCGAGTCTTGCAACGTTTACAGCTGCATATACACGTTATCAATTTGTTTCTTTGTTGTGCAGAGCTGGAGAAGCAAAGCCGAGGCAGCAGGCAGGATAAATAAACTTGTGAGAATGAGTACAGTATATCATATGGCCGGTTCTGAACCCCCAGGAGGCAGTAACAGAGAAGATGGCGAGGACTTAACTTCATCCTGAGCAACAAATTCCACCGGCTCTACAGTTCGTTGAAGCATCTCCCTCAGCTTCATTTCTCTAAGGTGCAATACTGAGCACTCTGGGTGTTTGTTGTTGTTTTTTTTTTGTGTGTGTGTGCCAACGGCCATCAGACTGCACAATATTTCCTGCCTAAACAGTCTCAGCCTCAGTAAACAGAGCGGCGTGGAGACATGAAACCAGTATCATCTTCCATGATCTTGCATCAATTTACAAAATATATGGCATCCATGTCAAAATATTCTTTACTAATGGTTCTACAGTGAGTCACTGTTTTGTTTGTTTGTTTCGTTATCTCAAGTCACAAATATGCTCTGATTATCATAGTGATAATCACAATAGACAGCAGTGCAGTCTGCAGAGCAAAGTGACTTGCAGACTTTTTTTCTGTGCAGTATGATATCTCCATCTAGGACTCTTCATATGCAGATATCTAAACATGCACATTCTATATATTATTCATAAAAACATTTGAAATGTGTAGAGTTTTAGATCTTTTCTGTATAATGTATGGATGTATATCCGCCTGCAGGAATATTCATAACGATATATTATCTCATGCATATGTGCTGAAGCTTTAAACAGTTTTCTTCATATTATAATACTCTTCATACATTGCATATTTATATTCTTATGATTATATAATATTTATCATATTACATAATACAGAAAGTATTTTCAATTCACACACTTAATATATTAAACAGCTGTAACTGCCGACACAATGCATACCGCATTTAATCAATTCTTATTTATATAGTTGAACAGTTTCAGCTGTCATTTTTATAATTAGTAAGTGATGTAAACGGACATAATTATGCCAACAAGTAATTAACAGTTAAGGAACTCATAAAGATGCCTTAACAAGTTTCCTTTGACTTACATTTGCACTTTTAAACTCTGCATTTTTCTAATACATTTTAGCAGCTTAAATTATGCTCATGAAAGTGTGATAAGGCTGCGGTTGCCATGGTAACAACACACTTCTTCAGATGTGGAACGGAAGAAAAAGGCACTTCCCACAGTGTATCATATGGTAAAAGTAGTACAGCTAATATAGAGGTTTAATAATACTGGCATGTTGATTAATGTGTATGGAGGGTTTGAATTGTGATTTTAGTAACGGTATGTAATCCGTTTCGGTGGTTCTCTTGTACTAAATCAATGCCCATCTTCAATGAGAATGCTATGAGTTGTTAATGTCATTGATATTAGGCATATTATTCATTAAATATGAATGTAGGCACTGCATAATCAAGCCTTAGTGGCGCTTTCAAAGATTTTGTCACAGTGTATGAGTGTAGATCGAATTAATATAGAAGACGGAAGAACTCGTGTTCAAGTCTTCGGTCTCATTCAAGGTTGATTTTTTTTTTGACACTGAAAAGAAGGCACAAGGCAGTGAAACCTGACCATGCAGAGTAGTAAAAATCAGTCCTTGTGTATTATAATCGCTCAAGTCTCAAATAAAAGCACTGCTGGCATTTTAGTGTACCTTTTCTAATAGGCTGAATGGTCTCTGCCAGTTACCATTGGCAACATGCAGTCTTACACTCTGCTCTTTCGTCTCATGAATATTTCCCAAATGTATTTTGTTGGCTTTTTGTTTTGTTTTTTTTTTCCCACCAAAACTGCATTCATCCATGGCTATCCACCCACTTTTATTATGAGAGTTAAGTCAATAAAAGGATTGTATTTCCCAACTTGGCTATATGTTAATTGCTGGTATGAAGATAGACAAACAACAGATGGAAACAAAGAGACTATAACAAATGGGAAAAAGTTTTCACACTCCAAAAGACAGTTAAAGACTACGTGTTTGCTATAAGATTGATAAGATGTATTAAGGTGCCATCGCTTTGGCAGGAGCTCTGAGGGAAGGCGGGGAGAAAAGGACTGCAGGAAATCCTGTTTGTAATCTGATGCTAGTTGCCTTTTCTTCTCAGCTAAAGTAGAACAGACTACCTGTCCATCCTTCTTGTCAGATGGATAGAAGTCTAATGAGGTAGATAACTCACAGGTGGAGTTCTTTGCTTGCTATAATGAAGCCAAAGATCTGGAGCTCTTCAGTGCCTGAGCAACAGAGGTAGCAGGTTATTAACACCACCTCCTATAAGAGCCCAATCAATTAAAAAACAGATGAAAAAGAAAACTGGATTCATGCCTAATCACGCCGGTAGGTGATGATAAACAGACGTTTAATGCCCTCATACGATGAGCTGGAGGTGAAGAGGAGATATCCTGTGCGGTGTCAGCAGGCTCCTATCAAGGCTGATTAGATTGAAAGCCAAAGGCAGCACACTCTGGAAAATGCTGTTGACAAGTACCTTAATAGCTTCAACTGAGTACTTAGTCAGACCTGCTGGCTGAGAGAATGATTAGTGGTGATGATGGTTTACTTTCCCTGACACTGCAATAACTTTAGATGTAAGGGAAGGGGATGCAGAGGACCTTTATTAGAAATAAGAATGTGAGATCACACTATATCTCTAAGTGATTGGTGGCGACAGGGCTTGTGGCTGAAAATTGAAGGGTATGCTCTTTGCAAAACACATTTATTAATAATTGATGGAAAAAGAGTATGTTTATAGAGGTAGAACCAACAGTGAATACACTCATGCATTTTAGAGGAAATATGGTACTTAGGAAAGGGATTTGTGCAAAGCATTTCCCGCACTCGGTGAAACAGCTTCTCTGTATCTTTACACTGTACAGTGAGGAACTGTCTGGATTTGAATGTGTCAGAGTAATTTCTAGGTGATGTCTAAACGGTGAAGGTATTTGCCACTCAAGGCTATTTCTGCGCTTTCTCCTGCTCTTCCATGAAGAACAAACAGCAAAGCTGAAAATGACAGCACAAGCACCCCTCTATAATGTGTAAAGACATAATGCATGTCCTGTACTGACTTTAACATGCATGCGAAATGAGTAGTGTCAACTTTAGTTGTCATTCTGCGAGCTGCTAGTGTCAGCACAGGCTGGGATCTTCAATGTGGCGTTTATACCCCACAAAATACTTGATTCAGAAGTTTGCAGTAAGTTTGCTTTACCGAAAGTTTAACTTTTCCTTAAATATCACCCTGAAAAAAACTATTTGTCTTAATTAAACTTGCTGACCAAAATAGGCTGTCACATCTAAATTCTAATGAAATGTTCCAGCCTAAATGTTGGCAAGAAAACGAGCCTCTTAGCCGGTTGTTTTTCAAGTACAATTATGGTAAGGAGAAATTTGGCTAAGTCGTGAGGCTAACCTTTGGATGGCTCTTCACAAATAATTTGTCAGACACGTTGAGCATTACTCAGCCTTCTGGCACCTGTAGCTTTACTGAAGAGGGAAATACGTATAGTTGATAGCAAAGCTGGTCACTGTGGCAGCAGCAGAGCTCAGCTGCACCTGTGCTATTCATAAGGAGATGCCTAGAAAGAACATCATCCATTTTTGGTTTTAACATTCGCATGAACGCATACATGCACATGTGCACACACACACACACAAGGAATTGCAAGCCAGCCTGAGCTCCTAGCTGACACAGTTTCCATATGCCCAGCGGTCTCCATAGGAGGATTTTTGCCTCTGGCCAGCTCAACATGGACGAGGGGACTTCCTTTTTCTCCCAACACAGCCCGGCGGCCGCTGCTTGCCTCTGCCTAATGAGATTATGCCCAGCTCCTGGAACATCTACTCAAGAAGAGATGGGACCAATTAGTCTGCTGTCTGCCCCAAAGAGAGACAATCACCATGGCTCTGATGTTATTACTTGAGTGTGTCTGCCTCCTCCAAAGTAATAACAAACATGCCTAAAAAACAAAGAGCGCTTGTTTACGGTGTGATTGGTCAGTGTGGTCAAGGTTACCAGAGAGAGAGAGAGAGAGCTCGTTCCTGTTTCTGTTGATGTAATGAAAGGTTGTATAAAGTGACTCCACTCCAGAGACAAGAGGAATAAACAGTGGCAAACCACATTTTGTCTGTAGGCAGGGGGCCATCAACCTGGCCTGAAATGAGCCAAATGAGAAAAATAGCTCCTCTGTTGTTCCTGTGGAGGGTGAAAAAAATTAATGAAGTAATACAGTCAGTGGGTAAAAGGGGCCCCAGCATTACCAATTTTGTCTTGACAAACCAGTAACAAGGAATATTTTTCAATACATTTATTTCTTGAATGCCTGACCACTGCAGGAGTTGGTAAGATTTAAGGTCATTTTTTCAGAAACAAGTCAGTATTACAGTATGTCCAAAACCTCAATAAGCCTGATGGGGCGGTGAAGTGCCAGGGGGACTATAGTGCTGAGTGAAATGCACCTGCAAATGCGTCTGTCCTGCTAGCTCAGAATTGCAGCAACAACTATGAGGTGTCATTATAGAAAAAAACAAGCCAAAGTACACATAGCATGCACTGGAAATGGAAATATAATGTTATAGTGAAATGTTTATGATGGTATAGGTTTAAAAAAAAAAAACGTTGCACATAAATGGAAGTTTCTGCTTAAAATGGTGAATAATTGGCTAAAAGCATGTAATCGAGGGCTTGTACAGAACAAATTAAAAGAAAAACTTCATACTTTATACACACACACACACACACACACACACACACACACACACACAGGAGATATGTATTATGGTATTAATCTCGTCAAAGAAGCATATTTTCCATAATGTTGAACTATTTCTTTAAGCATGACATGAGAAAAATAGTCTCAAAAACCAGCAGAATCTCAACTTAAGCTTTCAGATTCTGATCCAGGACATTCAGGGCATTTAGTAAATGTGAGCCCAAAGAGCAATTTGACAAATAAATAAGCCAAAGGCAAATTCTGTTGCAGACCATTATTGTTTTGTTAACCGTGGCCACAATTTTTTTCCTGACCTTAATTGTGAATTAATCATAGAGTAGTTGCAATTCAGATAATGTGAGAATAATGAATACAAAAAAAATTGGCACTGAACATTTAAAAGTTAAGGGTTTAGCAGAATTTATTTTACGTCACACATTGAAAAATGATCCCAATCAGTTTCACGGAGTGAAGTATCAACATTTTAAATTGAAAAAGAGGAAAACCGCTGGTACTGGATCCATATTTGGTATCAACCACCCCGAGTTCAGGTATTGGATAGTGGGATAGGTGCATCGATATCTTTTACTAGCTCCTTAACCTCTCCTGTGCGAGCTTTCGTGTTTAATTTGACTGCAAGCACTCAATTACACGTGGACAGCCATTGACTGGATGGTGTTTAACATAAATGCTTTCATTTGTTTGCAGCAGCTTTTTCAATCCACTCTGTGCGGACATCTCACCCCCACAAATGCTGTTTCCCTCTTCAGTTCTCTCCCTCGCATAATCTGGCTTGACTTTTTGTGCCTCGTACATAAAGACCGGACAAACAAAGCCACATCAGTTTCGAGACAATTAGTGAATCATTGAGCATTCTGAATCAAACAGGGAGCACCAGTCAATTCCGTAATTGAAAAAGTTTTTAAAGTCCTCCCCTCCCGTTCTCTGTGACAAAGACAGAATTGGCTGGCTCTTCCACAGAGATAAGCTTCTATTTGAGGTATTCAAATGTTTTTTTGGAGAAACATTGCAAAGCTTTTCAATGCCAGCTATGTGGAGTATCCAAAAATTGAAACAAAGAAGAGATAACAGGAATAGATGTGACAGATAAGGAAGAAGAAAGGAAAGACAGAGAGAGAGAGCAAAAATCATCAGCCATGTGTGTAAGAGAGACACAAGGACGAAACAAAGAGCCTTTCAGATCTGAAGAGCTAGAGTATTGGTGACTGACTCCTCCATTCACCGGCAGCTCCATCATAACTCAACTCCCCTTTAATAACTCTGTCAGACTGAATTACAGCTCCGTGATCAATATCCTCACTTTGTATACATGTTATTTTAGATAAAGAGCTGGCTTTTAGAGAAGATCTGTGGAAAAAGAAAGGTTGTGGCTCTTCAAATAATCAGCCAATAATCCATTCGATGTTGTTTGGCATGTGGAGAATCAATCACAGAGAGAACAAGCCGGGACAGAGTTTGTAGGGGGATTATTTATTCTCCTAATTGATCGATCAGCCTATGTGGTTGTCGGGACACCTGTGACCCAGCTCTCTGGTGCAGCGAGCATGTCCAGACTCCAGCAGAGACACAAACTAAAACCTGTGCCTCCAGTAAGATGCTCTGCACAGACGCTAAAGCTACGCTACACAGTGGGTGTAGAATGAGTGTGTGTGTCTCGGAGCAGAAGTAGAAGTGTGTAGTGAGGGTGTTGCTGCATGTTTTCGAGTGAAATTTTCTTGTTTATATGATTATATGACCAGGATGTATTCAGAGCACCGTCAGTTATGTCTCTTCATCCAGTTTGCCTATCTGGTGGCCGTCTCTATCTGTCTCATATTACTCCAGTGCCTCTCCACCGCTCACAGCTCCAGCTTTTCTGAATAGCTGATACAGGCTCTCAACAGGGCCGTGTCTGGCTTCAGCTTAACAGGGCATATCTCTGCCTGCTCTTCTTTGACTACAGACAGCACTCACTGCTCCAGTCGAAGAGCCAACCCAGCTGCTCTATTCTGAGCCGCATGCATGGCTAGTCTGTCTGGAAGAGACAGATAGTCTGACACAACACCGCCACTGCTACTGCTGCTGCCTCTGTCACATATACAAGGAAAGAGCCTCTGGAATTATAAATAAAAAAAGTCTACTGACTTCATCCAAGATTCTGTCAGGAAATGAAAATGACTGACTGTGAAGAATAATTACAATTAAGAATTTAGTTTATAGCATTTTTACACCTTGTAAAAACCAAAAAGGTTCAATACACTGCAAAAAAGGCTATGTATCATAATGATTTTATATGTATCACATAAATTTCGGTTGAAATTTAATTCCACAATTGTATGATTTAAGATAGAGCAGCATTAAGCGGCAATGTCACTGTACCGTAGTTGGCTGATGGTGACACTGGCTAACAGCCAGACAGCAGGTGTCCAAATAAAACATTTTTCTAGCTAATGTCCCTTTCTTATCTATAAGCATGGACACCTCTTGCATGCTGAATGAACTGAAGTACAAGCATCCACCAGGGAAAAGTACACAGTCTACTGTCAGGCTAGATAGCTTTTAGTTAGTAAGCTGTAGCACTTTAAACAGCTTGAAATTTTAAACACTAAACGGTGTTGTCCACATATCGTTCACTAACTATTGCTAACAAAACGCTGTTTGTTAGGGGTGGGTGATATCACAAGATCTGGTTGGAGGACAAATGTTTTCTTTCTTTCTCTTTAATGAGGAGCTAAATTTTGTCATAAGAGTAAAAACCTGTGCATCAGAATGGACAAAAAAAGGCTGCAGAGATACAAGGAGATTTGATTAACTTGTTGCATCTCATGAAGCCTTCGTATTATTGGTTACAGCCATGTTTTAAAGCTTTCTCAGCGGTCGACACTTGGAGCTTCTCTGGTAAACGGGTTCAAAAATGTCTTAAATATGATGTAATACAAGTCTGAGAGCGGCTGGGTTTAGGCGATTGCTTTCTCTGTACTTCGTTGTTCTTTTAGTGTTTTTCAGCCATGTGCTGTTCGTCTGATGGAGCTGTTAATCTGCTCCTAACCAGTCTGGTGTCTAAACATTTTGATGAGTGTCTCTGTCCTGTAGGGCACATTGGGTATCTATGGCAACCGCAGCAGGGACAAGATCACTTAATTTTTTCTAGCTAAAGTTAGTTACATCATTGAGACAATTACGCTTTTCTGTACTGATGACATGTGTTATGGTAGCATGAGGAGACTATGGGATGTTTTCCCATTCTTGGAGTATATTATGATGTTTGTTTCTGTGCTCTTTGTTGAATGTAAACACGCTGTCTCGTTCTTGGATATTAATAATTTGGTCTCACATGATTTAAAATTCCCTGCATCTGTCCGTTTGAATTTAGCCAAAGTATGATATTTTGGATTCAAGCTTCGGGCTTTTCTGCTGCACAAAGTCAAATAATAGAGAGACATGCAGTAATATTTAGCACAAACAAAAATGTTTTGCCTCCACACTCTTAAGATACTGTTGCCAGAGTAAAGAGGTTTTTCGAGCTAAAAGCTGGTCACTGTAACCAAGCCGAGCAAATCTCCTCTTATGGTATTAGGACGTTAACTTAGTAGCCAGCTACTCAGGGATGTTATCATGGAATAAGCACATTATAGCCCTAAATATCCTTATGTGCATTAAAGCATACGCAAAATAAGGTGGTTATTTTCATGTTGCAATTTCATACAGCTGTAACAGTCATCAGACCAATCATTGCAGCTGTAGAGCTCTCGATTGTTTGATGATGAGAATTTGTTTCTGCTCATTTAAAACAAATTTCTTTAAGATTATTAGGAAAGACAGAGAGGTTTCTTGATTACTTCGCTAGACAAATCATAAAACAATTTATTTTAATCAGTCAGTGCAGCAAAACATCCTAACTGAACAAATCTTGTGATGAAGTGAATTGGATATAACAGATTGCCTGCTTTATTGTGTGTTCTTGTGTTCCAGGGAAATGGAAGGGGAAAGTCTTTCCCATTTCATATATTTTGACACTAAACAGCCGGGACAAGGCCCCATCAAAACCCCTGTGCTGCCGGTGACAAGGGGGCGGAAGTCGAGCGGTGAAGTGACAGGTGTTTAGCTCTGACTAGTGAAGCTCGAAAGTTGGACAGAACCCTCAGGACACGTACAGGCCTCCTCAACTACATCAAGAGAAGTGCTGACACGGAGATAATAAGGAGAAAGGCTGACCTCGGAGATACGGCTCCAAAAAAACAAAGATCAAAGGAGTCATACTGATAAAAGTGAAACAAGGAAGGAGCTGATGATTCTGTTTGCTGGTAGCAGAGAAAACATGACAATGGCTGGCCTTATTGATTCAGAGTGGAGCTGGGATGTTACCTGAAGGTTTCCTGACCAGCGTGTTCTTCATCTGCCATCTCCCAACTGCACCATCTGCTACTGAATGAGATTATATTTTTTTATGGGCCCCATTAGCCTCGTTTTGGTTTGTATGCACCAAAGTGTTTTCATTTTTTCTGTTTAGTTTCAGTTTGCAGGCAGTCCAATCTGTTATCTAGTAGATGCAGCGTTTTGATTGTATTGATTAATGACATGTTATTTCCAAGAAGCAGGTCTGATTAGCGCTGGAATTAAAGAATCATCATAACTTGAACTGTTCCACTAGAGATAACAACAGGCTTATTATGGTGTATTGTGAAAATGTGTAATGCTGATTTGATTATGTGTGAATATAATAACATAGTGGGAGTTGGGTGAAAACATATTTCCCCATTTGGGAAATTGTCTCAAACTTTTGGATCCTAATGTATATTGATTTTTATACTAATAAAACATTTGTTTAGATAAATGGTTAGATGCTTCTTACCTAGACCTCAGGGTTGCATTATAACAAAGCTCCTGTCAAGTGTTACATATTAAAACATAACTTTAACAACAGTATTCTGTTAAAAGAATGCACTACAGATACTAACGACAGACTGGAGTTAGTATTAAGACGATGTCAGATGATTAGATTCCCTTTGTCATGTACACGTACCTTCTGAGTTTGGGTGTTGATTATCGTGGTGGTTGGTGATTATAATTTGGTGAGGTTAACTGGTGATTATATAGCATTTTCTCACTGTGATTCAGAGACAAAAGAAGAAGAATGTCAAAGGACAGATGAGTAAAGACTTCTGAAGGTAAACTACCAACCTAAACAAGTACTACTACCATTACTACTACTACTAAGCATCATCACCATTATATTAAAGATGAATAGACTCAGCCACAGGGGATACAACAAATGGAAACAGGGATGAATATGAATAAATGCAGTAGACTGAAAACACCTTTTGATATAATGTGTTTTCAATTGAAATATCAATAGTTGAAGTTCATATGCTGCCTTTACAATGAAATACACTGAAGAAAGCAATTGAGCCCTGTTAAGAGGTCAAACCATTTAAAGAAAATAACTTTCTCAGGTTCAGAAAACACGACAGGTACAGTATGAAAGTGTTGTGAGTCTATACTTGTCTGACCGACCTGATTTTGGTCACTTGGCGTCATGGCAACACTGACAAATCCTTCAGTAATACTCCTAGAGCAAAAAAGGAGAAAAAAAACTCCTGGTACTGAATACCAACCAACACAAGGGAAGTTGTTGTGACTGACACACACACACACACACACACACACACACACACACACACACACACACACACACCTCCCGGGCTCACACAGAGCCAGTACAACCATCTCTGATCTTACTTCTCCAACTCTGACTAATGAGCTCATGATGAGAGATTTACCAAATCTCAGTTTGTCTTTCACAGCAGAGAAATGAAGATGGAACCACCAACCAACCAAGGCTTTTTACGTCAGTGCACACATTGTGGAAGCCAGTTAAGGGGAAAAACCCAATTTTCTAAAATGATTGTAAACTGTAAAAAAATTGTAAACTGTTTTAGACAGTAAAAAAAAAAAAAATATATCAATGTAGGATGTTTTTCACAAGCCAGCAGATTCTCATTTTCTAAATTTAACCATAAATTGGTGGTGATAGAGCAGTGGGAATATAGATTGTGACACTGCCATTGTTATCCGTGGTATATTTTAATGAGTACCCCGCTGTCTGTGTAATCATCCCTTTAATCTGCCCCACAGCATTTATGGAGTGGAATTTAAGACATTTAGTTTGTGAAGAAGCTCAGCCGGGTTCCTCCTCTCAGGGCCCAGGTCTGCCACTTGCCATCTGAAGAGCGCACACACACACACTCAGTATCTCTCATCTTTTCCCATCCATTCTTCCTTAATCATCTGTCTTCATTGATCTTCCCTCGCCATGCCTCGAGCCCAACAGCATCTTTATAATCTGATCCTCCATCATTCTGTGGCTGGTCTGTGTGCAAAGGGGGGGGGGGGGGTGCAGCTCGATTGACTGGAATTACTTGACAATTTTTAAAATTTAAAAATAGCTGTGCTGATATAGACAAACAAGTTACATTCTTGTGGAGGGAGGAAAAATCAAAAACAATTACTTAAGTAATTACATCACAATTACGACACAAGCTATTCGTGCCAGGGTTGTTTAAAAGAAGAGTGGATCTGCATAGTTAAGAATGGTGTTATAACACAATTCACTACATCAGGGCTACAACACATGATTATTTTAATTATTGATGGGTTTTTTTTGATTGGTTGACTCAATTAGTGTATTAAATGTCAGAAAATAAGGGAAAATAGCCATCACAATTTCCCAGAGCCAAAGATTATGTCTTCAAATTGCTTGTTTTCCCGACAAACAGTCCAAAACAGCATAGATATTCAATTTAAAACCATAAAAAACAGAGAAAAGCAAAGCCAATCCTCATATTGTAGTGACTGGAACGAGCAAATGTTCAGCATGTTTGCTTAATGATTGACTTAATTATCAGAATAGCTGTGAATGTTTCTGTTGATTGAATAAAAAGTGTGTACAGATAAAAAAAATCTCATCTCAAAATGTTTTTTTTATCCTGTGTTCCATCTTTTAAAGTCTCTAAAAAAAAAAAAACATCTTATGCCATTCCCGGTGACAGCCGGTGACAGAGGCAGCAGGTTGCTTCACAACAGCTTTGGTGAAGGTGGAGACGCCCTCCCCCTTACCCTCCTTCTCAAGGCGCATACATGAAGAACAGGTGAGCACAGAGGAGAGGGGAAGGTTTGGCAGCTGGGGTCCTAGCAGTCTTTTCAGGCATTCATTATTTAGCCCGTCTAAAAATACATCAGAGGCTGCCTCCCTTCCAGCACATGGTGCATCTGAATTTCACAGCAACCTAGTCTCAGCCGCTCAGTCTGATCTGAGGAGCTGCTTGATCTACTGTACATCAAGGTAACGAACGTGCACACAGACACACACACACGAGCTCACAAGCAGCATAAAATGTCACAGATGCACAAAGGGACAAAGATATATTTAATCAAAACAACAAAGAACACACAGAGAAGAAACATTCATATGTTGACATATTTACAGAAAATTATAGCCATGATTTTAAAAAGTCCTTCATACTCCAAGTCCAATAAAAATACTCAAAAGCACTTATTATGCAAGCCTCCTAATTTGCACCAACAGCAGTGCAACGTGACATTAATTTGTACACAAGCGAGCGGAGCTCACAACACCTCAAGAAAATTAGCTAAGTGAACCAGATATGCCTCACAGGCAGCGTCCTCTTAACACCATGTATCCCTGATGAATTTCACATGCTGCCTCCTGTTAGAAAGTGCTCTGTGTCTTGGGCTTGTAATTTAAGACACAGTCCATGAAATCAAACATCTAACAGGTCATAGATTGGACAGTGCTCATTGTTAATTGCATTGGGGAGAGAATGTCAACTTAATTATTTCAGCCGGAGCTGGAAATGATTCCTTGCAAATCTATTAGACACGTATGCTATGCGAGTCATGTACTGAGTCTCACAAGTCAATAAGCAGTGTCCACCAGGATGGACGAGCATTCCTCGGGCATAATACAGTGGTAAAACATTAAATCTGATTGGATTAAGGCTGGATTTTTATGTGTCGCTGATCTAAGTTGATGCCCGCTCACATAGTTAGAAAAATGCATGCCTACTGCTATTCTAAAAGAGCGCAGGCATCTTTATTTATCTTCTCCTCTGTTGATTATTGTGTGATTAATTGAATTGAATAATGGTTTGGTCCATAAAATATGAGAAAATAGCGAAAAATGTCCATCACAATTTCTAAGAGATAAATGCAACATCTTCAAATTGCTAGTATTGTCCAACCGACAAGTCTAAAACGAATCAAATTTATCAGATTTACTTTGATATGAAACAGAAAACCCTCACATTTCAGAAGCCAGAACGAGAAAATATTTGGCATTTTACTCAATAAACGCTGCAGGAATTCTTGGCTTTAAAAAAAACACCAAATGCATACAACATGTATAAACATAATAGTCTGCGGGGGAAATGATTTAGAAAAAAATAAAGTTGACTGAAGTCCTCTAATTATCGAGAGAGAGAGAGGGAGACAGAGAGAGAGAGAGAGAGAGAGACACAGAGAGAGAGAGAGAGAGAAAGAGAGACTCTGACTTAACTGGTTAGTGATTTTCAGTTTGGTCCAATTGACTCCAAAAATCTCCCATCAGCTCCAGCTCCAATTGAACCAGCTCTATGTTTGAGGGCGAAATAAACAGATCAATTCTGCGTTTAAGCACCTCACAGGAGAAGCCGAGAAGAGCCAAACACAAATCACGATCCGCATCACATGTACGCTACCGACACCGAAAGTCAGTCAAGCACAACACGCTGTTATGCAAACCAAATTCTCACCTCTTTCTTTGCAGTAACAGCAGTAAAAGGTGTGTGTATCAGTGTAACTATTTGTATCGTTCTCTCTTTTGGCCTGCATGTGCACACACAGACATCATAGCAGGATTTAAAACTGCATACATGAGAGACAATCCTGATGTATGCATTTATCACAAAACTCTACACAATTCAGTATATATGGCTGCACAACAATTGCAGCCGTGCTCCAGTTATAAGCAGGGACTGATGGGAACACAGCTTTGAGGGAGGTAAAGTATTGGCATGGGAGAAGGGACCAGGGAAGGGAAAGGCAGACTACTTCAAAGACTGAATGTGAGCCAGTGGCTCAAAGCATGCTGATTGTACGTGACGTGAAATCTACAGCAGGATCTTAGCAGCTCGACAGAGCAGATGGAGATGAGATTTCATCACTGAGGGATATATCAGATAACTATCAAACTTTCAGAGAAATATCTCCACTGTAAAAAAAAGAAAAAAAAACTCTGCAGAGGCTGCCATTTAAGATCGCATTTTATGATGTCTGCATCAAAAATGGGTCATATATTTTACATGTTTCTCAGCAGCTTTAGTTTCCAGTGACGATGCAGATGCAGTTTACTGCCGTAGAACAATTCAAGTTATAACAGGCTATTAAACTGGAAAACAATAAATAACTTTCGAAGGGACATCAAACAATCTATAACTTTTATTTGTCTCCAAGTTGTGTAATTTTTCAAAAGCAGAAAATCTCAGCATCTGGTGAGTTAATGAGCCACTGTTAGCGTTTGACAATCAAACCACTAGTGTTGGGTGCAAATAATGGCTTCAATTTTAGATCCAGCTCCAAGTTGGTAAAATGCCCGGATTCATTAAGCTCTGAGTGTAAAATAAAATCTTTCATCTACTGTCTTTTTTTCTCTTTTATTTTTTTGGTCAAATCTTAACGAACTGAAAGTTTTTGTTCTTTGAATGCTAGTCTACTGTTAACAGCTAAATCTACTAACATTTCAGCTACAGAACACTGAAAACGCACCTATAACATGATAATCAGTTAGAAAAGTTTGGACGGTCACATCCTGTCATTATCTATATTTTCCAGTGCTTTGACATTTTGTCTCCCTCATAATGGAAAACCTCCAATGCAGCAAAAAACAGGCTAAAAATATAACACCACTTATATTTTCAAATACAGTTACTCAACTTGGGTCCTGAACCGAGCTGTATTTGATTATTTAACGTACATATAAGCTCCGAGAGCCTCGCTGTAATACCCCTGACTATTGACCTGAACGTGCATGCGATGGAGTCATCTCCATCTCTGTCATCCATCAAGGGAACACGTAAAGCTTTCAGATGGAAGATCTCACTCTGCCAGCAGCACACATCTAAATACACACAGCATTACGTGACTGACAAACTATATTCATTGACTATATTCACTCCACAACCCTGATTCTAATTCTAATTCTGACCTTAACCCTGAATGCAAATCCTGCGAGACGAAAAGCAAACCAGAAAAACTGTCCCAACTATGGAGGTTTTCCACTGATCTCACAACCCCCGGTGAAGACATTTGGTCCTCATAAGCAGGGGTGCAAAGTAACTAAGTGCCTTTTCTTAAGTATTGTATTTAAGTTAGTATATAGAATTTGCTCCACTATGTTTCAAAAGGAAATATATTTTTGACTTCATTTATTTGACGGTTGTAGTTACATGTTGTTTTGCAGATTAAGATACATACAAAACATATTATAAGCCATTAAAATGTTGATGTGTGATAGATTAAACTAAATGAAACAGTTCAAAATTTGCTTCACCTCCTTAGCTACAACATATCGCTGCTTACATGTTAATGCATCAATAATAACCCTCTGGCAATATAATAATCTATGATAATTTAACATTCTAATTAGGGGCTATTCTGGATAATGAGTACTTTTGATACATGAGTATATTTTGAGCATAATACCATTTTGAAAGCAGGACTTTCACTTGTAGCCGTGTAGTTTCACAATGTGGTTTCACAAAGTAAATTACCTGAATGCTTCTTCCACCATTGCCTCCTGAGTACACAAATACTAGAACACACATGGGAGCTCACATTTTCTTTTAAATGACTCGCCTTGGATCTGGAAATTCAGGCTCAGAGAGGAGCAGAAACTTGCCAGAGGTGGATCATAGCCTCCCTCTAAGTCAACAGTACGGTAGGCACATCCAGTTATCCACCTTGGCTTTCCAGTCCTTCAACAAGAGCAGTGCACTCCCGTCCAGCTCTGCAGCAGACAATGGACTATTTATCTCAACACTCTCTTTCTGTCAGGACCGGGGACACATATGGGCATGTTCTTTCATCCATGTACACACACACACACACACACACACACACACACACACACACACGCACGCACACAGAGCTTTTCATTCCATCTATGTAAGCACAATGTAAGCATGCATTAAAAGCTACGAGTAAAAAAAGAAATACCGTTTTCCTCTTTACAGGCAATGCTTGAGTGATCTACTCTTTGACTCCAGGGCAAGTGGTTCGACACAGACACATACCTTAGTACAGTTCCCCCATGGCAATGCAAGAGTGTGTGTGAGACTGAGAGTACATTACATTCGTGTACAGTTTTGTGTGTCTGCATGCACTTGTCTGCGGAAAGGGGCCAGATGGGCAAAAGGAGAGGAACAGAGCCAAATAAAAAAGGATGATAGCACAGAAAAGAGAAGAAGAGGAGAGAGGGCACTTGGAGCGGAAATGCTTCAGTGCCTCTGCGGCCTGCCACCTTGTATCACAGAGCATCCGCTGACAGATGAATGCAGGAGAGCCTGATAATAGAAATGCTCGGGAATAAACGCCTGGATGACGGGGAGGAGCTCCGGCATGCGAGCGGATGCGTAAGGATGGCAGGGGGTAGCCAAGGGTCAGCCGTCTCCATGATAGTCCGTCTCAGCAGCTGACGCAAACACAGAACGCCAAATATAAAGACCTGTATGCGGTATAAAGTCTGATTTATCTCAATAAGACTGGTTAACGTTTTAGTTCCACTGAGCAGGCTTTAATGCTGTTCCCATGGAAATTGTACCTTAAGTCTATGCATATTATCTAAGGTGGCTAATTTTACATATTTAACTATGTTTTGACTAAGCTTCTGACAGCTTAGCCCAAACATATAAATTATACATTTAAGCATGTACACCCCAATCCTCCTTTCCAGATTTTTCTCTTTTTCTACCTCTTATCTCTGATAAAAGAAAAAATAAATAATTAAATAAAAAAAAGTATTGCGATGCAGTGTGGGGTAGGGTGGAGCTAGCAATTCAGGCTGAGCTGACATAAATTGAATGCAGGTAGGGGTAATAGGCTGCTGGGTTTCTTCCCATGTTTGAGTAAAGCTATTATAATAGCCGTCAAAGTGAAAGCAGTGATAAGAGGGCATTGGCTGCAGCTACAAAATGAAATCCAGCTCTATCACAGCTACAATTGCTTTTCAGACATAAACTGGAAGCCTCACAATGTGACACCACACTACCACAATATGACTGTAAAATTAGATTTACAAATTCACATTCTGCTGAATGGCCCTCCGAATATATCAAAAATGATGTTGTTTTTGGATACTATGTCGTCTAGAGTCTTTTAATATGTTCGCGTTTGAGAGGAGAATGAAACCTGTTGCAGGAGGGTGCAGTTCGAATATGAAGCCAGAGAACATCATCGGTGTGGCTGGGTGGATCTGAATACCAATGCCTTAATCACTGGCTTTACAAAACGGGATGATTCAGCCCATTCTGTGCACAGAGGCAGGCAGGGCCTTGTAGTGGCAGCTTGTTCCTCTCCACACCTGTGGTTCAGACACGTTTGTGGAATTCTACTATCAGGATAAAACGGTCAAAAAAAACAAATCCAGTCTATCTCCCCCACACCTGCATCTCCACCTTTCCCCATTTAAAAAAAGGTGTTTTCTCAGGAATTACACCAATTAGTTACATGGATTAACACATGAATCCTGTGAAAACATTGAAGGCGCAGACATCAGCTGATACCGCGTTTCTCTGTCGGCTGCCACATACATAAAAACATGCAGAAGTGTCCGCGCACATATGAACATTAGAATTGACAAATAACCCAGGGCTAACTCTGTCCTGAACATTGCAAGTTATATGGAGTGTCAGGTTGGAGTTTATGTCCTGGAGGGGAGATGAAAAGTAATGTGATCACTCATCCATGTTCTGTTCAACAACATGCTTAAAATGTCTGATTTTATAAGAAAGTATGTTTGTCAAAGCCTCTGAGCTCTCCACAAAAAATGTACTGCGTGATACATCTCAATAATAGACTAACTTGTCGGCGGTTGAATGAAAAGCATTGTATGATTTCATCTTACACATATGCATTACATATTGCATGTGTGTTTATATTTTACGTATATATAATGTATGCATTTAGAACATTTGGACATGGAATTGCAATGTTAAGACACAGCTCGGGGGGAAGTTGGCCTCCAGTCAGCTGTTAGTAACTAGAATCACAAAACAAAAGGGTTTGGTTAGACAGTAGCAACCAGAAAGCAGCTGGTTTTACGCAATCTGGTTGAAACAACAAGGTAACGACATGTGAAAACCTGAACGTGTGGTTCATTTTGAAGAACTCATTCAACATAATGGAGGCTATCCGTCAGTACTTGACATCTTTCAAGATATTATCTCATAATCCTTAAAAAAATAGTATTAACAGTAAAAAAAAAAAAGACTACCTTATAAGCTAACAGCCACATTTGTGGTGTTATTTCTTTCTATTTAAGGCAGATCTTTCCTGATGGAGCATTTACAAGATACTTTATGTACAGGAGTTTTTTACCCTCAGTGGTTTACCAGCTAGACCATGAAATTAATTAATTGAATAGCTTTTTTCTTTCCCCTTTAAAGGTCAGGAACGCAATTAAATCAACTCACATATATCTCCCCTTCTTCTGAGCGAGACAGATAAATAAACAAAATATACAACAGCAACCGTCCATGTCCAAGGCTACTGGTTCAACTGGTTTTTATCAAAAAGCCTTTTTTTTCCCTGTCAAGGCGCAGCCACGTGGATTCCATGCATACCGCAGAGGTGTGTTCAGCCTGTTGACAGCGTCTAAACCCTTCTCTCCACATCAGGCTGACAAGCACTTGTGTCGTTCTATAGTCCCATAATCTTTTGCTTCTCTCGGGCCTGCCAATAAGCCTGTCACAGTGAGCAACATCCCTGTCAGGAAAACCGATGTCTGGAGGGATGGGTGAATGGACAGATGGATAGATGGACGGATGGATGGATAAGTGGATATATTCGTCTGTGTTCCTCAGTTAGGCCCCTCCAGTGAAACAGCAATCCAGTCCATTTACACAGATCAATTTTTGTTTCTATGTGCCAGAGTGACAAAATTGGTTTGGTTCGTGGCCTTGAGCCTGAGACATTGTGTGAGTGTGCTAGCCAAACAGACTATTTTCCTGGGCTGGATTGTTCTTTCAATCTTGCATCCTTTTACTGCAAATACAATCTAAAATTCCAAACGGCAGAGGTCTTTCCAAAGCATCTGACTCACAAATGGAGAAATATATATCTGCAATGCTGGACCGTAAATGGGATTTTTATCAACACAAAAATTGGATTTTTTTCTTTTCACAAATCCCTCCACAAAAACGCTTTGTTTTGAGGAGTTTTGGTGCTTCAGAAGTGCAAGATGAAAAACGAGGGTAAGGAAATTAGAACACGAATATACACGACTATGTGGTGGACATTTGCAACTCCTGTTACATTTAACATACAAATTGCAAATCTTAAGTGAGTCAGAGATTTTATAATCAATTTTGTCTGTGGAGATGCAGACAATGCAGTCATTTTAAGTATATTTATGTGAACAACACTGTCAGACAATAGAAAGCGGGATCCCTCGCAAGGCTGATTCTGTGTTTTGAGGTGCAGAGAAACAATGTCTGTTTTCTAACTCATTCTTTTTTGTTAATTGGATATCATACGAAGTGTAAAATACAATAAAAGAGGAGAGTCCGTAATTTGTGATTCACTAGCATGCAAGATTCCATTTCCCTTAATTTAATAATGTGCAAGGATGTACCCTCATAAGTGATTCTATGCATTATTAAAAATGACAGCACCAAACAAGGAAAGTATGAGAATGAACATCCATTTCACGATATTGGAGGGAGCTAAAAATGTAATTTTCATCATCCATATTTTAAATTAACTTTTAGGAGCATTGCCTCTACTGCCTCCTGCATTAGTCTACCCAGAGAGAGTCTGTTACCACAATCACATACACCATAATAATAATAATATTGCTAATGTTTGATGCTAATTTCAAGGTAAAAAAAAACAAACAAACAAACAAAAAAAAAAACCTATCATGCTACACAAATCATCTGGAAATAAACTTCAGTTTGATGGACGGCTGAACAGCCTTTTACCGACTTCCACTTTCAACTTCTTGTCCAGCCCAGGAGCTTTGTGCATGTGTGTGTGTGTGTGTGTGTATACTCTTATGTGTGAGAGTGCACATGTGAGTGTGTCTTTTTGGATTTGTTTGTAGGTATGTTCATGTGTGGGTGAATGCCAATGGCAGGGTTGCTCAGCCAGGTATAAAAACAGCCATCCAGACAGACTAGGGCTCGGGGTCACAGTCAGCTATGTCAAAACACAAACTGGCTCAGTCTGTAATGAATCAGAGGAGAGATCATGATGCCACACTGCATCATATGGCCTCAAGCACCAAAGCACAGCCCCAGTACCTCGTATCAAAGCTAACAAATGTCTTGAGAGGGTAGATAAATATGTTATAGGCTTTGTAAACTTTAACTGGGTAAAAACAAGAAGAAAGTACTTAAACATATATTTGTTGCATAAGTATTTCTTTACTTTATGATCAAGTAGAAAGCAGTTGAAAATGACAGTTTTGACAGTAAGTGAAGCACCAGCTTCCTAAATGTGAATATTTTCTAGTTTTCTTAGTAATCTATGATAGTAAACTGAATCCCTTTATGATTTAGACTGTTGGTTGGACAAAACAAGAACTTTGAAGACATCACCTTGGGCTCTAAGAGATTGTTATGGTCATTTTTCATTATTTCCTGACATTTTATAGACCAAATAATTAATCTATTTATCAAGAAAACAATCATCAGATTGATTCACAATAAAAAAATAATGGTTACGGCTCTATAAATGTGTAAATTACAGGAGTCAGATGCTTTGTTATACACTTTATATCAATTTATGTAACACGGTCCTTTGTTGCTTTAACACAAAGTCCAATTTTCCAAAGAAAAAGTGAGATGATGTACCGCCAGCACTAAATCCCTCTGCAACACTACACACAACAGGCCTGGACTTGTACAAGATAGGAGGTCAGAGAGAAAGAGAGAGAGGGAAGAAACACAGATGGAGTCAACAGATCTGTATCAAAATTTCAGAGGTAAAACCACAATTTGTGAACGCGTCACTGACGTTGCGTATGAAATCGCAGACACAGAACCGAGCAGACAACAGCACGCCCTTGAACGACGGGAAGAAAAAGTTGACAGAGGAGAGTGCTGGATTGTTAAATTTTATTCGTCACTTAACTACAAGACGAGATAAAAGGCTGTCAGCAACACGGGCCTGTATGAACACGTTTTAATTTAGAGACTGGTGACATGTATTCGTCTGCACCCACAGCGAATGTATATACACAAGTGAGGTTTTATGTTTTGTGCGGTTGCCGCTATATGATCTCAAGCTTGTTTGAAATGCAGATGAATCAAAAGAAGTTGTATTCCAGTGTGAGAAACAAATCTTCAAAGCGCTCACATATTGTAAGCACACAAAAGGGAAGCAGCAGCAGTCGGGTGTCAAACTGGATTCTAATTGATGACTGTCTGTCTTTTAATCCACACTATGAAAACTTTTTCAAAGGCTTACTGTAGGATTTTACCTCGGAAACAAACTTATGTTGCTTGCTTTTATGTTGAGTCTAGGAACAAATAAATACTGTGGTGTTCTTTTTTTTTTTTTTAAACCTGTTTTACTTGATTATGAGCTCAGATCCTTTGGATGTCAGACGTTGTTCATGTCGCTGCTTTGAGATACAATTTTCAAATATTGTAAATACCTGACTCATCATTGTACCTTGCATGCTGAGGCCGGTCTGCCTTCTCTAGACATGCATAGGCTTAGTCACTGCTATATAATTATTTATAAAGGCCACTTTAGGAAAGCTTCCTTCATATTTATGAGTCTAAATTAGTCAGAAATGTGGAGCTCAGGATTCATTGTTGCTGACTGTCTTTAAAGCTTAAACACAGTAAGACAGCTTTCCCTAACCAGAGGAAGGGCTATGACTGTCACATCTAGGGAAGATTGCTATTACAGATTGTTTTTCATGTTTTTTTTATTTATTTTTTTTTTAAGATTTGTTGTATAACATTTTTATTTTGCTACCAGCAGTTCAGTATGCAACTTTCAGAGCCGCAGTGATGTTGTCCAGGGATATCTTCTCAAATTAAACTAAAGTACTTCAGAGCAGTATTATCGCAATCTCACCTCAATTTAATCTGAACAACTTCACAGAGGGAAATTTTCTTTCAAATCCCTCAACTGAGCAAGAAAACCTATCATCATGATGAACTAATAAAGAATGAATGAATCACAGTTTAACACTGCATTTTAAATAGACTGCAGGGAATTGACCTTAACCCTGAAAACTGCCACCAGAGAGGAGAAAATGAGTATTAGCTACCACACTAGGATTTTTTAAGTTAGCTTTCTTTAGTAAGTGATATTAGTGCAGGAAAGGTTGAACTTTGACAGAAGGAAACGTGCTTTAAAACCAATTCAGCCAATCCAACAGTCATAATAATCAATTACAGATGGAGATTTATATTCCATCACTACCTGAGTTGAAGGACAGCAACCAATAACTTGAAATGTACATTTGGGTTTGTACATTTGTTTAAAGACAGACTCGAAAAAATGTCTTCCTTAAATAGCATGACAGCAAAGCATCATAATGCACATATCAAATAACAAAAGAAAAAAAAAGCTAAGCCACTACAAGAAATTAATTCAGAATTAATTACTACCAATGCAAATTAATTGCACAAAGCTAGCAGCAGCACAAGAAAGCAGAAATTAGCGAGCAGCAATGGCATCACCCACAAGATCTGCGAGAGAAATAAAACAGCCAGTAACCTTGTAACGTTAGCTTATTGCGATTGCCAAGCCCACAAACACTGACTGAACAAAGCCAAGACATCAACTCACATTATGCATATTAGTACGAGCAGCAAATACTTTTAATTTGATCGAGTGTAGCAGTAATTCCTGGCATCTCAACCAGGACTAAACCCTTGAGGAAGAGATGCTGATGTGATCCCAAGCTGCCAACAGCAGGACAGGAAATCCTGCTTCTGGCTTCAAGTACAAGTTTGACGCAGCTATTTAAAGCCAAACTGAAGACATGATTGTACTGTTGGAGGGCGGGTTTGCTTATGAAATAGTATACGAGCAGCGGAGTATTGGCATGTGCAGTATTTGTCGATGGTCTTATATTGAATGTGCAATATACTGGTACAATGTGCAATACTAGTGCAGTATTATTTTACTGGATTTATAAGCTGTCATGGCTTTATTGATTTCATTGGTCTTGTGCGTGTTGTTTTTGTTATGTATGAATGATTGTATAGGAGATAAATGTTCTGTGATGCACCACAAGAAAAGTTTCCAAGAAAAATTTCCCTAAGGGGACAATAAAATATATCTTATCTTAAAAATGTAATAGATAATAATTAAATGATAATAAATCTCATAAGCTCTGCCCCCTGGAAACTGGAAACACATCCCGCTACTTCAGACCAAAGTTCACACTAGCTTACCGGGAACACAGAGTGCTGCACACTCGGGCTAACATTAACTAACTAACACATCAGGTATCGTTATCAAGTAAGATTAAACTTACAGAAATATTACAACAATAGTCCGACTCAGTGCGAGTCCCGGAGCCTTGGAGAGCAGCAGGTGAGCCAACTGTCAATCAACCAGTCTTCAAATCTTATTAACGGAGCAATAATTTCCAAAATGACCAACAGCACACTAATTACAGGGAAAAAATTAGCAGTTGAGACCATAATTACTCATTGAAAAACAATTATTGACTCAGTATTTCTAGAGAGAAGTAGATGCTTTTTGAATGGGACTCAGATGGAGTTGGTGTTTTTTGTAGCCAGCATCTAGCGTCCGTCGTTTGCATTGCACTTTAAGGCACTCCTGCATCAGCCTCAACCTCAAGCCGTGGTAGTTGCCTACACACCTGACAGAGGGCTCCTCCAGCTCCAGCTGCCACCACTTAGCTCTGGTACTCTTGCTACTCTTACGTGCTGCTGTGAAACACATTTTGGATGGTGGATGGCTAGAGAGGCTAAAAAGCATAATGAATGTGATGTTAATCAGCACAAGCCACTCTGCTTCTTGATTTTATGTATTTAAATCAGTGGTGAAACATGTGTTTTATGCAATGTAGTATAAACAAACTTAGTTCTTCCTACTTCACTGTGTGCACTATGAAAGAGGTTAACATTATGGGCTACTGTCAATTACTTATTATGGGAAGTGTTGTTAAGTAATGTGAGGTTCAAAGTATTAAGAGAATGGACAGACCAGATAGATGCTGATAGTATGGTTACAATATAATGCAGTGCAAAGTCTATCATATGCCTTCCTCTTCCTGCACACCACAACTGTATATTACACAACAGAGTTAACCACAGCTGTTAACAACCATGGCTCGTCCATCTGTCCCCTCCCTGATGCCCTCCCTTCATCAGGCAGGACGACTGTGTGAAGCTGTCTGTAATCAGATTAAGCAGCGACTGGGTGACTGGGGCTTCTGCATCCACCCATCATTCCATCCCACTGTTAGTAACATCTGCGTCATGTGGAGAACCATGTGCATGCTGCGAAAGAGACAGATTAATGTGCTGGTGTGTGTGTGTGTGTGTTGTGTGTGTGTGTGTGTATGTGTGTGCGCACGTGTGCTTAGACAGGAGAGAATAAGTGTTACAGCTCTCCATTTTTGTTACATTAACAGGTCCAATGTTGACATTCACAGTCTGTGCTGTTGGTGTCACCTTCAGAATTAAGGATGCTCTATGTTCAAGATGTGACATAACACATACGTCCACATACAGACACACACACACACACACACACACACACACACACACACACACACACACACACACACACACACACAGACTGCCACACTTCAGTCATCCCTTGCCTTTGCAGTGATACCAGGTATGTACTATACTGCAATGGAAACCAAGCACAAAGGCTGGGCAATGTATGATATGAGGTATAAAATGTTATTTTGCATAACTAGTGTCGTTTTATAATGCTGTCCTCAGTGATGTGTTTTGTATTCACTCACCATAAAATTATATAGAGGCAATAATAAATCATTTGTGGTGACAATCAAACGAGAGGAGATTATATCTGAATAAAAGTATAAACAGTGTTATTACAAGAAAAGGCTTAAACAAGACATCACATTGATGCATTTTCAATAGAAAGGACGCAAACATGCTCATCATACACTGGAAATTAAGGAAAATATCAGACTTTATTTCCCAGTCCGACCTAAAAGAAAAAGTGAAAATTACATTTAAGTCCTGAGAAGAGAAGAGAAGAGGAGAGGAGAGGAGAGGAGAGGAGAGGAGAGAAGAGAAGAGGTCGTATATGGTTGTCTAGAATACCTGTGTAGATTTAGCTTGGGCTGTGTCCCCGGCTTCGATGCCATTTATCATTGTATCATTACTGAATCAGAATCTAGATTATCTTCCTCTTGACAGAGAAGTACAAGCGAGGGCACATCTTGACAATTAGGTGCGCTGAGATAACCCTAGGACACAGAGTGCCTCTTGCTGTGCAGCCTCTAGGAGCAGACATGTACGCTCCACACCTGGTAAAGGGCTCTACAGCCACTCAGATCCTGCCTGCCTCGGCCTGGCCTGATCCATCCTGCCTCAACCCTAATGTCTCATTGGCATTCAGTCACACGCCTGCAGCAAATGGCGAATGGAAAGCTTGGAGCTAGCTCACCGCTATTAAGATTCTACAAAGCCAGCCGTTCCCCTGCCGCCACAAGCACACAGCGAATCACACAGCCAAGGAATAATAAAAGAGCTGGGGAAGGGATGAGCGTAACAGCTGGGCCAGCCAGTCACACAGCCAAGATACAGTGATGGGAAAAGGATTTTGGTATAAAATCTGAAAGCTCCACTATTCATAAAGTTTATGAGGGCAGTGGCTTGGTTTGCTGTTCACACTGCAGTATCTACTAAAGAAAATTATATACTTCAAGTGGCTAAATCACCAGTACAAACGCATAATCGCATTGGCCCCAGTCAGCCCCTCCATCCCACCCTCTGTCATCTACAAAACCACACCGTGACCACTTCATGATGAGGCGTATTACTGGCAAGCCTCCCATCATGAACCTCTGAGAGACAGCAACCCCCCGGCCCACCAACCCTGCCTGTGTTTATGTCTGCCTATCGACATCCCCCCAGAATCCTAAGCTGCTTGCTAATCACCCTTTGAAAGAGCAGACTAATTCAGATGTCAAGGCCCATTACCTGTGAGCTGTCTAGAGGTGACCTGAGCCCCTATCTTGCGGTGATAAACACCAGTTGGAGGATAATGCACATCTGGATAATAGGAAAGTAGGAAGTGACATGCTGGCTAAGTGTGCAATCACTGAAGGGAGCTGAAGGGGGGGGGGGGGCTATGGCGTGTAGCAATCATTGTTGCATAAAGATAACGTCCTTCATGACAGCGCTGGGTCAGTCAGCCACCGTATGGCTTCTGTGCCTCTGGTAAAATAAACAAGGCTCTCAGACCGAGGAGTGACTCCTCACCAGCCGTCCCCTCCAATCTGCTCTCAGACACTGACGGAGACAATGCTCAACCAAAAGACGACCCATGCCAGACTCACATCTGGCCCTTTATACCCCCCCCCCCCCCCCCCCCCAAATCCAGTTTCACAGGAGGTGACTGATGCACTCTGGGAAGCAGACAGCAGGAAAAGAGCTGGAATTATTACACGTGGGATAAACACTTGTATCTTCAGATTGTAGCTACATATCACACATAAACTTCTTTTGGGGATTTTTGAGCTCCTGCTATGATCCTTTTTTGATGATTACATATTTAGGGGTCTTTTCTGTTTCCAGGGGATAAAATGATAAGACTAAATCCGTTTTTTTGTGAAACCATCAGGTGCTGGAGCTGTACACCAAAGTATCTCTGGACATTTACTGAATTGATAGACAGCTAGTGTATAAAACATTTTAGAAAAAGAGAGAGATTAATGACTAGAGGCAGCTGTGGTGATGGGCAGAGAGAAGCAGAGCTCCCCACAATGCAGGCAGAGGGAACAGTGGGTAATGAGGGCAAATAGGATGCAGGTCAAAGAAAAAATAACCACTTTCAGTACCCATTACTCCTCGTCTATTCAGTCAGCAGTGAAACCCACCCCCAACTGCAAATTTAACTCCTCTGTTAGAACACTATATCCAACTAAAATTGCAAAAAAATTATTTTATAACCCCATAATAAATACATATTTACCGAGCCAGGATTAGAAGCAGTCATTATATGGCAGTATGAACACTAACAGGCATTTAAGATGACAACAGGGTCTTTAATTGGAACAGGGACTGAAGGCACCGAGGAACTGAAATCCCCAGAACCTCCCACTGATAAAAAAAAAAAAAAAAAAAAATATCCCAGAGGAAATTGTACATACTGTAAACACCCAAATGCTATTTGTATGCTTTATGGCTGTATGACCAATGCTATTGTAAGCTACTATAGACAATGCAATTAGAGAGATAATTCTCCTATGTTGAAGATGCAACTTCCCATAATGGGCTTTTTCTATGTAGTGTAGGTTTGCGTTGGAGAGATTATGTTGTTTGCTTGTACTGGTATGCCCCCCCCCCACCACCATCCCCTCTCCATCCCCCTTCTCTCGATCCAATACACACACTGCTCATTAAACACTGCCACTATGACCTGAGTCCACCACTCTCAGCTCCCTGGGTATTTGATCACCGTAATATGTCCTGAGTCCTGACCCAACGCCACCCAGTGACAAATTAATTTATGATGCCGGGGCCAAAATTAAGGTTTACAATGCAACTCGCACTCTTACAGAGGCTCCGATATGTTTTTTTTTTCTTTTTTTATACACTAAAAACACTTTTTCCTATTGGTGGCCTCAGGACAGATGCCAGGAAGGATTTCTAGTTCAGTGAATCCAAACAGGGATGTAGTGGAGGGTAAACCCATTTACACTCAACTGTTTTTCTTGCTTATTTGCAGAATGCAGCAGTAACTGATGTGATTATAGGGAAAAACACTGTGTATGACAAAAAGCCGTTAATGATTTCTTACAATGGTTTGTTTGTAATGCACTGAAATTATCTAGAAATCATGGTTTAGGAGCAGTTCTACCCACCCACAACACTAAATGTAAGCCTAACCGACATCCATGAAACAAATCTGTGTGTACGTTTCACAACTACACTTTACATTATACCAAGCAATCATGAAACACTCTTATCATCAATCTCAAAATGTATCATTCCAACCTCAAACCATGTCATCAAGCAAGCTGTTTACATTGTGATCATTGCAGGTGTTGGTGGAGTGTGTGTGTAGAGCAGCACCAATTTGATTAAAGTGGGAATGATGAGAGAGCTGGGGACTGGGAGTCATGTTATGCTTTTTGACTGTAGCTTACTGCTTTACTCTAATACCATCAGTTATCACTCACATGCGCACACGCACACACACACACACCAGTGGCTCTAGTATAGATGAATTATTGAGGACTTGGAGTAGGGTTGGGAGCAACTTTACGCTCGTTTGTTTTGTAGTCGCATTACGCCTCCACCCACCTTCCCCCACCAACTCCCCCCCTCCTCAGCCCCCACAAACACACTGCATGGCACTAGAGAATGGGCTCTCTACTAGAATGCTTTGCAGTAGCATTATTAGGAAACTGGTGCAGTATTTTACTGCAAAAAACAAGTCATAAACCCTGGTATTTAGTGTTAATATCTTACTTTGCTGAAAATAGCAGGAAGATTTGTTTCTGAAGCAGATCGAGATCATTTGTTTACCCCGTTTTCAGTTTTTTTTTCTCTTGCAAAACAATTTGAAATGAGTTAAACTGCATGGGAAATGTAAAAGTCATTAAGCACTTAGAGAGCTAGAGAGCAAAGCCTCAACTATACTATTCACACACACACACACACACATGTTAAAAAGAACTGATTTCTTCACCTTTGTTAATCATGTTATGTTGGAAACTCCTCCACAACCACCAAAAATTAATCGATTTCTTCACCCCATCTAGCTGCCAAATTTCCTAAGAATCCATGTTTTTTTTTTAAAAGATATATAGCAGTCAGGCAGGTCTTTACAAAAAATGATGATTTTAAGCCTTAGTTTCATTTTAAATCATGTGTCAAGATGGACACTTTGTACAGTGTACTTTTAGATCTATTTCTGTGTATGTGCGTGCATGTGTGTGTGTGTGTGTGTGTGTGGTAAGACAGCATCACTTCACTACAAGCCTGACAGCTGCCTCAGGCACATATGGGAGACGCTTGATGAGAGTCACAGAGGACAAACAAGCTGTATATCAACAAAATACTTTGTAGGATGATATAGCGAAAGACCAAACAGATACAAAGAAGCGTAGCGTGGTTACAAAGAAATAAATTAACTAAAAAGGGAAAACAGACAAATCCCTATTTCCACCTATTAGAGTCCAAAAGTCTCTTTAAATATCGTTAATGGTTATGAATATAATAATCATTACCACACATTTCTAATGATAATGTCACATTAAAATTCAAATTATGCTGGAAACTGCATCATAGTCATCACAAGGACATGGATACTAATATTCTTAAAAGAAGATGAACATTACTCTGATATAGACTATTGACAGAGCAACATCTCTCTGATCCAAAGAGTGAAGGGAAGAGAGCTCTGAGAGAAAGCAGCAGCGAAGGTTAGTAAGACATAAATGAGACGAGGTGAGAAGGTTGACAATATTCAGCTATGGAACGACACCCCTGCTAATTGTCATACTCTGCCGCCGTGGCAACCGTCTTGCATTTACCGTGAAAGTCTTCCTCAAGTGTCCCCTCGCAGCACAAACAACCCACGCTGGCTGATGAGTGTGGTGACATGCCAGTGCCCTGCTCGTGTTAACAAAACAAGAGGGCTTGTGATCAAGAGTTTGCTGCTGCACTTCTCATCTCGAACACCGCTCGGGGTTAAATATTATAACGATCAGATAATCAGCACATGCTTGGAGTAAGCTTTAAAGCAGTGGTTAACAACCTTTTTTTTTTTTTATTTGATGTACCCCAACGGCACTTAATTAGATGAGCTCAAGTAGCCCTTCATCAACACAAACGGTCAAAATGTGTTCTTCTAAGTGGATTTCAATCTGGATGCTATTTAACACTATTAATAACTATATAAAAGTTGATGTTTCAATGAATTATTCATTATTTTTAACTATAGCCTTGTCTAGTCTCTTGCTAACACTCTCACTGGCAGCATGTGTTGATAGGTGTGTCCTTCGCAGTCGCCTTATCATAGCTGGTAGTTTAACCTACTGGTGATTGTAACAATAAAATCTACTAAAGATTAATGTCACACCAATTTGTATGTTTATTTGCCTCCTATACAGAAATATGTGAATATGTTTTTTAAACAAATTATATTTTTCCTCAAATTAGCTGAACTACTCCACAATCTTTCCACGTAGCCCCCGGCAACTGCAGAAGTACCCCTGGGGTACACGTACTCTTGGCTGGGAATTGCTGCTTTAAAAAGGGCCATACCAATAGTCAACAGATCCGTCTCCATGGCAACCGTGCCATCCACTAATGAAGATTGTATGATATGAAAGCTCTGCAAAAAGCAAAGTTTAATCCCACTTTTTTTTTACAAACGCATCAATGTCAATTTGTGTTGCTCATTTCAAGGTAGTTATTAATATCAGTGTGAAAATCAACTTATAGAGACCTAAAACTTGATCAGAGTGAACATCATGTCTGCTTTTATTGATGTTGCATTGTAATCGTGTGAAAATGTAGGTGTGGAAGTGGGAAAATCTCTGCTGAAATGCCACACAATGATAATGTAACTGAGACAACAATAAAAGCAAACATATATCCACTGTGATGGATTACCTCAATGAAACTTTCTGCTGGGCTGATTTTCATACTGTATTGAAATGAACTGAAAACAGCGGAAGCCCGGAAGGAAGGAAACACATATTTAGCAATCGAAAACACTACACTGTGCTTTAAAAAATTGTCGGCAGTAATACAGAGCATATGTATTTGTATTAAACGGGCTGAAACATGCAAAAACACTGCTATGGTTCTTTAAGCTTGTCCAGGAGCGGTGGTGTTGTAATAAATAATCCATTTGCGATGTGTGTGCAGCAGAATTTCGCTGGTGCAATATTCTGCTTATATTTCATTCATATAAGTGTCTAGCAGAGCTTTGCCAAGTTTGGGTTTTATATTCGGTGTTACCCACATTTCAAATTATTAATGAGACACTTGAGAATTCACTACCACCTACAGTTTATTATGTATGCAGTAATCAATTTATCTACCTGTCTATTTCTCCATTCACTTCTTATCTAGCCAGTTGGCACCAATGAGATTACGAATGTTTTTTCCAAAGGGGAGATCTGGCCCAGAAAGCGGTATCAAGGCAGTTGTAGGCAACATACAGTAACATGTATACAATGCAACAAGGTAATTAAAATCATAAAAGAGGTGCAAACATATCTACATAAAGGAATGAGCAGTCTAATAGCAGAACAGCAGGATCGGTGCCCAAGCCTAAACACATCTTAGCAAAACAAAACATAGCTGACTTCTTCATGAAACGGCATTAAAAAAAAAAACCCACTCATAATCACTTTACACTCACTAAGAAATAACTCATTCAGCTTTAAATTACTTTGTTATGAGTTCTGTGCCAAAAGGAACTAAGGAGCGGTGTACGTGATGGCTCTCCTGCTTCATTCAGCTGATTGTCAGAAACATCTCTAAGGCGAGAAAAGATGTCTCTAGTTATTCGACCGGGCTCTCTGGGCTGCTGTATTCCCACTCTCGCTCTCAATCCCTTACCCCTCCTTTTTTTTTTTCTTTTTTTTTTTTTTTGCAGCCGACTGCAAATCTCTTTGCAGTGACAAAGCATCGCCTGTCAAGAGGATGATTCCATTGAGAGGCACTTCCTGATATGAGAGGTGCATTAATGTGATTAACCCACACTCACTATTGCCGTTTGATACAGGGGCTTAGGGGCTCATGTCACTCTGTATTCTTCTCTATTGGCATGATCAGCAGGTAATGGAAAATATGCTGATGTCTGAGGAGAAGCCACTGAAACTCAAAATGTAATCTAGAGTAAGCAACAAATTATTATCAATAGCGGAATCCATCGCTGCTGTGTTCAAACTCGATTATGCAATTTGTCTTCGGTATTCAAAGACAATCAAATTAGTATCTAAAGCTCAGTAGCTTACACAACCATTCTGCTAACTTAATATGTCCACATTATCACACCAACAATTACCATCCATTAAGATTACTTACGATATAATGACATCATCCTCAATCATAATGCTGTTTTACCACACCACAAAGGTGTTCCATCAATTAATTACCTGACTGAGACACAAACAGCTGCAGAAGGAAGATGAGGCTTGTACACACGTGTTTCATACATTCACACAGCTAATATTAGTAAAAGACTAAAGAAAGCCTTGTTCAACTGGCTCCACTGTGTACTGCGATGTGAAATTATTCATCTGATGTCAAAGTCATCATCCATTCAGCTGCAAATAAATGGCTACAGGTTGTACGTATTTTTTTTGATTGCACAGCGATTGAAGCTACAGACATATAGGGGGCAGAGCAGAAAATAACTACACAGCGGAAGAGGAAATTCTGGGATGCCATTCATGAACCTTTTCATCAGGCATCTTTTCCAATCCTTAGCTGGGGGTACTGGCTGAAATAGATTCCTGTACCGAGCACAGAGCTTTTAATAGAGGCATCTCCCAGCTTAATCAAAGATACCCAGGAAATGGGCACATCCACCTCATGCTACATTGTGAAGTCTTGGCGTAGGCTTGGTGTGAGCTTCTTCATTTCAAAGCTATATAAAAAAAAAAAGGTATACGTGAGGACATACGTATGCGAGTGCAGCCTCTTGGTAGCCCCTAGAGAATATATGATGCACTAGAGGCAGCTGTAGAAAAGTAAGTGAAGTGCTGTGCGCAACTCTTTCAGCGCACATTCCTTTTCGATCAATGGCTGAGATAGATAATAGCCTCCATAGAGACTTGCATCCTGTCTCTCTCCATCTCTGCCTCAAATCCCCATTTTTTTTTGCCTTTGCCTCTCTGCACTCTCCGTCTCTTCCCTCCAAGCTCCGCCCCAGCTGTCAGCGGTGGCACAGGAAGCCCACCAGCTCCAGAGGGCAAGGCAGGAAGAGCACAGAGGATCTTGGGAAGAGCACAGAGGAACATCTGGTAGACCCAGAGAGCCTGTCCGTCGCTGCCGGCCCGCCGTCATGTCATCGCAGCTTTCCCGGGCTTCCTGGTAACAGCTGATCCTCCAGGCCCACTGCCTCCATCAGAGTGGAGAAAATTCACTCGCTCAACTCAATTATGCAAGAGGTGTGAATTAAACATGAGGCTACCACACAGGAATGTATACACACACAGCACACAGACGTGCACAAAACGTAATCATACAATACAACAACCCCATCTGTATGCTGATGCCAGGAGGGGCTTTGTGAGGCCTTTTTACAAACCGAACTGATCTATAGTGGATGTAGATTTACTTGTGACCGAATGCCACATTCATGAGCACAGACAACATGGACAACTAGGGCAGAATGGTAAGGATGACAGTGAGGATATGGGTGATGAGGAATTTTGCCATCTTTGCCACCTATTACTTCCCTGTGAGCTTTAAAAGAGCAAAAACAGCCTCGCGTGGGAGTCGAGCCTGGAGCCAAATGCAGAGCCGATTTTCTCCCCATCTTTCTTTACGTCTCTCTCCCACTGTTTCTTTGTGTCTCTCTCCCCTCACTCGCTCTCTCTCTCGTTCCTCCATGCCCTTTATTAATCATCCTTGGTTAGTGGGGCAGAGAGCGTGGTGTTAGGAGCTCTGGGGAGTGTAGAGCCATGAAATACACACACACATACATACACACACACACACACACCTTCATGTGCATGCACACTAATAGGCACTGGACTCATAAATCTAAGCAAACATGTTTTTTCCCCCCCTTTCATCTCTTGTTTGCTTATAAAACATAAAAAAAAATCCAATAAAATATTAACAAAAAAATGCTGGGTAGCTCCTAGGAATGACTACACATACACACACACACATGCACACACTATCTATAAGTATGCATGTGCGCACATACAGTACAGCTGATCTTCAGGGATCCTGGCCTGGGGTCCTGGGACTCAGCTGCTGCTGCTGATGTAACCTTTTGAACGGTCTCAGTTGCTGTTTAGACATTCAAGCTCAGGCACATAAGCAAAGCAGCGAGCGGGGCCGTCTCTCTCATCCGTAAACACACAACTGTCCCTCCAGTGCCATTAAAACCCTTTACCTGAGCCATTCTGGTTGAGTCAGAAGCAGTACAGTACAGCCATCGCAGCCATTAGACCTCATTATAAGAGTGTTTGGACATTACAGGCAGCATCCTTGGAGAGCTGGATGCGTAGTGATGGGACAACAGGATACAACACAGCTAACCACTCCAGCTTCTGTGGCCAATGGGCACCAGAGTAGCTTGAATAATGGAGGATGTAATTAGGCCTTATTTCTATGCATGTAAGTGCACTTAGGCTAGAAGGCTCCAACTGGGCTACATGCCATTATTACCATTATCACTATTTGATCTCCCTGAGAAAGTGGTGAGAGAATTGGCCAATTAGATATTATGGGACAGTAGGACGTTTAGAGCAGAAATCTGGGATGTCCTTTTGGAAGTATGTAGGGATGTCATGGTGGGTGGGCACAACTAAACTCGCTTAATTTGCCTTCTTATTTTGCCAAGGTTTAGTCAACTTTAGCTGACATGTATAAATTCATACATCACATGGAGACATATGAACCTAATGCAAGTTATATGAACAGGGAATCTTTAAGGATGAATCTACAAATGTATGTTTTTTTTTTTTCATATTAATTCTGATTTTTCTAATTGTAGGATGTTTGTCTTGAGATGATCATATACTGACAGTAATAGGTACCATTTTTTCTGTTGATCCCTATTACTGTGTGTGTGTGTGTGTGTGTGTGTGTGTGTGTGTATTATTATGAGGATTACTGTGTTTAGTGGATGCCACATGTCAAAAAAAAAAAACGCTCATCTTACAAACAGAGCTCAGGAGACACATCAGCAGCGGGGACAACAGAAAAAGCAGGGACGCACCTGGTTTGACCGTCTTCAAACGAATCGGCTCCCGAAAGTGGCGTATGACAGCCAGAGTGTCACGGTTTGTAAGTCCACTGACGGGCGTCCCGTTCACCTCCAGCAAAACGTCCCCGTAGTAGGGCAGCTTCCCGACGTGACACACCAGCACGTCCAGCTTCATCTGGCCCAGGTGGGGGAACTGTCCCAGCTCTGCTCCTCCAAGGACCTCCACCACGGAACCAAAGTCTCCAAGGTTGCCCCATGACACCGCGCACTCCACCACTTTACTGGACCAGTGTTTCTTCTTCTTCAGTGTTCTGGACATGGTTACTCCCTTTATCGAATAACTAACGATCTAACTGGAAACAGTCGCCTCGGCTTTCTGTTGTTAAATGAGCGCGAAATGACGCGGCCTAATAAACCCTCCTGAGTTATCCTCCCGACCTGCTGGTGATTTCATCTTCCTGACATTTACGAGGCTGAATATCACCCGTGAATCTGCCGTTGAGGTCTGAGGTTAAACAGGTCTGTCATCCCACGGGTATATATGCTCCGGTGTGCGCGCAGTTGCCTCGGTTGCAGTAATTCCAAGCGCTCCTTGTGCGTAAAACAGAAGAGTTGATAGCGGCGAGATGGTTAAAAGGGAAACAATCAAGGTTTTATGCTCTTCATCGCTACTGTGGAAACATATCCGCGCTGCTCTTCGTCTCTGGAGGAGCCTCCCGATTACCAAGTTGTCAAGACAAAAACGTAAACAGAGACTATTTTACTCATTCGGCGGTAGACTGTGGAGTGTCTGTCGCTGTAATGTAGTGCGTCAACGAAAAATCCCTCATACCTGTGGGCAGGCTGAACATAGACGGCGGCAGCGTTCACAGGTAGGCGGTTTGTGCGGTTGAAATCCAGCCCGTGATGACTGAGTCGACGAGACACATCTGCAAACGTTTGTCTGCTACAGGTTTGAACACACCTGGCACCGCCAGGAGAGATGTAGCCAGGCTCCGAAACGCCCCTTTTTACGCTCAGCAGCAGCAGCAGTGGGTTCCTAGTCGCTCAGGCGGGCTCCATCCTCCGGTGTGCTGTGGTACTAAATGAGAAAAACATACTGTATCAATCCAGAAATGTTCAGTGTAACTTATTGTTATTTTGGCCCTCGTTTAAAACACACAATCCCTGCGTTTATCTGAATGTTTTCAACATGTACAGGACCTGTCTTGCATATCAGAAGTGCAACACAAAAGACTAACTGAAAAACACAAAGCATATGATCATGCTTTTGTCTGTGCTTATGTGCTCTTGTATGTTTTCTTGTCATGTTTTTTTTTATATGCCATCAACCTGCCAGGGGGAAACTAGCCTGTATGGCTAAATCTGGCACATTTAATGGACCCAAGTGCTCATGTTACTTAATTGTCCATTCTTAAATAAAATAAACATAATATTAAGCGAGGGAAAACAAATTACACCTAATTAAGACTGAAGCAGGTATTCTTGAGGAGGAAATTCCGTAAAATCGACCAGGATCAGTGTCTCCACAGCGCCACCTACTGACGTAATCAGATCATTTCAAACGATTTACTGCTCCAGTTCATCCCCCCCTGAGGTTTTTGATTTACATTTGCATACCTACATGCCATTTCACTTGACTGCATTCAACTGCATTTATCCATGCATGATTTATAGATAATTAATTGATTTAATCATTAACTACCACTAGACTGTTATCTACAGATTAGTTTTCCAATTGTTCATACATGAAATGCTTCCAGTAGTCTGTATACTTGTGCAGAGTGCTGTTACTGTATGTTCATGCATACATTACCATCATATAAGTAGGACCGGTGCTGTATATCTGACCTTTTACTCAAGGGGTAACTGTTCTCCCACCTACATGCGAAGCCTACACATTTCATGGCCTGAAAGCACAGGTTTTTCATGAGCTCATACATTTACATAAACTTGTAACAGTGTGTTGTTGTGGAACTGTGCATGAAAGGATTCATGAGATACAACAGCTCCTTTGTCTTTAAATGTTGGTTTTGTGACAGATGTTAATGTAAAAGAGAAAAAAATCTGCAAGATGATGCAAAACTGAAGTTGTGTTTAAGTGTTAGCTTTGGTAGTTAATTAAACTTTGTAAATATCACTTCAGCTCCAGGGACAACTGGTCATGTTTCACAGCATGTTATAAATGATGCACGACTCCTTTTTTGCCAAAATCTCTGGAATAGAGGATGATGGATTTTGACAATTTGGGCATGTTGACTCACAGTACAGTCATATGTCAGCGCTGTGTAGCGATGTCAGTGGAGTTAATTAACTTTATAACTGGAAGCGGGGAACACACCTTCTGTGGTATTTATGAAGCAGCAGTAGTTTCTGTTCTCTGGGTGTGATGCAGTAGAAGTCTTTAAATACAGAGTTGCCACCCTGGACATTGTGCTGAATAATTCATAGCCGTGTAGAGGATGATTAACAATGCTATCATGTCTTTGATGGGGACCGGGCAGCGGAGCGCAGATCCAAACTAAACTGAACTTTAAAAAGGCTGAAACGGAAATTGTCAGGTTCAACTCGTATCCGCCGTTTCCTGAGATTCTACCGGATTTATGGAGGAGGGTCTTTTTTTTTCTCTCAACGTCATGACTGATGATAGATTAATAATTTTTTAAGGCCCACATTAGCTGGCTTTGTGTTGGTTTGACATGACTAAATCCAGATTACAGATGGTTTGGCCTTTTAAATAATTCCATGGTGTGCCCAGGAATCATGTTGTGGTTAAGACCCCTGCCTCAGGAATTACACGCAACCTACATCAAATCCGGCAAGAACATTTTCTCTCAGCTTTAAGTAAAGACAGACACTACTACTAATATAGAGCTGAACTAATTAGTCAGTTAATAAATCAACAAATATTGATAATTATCCTAATAGTTGCCAAACTTGAGTCTTTCCAAACTGAGTTCTAAAATGTGAGCATTTCCCACAATCTACTCTTGTCACGCACCTTTGCCTCCGGAAAACTCTTGATGGCCATTTTTCACTATTTTCTGGCATTTTATAGAAAAGTAATTACTCAAGTCAATAACTGACAACATAAATAATGAAGAAAATAATTAAGTGTCAGCCCTGATTTCATATTTTCTACCTAAGCAGAGCGTTGAGGCACACATTCATGATTCAAACCAAATTATCAGAATTCATGTTTAATGTTTTGAGTAATGGCTACGTAACAAAAAAAGGCTCTTTAGACATGCTTTACAGAATGTACAGGTAAACAAAATACTATTGAAAATAAAATGCAAAACTTCAACAATACAAAAAAAAAAAAAAAAAAAAAAAAGCAGCATGGAATATTGCCAGAGCATTTACTGCTAAACTTTGGTATAAAGTCATAAAAGGACGTTCAGAGAATAAAACAATACAAATGCACATTATATTGCGCTGAGTTGGCAGAAAATATTGAACAGTGAATCGATGTATGCCCCCCCCAGGACATGTAGCTCCATTAGGATGACTTATCACTGCAAGTTTTCATTTCAAATGCTCAATTGCTCAAGAGGCGCATGAAATTGACCCTGGCCGACAGTCAGGAAAAAACATCAACAATGAGAATCTGCTTCCACTGAAACAAGGACTGTCAAAATACAGAGGAAAAAGTCAACAGAGTCAAGTTGGCTTGAACAACAAAACCAAAACATACCCACTTGGTTGACACCTTTCTGGCTAAATTCAGAGGAAAAGGCTTGGAATGTGCTGATTTGGTAATAAAAAGGCAAACATGATTGAACAAATAAGTTAGAACAAAAAAAAAGAGAGTGCAAGACTGACATGAAAGTCATTTATGCAAGTACCACTGAGGAGGTGGAGGTGTACCGATGCTTATCACATACATGTGATAAAACAAAAATAACAACAACAACTTGTTCGGCCATGTTTCCACTTTGTGACATAAAATCGAAAATGTAGCATCGACTTACACAATCACACGTTTTTGCCCTGTAGATTAACTTTTCAGCATTTTTGATTTTTAGTGTCTAACTTAACTCAGTACCCTCGAACACTCAGTGTAGCACTACTAACATGACGGGTCCTCTCTTGATCAAACAGAGAAGAGCAGACAGTACCGATTATCACCATAATGGAAATAACAAAAACTTTCAAATCTGGAAAGCAATCTGTTGTCAGACACCATACCCATGAAGAATGAGTAGAATATCATTTGCTTAATATATTGAGGAAATGTGAGATTTCTGTCACAAACAAAGCCAAAACCAATCACATCTGAGCAACTCTGAAGTGCAATAATCAAGAGGATTTTTAAGGAGAACTCATAAGATCAAACAAGACTAATTTCCTTTGCACAAGAAGAAGCATTTTCAAATCCTCAAAGCGGTTTAATAGCTGACGCCTTGAAAACAGTACAGATAGCTGAAGTTGGCAGCTGTTTAATCGCTATGACGCCCATTTTTTTTTTTTTAAAGAAAATGTTTTCATCCTGTTACCTGACGTGACACGTAGAAAACAATGATAACTCTGGGACAATAAAAGGCTTACAATGAGTGTTTTAAAAGTTACTGCAGCTTATGTCTCGAACCTCTCTGCAAACAGACATGGAACTTAATAGATTACTAGCCTTATGTACACGCGCGCACACACATACATACATATACGTACATACACACATATAAGGGCTGAACAATTAATCAAATTTTTATCAAAATCGCAACATGACCTACTGCAATTTTGTGTGTCCATATACCATTTTAAATTAAATATTGTGGTGCTGCGGAGACGTCCTGGCCTACACATCATATATATATATCATATATATTCTACAGGCTTAAGAAAACATCTTTGTTTGGTACAGATCTCCGCAATAATAACACCATAATCATTTGAATGTTTTTCAATCAATCAAGATGAAAATAATGATGTAAAAGTGATCATTCCCTCTAATATTGCAAATCATATCACGAGTGCAATATCAGTAAAAATAATTAGATATATTTCTAAATTGTTCAGCCCTAATACACACACACACACACACACACACGCATACATACACGTACATGTATAAAATAACATACATACATGTAGAAAATAATATAATACATTCTCATTTTTTTTCACAGTCCCAAGTGAAAACCTTTATCGACATCTACGGAAGGATCATGAACTTTTTTTTGAGAGAAAACTGTGACGATAAATCCTCACGATGTAAAATGACATGCACACTGCATAATAAAGTTTACCACCATTAAATTAAGTGCCTGTAAGATATAAAGGGAAAAAGAAGTCAGTGCATACTGTCTATATAAACCATAAAAGTCACCTGATGGAGGTTACTGAGAATGCTTATTAAAAAAAAAAAAAAAAAAGGCCATCCGACAGACAACCATGAAACAAATAGCCAGCAAAACCATGATTGTCACATGTGCAAAAAAAATTGTACGCTTTCTCCCCAAACTGCTTATTATTACAAAGACACGAAATGAAGGAATAAACGATTCCGTTTTGACGTATGACAAAAAACAAACTCAGATAAAGATGATATAGGATATATTCATATATATTCATAATATACACCACGTTTTGGTGTCACTGTCTCTGGGATTTGCATAACAGGATAACCAGATAGCATCGTTTGGAGTCAGTAGGGATGGCTGTGGGGAATGTGAGGATGTATGCTTTCAAGGTTCTTTTCCTGTATGAACAACCACAAAACTGCTGGTCAGGGAATTGTCCCCTATTTAAACCCCTTTTTTTTTTTGCCCACTTGGGAAGAGGTGGTTCCTGATTCTATCGACGTCATGCGGGCTGCTCCGACGGGTGTCTGTACCGGGTATGATGAGACAAAAATTGCCGGTGTGATGCGCACCGGCACGAGAATTTGATCCTCACAGCAGCAGGGAAGGAGAGGAGGAGAGAGCTTTTGTGAAGACACTACCATATCTTGGCCTTCTCTCATGGCAGCATCCGACATGGCTCTTTGAAGCATACATTCATAGCTTTCTCTAGAAAAAGAGAACAAAGAATATAGTGGAGTGTGTGTGTGTGTGAGTGAGTAAGGGGGTCCTGCAGAGGTGGAGGTGTCGAGGAGGAGGAGGTCGCTTTAAATCACCTGTCCGTTTTTTTTTTTTTTTCCCAGCCTGACACAGCAGTCTTTTTCCACAGTAGAGAAATTCAGCATGTCCTCTTGAGTGAAAAGGGGAATGTAAACATACAAGAGAGCATCTTTGGCAGAATGTGAGGAGGTAGTGGGTGAAGGAGGAGGGGTGCAGCGACGAGGAGTCAGAGGCAGAACACGGGTGTAGTGTTAGGACCTATGTGGGAGCGGGATGCTCCTGAGGGTTAGTCCTATTAGAGGCACTTCTGTGGTTCTGTGTGCATTGGTTGGGAAAGCAGTCCGCCGCCTCTGCTTCACTCTGTTCCTCTGCCCCGTCGGTAGAGGAAGTCAGAGGGGGTGTCCTGTGTACAGTCACTGGGTGCTGGGACGTGCCTGCTTGGGGTTTTGAAGATGGATCTTCCCCTTCTCCCCAGAACGACCTGCTAAGAGAATCTGCAAAGACAAGCGAGAGAGAAAATGTTTAGAAGGCTACGCATCTCTATCCGCTCACAAACAGCATACTTTTTGATATGTGGTGAAACGTAATTAATATTCTCACACTAACGATGGATCAAATGACTACTTTTGAGTTTGAGGGATCACCTGTAGTGAGGAATTATCACCCGACAAGTTTAAATATCAAGTGTTTCACGTAGGTAGCCGTGCTGACTGTCGGCTTTCTCCTCCTCCTCTGATCACCTGAACAACCCGTTTAAGAAGCCTCTGTGTATCTAAACATATTACATCCGGAAGATCAATATCTCCAAGAAATATGATCTCATGGGTTTACCAGTTCTTTGGGAAATCTCTCATCTGTAAAACACTTGGCTTGACTGACTCAATGCCCTCAGTGTTTATATATAAAAAAGGAAAGATAAAAGAAAAGCTGCCTGAGCACCAGGTCAGTAGAAGAGAATGTTTACAGAATCCAACAGGGTTTTTAAAATTTTTTTAGTGGCTGCAGGATGGAAAAAGATTCAGTGTGTTGCCCAAAACCTCTCAGCAGGGGGAGATAATAGTTTGCACCGAGATGGTCTCACTATTTTGCTCTATAAAAAAAAAAAAAAAAGGTAAAATTGGAAGTCTCACCGTTAGCGTAGTGCTCTGGAGGAGTGTGGCTGCTCAACCTTTTGTCGTGTGAGGTGAGAAAGACGGAGGAGTCTCGGTTGTTGATCAGGCTCTCCAGTGTCGTGTCCTCGTGCTGGGCGTGTTCACTGAAGCTCTCCTTCAGGCCCGGTAGAGTCTTGTCTAGCGGGTCGTCTTCCCCCAGATAGGCGTAGGGGCAGTAGTCCCGCGTGCGAGAGTAGATGTTGGCGTTGTCGTAGCAGTCGGAGCAGATGACCAGCGGGACCGCGCCACCTGACAAGAGAAGACGAGCATCTTCGTGAGTGTTACGATCCACTTTTTCCGGACTGTGGCTCCGTTCGGAGTTTTGGTCAGTATTATGTATCCCGACAATGGCTAGGGAAAAAAGGCCTCTCGATTTAATTAGCTCAACTGTTATATAATATATTAACATTACATAATTATGACATATATACTGAGGTTGAGATGCAGGAATATAGCCGTTTCAAAATCTCTAAAACCTAAAGAAACCATGAAAAAAAATGAAGAATGCAGAAAAAAAATACTATAAAGATAAATAAAAGTCACATGACCGCTCATGAGTAGGTGACACTGACCTGCAGGGACTCCAGCTAGTCCCTCGCGAGCCTCTCCGGGGTGGAAGCTGCTACGGCCAGTGAACAGAGAGCCGACCCTGCAGTGCAGCATGCCGTTGCCCTCGGTTTCCACCTCGCTGCCCGTGTCTCCGTAACACACGCCTGGGACACACATGATAATTAGTCATTGTCTCATTTCAGTGAGAATCTTATCCGAAAAAAGAAAAAAGGACAAAACAAAATAAGACGTTCCGATTTAGAAACAAATAAGGACAGGGACTGTCCGAAACTGCTGAATGTTAAGACTCACGTCCTTGTTTGAGACATTTTGTTTTGAGACATTTGAAATTTTTGTTTGCCTTTCATGCCAGAGGTACTTGTGACGGAAGGCGGGCGAGTCTGCGGTGTATTTTTTTTTTTTATTACTTTGATTTCTCTTGATCACACAATAATCTTTGTGATGTTGAGATAACAAGCTTCGTTTCCTTGTGATCCCAATGCTGACATAGCCCAACCTGTTAGATAAAAACCCACAAGAATGTAATGTGCTGATAATCACATGTAATAAAACAGATATAGTCAGTCTCTACCAGAGATATCTTAAAGCCTAATCAAAGGTCACTATAATGCCAACTAGTGAATTATTAACTATTAAAAAAGGCACACCATTACTACTTATCATAAATAACATTACTTCAAAGCCCTACATCTCATTTGTTCAATATATTAAGTTGAGTAGGCTACCAAAGGCACAGTATCAGTCTATACTGAACTATTATAAAGGACATCCTATGGACATTGGACTGGGTTCCAGCTATAACAGGCACCGATCGCTGTTATCTGCTGATGTAAGGTGTATGCAGCGATAACAGCCTTATACTTCACCTTATATCTGCAGTTTACTGAAGATTATTATTAGTATCTTGTATGCTTATTACAATCAAGGAAACGATGTTTGTTATATCCAGATCATGAAACAATTATTTTGTGATTATGATAAACTGAAGCTTGTAATGTAGAGATGATAAAATACTTCTGATCGCATCATCATACGTGGTCCTGAGGGAAAAAAAAAGGTTTGTGTTACAGACTCGAACATGGTGGAATTCACCAAATATAAAAAGGGAAGATTACTCACCGTCTGTGCCCTTATGGACATATCCATTAGAGAGAGGAGGCATGAGCTGCTGGTGGCTGCCGGCCTCAGAGTTACTGTAGCCCTCCTGAGGCTCTGACAAAGTACCCTGAGAGGACAGGTAGCTGGGGATGTCTGCTGGTAAATTCATCTCATCTGGAACAGACGGAGATTATTAGACGCTCTGTGAAGCAGGTTTATCCACACAACATGTCCCCGTGGACACATTTCATGATTTATGAACAAGCATTGCTATAGGGTAAAGCTTCAAATAAGGCGTTTTATAATCACAGATGGTTATGTGACACGCTGTGCTGACCTGTGTTGGTGATACTGTAGTCTTCGCTCTTCCTGCGCATGTGGTAGATGACGATGACCCAGACCAGCGAGGTTCCGACCACGCAGCACACGACCACGATCACCACGATGCCCACGGTGGTCCACCCGTCCTGGTCGTACCCCACGCCGGTATCGCAGTTTGGTGACGGTGAGACGCTCAGGTAGATGTGACCGCGTTCTGTTCCCAGAGTATTAGACATGATGCAGGTGTATTTCCCGGCGTCGGCGGGACCGGCGTCGACTATGATAAGGAGCTGGTTAGCGGCGGCGAAGAAGTGACGCTCTGTGAGTACCAGAGGCCCGTCGTCTTTGGTCCAGTTGAGGCGGGGGGCGGGGCTGCCTCCGGCTATACACTGAAGCACGGCGGTTTCGCCCCGAGCCACCGTTCTGTCTTCGAGCGGCCGCATGAAGGATGGAGTTTCTGGAATAAAAAGAGGATTTCATTGATTTTTGATTTAACGAGGATTATCCGAGAGGCATTTGTGTCAAACTGTTTGGATAGATGTGTATGAAGTTAAGTTTGTTATTTTTCTAATAAACCAATGTTTAAGCCTTGATCACAGACTTCACCTTGAGGGATTGATTATATACCGGCACACAGCCTCAAACCTTAAATCTCTAAAGCACACTCATTAAGAAATGTGATCGAACAGGTGCGTCAGAGATGCTCCAGCCACACAGGTTTAAAAAAGGTATAATCAGTCATTCTGGAGAAAGATTGCTGATATTTGAACTAAACATCCAAGCAAATACCCCTTCGTGCTCCTTCGGAAGCTCCGCCCCCCCAAATTCATGGACGCAAAACGACCAAAAGAGAAATACGGTGGAATCCAGAACAATGCATCAGTCATTTCTGTTCCTCTCACACATTATCACAACAATTGAGCACAACAGTCCATCCACACTCTCCATGGGAAGAACTCGACAGTGTTTGTATTTATTGATATATTGATATTGTCAATAAGTTCAAAACACATGCACGGCGGGACGTTTGTGTGATTTGAACAGCTGCCTGCTCGGATTAGGCTTCAATAAACGCAACAGAAATGAACGAGCGTAAGTAGCTGCTGTGATGTCCTGTGCACGAGCACGAACGCCCCCCCCCCGTGCTGCTGATTGGCCAGAACAGTGCTGTGTGGCTTGCTCCAAGCCACTGTGTTTACATGCCCATTTACAGAACCACTGCTGTGTATGACCACTGTTTCAGTGCACACACACAGAACAGACAGCTAGTGGACCGTGAGGAGATATTCACTGAATCTGACAAAAAAAGTATATTGGATTCGAATCACTGACTATTCCTTTAAATATTCTCCACAGCCACAGTATAACAAGCTTTGCATTTACATCTGCCTTAGTTAAAATTGCAGAGGAGGCGACACAAACACGTGTGTGTGTGTGTGTGTGTGTAATGAGTGACAGACATGAATGAGCAGCCAATTTGAGCGGAGTGAGTCAGCTGAAATGACCCAGTAGTAATACATCGGTAACACACTCTACTAATCAGGTGGGTGACTCACCCAGGACGGTGAGCGTAGCGTTCGCTGACAGGCTGCCGGCTGCATTTTGAGCCGTGCAGCTGTACACTCCCATGTCTTCCGTCTTCACGTTAGCGATAAAGAAAATGTCGTCGTCGGGCATCACGTGCATCCTGCGCTCTCGGGCGGCGGGGAAGTCGGTGCCTCCGTCCTTCTGCCAAGCAATTTGGGGTGACGGATGGCCTTCGGCGGCACATTCTAGCCTGGCCATGGTCCCAGTCCGGATAGTCAGATCCATGGGTGTCTTAAGAAAGGATGGCAGTTCTGAAAGATATAGTAGAGAAAGTCATGTACAAGAAATATCCCTCAAGAGTATAAAATCATTTCAGCAGTATCAAAAGTCAGTGTATAGAGCAGCACTTTGAGGCTTAAGACGGCAAAAACAGAGAAAAAGTAAGCTGAAGTTACAGGAGATCATCGACATCCTCACCGTTGACGGTAAGTTTGGCCCTGTTGGAGTAGTTGGAGCCAAAGTGATTGGATACGACACACTGGTAGCGCCCTTCATCGGTGAAGTTGACATTGAGGAGGTGAAGCACGGTGGTGTAGATCAGCTCTCCCTCCTGGTATTGCGCATAGTTTTGCACTTCTGCGTCATACAGCACCTCCCCGTCTTTCCGCCACGCCGTGGTCATCGGCGAATCGCTGCTGCTGGACGCGACGCAGCTCAGAGTCAAGTTGTTCCCCCGCAGTGCCACGGACGTCTCCGGGTGACTTGTGATCTGCGGTTTGGGGAAATCATCTGTGGAGGAGCGGGAGCAGAGGGTATGCAACTTAGTTCAACATGACGTTTCCTGTATGCTAATACAGGAAACGTGATAGTAAGCTGTGCCGTTTTATTGGAAGCATTGTAAGTATTAAAAAAAAAAAAAAGGGACTGACCACAAACAAACTCTTCTGGGCTGATGGAAAGAACATTGCGACCGAGCAGGCTGGCAGGATGGGCGCAGATAGCGGACACAGACTGCTGGAACTGGCTGTCAGTCAGCCAAGGCCCCAGCCACTGCATGTGGCAGTCACACAGCAGGCTGCTCGTGTTCAGGACACTGAGAACAGAGAGGAAATTAGTGAGATGAGTCACTGTCAAATTAGTGGCAATCATCAAACTACTCTAGAGATAAAAGGAGGAGATGAACTCACTCGACACGTGAATATAAATTTTTATGATTTGCAGGATTTGTATGAACTTTCAATAAACATGCGAGCGAGAGTAGCTGTATGGTATATCATACTTCATATAATGAAAGCTGTGGCATATTTTCTAAAGACTGCCCTTTTTCTCTGAATCCCAACGTGAAATATTATTGATAAACCGAACACTGTCTTAATAAAACTTAAACGTCACACTGAGACAATTTGTGACAGTTCAGATGCATAAAAAATAAAATCCTACTAGACAACTCAAAACAACACCACAAACTAAAAACGATTGTGATTGATCAAATTAATCATACAGAAAATCATTGATCCAGGTTCACACGAATGAAAGGGATCATTTAATGATTTTCTAAGCATAACAACACCAGGGCTGTACTTTTTAGACCAGACAGGCAGTGACACCAAAATGTCAAACACCCTGTTTTTAATACACTTTGTCCTAAAATACACTTCAGTTACAAGGGTGTTGTCATTATGTTCTAGCTAAGTTATTAAGCAAAGCCACTTTATCCGCTCGCCAATGTTCTATTAAAGCTGCAGACTTAATTAATAACAAGAGGATATGACTACTGTCATGGTATATTTTTTGAGTTTGACAGCTGCTGGGGCATTTTGTTAGCCGCTGCTTGAGACACTCCTATGATGGGCTGATCAAAACCTTTAAAAAAGGGCAGGAGACTTAACATTTCCACTGTCTTCTCTCACAGATAGAAGGGGGGTCTTGTTGCAACTCAAAAGCTGAATGGGAAATCTTTGTTGTCTAATTGAGCCTACACAGATGTTACCGTTTTGATAAAACAACAATGCAATGAAGTAGCAATTGTGCATATTTTTAAATGTCATCACCAAAAACCAATTATGTCAAAGGCTCAAAAAGTTTAGTGCTCCTTTATTTGTTCACTGTGAAAGCTACTGGTAGATCAATAACTTTCATTAACTTCCCATTTCAGTGGTTGAGCTTTTCTTCACACAATTATATAAAAGGCCGCTTTAAAATACTAATCATGTCCCTTAATTGCAATGTTACTTGATCATTGTGATTCCTTTTTAATGAAGGCGGCACTGATGAATCCGGAAATGTTAGCTTCCCAATGTGCTTATGAGAGCTGTAAGATTTGTTTTGCGTCTACTCACAACACTCTGAGCTTCATGTGGGACAACGCCTCAGGGTGTATCGACATGATGCCGTTCTTGCTGAGGTCCCTGCGAAGGGGACAGAAATATGATTAGACATACCTTCCGTGTGATTTGATCGAAATGGCATCCTGTTTCACAAGCATAAGACAACAACAGCGCACGGTGATAAAAGCCTTCTGCTATCTTTAATCATTGGACAATAACAGCAGCTCCTTCCCAGACACGAGTATGACTGTGTGTGGAGAGAGAAACGTTTCACTCACAGGTGCTCCAGCTCCTCCAGTCCCTCGAACGCTTTCTTAGTGATCGATTTAATTTTGTTCCGCTGAAGGATTCTGGAAAATAAAAATATTTCGTACGGTGTTCAGTAAACGGCTGCTACACAAAGCCTCTCCTGGGTAACGTTTTATTGTACACTTTATCTGCAGCTTTTGCTTAAACTAAATTAAAACATTTGACCGGCCTTTCAATGTTAGAATAGAGCAAAATAAAACCTGTAGAATTAACAACAGATCTGGTAGTACACAGTCAAATCTCTGGAACAATCATCTTAATTTAAGATGCACCTGCTACATTTGTCTGACATTTATGTATTAAATTCAAATCTATGAATATTTCTATTCATCTATATAAGAATTTGAATGTCCTTACAGTGTGTTCAGCTTTTTCATCCCATCAAACACACCGATGGAATCTTCAATCGCCCAGGAGATTTCATTATTGCGGATATCTCTGAAAAACAAAAGAGTTGCGTGTTAGATATTAAACACGATCTACATTGACTGAATAGGTTTTTTTTTTTTTTTAAAAGACCACAGATAAGGCACATTATCTCTACCGTGGTTGTCAGAGGCAGTGACTCTCAGTTGGGAGACTAACAATCTGAGACACCATAATTCCACAGTGAGCCACAGTTCACTGCCCCTGCTGCTCTGATGAAGGGAAATTAATTGGCTCTGTTTAGCACTGGGACAATTCATGGGTCCGCTGGAAGCCCAGAGAGGCCTTGTGTTTACAGGATGGGTCATGGGCTCTTTTGTTTCTCTTTCCTCATGCCTGGCCACCTCTGAAAGAACTTCGGCACTCTCCGATTCCCCTCTCCCATGAAAGCACCCAGGATGGTGTGTCAGCCCTCCCACGGCTGACCTCCTTCTCGTTGCAGCTCTCGGCGGCTCGAGTGGGATTTCGTGTGGCAAAATAATTCAGTTCGCAACTTCCTCTCTTCTCAGTACTTCTTACCTTGCAGATAGGATGTATGACAGGAGAGGAAATTTGCTTAATTAGGCTGATATTATGGACCTGAGATGTGAGGTATTTTCAAAGCTTTTGGGGTGGTATTAATGAATCTACTCTCCTGAAAACACACACATTTTGTGCGAGCTGACTTTTACCACATTTGCACCAATTCATGTATTTGTTAGCAATACATTTAGTAGCATAAACAGGGAGGACTATTACTGAAACAGATCAGTGTCAATGAATTTCAACACCCGAGAAAGCGTATTCCGGTTTTTCCCCCTGACATCGCCGGAGCTGTTATTTGTTTCAGTAGATGCTGAAATGTTGATATTATTTTATCCCAGCTTAAGGAAGAAAACTGACAATGCGAATAACGACTCATCTCTTGTCCTCTGCCTCAGCTAGAGTGTGAAGACTCAGGTCTGCTCTCTCACCTGTGACATATTACAACAACCTCCTGTCCATGTTTCACAAGAATGACATGGCACCGCTGCTACTGAAAATCTGTGATTTTGTTTGTGTTTGTGCATAGTGATAAAGCTTTCAGTGCTTTAAAAATACAACACCTAGGCTTGCTGCTCTAATGGATGAGCAGAACATTTCAACTCATTTGAAGTTATGCCCACAGTGAACGGTAGGATGGAGGACCAAGAACCCAAGGGAAGAGGATTCTAAGAAATCACGTACTGGATGGTTTGATTTGAGACTAAACAGATGACTAATGACGAGAAGGATTAGAAATCAACAAAAGACTACATTAGGAGGATCCAGACTTAAAATCGTGGCAATATCTACTGTTATTTCTGCAAACTACTGAGGATTACTTGGGAAATATATTCAAGACAGGACCAGAACTACACACGGAGAGTGAAGCAAACACGAACCTACTGTAGTCTGCAGCTTTCTTCAGAATGCACAGAGCCAAGAACAAGTTGGAACTTGGGTTATATTTCAAACTGAGCTTCATTACCTTTCTTGGATCAAACAGGTAATACATAATTCAGACAGATTTCTTTGAAGTGTGGCACTTACAACGTGCGCAGACTGGCCAGGCTGCTGAACACTCCCTCTCCCAAATGGCTGATAGAGTTCTCTCCCAGGTTCAGGCTCTCCAGGAGACCTAATCCTACAAAAGCTGTCTCCTCCAGTCTAGTCAGATGATTGAAGGACAGGTCTCTGCACAAAAAAAATAGCATATATGATACAAATCAGTTCCGACAATGACCTATTTAACACCGCTCTTGAATGTTAATGTGACACGAGACACAAGAACGATACTCCAAAATGAGATGTTTCTGCAGAATTGTTATAAACAAATACAGTATATATCCACCAGAGGCGAGACAACAGTGAATCAGCTTCAGAACAGTACTGTAGAAAGATAACAGTAAGTCCTCTGAGCACACAGAATGAATTTCAGAGCCTGGAGCAAGGGAAAGAAAGTGGGGACTCTTAGCTGCGTGGGGATTTTAGCTATGAAGCGAACACACTCACAATTCCTCCAGCTTTTGGCAAAACTCCCAGGCGTCTGGTCGGATGATGCCGACAGCATTCTGGCTGACCCGCAGGATACGCAGCATGCGCAGGCCATACAGCCAACCCTTGTTGACCTCGGTTAGGTTGTTGTGCTCCAACTCTCTGAGACACAGATGGGGAAAATAAAATGGCATTAAAAGAGAGGAAGGATTTGTTTTAATAACAAATCTGTTAACACGATCGACTGGCTAACAACATGACATGCTCTAAAAATGTTGACAACAGATGGACAGGTTTGTTTCGGAGAAATACAGTAGAGGTTTTTTTCCTTCTTCTATCTGTGTCCATTTACAGACCGAGGCCCCATTTCCAAGAAGCATCTTAAGGCTATCTGATATGATCTTAGCATATAGACGTACAATGGGATCAAAGATCATCTAAGCCCCAAGATGCTTCCAGGAAACAGGGTTTTACTCTGTTTTTTAACAATATACCGTACAGAACTGCTGACGAACATGCTATTAATGTCACTTTAAAGGAGCCAATAACACTGTACTCACAGTTCTTCGATGTTATTAAGTCCAAAAAAGGCTCCATCCATGAGCTTAGAGATGCCGTTCCTTTGCATCTTCAGTGACCTCAGTGAGTCCATCCCTTTGAATGTCAGGCTGTCCACTGTCTTGATCTTGTTACGCTTCATTTCACTACAAAGAGAATAAGCATCATTTTTCTATGACTAAGTGCATTCATTTGGATTTCCAGGTAATTCAGCCAGCTAGTTAAATAAGAGTTGTTACAACAGAATTAAGATCCACGGTTTTATCTGCCAATTATCCACCACTTAACTCTTGACTGATGATTCTGGTTTTGCACCACAAACACATTATATATGATACTTACAGGAACTGAAGCTGTGGAAGTTTGAAGACTTTGGATGTCAGCGTAGCTAATCTGTTCCTGTTCAGCTTCAGCACCAGCAGGGAGCTAGAGATGTTTTCAAAGCAGCCAGGCTCGAGGACACTGATCTTGTTATTAGTCAAATTCCTATGAGATAAAAGAGCAGAAACATTACAGACACAATCAGGAGGCGCCACAAAGCCAGTCTGTCTACAATAAGATGCTTTCTTACCAACAACAAACTATAAAATATAATATAAAAATATGCACCCTTGGCAGAAGTATGCACTCTGTTCTTTTATTTAACTTTCAACCTGTAATGTCATGCTTTATCCTGTAAATAATTTGTTCTTACCTCCCTGCATGAAGTAAAGGTTAAATGAAGATTATTTTTAAATGTGTCCACTCACAGATATTTCAGTTGCATGGAGGGAAAGGATCCAACTTTGAGCTCAGAGATGGAGTTAGATGTCAGGTCCAGCGTCTCCAAGGAAACGTATGGCTGCAGCTGATGCATCGACAGCTCTGAGATCCGATTGTGGACTCTGAAACAATAATAAAAAAAAAGAGGTATTATTGTATAAGTCACAATGACACAGATTACTATTTCAAGCTATAGCTATGCTGTACCCAAATCATATCAACATGAGGAAAGACAAAAAAAGACAATACCAAATGGTACCTAACCAGTCAGTATATTAGTATACCACGCATAAAAAAGGTATGAAAAGCTTTAAAATCTTCCATTTCATCAACAGTGTCTAAACTATACAGAAAATGATTGTAATTTGTCTTTATTTAAGATAAAGTAGAGTTTGTATTAACATGTAACAGTTGGTTTAAATGGTGACAGAAGAGGCAAGAAAACCTGAAGGGGATTGTGTACTTACAGTGACAGCGACGTGATGTTTGAGGAAACATCTCCAAGATATGGAAGAGTAGTCAGCTCATTGTGGTTCATGGTGCTGAAATGACATTCAACAAAACATTAGTATCAGAATTTAAAAAAAACCTTTGGAGGACCTGCTGCAGTATGAATGAAATTAGCAAACTCCTTTGCATCAGTCTAATCATGGATTATACAACTCCTTCCCAAACTAACTGGCTCAGGTTTTAAGACATGTTAATTGACTTTATGTCGTTTTGGAGGTTGTAATTGTAGTTCTGTTGACCTGTATTGCATTGACGGGTGTTTCTAATATTTTGCATTACACTGATAAAAGGTAGACTAAATATTGGAAACATTACAACGAAACTGCACCACAAACTGTAATAGGGATGTAACTAACAATTATTATCAACTAATCTACCAATTATTTTCTAAATTAATCATTTTGTCTATAAAATGTCAGAAAATAGATATTTCACTTCTTAGAGCCCATGGTGACATCTTCAAACGTCTTGTTTTGACTGGTCAACAGTCCAAAATCCAAAGATACTCAGTTCACTATCATGCATCACACAAAAATACTTTACCTTCTCACATTGGATAAGCTCCAAGCACCAAAAGTTTGGCATTTTTGCTTAAAAAAAATTACTAAAACAATTATTCAATTATCAAAATAATTACTTTTATTTTTTTTTTAGTCAATCGACTAAAGAGCAATAGAGCAGTTTCCATAAAAACCTAACATTATAACCTACATAATAAACTATCAACTGTGCATAAATTCTGTTTTATTTTATACACAAAGTTTACACAGTTATTAAATGATTGAGTGTGGATGTGATGATAATTCTTATCTAAGTGTGTGTGTATACCAAAGCAGAAATAAACTTATATAAATCTAATCAAGTGAGGGTCAAGGGGCTCTAACACATGTAAAAGGGGGATTCAGGGCATATTATGGTGCATCCCTGGGCTGAGCAACAAATCAGTGGACTGGATTCAGTACAGGACCAACTTCAATACATCTGCGTCTTTGGGTGTCTACTTACACTTGGGTTATCCCATCTGGTGGGTCCAGGGGAGCCGTCGACAGCCTTTTTCTATTACAGTCCAGGATATGGAGCCCATCTTGTCCTTCAGAACATGAGCACGGAGCCGGACAGGACTCAAGGGCCCAGGCACTCAAACTCAAAAGCATGAAGACGAGGGCCGAAGGAATGGGCCAGTCTTCCGCCATTTTAAATGTCTTCCTACAGAAGAAGGCTACGTAGCTACGTGGCTAACTCGCTAAACTAGCACGTTAACAGTTACAAAACCACCATAAAATTGTACCTGCAGTTTGATTATCAGTCAAACAAACACATACTTCAGGGTTGAAGTGCCACGATTCCAAGCTGATCTGTAAAATACAGTTTTTTTCCAACTTGCGTGAGGCATCCTAGCAAAGATTTACCCCCTTCTTCCCAGTGCCTGGAATCCCTTCCGCTCCAATCTGGAAACCCTCCCGGAGAGGCTAATGCTAGCTCACTGTTGAGATTGTTTAGTCCCACAAATATGCCAGTTTTCCTGCAGACGACACCGGATTAACTCCACACCTGGTTGGCGTTTGATTATACTGAGCCAAATGGCACGATATCTTTGCTTGACCCGGGCTGTTTACAACGAGTTTAAATTCATTTTCTCTGTCTTTCTATCCCGAAAGAACAACAAAGCGCCTTGAGTTGATGACATAGGATATCCTACATCCCGCCCCTTTCCAGCGTGTTTGGAGTGATTCTATTGGTCCGTACTCAAGCTTGTCAAAAATATGCACCAATTTGATTGGATCTCATTCCAATATGTTTTCGTTGTAGCCTATACTGTACACAGCAGAAAGTTTTTTTTTCAGAACTGCTGGAGTGAGTTAACAGTTAGTATTTCACATCGTTGTGGTTATTGGCGGTGATTTCTGGTGTGATGTGATGGTGCCTTTTGAGTTCATCACATAGTTCTTCAATAATCTGATGTGGTCTGTATAGTAACCCACATAAAGTAATTTCACATGTGTAAAAGCAATTTACGTAAACGCACAATGCCCTTTTTAAATCAAGAGTCCTACCATAGACTGTATGAGTCCTACACATAGACTGTATATAAATATTTTTATATTGAAACAGAAAAGTCCTCTTCAAAGTCAAAGTCTCATCTAGACTACACATAAATATTTTTATATAGAAATATAAATGTCTTCGACCTCATCTAGACTGCACATAAATATTTTATGTGGATATATGAAAATCTTTTTATACAATCTATGGTCCTATGAGTGAAAAAAGGATGACAATAGTTTGTAGAAATAAAGGTATGCAACATGTGCCTGGAGCCAATGTCATGGGGTTATTACTAATGTTAGAGGTAGTTCTAGCAATAATATTAACAAAGTGTATTTAGTGCCTTTCAGAACATACAGTGCTGCTTGAAAGATTGTGAACCCTTCAGAATTTTCTGTATTGCTGCATAAATATGACCTAAAACACGATTGGATATTTACACAAGTCCTAAAAATAGATTCATTTATTTATTGAGGAAAATTATCCAATCTTACATATTTGTGAGAGGCAAAAGTATGTGAACCCTTGCTTTTGGTAACTGGTGTGATCTCCTTTTGCAGCGATAATTTCAACCAAACATTTCTGGTAACTCTTTATCAGCTCTGCACATCAGCTTGGAGGAATTTTAGCCCATTCCTCCTTACAGAACAGTCTCAACTCAGGGATGTTGGTGGGCGTCTTTGCATGAACTACATGCTTCAGGTCCTTCCACTGCATTTCTTTCGTCCTGACAGGACTTTGACTCGGCCATTCCAAAACATTATCTTTCTTCTGCTTCAACCATTCTCTTGTAGAATGACTTGCGTGTTTAGGGTCGTTGTCCTACTGCAAGACACACTTCCTGTTGAACTTCAGTCGGATACCTTGACATTTTCCTGTAGAATTGGCTGGTACGACTCAGAGCTCCATCAATGGTTGCAAGCTGTCCTGGTTCAGAGGCAGTGAAGCAGCCCAAACCATGATACTACCATCACCATGTTTCACAGATGGGCTAAGGTTCTTATGCTGGAATGCAATATTTGCTTATTGCAAAACATAGCGCTTCTCATTCAAGCCAAAAAGTTCAATTTTGGTCTCATCCATCCACAGAACATTGTTCTAATCACCTTCTGGCTATCCAAGTGGTCTTGAGCGAACCGTAGACAGCAGCAATGTTCTTTTTGGAGAGTAGTGGGTTTCTCCATGCAACTCTGCCATGCACACCATTGATGTTCAATGTTATCCTGATGGTGGACTCATTAACATCGACTGTAGCCACTGCAAGAGAGATCTTTAGTTTCCTAGATGTTACCCTGGGGTCCGTTGTGGCCTCCCAGACTATTACACACCTACTCTTGGTGTGATCTTTGTTGTTCGACTACTCCTGGGGAGGGTAACAATGGTGTTGAATGTCATCCATTTGTACACAATCTGCCTGACAGTCGACTGGTGGAGTCCAAACCCTTTCGAAATGGTTTTGTAACCCTTTCCAGCCTGGTGAGTATCAGCAACTCTTCTTCTAAGATCCTCGGAAATATCCTTTGTTTGAGCCATGACACACTTCCACAAACCTGTGTTGTGAAGCTCAGAGTTTGACAGTGAAGACCCAGATCTCTCTTCTTTAAATAAGGTAGGGCCTCCCAGTCTCACATGTGATTGTCATCCCATTGATTGAAACAACTGGCTGTGATTTCCCCTTCAAATGAATTGATAATCCTAGGGGTTCACATACATGAACAAGTGTAAGGTTTTTGTCTCATTTGTTTAACTGATGTCTCTTTATCTAGTTTTAGGACTTGAATGGAAATCTGATCACGTTTTAGGTCATATTTATGCAGAAAGAGGGCAAATTCTAGAGGGTTCACAAACTTCCAAGCAGCACTGTAAATAGTAATTTACATGATGTTCTCTACATGAATGTACAGAAAAGACTAAATATTTCAGCACTACTATAAAATAAAATCAAGCAAATAAGGTACAGAAGGTTAGGTAGAATAAAATACGCCACAATAAAATAAGATAAACAGACAAGGTAGCAGCTCTTTGGCATGAGGCCTCCTATTCAATTTGATACAGAAATGGATTGTGAGGTCATTGAGGAATACTTTAAACATGGCTCTACAACAGATAAAATACTTCATTTGCTTGCTGATTCACATGAGAGTGTACTAAGCAAACACATTCTTGGACAGATTTTAAGCAAGAAGCAGCTCTGGCGTAGAAAGAATAAAACCAATGTGGCTGACATGGCAACCTTCATTGAACAGCAACTGGAAATATCTGGTCAGTGTCACAGTTACAGATGAATGCACCAAAAATATTGTATGGAATTGTGACAGAGAAACAGTTTGAATATTGCTACAGTTATTGAATGGTGAAGGTGATGACCTGAGGTCAAGTCACAGACTGCGAAGGCGTGTTTACCACAGCTCTGGTCCAAACTATGTCTGGCACACTGATGGCTATGACAAGCTTAAGCCTTCTGGAATTGCAACCAGTGGATGCATTGAAGGGTTTTCCAGAAAGATGATATGGCTTGAAGCTTATAAAACAACCAGTGACCCAAACATCATCACTGGCTACTTAGTGGATGCTATGATCATGCTAATGGATGCCCTGCCAGATTTAGACTTGATTTAGGAACAGAAGATGGCCATATGGCTGAAATGCATCAACTTTTTTGAAGTTTTCTGAGAACCAAACTGAACAGACAGTGTGACGAGCACTGGAAACCAGCAGATTGAACGATGATTAAAAATAACTGACATCTAAAGTATTTATCTCTACAGTGCCACTGCAGAAGTGTCTGGCGAGTAGCGATAGATATCACGTCTGTCATGTGTCTTTTCACCTTCTTGTGCAGTTGCATCACTATTCTCCTCCTCCTGATTTAAGTCACAGGCAATGTCTTTCTTCTTGGTTATATAGGTAACTTTGTCTTTTCATACACTTCCCTGACTGTGGTACTATCCTCCAATGAATTCTACTAAAAGTCAGTTAAGTCAGTGTCAAAATCAGTTGGGCTCCCCTCTGCATTTTTTCCACCTGAAAAAAATCAGCTGCACAGCCTTTTCAAGCTCTGTTTTTTACTGTCCTTCGGCACACTCTCTTTTCTGGTTCCCCCATCCTTTCTGATTCGTACTTGCCCAATTCTGAAATGCATCCATCCCAACTCAATTTTTCGCTGATTCTTCTGTGCATTCTTTGGAGTGGTTTGATACTCTCTCTCAGACATATGTTCACGATCACCTTTATTGCTTGACAGGTTTCCTCTCAGTCACTCAAAGACTTTTGATTTGCGACTGCTGGCTTCTTTTTCCTTCCATCTGCAGTATCCAAAAACAGCCAGCCGATCACTATAGGATGGCAGTTACTCTCTTAGCTGGTCATCTGTCATGAGGCCTATGACAATGGATCAATCTAAAATGAAGAAATATCTCATGAATTCTTAGTCGAGTCAATTTTATTTGTATAGCTCAATATCGTAAATCACAAATTTGCCCCAGGTGACTTTACAGTCTGTACAGCAATACAACAACCGCTGTCCTTAGACCCTCAATTCGAATAAGGAAAAACTCCCTAAAAAATGGAAGAAACCTCAGGAAGAGCAGTGAAAGGATCCCTCTCCCAGCACGGACAGACGTGCAATAGATGTTGTGTATACAGAATAGAACACAATTACAGAATACAGCATTATTCTATAACAAAATCATAATGGATTTATAATATGAAGAATGTGATGAAGCGGACACCAAGCTGTTTTAAGGTGCCACCAGAACAGAATAGGACCTGAGCCGCGTGACCTCCATCACCATGGAGACCTGGCAGGAGGACAGGGGAGACTCACATCACAGCACTCACACACACAGGAGAAGAGACAAGAAAAGACATTATTCACACAGGAGAGAGAGAGAAGGATAAAGACATCATTGATGGGGAACCAGATCCAAAACCTCAGGGAATGGCACCGACAGCCAGCGAAGCAGAGTGGTTCCAGGATGGGTGCTGGTCCAGCAGGAGATGTCACAGAGACAAGAGAGGACAGGAGTAGAAAAAAGGGAGAGAAGAGAGAGGGGCACACAGCTGGGACACTCATGTGCTTGTGGAACAAACAGAAGGTTAGAGAGATGCAATGGTTGTCAGAACAGTTGCAATAATCAATAGTCGCGTCAGCAGGACGGCGCTCAGTAATTTCATTGAGACAGAAACCGACCTGCCATGCAGTACAAGGTCATGAAGTACTTAATTAAAGGCAACTAATTGTGGTTTAAGGCAAAAAGATGAGTTTTAAGTTTACATTTAAAGGACTCAGATTGTCTGACATTTGCAGAGAGGTTATTCCATAGGAGCATGGAGGTTATGTCAAGTGCATTAAAGTATAACAATGAACAACCTGCATAGCACCAGATATTATTTACAAAGTTCTTTCAAACTTTGTGTTTTTTAATGTTTATGTGGCATTTGTCAGAATTAAGCCTTTCCTATATTAACTACCTTCTCCTGTTCCATTTGCTGTATATCTTCCTCAGACACATGCTGTTACCTCATGTATGCACTTAGCTCATCTATCTTGTGGCAGTTCAAAGAACCTCTGCACCTCTGAGGAATAACATTAAAGCTTAAATTTAAATTTAAATCTTAAATCCTTCAACAAGGGAGAAAGGGAGCATTATTTCATATTATATTTTCCTTTTAATATTTAAAGTAGGTCTCTTGGTTTCTGATTTTCTGAGGCTGCCCTCTGTTATTATCACATATTCAATACTTTAAAGTGGGTAAGGGGGCATAATCACTCCATTTGATTTTAGTTTGACGCAGTTTATGACAACACTGGATGATCTACTACTGGTAGTTATTGCAGTTTATAATAACATGTTAGGCTGGATGTTGAATCAACTATAATGCTGACAATGCAATACTGACATGATGGAAGGACCTTTGGAAAACAGCGCCACTAGAGCGCATGTGCACTGAACTAACACCCATTATTTCGACTTTTTAACTCATAATTTTGACTTTTTATTTCATATTTGTGACTTTTTATCTCATAATGTTGACTTTTTATCTTGTACTTTTGACTTTTTAATATCATAATTGTGACTTAAAATGAACATTTTTTTTCAAATTATCAGGTAACATCTTTTTTTTTTACTGGCGGAACTGGGCTTCCATACAATTCACAAGAGAACTTAATGCCATATTTAGCAGGTTTTTCTTTTTTTGGTTTCCTGCCAAATATATGATTCAAAAGGCAGAGTCCCTCCTATCTCAAATTACGTATTGGAGGCACCTTTCAGAAACAAAAACTATCGCTCCACAAATCTGTCATTAGTCTGAGGCGATCAACTAAACAGCCATGTTTCAACAAACAACCCAAACCGACATTCCTGCTTTCTTAAACAAGAGGAAAAGAGTTGAACAAGAATATCTTCGAACATGTCGTCTGGACACAGAAAACGCCCAAAGTGTTCTCCATATTGTTGGCACCTCTCTGAAGGCAAACCTGTACAGGTGAGCTGTTTCGTAATTATCCACTGGGCAAGAAAACTTTAACCTGTAAAATACATACATTGTGCTTGTTATTATCGATGATGGTGGTGATGATTGAGCAGGAGGTGGCTTTTGCGTTTTGGCACGAGCTTTTTTTTTTTTTAACTAACTTTACATTTTTCATCTAATTGAGGAAAAGCTGTTGTGCTGCTTCCGAGTTTTTAGCTACAATTACGTGATCAAACTAAATAAAACCACGGTACAGCCTGCCATAATTATTGTAATATACAGTAGAATTCACGTGAAAGACGCCGTAGGCTATAATTAATTATTTGTAAAATTGGCTACAGTATTTGTTTGTCCTATCTCGGTTTCTTTATGCGAAATATTGCCTCGAGAAAAATAAACACACACACACACACACAAAAAGACACCAAAGACAACATAAAGAGAGACACATAATCTGAGAGACTAGACGAGACGAGAGAGAGAGAGAGATAACAGAGAGAGAGAGAGAGAGAGAGAGAGAGAGAGAGAGAGAGAGAGAGAGAGAGAGACGACACAGGAGGTAGCCCAGTGGTGACGAAGGACAGAGGGGGTGGGGGTCTGACCAATCACCGCCCAGATGGGCAAAATCTTCAACAGGCAGCCGTCATAATCACTTGTTGCATTCACACCGGATCATAAACAAGGCTAGTTCGTGTCTCAGCTTGTCTTGTCCACGGATCAGCCGGTGGTATTTGTAACACTCTGACTGACTGCCTCACACTCTGTGGGGCGACCGCAGCCATGATGCACCCCCGGACTCTCAGAGTAGATTATGACAAAACTACAAATGTCATATGCGTGGTCGGCTCTGAGCTTAACGTGAAGCTGCACAGGTAGGACCATATGTTCAACCTGCTGTCATATACAGCGACACACACACACACACACACACACACACACACACACACACACACACACACACACACACACACACACAAAGACTCATATGCTATTTTGCTTTATTCTGATCTCTTATGTTAATTTCCAGAAAAAAAATGTTTATTTTTGGAAAAAAAATATTATATTGTATTATAGTTTAGTATATAAATGTATAGAATTCAATTTTTATTTATATAGTCCAATATCACAAATTTGCCTCAGGGGGCTTTACAATCTGTACAGCATACAACATCTTCTATCCTTAGACCTTAGTGTATTATTTTCTTTACCACTGCTATGTTGTTATGTTAGAGACTGACAGTTAAAGTCTAATCTATATGTTCCTTTTTTCCTTTTTTATTAATTTTATTTTATTTCCTTTTTTATGAAACGTACATAGTAAGAACTCCATTGTTAACCCACAGAGAGAGTTGTGGGAAGGATATCATTTGTAGATCCTGGTGGTGACAGATCTCATGGGTTTTTTTTTTTTGTACAATGGGGAGAATCAACAGCCCTCTTTTGTTACTGGCCAACAGGAGAGACTTTGTTGTCCCAAAGAAATGCAGTCTATCTGTTCTGCCAAATACCAACCTACACAACACAACACCATAGAGCGAGGCTGGATTACTGACTGGGCAGAGCTGGAAACTAGGACATGGCCTGGACCCCCAGGGGCTCTGAGGTCTTTTCGGACTAGCCAGAAATAAAAGGCTGATATCATTTGAAAGGATATCCATTCCAGTGATTATGTAAAGGTGCCTTGTTTTAGTTTAGTTCACTTGTTTATTGTAAAACAAGAGATACTTTCTCATGCAAATTTCAATGTACAATGGGCATGCCAGTACTGTTCAGTGGGTATTTTGACAGCATAGTGCTTATTCTAGCATAAATGTATGGTAATTACAATACCACAAGATAGCTGACTCATGGAAAACCTGAGATGGAGCGTTAGAGGCTATCAGGTGTCTTGGTCCTTAGGCTGAATGTAGGCACGCCCTCACCTCGGTCTCATACAAGGAAAAGCGTCAGATTCTGTAAACATGCAAGTAAATATGGGCCCATTGTATTTCCCGGACGCTCCTTTCAGTTAATGATTGAACTGTAACTGAAACATGAGGGCAATTCTCCCATCTGCTGATTTAGTTCTTCATTCTGTCTTGACAGTTTTTACATATTTTGCAGTTGCAATTCGCAAATTTTTCATCATGTATGAACTCACACCATCCTAATTTTCATTTTGATAAAACCGACAGTATGTTTTTAAAGTCTTTTTTCCCGCTCCGCTGTCTTCTTGACAATAAGGAATATAGATTGACTACAGCTGCTATTTTGGTTTGCCACCTGCTACGACATATGAGCTTGTTGCTTATATTCATATGTCAGTGCACTTCCTCATTTGTATAGGAACAAATATCTGCTCTTAGACACACTATTTTTGTTTAATACAGTAGGCCTGTGTTGTGTAAACAGACATGCATCAGAATATGCTATTTTTCTGATTCTCAGGAGTGCCCCTCCCGGGTCCAAGTTCTTCTCTGTGAAGTGCACTGCTAATGTTCAGTACAGCATCAGGCCGCCGTCCCAGGAAACATCCCACCTCTCTCCCATCCCTCTCAATGGAAACTCAGTGCTATTCATCAGCATGAGCCGTGCCAGCCAGTATGAAAATGATAACAAGGTATGCTGATGATAAAACAATTAGTCATATTTCTTGATGAATATGTGCCAACATATGACCAGCTCCAGGAAACAACTGCTCATAAATGAAAAAAATGCACACTCAGGAACATGATTCAAGTTTGTGTGAAAACTGTAGTCATGTAAATGATCATCATTATTTATAATTCAGATGAAGTAATTAATATCTGCATTTCAGATATTAAATATGAGTAAGTTTCAGAGCCTGAAAGCAAACTGTTACAATAAAAATCTGTGACTATCTTAAGTTTTTTTAACTCTTGTCTGGAGAAATATATTTTTTTATTTGGCCAAAGTCCACTCACCCTCCCTGCAGCATGGGTACCTTTTGTTATTTTGATGATTCATTTATCACCTTTCAGATAAGAGGAGATGTTACATACTGAACAGGACTCAAGAGCTTTGTAATGTACAGCATTCAGTCATGCTCCTCTAAGGCTTAACGATAAAAGTGGTACCAAAAATAATAATGTTGTGTGTATAAATGACTTGTGCCTTTACTTTATAAGCTGTCAATCCGGTACTATGGGAAGAATAAAGATGTCTTGGGGAGAGCAGTCCTGCACCTGACTGCACTTGGTATGTGAAAACATAATAAAACAAGATGCATTTTACCAAAGAAAAATATATAAGAGATATGTACAAACTATTAGTTTAATCTCTAACTCTGATTTGTTCTTCTGTCAGCGTCAGTGGTGTGTTTAAGTGCACATCGTAATCTGAACATGACTCATATATAAGCTGTAATGGTCTTTATTTTGGATATCAAGTTGACTCATGTACATGGTGATGTTCAGATTTGTGAAATATAAATGTATTTAAACAGCCTTTTAAAAAACAATAATTGTATTGTGTTATGAGACAATATCTGGAATATTTGTATATCTGTCTCACAGAGATCTCTCTGGATGTGGATGCAGACAGAGACGGTTTTGTGGAGAAGAACAACCCCAATAAGGTGAGCTCAGTTTTAGACGGCAGCGCAAAGTGTGACACCTAATGAAGGAGATATTTTTTCTTCTTTTCACTTTCTGATAGACAACAAATAACATGCTGTGTACAACAACCTGGATTATATTTATGGAGCAGATTTTATGCTGTGTATGAATTATTTTAAAGGTTTTTATGCTTGTCATGTTGCACACTGTGTGTGAGATAATTTCTCTTTACAAGCCTTATAAGGCTGTAGTCAGTAGCTGAGGTTTGCCTTGCTCTGTCATCTTGATTTATCTTCCGTTCGTCTGTCTGTTGATATTATTATAAATGTGTTGCTCCTAAACCTAAACTGTGCTTTTGCAATATTTGTGTTTCAGCAGTTTGGTGTGTGCAAGTCTAAACTCTACACTGTTTATTAAACTTTTTGCGTTTAGATTTTCAAGGGAATTGTCAATCTAATTCATTTACATGTACCTGTAGATAAAAACTTGAATCATAATGTGGGGGAGGGGTATCGTGTTTGTTGAAAACTTGTTAGGGGTCCTGGAAATGGGGTCCTAATGGGCATGGAGCCATCGTTTTGGTCAACTGTGACTCAGAGCGGTCCTATGGAAAGAAGCCAGACACAGAGCAGGACTACATCTCCAGAGTGTCAGGTGAAAGAGAATCAATATAGCTTCTTGTTCACTAGTGAATACTCTTACTCCAGTCTTTCTTCCCTCTGTATCATTAACTTTTATAACTGTTATCGGCATCAAAAGGTCACTCATATTTGCTCATATTAGTCACCAGATTAAAGTGGTGATGTGTGAGGTCGGTTTGATAAACCTACAATTCTAGAGAACTCTGTGTGGGTGACTGTAGTGGTTTGATAAACTAGGCCTCTGATGTAGATAAACCAGTTAAACTAAAATTTGATAATAAAAAACAGGCGTCATGTTGCAGTTTAATCAGTTTAATTTGTCCTTGTATTTTCATTTATCATAAATATTACCACAAACTGACAGTATGTGGCTTTAGCATTAAAACTTAAAGTCAAAAAGTCACTCAATTACATTCATGTAGTCCTGTACATGTTACATGTGTATTTTCTAACATCTGTGGTATCAAGGTTAGAAATGAACAGCTCAAACAACATTAATATGACTCTTTGTGGATGTTCAGATCTGAAGGACATGTCTGTCATGGTGCTGCGGACCAGAGGCCCTGCCAAGCTCCCAGAGGGCTACAAGCTCACAATGCACATCTCTCAGGGAGATGCAGAGAGTGTCAGAGTCTTCAGGGCCAGATCCTCTGAAGTGGGGAATAATGTCCTGTGTGAGTAAAGATTAGGGCGGAGAAAGCCCCAAAACAGATGATGTAACATGCAAGTAATTCACTTGGTTATTTAAGGCTTTGTGCTGTTTTAATAACTTTTTTTTCCCAAAGCAAATGCCTTTAATTAACCTTGTTTATGCTTTTCTTAATTTGGCAGATAAACTATACAACCAATTTGTGAAAGACTATCCACTGGTGCTGAGCAGTGACTCCTTGTCCCAGGAAGTGCCTTACGTTGGAGGTGTAGGAGAGATGAACTTTTATGTGGAGGGCCTCAGGTTTCCTGACAAAGATTTCGACGGGCTCATCAGCATCAACCTCAGTCTGTTAGAGCCCATCTCTACAGTAAGACCTGCAACATGGCATCCACCATTTTACACATCTTTATTTTTACAGGGTTTTACAGTTTAATCTCATTTCTATTCAATATTTTATGTTAAACTATGCTGAGAGGCCAAGAATGAACTTTCATGCATATCAATAATATAACTTAACTAGATAGATTTTTATAAGTCAATTTGCTTCTAAATAAGCAAAGGTCAATTGCTGTGTCTGTGTCACTACTTGGAAATAACAAAATCTCTCTTTGAGTTAATTCGGTGTCTTATTATATTTAAGTGATCAAACGCAGATTCAGTGTAAACAGACATGAAGCTCAGCAGCCTCTCTCTTGTTTTGACAGGGACTTCCAGAAACGCCTATTTTCACAGACAAAGTTATGTTCAGAGTGGCACCCTGGATCATGACACCCAACACCCTCAAGCCTCTAGAGGTGTTTGTTTGCAGGTAAAAGCTGACTGATGAATAATTAAGATGATGATGACAATAGATGTGTCAATAGGATGTTAGAGAGCTGCTATTTCAACAGCGCAATCCCCTTAATTTTGACTCATACTCATGAATTTGCATTTTGCAAAAGATTTCTTAATGAGAATCACTTCTCTGTCTGTGGTTGCCTTCTCAGCACATCTGACAACCATCAATTCCTGAAAGGAATGAGAAACCTTGTGGCCAGGAGTGGGTACAAACTTAAGATTTGCCACGAGTACATGAACAGAGGAGATCGCTGGATGCAGGCAAGAAAACTAAATGCAAGCTTCGTGTCACACTTTCATGTGGAGCTTAGCTTTACCTGTGATCATTTGATGTTTGCTCCTCATTCTCACCTTTTCTGTTTTTGGGAAGCTCCTCATTGGGATTACTTTTTATTTCTTTTTAAATGGAGTTTAAGTCTTAGGAGTCTTTGTGTGTCTCACTGAGAGCTTTTAATCATGTGAAAACATGGGTGGGTGAGGCCCACTGAGCCTTTCATTAAATCAAACATTCCAAAATATGAGTGCAAAGTATTGTTTTTACAACTGCACTTTAACAGCAAATATTACTGGAACCACAACAGAAAATTGCAGAAGTCTTTGTGTGTCTCACTGAGAGCTTTTAATCATGTGAAATCATGCCCTCTGAGCCTTTGATTAAAGGCTGTACAACTTCATTTGAATTGACTGTCAATGAACTAATTTGAGAACCCAACCTCACATTTAATTTATGTTTCTACAGGCAATAAATATCATGGAGATTACAGCTACTTACGATTATCTCATGTTAATTTATAACATGTTATACATTTTGGTAGAATGTGGAAAGCCTTAAGAGTGCCTGCGAATCCAACCAAACCAATAAGCCAAGTCATGAAAGGTTTATCTGACAGCAGCTACAGTCAGTATGTGGTTGTGTTTTGCAATAATTGCATGATGATACCAAAAAAATTAGAAAGAATTACAAGTATTATGTCTTCCTCATAGAAAGAGAGACATGTCTTAGAAAAAGAAACAGGAACTGGAAATATGACAAGTCACACCACCAAGTTTATCTGGTAACTGTAATTATATCAGAGGGATCTTTCACAACCGCCCCGTCACAAGAAAGAGAAGTGAAACTTAGAAAAATTTGTCACAATTCACATAAAACATTTAGGCAAAAACTGAAAAAATATGTTAAATCCTCTGAATGAAAGAAAAAGTATTTAATTCTACAATTTTCTAGGACGAGCTGGAGTTTGGTTATATCGACGCACCACACCACCGGTTCCCTGTTGTTCTGGATTCCCCTCGAGATGGAGAACTCATGGACTTTCCATATAATGAGCTACTGGTGAGTGATGGATTCAGATTTCTCTTTAAATCTAATGTTTGGAGATATATAATGCTTTTAGAAATGGAAAAGCTTTTTCAGTTTTATCTCAACCAAATTCATGTCTTCAGGGACCCGACTTTGGATATGTGACAAGGGTGGCCCAGAGAAAGGATGTGAGCAGTTTGGACTCATTCGGTAATCTGGAAGTCAGTCCTCCCGTCACTGTGAACGGGAAAAACTATCCCCTGGGCAGAATTATCATTGGAGTGGCCTTTCCTACGTGAGTTTGCAACAGATTCAGAGATAAGCCCCTTACTTCTTGAGAATATGAGTCATTCAGTTATGCATGAGCAAATGATTAATAAATCCAGTTCCTTGTTGTAGGATGGCACAGTAAACAGAACATGTGACAGAAGAATTTTGTCATACAAACCGACATATTTGTCTTTCTTTAAGGGCAACTAAAGGACGGAACATGACCAAAGTAGTTCAAGACTTCCTGTGGGCCCAGAAGGTTCAGGAGCCCATTGCCTTATTTTCTGACTGGCTCGTTGTCGGCCACGTAGATGAATTCATGTCTTTTGTTCCTGCACCTGACAGAAAGGTAAATGTTTCCTCTTAAACAGACAAATAGAAATAGGGAGAATACAGGTGGAACAGGAAGCCTTTAGCTGTTACTGGCCCATACTGAAATGCTGTAACCTACACAGTGGGATTGCATAAACTCTCAGGATATGAAACAGCCAGTGTTGTCTTTGTCTCTTGTGTATCTGTTCACAGGGCTTCCGGCTGCTGCTGGCTAGCCCAGACGCTGGCTACAAACTATTCAGAGACTTACAGAACGATGGTCACGGACAAGCCAAACTGTTTGAGGGTAAGCCTGTCTTCAGCAATTTATCTGTGGCAAATCTACAATGTGCAATGAACAAATTCATCATAAAAAGTCCTGACACTCACTTCTATAATACTTCTACCATACTTTTAAAAAAGGTCAGAGAGATGAAGAACCAGTCACTTTGGATGAGATACTTAGTAATGAAAGTTTGCAAGCTGAAAATAACTACGTACAGGTGAGTCACATTATACGATGAGACATCAATTTCTCAAAAAAAAAAAATCTTTCCAGCTCAGAAAGATGATAGACTTGGTTCAATCTGTGAAAATTATAACATAAATTCTTGCAGCCTACTGCAGCTGTAATCTGTATCTGCCATAAGTATGTGGACAGCCAAACATAAGTCTCATATGTGATTGATGAATATGTCGTTCCATTTTCCCTTTATGTTTTTAGGAGAGACTGGAAACATGAGTAGAGAGAAGGGTATGATGTTGCAGTTATGTGGTGTGCATCTTAAAAAGTAAAGGCTAGACAGGCTAACCTGTCGCCACAAAGTTGGAATCACACTGTCGTGTGATATAATATGATATACTGTAGCATTAAGGTTACCCTTTGGAACTAAGGGACTTAACCCAAACAACCCAAAAACAGCCCACATCATTATTCCTTCTCCACCAATCTTAACAGTTGACACTATGCATTCAGACAGCACTGGCATCAGCTAAACCCAGACTTGTCCATCAGAAAGCCAGTAAAGAATGATTGATCTCTCCAGAAAACACACTTGCTTTACATCATCCCAGACGACACTTGGCATTGCACATAGTGATTTTAGTCTTGTGTGCCTCTGCTTTGCTGTGGAAACCCATGTCATGGAGCTCCTGACAAACTGTTATTGCACTGATGTTGCTTCCTGAAGTAGGTTGGTACTTGGTAGTGGATGAGAACAAACCATTTTTACTTGCTACATGCTTCAGCACTTGGCAGCCTCATTTTATGAGCTTGTGTGGCCTATCGCTTTACGATGAGCTGTTGTTGTTTGCACTTCACAATAACAGCACTTACAGCTGATTGATGCATGTCTCACAGGGTTGACATTTTTAGAAAGATGGCATCCTATGACAGTGCCACATTGAAAACCACTGAGTGCTTCAGTATAACCAAATGTTTGTCAATGGATATTGCTTGGCTGTATGCTTCATGTCATGAACCTTATAGCACTGGGTGTGGCCAAGGCAGTTGAACTTACTAATTAGCAGGGGTGTCCATATACTTTTGGTCACATAGTGTAGTTTTTTGTTTGAAGTCAAAGTAGCTTAAACAAAATGAATTTGAATACTGGAGCATGACCTCCAAGTGAAAATCAAAGAAGAAATTATCATTAAAATAAAACACAGTTTATTATGGTCAATTCTTCTGCATGCTACCAGCACATTTGTTTACAGAAACAATTAATATGGAATTAGATGAGAAAAAATGGCTTTTTAACTTGTGTATTATGCAGTATGTGCAATGCATGGTGTCCTTTTTACTGGTTACTCTCTCTCAGAGCTGCATCGACTGGAACAGGGATGTACTGAAGAGAGAGCTGGGCCTGGATGATGAGGACATCATCGACCTGCCAATCCTCTTCAAGTTGATGGAGGAAACGAAGGACGAGTACAGAGCAGTGGCTTACTACCCAGACATGGTATGTTTGCCAGTAAACTGGCATATGACTCGGCTATGATTATTTTCCAATGCTTGTTTCCATTTTAGAGGCATTAAAGCACTCATCAGTAAACAGGATGTAAGTAAATCTAGGAGCTGATAGCACTTGTGGTTTTCACATGATCCGTCACATCTGTTTCCAGGTGAACATGATTGTCTTGGGGAAAAACCTTGGCATCCCGAAGCCCTTTGGCCCCAAGGTGAATGGACGCTGTGCCCTGGAGGCTGAGATGTGCTCACTGATGGAAGGCCTAGGCCTCACATGCACATTCATTGACGACTTCGCCTCTTACCACAAACTGCTGGGAGAGGTCCATTGTGGCTCCAATGTCCGCAGGGAACCGTTTGACTTCAAGTGGTGGAATCTGGAGATGTGAATGAAAACTGTATGGAGATTGGTTAGAGAGGCAGATAGAGGGCTTTATTTTCAAAAAATGTAAATTGTTTTGGAAAACCTATTTCATAGGAATGATTATGTTTGAAGAGGGAATTTTTTTGTCAAAGCCTTACATTACCTCAATCATTTTGCAATAAGTGCCTTTTTTTCCAAATAATGTATGCCTAATTTCATACCAAAGTATTTGCAATAAGTAACAATCAACATTTATTAAGGAAACATAACCGCAGTGTTTTGATATATTGTTTGTATCTTCATCTTTATTAAACCTTTTTGTTGGCTCTATTTACAAAAAAAGGATGTAAAGCAATATTAACATCTTCTGAAGGGCTTAAGCAGACAAGAACAGAAATACAATCATTTGAATTGAGCACATAGAAGATTCGCTCCCAATCTGTTGTGGTTTGGATCGGCCATTGGCGTACAGTGCAAGCACAGTTAGATAAATGGAACCACATAATGATGTGCAATAATAATACAGAGCCACAAGAGGGCGTAATCCATCTACTCAAGCATTTCCAGCCCAGAGGAAAATCATTTGAAATCATGTCCTTCAATTCATAATATTGACTTCAAAAGGCTGTAATACACAAATGTGTCATTATGAACTAAAAAGTGAACTAAGCCATTTTCCAGTAGAGTCAAATGCTGAATATTTTAATTTGTTCTGAGTGATTTGTAGCTATATGTATACATTAACAGGCTGTGTTTTGCATTTGGTCCAGTGTCTTCAAATCTGTTGTACTTTCACATACTGTAAATTAATTATCATTAATTCACTTTAGACAATAAATCGCATGTCTGCTTCACTCTTATCACTGAAATAACAAAAAAAAATTCTTGTGTCAGTTCTTTCCTTCATAACAAACTTTAGATAGGGAAAAGCCTCTTCACTCAGGAATGGTGAGCTGTTTCAGACTCAGGTTTACTGTGGTCAGCAGTCAACACATTATCACCATTCACTGCAGCAGATATGTACCCGACAGACAGCCACAGAAACACACTGAGCACATCAAAGTTGGACCCATGTACAATATCACAGTGGGATGTGAGGTTGACATTAAAAAATAAACCATTTCCTCTCTAGTACAACTCTCCTTTCTGCAGACCCACTGTTTCACAAGCTAAATGGTTTGATTGGTTTCTTTCATCGTGCTTTCAGTCACAAGATTAAACCTTCATTCAAATCCTGATCTTTAAAAGAGGGCAAACAAGATTTTGGAGCTTACTGCCCTGAAGAATGAGCAGGCAGGCAGAGTTATTCTGTTAAACCAGCTGACAGACGACAGTCAGTAGTGATGCTGCGTGGGTGCGGAGGTCTCTTCCTTTGCCTTGAGCTTTCAAGAAGGGTGCCAGATGGAGCTTGAATGGGGGCTATAGGTACATGTCCATGGAGCGAGGTGTCTGTCATGACAGGCAGCAGATCCATGCCAAACATACAAAGGAAGATCAGTCAGTCTCTTCATCTGGCTTCTAACTCCTGCTCCTGTTCTGCGTCTGTGTTTGAGTTCACATGCCCTTGGCTCGTTTTTGGCAAGATATGCCTCTTGAGGGAAAGCTGAGACAGAGAAAGGGAAATGGGAGAGATACACAGATGAACATAAAAGAAGAGAAAGTGAGTGAAGGGTAAAAAGATGAGGAGAGAGAGGAAAACAGCTTAAAAAAGATAAAGAAAGATATCTTTGCAGTCGTGCTGTCATTAAAGGATACGCTCACAATTTTTCAAGTGTGTCTTAAAACAATAGTCAGGTTTTGCTTGCTGTCATGATTCCTCCTGTTTATATGGACCATGAGAAGATCCCCACATTTTGAGCAAAAATGCATTTAAAACTTTATCTGAAGATAATATAAGGAGTTTGTCTAATAAAAAATCTTCCACAGTTCCAGTCATTTTAATTAAACAGTCCCTCTTTTTGTGTCTCGACGGACAGTATTTTCCTGTTCAGCTGCAGTGGAAGGATCAAAAAGAGGGAATATGGCACTAAAAAATGGATAACTTAAAAATATTGACTTGATTTGACTAAGTTGGACAGCTGAAGCTTCATATTAGCTTCAAATAAACTCTTAAATACATTTTTGCACAGAGTGAGGGCTGGGGATTTTGTCCCCCATCACTAAAGTGCATTATGAAGGGGTCTCTTAATGGCCAGTATGAACAGGAGGAAATGGATGTCGATGTAGTGATCAGTGGGGCATGGCTAACAGTTCTGCATACACACATAGAGAGATGATGACATCGTTAATATCAACATATGCAATAAAAGAATATCCATAACAACCAGATATATCAAATAGACCAAGTAGCAAATCCTCACACCTATGAAACTGGAACCGATGAATTTGTGGTCTTTCTGCTTAATACTTTCATTGTTAATCAAACTATTATTGACAAAACAATCTCACCTCAAGATCAATGTAGTAGCTGATTTGAAGCTTTCAACATCTTCATCTACGTTTTTTAAAAAGATGTTCTTAATGTGCTCAGAAACAATGGAAATGTGAACATCTACTATCATGTGACAGGATTGAAAGTCCCAGAAAAGCTACTAAATGGACTCTGAGGTCAACAATGAACGTTGAAGCTCAATAAGATAATCTCCACATAATGTGAACCTATCTGAGTGTCACCAAATGACTGACGCCAAGCACTTTGTCTCACCACTGAGAACTTGTGCTCCTGCGGGGGGCGCTCTGTCCCAGGCCGGCTGTCTGTCGCTTTAATGCTGCCAGCTGTTCCAGCCAAAAAAAGGATACCCCAGCATCCAAAAGATTAATGGTTCAGGGTGAATCATTAGTGACAAAAAAAAGTGCAACAGAAAAAATGTGTGGGAATCATTGATAACTTTGCAGTTTTTAGGCATAGTGAATTTCACTCATTTAAGAAGAGTCAGAGCTCTTTTTTTCACAGGCCTTCTGTTGCTGGCACTGAGCTCGACTGGTGCACTCATCACTGAAGGGCACTCAGATATTAATTGCTCAGGAAGCAGAGAGTGTTATTCTTAAATATGCCCCATCTAGATTTCCCCCAGATACTCTGGATGTGTGAAACAGTCAACCTTTTAGTAACTTGTCTGCTTCCATGTCTGCTAACACTGGCTGTGAATGATATCATCGATCAGCTCTGTGAGACATACAAGGAGCTCCAGGCCTTAGAGAAAGAGTTAGAGGATAAATTAAAGAGGAAGACACCATTCAATTTCATAAACTTTAAAAAAAAATATCTATTCTCATGTATATTCAAAATATCCTCAGTTGAATGTCATTGTGTTTTCCTATAACAGCAATTAATTAAAACACTACATTACTACAAATTTAAATTTCATTTATGATAATGTTAGTGTGTGTGTTTTAAATTGTATTGACGTGGACTGTTTTTTCTGTTGTTCAATGTCTCTCTCAGGCCATCACCATACTGGTGAAGAATGTCAAAAGCAATATGATTTCAGAGATGCAACTGCAGGTGCTGCTGGGATACGCTGAGGAGGACATCTCTGATCAGTCTCGCCAGGCTACCACCTTATATATTCTGGCTGAATGCAGAAAAAGCATACATCCACTCGCTCACATTTACGTTATACATATACAACTTCAAGGTTATTTTTATCAATTGAACATGAAATAATTCATTGTTTATTATCTTGTACTTTTTTAATGCAGTTTCACTCTACTGACTCATATATCTCAGTGTCTTAAATAATATAGAATGTGATCTATAATTTTCCCATCTGTCCCCTCTCCCAGGCCCAGGTCTGTGGTCTGTATGTGAAGGGGGTTGGAGGAGGAGTTTACCCATTGTGTGTACGACTTGCTGCTGGAGAGAGCGATCAACCCTGACAACTATGAAGATGAGGGTCAAGATTTAGACATCATTTACTTTTGTAGAATAAATGAAAATGATTACATTTTTTGTTTGAAATATGAAGAAAAAGGAGTATCTTTGTAACATGAAAACTCTCTTCCAGATCTAGGAGGAGCAGGATGAGAGAGGAGCAGACAAAATGTTGTGCCGTTATCTGACACTTGTCACCAAACTGAGCAAACACTGCGGCCTGCTGGAGCTCAGCAAGCCATACAACACACTCTATCGTATCTGGGGTTAAAGACTGACACACCACCTCTCTATCACTTACATACACCTACATTCCACGCACACTCATTCTCTTTTTCAAATGTATGTATACACCTATAGGTCACACTGAAGACCACCTGCTGTACCCTTGCCACTGGGTGGAGCAGCTGGTAGCTGTTTGGAGAGGAGAGGGAGACGATGTTTAACCTCAGTAGGCAGCCACAGCCTTCATCAACAACGACCTGGATAAGAAGGTGATAGGACCGCTCCTTTTTTTTTTTTACTATGGCTGGTGCGGTAACCTAAATTTTTAATTGTTTCAATACATTTTCTCTTTCTCTCTTCTGTCTTCTAGATAAGAGAGTTAGCGTTATCTTTCTGCCATCAGCAAGTTCCTGAACACAGCGTCAGGAGAACAGGTGCACAGAACTCACTGCATCTCAAACACATTTAAGCAAATCATCTTCTGTTACTTTTTTTGTGTCCTTTACACTTAAACAAATGACAAATGTCACTTATGCCATATTGAATAGATGGCTCATGTGTGTAAACGAAATAAAACAAAGACCAACTGCACTGTAAAAAGTGGAGACTGGTAAACATATCTTTTTTATGGTTTGCCGTTGCTGAATCCAAACACTTCAAAGCTGTCAAAAGACTGAATTGATGTGAGGCTGCTGTGAAAGCTTCATTGGTTACATACACACAAATGATTGTTTTCCCCACCAGGAACAAAGGACAGCATATTCCACAGTACCCGCTGGTGTTTAATCATAAACTAACAGAGATTCATACCTGCGACCTCACATGCAACATGCACTTTATTTTAGAAGTTACCATTGCCACTCTGTAACATACAGCACATAGCATAGCCAGAAAGAGCACAGCCATTCTTATTAGTTCTTAGTTTTATAAATATGCACAATTCCCATTGTAGCTTTGCCTAACTTAAACCTGAGCAGAGGTCTAATCAGCCAGAATCAAGAAAAACACTTGTGGATGTGCAGGGCCTTTACTTTTATTAAAATGCACGTATAATGGACGGTCTGTATACAAGATTATGTTTTCAAACTAGTAAAACTAATCTTTTTTATTCTTTTTTCAGATTTTCAGATGAGTGCTCATGAAACTGGACAAGATTATTGAGTACCAAGAGGAAATCCTCAGAAACCAACAACTCAACATGTCTGTGAACATTGTGGCAGAGGATGACTTACTTGATCAGCCCTGTGAGACAGTTTTTTCAGATTGAATGAAATAATTGATTCAACAGATGATACATGGACCCCTTTTTCTTAAATGATATAGTTTTGTCTAACAATGTGTCAGCAAATTATGGAGGAGCCAGGGAGTCCAACTGTTAAAGCTGAAGTTGTTCAAGTTCAAACAAATGAATTGGTGGGGTTTAAGATTATTAAATCTCACAATGAAGAATACTAAAATCTAATTATAATCCAATGTCCTGCCTGCTTGTAATGTATGTATATGGGTCTGTGCACAGTTTATCTGCTGCTGACTTTACCTCCTGTCAATGCAATCAATCTATACACATGCAGCAGGGTGTTAAATGTTTCTTCTTGAGTCCAGTGAGTTTCATATTTCAACAACTTAACTCTGAATGGCCCATTATCCACTAGATCAATTAATTAAAAATTTTGAGGCAGCAGGGAAATTGATTACTTTAAGTTTAAATAACTTAAATCACTTAAAAAGTATTTTAAATTGTGATGGTGTTTTGGTATTTAAACAGCTGACATGAAAATGGATGTGGATATGAATATTTTGAGGGTTTGGGAAAAAATGACAGCATTTGATAGTACTAGTATTGTAGTAGTATTGTATCTACTGCCTTTGAGAGACTGATGGATACCCAGCACACAATTTTCGGCTCGCTTCACAGGCCACAGGCTTCCTGCTGTTCTAACAGGAGTGTTAACTAGCACTACACAAAAGTAAGTGTATGTATGGTAATTACAATACCACAAGATAGCTGACTCATGGAAAACCTGAGATGGAGTGTTGGGGGTTATCACGTGTCTTGGTCCTTAGATTGAATATAGGAATGTCCTCATCTCAGTCTCATACCAGGAAAAGCTTCAGATTCTGTAAACATACCGGTAAATATGGGCCCATTGTATTTCCTGGAGGCTCCTTTCAGTTAATGATTGATTGCAATCTCCCACCAGCTAATCTCGGTCTTTATTCTGTCTTGACAGTTTTTACATCTTCTGTAGCTGCTACTGCAAACTTAATTTTTCATCATGCATGAACCCACACCATCCTAATTTTCATTTTAATAAAACCAACAGTATGTCTTCAAAGCATTTTTTCCCCCTGCTCTGCTCTGCTCCAACCAATAAAGAATATAGACTGAATAACTTAAACATGACTACAGCTGCTACTTTGGTTTTCCATCTGTTACAAAATATGAGCTTGTGGCTTATATTCATACGGAAGTGTGGTGGCAGTTTCTGTAACAAAGACTCACAAACCAGGATATCTTTCTTGGTTAATACATCTGCAAGCAGGTACAATATCAGCAACAGATACAGAGAGCTGTCTTAGGTAAAGTATAAAGTTATGCTCTGAGCAGTCCATTATACTCTCAGCAGATAGATACAGTCAGCTTCTTCTTCAGTTATGTCTCCACTCACAGTTCTTTATTGTTCTCTCAACGGACAGGTCAGTTGGACTCCTTTTCCTAACTCTACAGACACACACAGTCTGTCATTATCCTTTCAACGGACAGGTGTGACTGGCCTGTTATCTGCAAAGTAGTTTCACCATAAATGAGATTATAAAACATCATCAAAGTATAGTGTGCGTAGCAAAGTATCAGAATAAGTATAACATATTATATTTTTTCCCATCACAGTCAATGCTCTTCCTTACTTGTATAGGAACAAATATCTGCTCTTAGACATGCTCTTTATGTTTAATACACTAGGCCTGTGTTGTGTAAACAGCCCAGACATGCATCAGAATATGCTATTTTTCTGATTCTCAGGAGTGCCCCTCCCGGGTCCAAGTTCTTCTCTGTGAAGTGCACTGCTGATGTTCAGTACTGCATCAGCCCACCGTCCCAGGAAACATCCCACCTCTCTCCCATCCCTCTCAATGGAAACTCAGTGCTACTCATCTGTATGTGCCGTGCCAGCCAGTATGAAAATGATAACAAGGTAAAGTAGGACAGAAGTGAACAGCCTTATATGCTGATGATAAAACAATTAGTCATATTTCTTGATGAATATGTGCTAACGTATGGGTCATAACCAGCTCCAGGAAACAACTGCTCATAAATGAAAAAAAAACTCAGGAACATGATTCAAGTTCGTGTGAAAACATACTATAGTCACGTAAATGACAATACAGTAGGCCTGTGTTGTGTAAACAGCCCACACATGCATCAGAATATGCTATTTTTCTGCACTACTAATGTTCAGTACTGCGTCAGCCCACCGTCCCAGGAAATATCTCAACCTTCTCTGAACAAACACCGCCCAGAACCCAGAGGTTTAAAATCTCCAGCCTGCAGCCCTCATAATCACCTGTTGCTCTCAGACTAGTCTGTATGCAAGACTAGTCTTCTTCTCCACTTGTGCTGGTAACGGATCAGCTGTACGGCGTTTGTACCACTCTGACTGACTGCGCAATGATGCACTCCCGGACTCTGAGAGTAGATTATGACAAACCTACACAAGTTGTATGCGTTGTCGGCTACGAACTGAAGGTGAAGCTGCACAGGTAGGAGCATATGTTCAACCTGCTCTTATATACAGCGACACACACACAAAGATACATATGCTATTTTGCTTTATTCCGATCTCTTCTGTTAAAACTGGGTCTTTATGGAAAAAATATTAGGTTCTGGAAATATCCTATTCTATTCTAGTATAGTATATAAATATATAGAATAGTATAATATATTCAATTTTTATTTATATAGCCCAATATCACAAATTTGCCTCAGGGGGCTTTACAATCTGTACAGCATACAACAGTCGCCAGAAGAAAACGTTGGCATTGAATGTTTCTGCAAACCACAGAAACGCTGAATACGTTTTAACACGTGAATTACGTATCATATCAACATTTCTACAAACGTAGCATATTAACATTTCTACCCGTTGAATAGATGTTTTATGGTGTGAAAACGCTGTGGTTAAGGTCTGGTTAGGTTTAGGCACAAAGACCACTTGATTAGGGTTCATGATTTGGGTTAAAATTAAAATAAATAATAAAATGAAAACGGCCGATGTCTCACTGAAAAAAAACGGTTTTCTCGCCAGAAAAACGGCTGCAAATGTCCTGACGTCTCGGTAAAAACACCCGCTTTTGTCGGTTGAAACGGGAAGCGGACATTGGTTTCGGTTTCGAGGTGGTCTCGAACCGAGTTCTCCGCTGATTTCCAACTTGCTGCCAAGAAACTTACTATCCATCAACCTGGCCCTCCTCCTCCTATATAGGAAAGATCAACTCATATAGATCACATGTGAACTACGCCACTTTAGAAATGTTGAGATGATACGTATTTTGGTAATGTTGATATAATACGTTTTGTAGAAATGTTGATATGATACGTTTTGTCGAAATGTTAATATACTACGTATTTCACGTGTTGACTGGCCTGTTATCTGCAAAGTAGTTTCACCATAAATCAGATTATAAAACATCATCAAAGTTTAGTGTACGTAGCAAAGTATCAGAATAATCAATCAATCAATCAATCAATTTTTATTTATATAGCGCCATATCACAACAAAAGTCATCTCAAAGCACTTTTCACATAGAGCAGGTCAAGACCGTACTCTTTAATTTACAGAGAACCAACAATTCCCCCATGAGAAAGCACTTGGCGACAGTAGTAAGGAAAAACTCCCCTTTAACGGGTAGAAACCTCAAGCAGAACCCGGCTCTTGGTGGGCGGCCATCTGCTTTGACCGGTTGGGTTGAGAGAGAGAAAGAGAGAGGGAAAGGGGGAGGGGGACAGAAGAACAACAATCATAACAACAACAATAAGTATAAATATCAATAGCCAGGGAAGGATGCCATCAGGACTGTGAAGGACCGCGAAGGCTCGGCCCAGAATCCAGGGTTTCTGGTGAGATGAGAAAGCACAAAAAACTCCGGGGAAGAAGCAAAGTTATTGACATGCATTGATGTTACATGAATGCATACAGATGGAGAGGAGGAGGAGGAGAGAGGAGCTCAGTGCATCATGGGAAGTCCCCCAGCAGTCTAGGCCTATAGCAGCATAACTAAGGGCTGATCCAAGGCGAGCCTGGTCGGCCCTAACTATAAGCTTTATCAAAAAGGAAAGTTTTAAGCCTACTCTTAAACATAGAGAGGGTGTCTGCACCCCGGACTGAATCCGGTAGATGGTTCCATAGAAGAGGAGCCTGATAGCTGAAGGCTCTGCCTCCCATTCTACTTTTAAAGACTGTAGGGACCACCAGTAGGCCTGCATTCTGGGAGCGCAGTGCTCTAGTGGGATAATACGGTATTATGAGCTCTTCAAGATATGATGGTGCCTGACCATTAAGGGCTTTGTAAGTTAGGAGAAGTATTTTAAATTCTATTCTAGATTTTACAGGAAGCCAATGTAGCAAAGCTAAAATGGGAGAAATGTGATCTCTTTTTCTAGTTTTAGTCAATCGTGCAGCTGCATTTTGGACCAGCTGGAGAGTCTTTACAGACTTATTAGAGCAGCGTGATAATGAAGAACTGCAATAATCCAGCCTAGAAGTAACAAATGCGTGGACTAGTTTTTCTGCATCTTTTAGGGACAGGATGTGCCTGATTTTTGCGATATTACGTAAGTGAAAAAAGGCAGTCTTTGAAATTTGATTTTTGTGGGAGTTAAAGGACATATCCTGATCAAAGATAACTCCCAGATTCCTTACGGTGGTGCTGGAGGCCAGGGTAATGCCATCCAGAGTAGCTATATCATTAGTTAATGTGTTTCTAAGGTGTTTAGGGCCAAGCAAGGTAACTTCAGTTTTATCTGAATTTAGTAGTAGAAAATTGCAGGTCATCCAGGTCTTTATGTCGTTAAGGCATGCTTGGAGTTTGTTTAATTGATTGGGTTCATCTGGCTTCATTGATAAATATAATTGGGTGTCATCTGCATAACAACGAACATTTATGGAGTGTTTCCTAATAATATTACCTAAAGGAAGCATATACAAGGTGAATAGAATTGGTCCAAGTACAGAACCTTGTGGAACTCCATGTCTAACCCTTGCCTTCACGGAGGATTCATCATTGACATGTACAAACTGAAATCGGTCTGATAAATAGGACTTAAACCAGCTTAATGCAGTTCCTTTAATGTTCAATTAAATGTTCCAGTCTCTGCAAAAGGATTTGATGGTCAATTGTGTCGAATGCGGCACTAAGATCTAACAGGACAAGTATAGAGACAAATCCTTTGTCCGATGCAGTTAGGAGGTCATTTATGACTTTCACCAATGCTGTCTCTGTGCTATGATGCGCTCTAAATCTTGACTGAAAATCCTCAAATAAACTATTGTTATGTAGAAAGTCACATAGCTGATTAGAGACTGCTTTCTCAAGGATCTTAGATAGAAATGCAAGGTTAGATATAGGTCTATAATTGGCTAAAACACCTGAATCAAGAGTAGGCTTCTTATACTTCTAAGTATAACATATTGTATTTTTTCCCATTACAGTCAATGCTCTTCCTTATTTGTATAGGAACAAATATCTGCTCTTAGACATGCTCTTTATGTTTAATACACTAGGCCTGTGTTGTGTAAACAGCTCAGACATGCATCAGAATATGTTATTTTTCTGATTCTCAGGAGTGCCCCTCCCGGGTCCAAGTTCTTCTCTGTGAAGTGCACTGCCAATGTTCAGTACAGCATCAGCCCACCGTCCCAGGAAACATCCCACCTCTCTCCCATCCCTCTCAATGGAAACTCAGTGCTACACATCAGCATGAGCCGTGCCAGCCAGTATGAAAATGATAACAAGGTAAAGTAGGACAGAAGTGAATGGCCTTAGATGCTGATGATAAAACAATTAGTCGTATTTCTTGATGAATATGTGCTAACGTATGGGTCATAACCAGCTCCAGGAAACAACTGCTCATAAATGAAAAAAATGCAAACTCAGGAACATGATTCAAGTTTGTGTGAAAACTGTAGTCATGTAAAATGATCATCATTATTTATAATTCAGATGAAATAATAAAAAATAATAAAGTACTTTAAAATAAAGTAAAATATCTGCATTTCAGATATTAAATATGAGTAAGTTGCAGAACCTGAAAGCAAACCGCTACAATAAAAATCTGTGACTTTCTTGTTTTAACTCAATTGTCTGCAGTCATTGGATAAATCAATTTTATAATTAGAGTGGCCAAAGTCCACTCACCCTCCCTGCAGCATGTGTACCTTTTGTTATTTTGATGATTCATTTATCACTTTTCAAATAAGAGGAGATATTACATACTGAACAGGACTCAAGAGCTTTGTAATGTACAGCATTCAGTCATGCTCCTCTAAGACTTAACGATAAAAGTGGTACCAAAAATAATAATGTTGTGTGTATAAATGACTTGTGCCTTTACTTTATAAGCTGTCAATCCGGTACTATGGGAAGAATGAAGATGTTTTGGGGAGAGCAGTCCTGCACCTGACTGCACTTGGTATGTGAAAACATAATAAAACAAGATGCATTTTACCAAAGAAAAATATATAAGAGATATGTACAAACTATTAGATCAATCTCTAACTCTGATTTGTTCTTCTGTCAGCTTTAGTGGTGTGTTTAAGTGCACATCGTAATCTGAACATGACTCATATATAAGCTGTAATGGTCTTTATTTTGGATATCCAGTTGACTCATGTACATGGTGATGTTCAGATTTGTGAAATATAAATGTATTTAAACAGCCTTTTAAAAAACAATAATTGTGTTGTGTTATGAGACAATATCTGGAATATTTGTATGTCTGTCTCACAGAGATCTCTCTGGATGTGGATGCGGACAGAGATGGTTTTGTGGAGAAGAACAACCCCAATAAGGTGAGCTCAAATGTGTCAGTTTTAGACGGCAGCGCAAAGTGTGACACCTAATGAAGGAGATATTTTTTCTTCTTTTCACTTTCTGATAGACAATAAATAACATGCCGTGTACAACAACCTGGATTATATTTATGGAGCAGATTTTATGCTGTGTATGAATTATTTTAAAGGTTTTTATGCTTGTCATGTTGCACACTGTGTGTGAGATAATTTCTCTTTACAAGCCTTATAAGGCTGTAGTCAGTAGCTGAGGTTTGCCTTGCTCTGTGGTTGAAATTTTCACTTCACCTAGTTTGTCATCTTGATTTATCTTCCGTTTGTCTGTCTGTTGATATTATTATAAATGTGTTGCTCCAATACCTAAACTGTGCTTTTGCAATATTTGTGTTTCAGCAGTTTGGTGTGTGCAAGTCTAAACTCTACACTGTTTATTAAACTTTTTGCATTTAGATTTTCAAGGGAATTGTCAATCTAATTCATTTACATGTACCTGTAGATAAAAACTTGAATCATAATGTGGGGGAGGGGTATCGTGTTTGTTGAAAACTTGTTAGGGGTCCTGGAAATGGGGTCCTAATGGGCATGGAGCCATCGTTTTGGTCAACTGTGACTCAGAGCGGTCCTATGGAAAGAAGCCAGACACAGAGCAGGACTACATCTCCAGAGTGTCAGGTAAAAGAGAATCAATACAGCTTCTTGTTCACTAGTGAATACTCTTACTCCAGTCTTTCTTCCCTCTGTATCATTAACTTTCATAACTGTTATCGGCATCAAAAGGTCACTCATATTTGCTCATATTAGTCACCGGATTAAAGTGGTGATGTGTGAGGTCGGTTTGATAAACCGATGACTATTTGTGGATGTTCAGATCTGAAGGACATGTCTGTCATGGTGCTGCGGACCAGAGGCCCTGCCAAGCTCCCAGAGGGCTACAAGCTCACAATGCACATCTCTCAGGGAGATGCAGAGAGTGTCAGAGTCTTCAGGGCCAGATCCTCTGAAGTGGGGAATAATGTCCTGTGTGAGTAAAGATTAGGGCGGAGAAAGCCCCAAAACAGATGATGTAACATGCAAGTAATTCAGTTGGTTATTTAAGGCTTTGTGCTGTTTTAATCACTTTTTTTCCCCAAAGCAAATGCCTTTAATTAACCTTGTTTACGCTTTTCTTAATTTGGCAGATAAACTATACAACCAATTTGTGAAAGACTATCCACTGGTGCTGAGCAGTGACTCCTTGTCCCAGGAAGTGCCTTACGTTGGAGGTGTAGGAGAGATGAACTTTTATGTGGAGGGCCTCAGGTTTCCTGACAAAGATTTCGACGGGCTCATCAGCATCAACCTCAGTCTGTTAGAGCCCATCTCTACAGTAAGACCTGCAACATGGCATCCACCATTTTACACATCTTTATTTTTACAGGGTTTTACAGTTTAATCTCATTTCTATTCAATATTTTATGTTAAACTATGCTGAGAGGCCCAGAATGAACTTTCATGCATATCAATAATATAACTTAACTAGATAGATTTTTATAAGTCAATTTGCTTCTAAATAAGCAAAGGTCAATTGCTGTGTCTGTGTCACTACTTGGAAATGACAAAATCTCTCTTTGAGTTAATTCGGTGTCTTATTATATTTAAGTGATCAAACGCAGATTCAGTGTAAACAGACATGAAGCTCAGCAGCGTCTCTCTTGTTTTGACAGGGACTTCCAGAGACGCCTATTTACACAGACAAAGTTATGTTCAGAGTGGCACCCTGGATCATGACACCCAACACCCTCAAGCCTCTAGAGGTGTTTGTTTGCAGGTAAAAGCTGACTGGAGAATAATTAAGATGATGATGACAATAGATGTGTCAATAGGATGTTAGAGAGCTGCTATTTCAACAGCGCAATCCCCTTAATTTTGACTCATACTCATGAATTTGCATTTTGCAAAAGATTTCTTAATGAGAATCACTTCTCTGTCTGTGGTTGCCTTCTCAGCACATCTGACAACGATCAATTCCTGAAAGGAATGAGAAACCTTGTAGCCAGGAGTGGGTACAAACTTAAGATTTGCGACGAGAAAATGAACAGAGGAGATCGCTGGATGCAGGCAAGAAAACTAAACGCAAGCTTCGTGTCACACTTTCATGTGGAGCTTAGCTTTACCTGTGATAAACAATCATTTGATGTTTGCTCCTCATTCTCACCTTTTCTGTTTTTGGGAAGCTCCTCATTGGGATTACTTTTTATTTCTTTTTAAATGGAGTTTTCTTAGGAGTCTTTGTGTGTCTCACTGAGAGCTTTTAATCATGTGAAAACATGGGTGGGTGAGGCCCGCTGAGCCTTTCATTAAATCAAACATTCCAAAATATGAGTGCAAAGTATTGTTTTTACAACTGCACTTTAACAGCAAATATTACTGGAACCACAACAGAAAATTGCAGAAGTCTTTGTGTGTCTCACTGAGAGCTTTTAATCATGTGAAATCATGCCCTCTGAGCCTTTGATTAAAGGCTGTATAACTTCATTTGAATTGACTGTCAATGAACTAATTTGAGAACCCAACCTCACATTTAATTTATTTTTCTACAGGCAATAAATATCATGGAGATTACAGCTACTTACGATTATCTCTTCAATCAAAATTAAAAAAAACATGTTATACATTTTGGTAGAATGTGGAAAGCCTTAAGAGTGCCTGCGAATCCAACCAAACCAATAAGCCAAGTCATGAAAGGTTTATCTGACAGCAGCTACAGTCAGTATGTGGTTGTGTTTCACAATAATTGCATGATGATACCAAAAAAATTAGAAAGAATTACTATGAAGTATTATGTCTTCCTCATAGAAAGATAGACACTTCTTAGAAAAAGAAACAGGAACTGGAAATACAGTTACAGTTACCAAGTATCTGGTAACTGTAATTATATCAGAGGGATCTTTCACAACCGCCCCGTCACAAGAAAGAGAAGTGAAACTTAGAAAAATTTGTCAAATTCACATAAAACATTTAGGCAAAAACTGAAAAAATATGTTAAATCCTCTGAATGAAAGAAAAAGTATTTAATTCTACAATTTTCTAGGACGAGCTGGAGTTTGGTTATATCGACGCACCACACCACCGGTTCCCTGTTGTTCTGGATTCCCCTCGAGATGGAGAACTCATGGACTTTCCATATAATGAGCTACTGGTGAGTGATGGATTCAGATTTCTCTTTAAATCTAATGTTTGGAGATATATAATGCTTTTAGAAATGGAAAAGCTTTTTGAGTTTTATCTCAACCAAATTCATGTCTTCAGGGACGTGACTTTGGATATGTGACAAGGGTGGCCCAGAGAAAGGATGTGAGCGGTCTGGACTCATTCGGTAATCTGGAGGTCAGTCCTCCCGTCACTGTGAACGGGAAAAACTATCCCCTGGGCAGAATTATCATTGGAGTGGCCTTTCCTACGTGAGTTTGCAACAGATTCAGAGATAAGCCCCTTACTTCTTGAGAATATGAGTCATTCAGTTATGCATGAGCAACTTTGCAAATGATTAATAAATCCAGTTCCTTGTTGTTGGATGGCACAGTAAACAGAACATGTGACAGAAGACTTTTGTCATACAAACCGACATATTTGTCTTTCTTTAAGGGCAACTAAAGGACGGAACATGACCAAAGTAGTTCAAGACTTCCTGTGGGCCCAGAAGGTTCAGGAGCCCATTGCCTTATTTTCTGACTGGCTCGTTGTCGGCCACGTAGATGAATTCATGTCTTTTGTTCCTGCACCTGACAGAAAGGTAAATGTTTCCTCTTAAATAGACAAATAGAAATAGGGAGAATACAGGTGGAACAGGAAGCCTTTAGCTGTTACTGGCCCATACTGAAATGCTGTAACCTACACAGTGGGATTGCATAAACTCTCAGGATATGAAACAGCCGTGTTGTCTTTGTCTCTTGTGTATCTGTTCACAGGGCTTCCGGCTGCTGCTGGCTAGCCCAGATGCGGCCTACAAACTATTCAGAGACTTACAGAACGATGGTCACGGACAAGCCAAAATGTTTGAGGGTAAGCCTGTCTTCAGCAATTTATCTGTGGCAAATCTACAATGTGCAATGAACAAATTCATCATAAAAAGTCCTGACACTCACTTCTACAATACTTCTACCATACTTTTAAAAAAGGTCGGAGAGATGAAGAACCAGTCACTTTGGATGAGATGCTTAGTAATGAAAGTTTGCAAGCTGAAAATAACTACGTACAGGTGAGTCACATTATACGATGAGACATATCAAAAAGTTGATAGACTAGTTCAATCTGTGAAAATCATAACATAAATTCTTGCAGCCATCTGCAGCTGTTATCTGCAGTAATTTCCCTTTATGTTTTTAGGAGAGACTGGAAACATGAGTAGAGAGAAGGGTATGATGTTGCAGTTATGTGGTGTGCATCTTAAAAAGTAAAGGCTAGACAGGCTAACCTGTCGCCACAAAGTCGGAATCACACTGTCGTGTGATATAATATGATATACTGTAGCATTAAGGTTACCCTTTGGAACTAAGGGACTTAACCCAAACAACCCAAAAACAGCCCACGTCATTATTCCTTCTCCACCAATCTTAACAGTTGACACTATGCATTCAGACAGCACTGGCATCAGCTAAACCCAGACTTGTCCATCAGAAAGCCAGTAAAGAATGATTGATCTCCCCAGAAAACACACTTGCTTTACATCATCCTAGACGACACTTAGCATTGCACATAGTGATTTTATTCTTGTGTGCCTCTGCTTTGCTGTGGAAACCCATGTCATGGAGCTCCTGACAAACTGTTATTGCACTGATGTTGCTTCCTGAAGTAGGTTGGTACTTGGTAGTGGATGAGAACAAACCATTTTTACTTGCTACATGCTTCAGCACTTGGCAGCCTCATTTTATGAGCTTGTGTGGCCTATCGCTTTACGATGAGCTGTTGTTGTTTGCACTTCACAATTAGCAGGGGTGTCCATATACTTTTGGTCACATAGTGTCTTTTTTTGTTTGAAGTCAAAGTAGCTTAAACAAAATGAATTTGAGTACTGGAGCATGACCTCCAAGTGAAAATCAAAGAAGTAATTATCTTTAAAATAAAACAGTTTATTGTGGTCAATTCTTTTGCATGCTACCAGCACATTTGTTTACATAAACAATGCATGGTGTCTTTTTTACTGGTTACTCTCTCTCAGAGCTGTATCGACTGGAACAGGGATGTACTGAAGAGAGAGCTGGGCCTGGATGATGAGGACATCATTGACCTGCCAATCCTCTTCAAGTTCGAGGACGAGTACAGAGCAGTGGCTTACTACCCTGACATGGTAGGTTTGCCAGTAAACTGGCATATGACTTGGCTAATTTTCCAAAGCTTGTTTCCATTTTAGAGGCATTAAAGCACTCATCAGTTAACAAGATGTAAGTAAATCTAGGAGCTGATAGCACTTGTGGTTTTCACATGATCCGTCACGTTTCCAGGTGAACATGATTGTCTTGGGGAAAAACCTTGGCATCCCGAAGCCCTTCGGCCCCAAGGTGAATGGACGCTGTGCCCTGGAGGCTGAGATGTGCTCACTGATGGAAGGCCTAGGCCTCACATGCACTTTCATTGACGACTTCGCCTCTTACCACAAACTGCAGGGAGAGGTCCATTGTGGCTCCAATGTCCGCAGGGAACCATTTGACTTCAAGTGGTGGAATCTGGAGATGTGAATGAAAACTGTATGGAGATTGGTTAGAGAGGCAGATAGAGGGCTTTATTTTCAAAAATTGTAAATTGTTTTGGAAAACCTATTTCATAGGAATGATTATGTTTGAAGAGGGATTTTTTTTGTCAAAGCCTTACATTACCTCAATCATTTTGCAATAAGTGCCACTTTTTTCCAAATAATGTATGCCTAATTTCATACCAAAGTATTTGCAATAAGTAACAATCAACATTTATTAAGGAAACATAACCGCAGTGTTTTGATATATTGTTTGTATCTTCATCTTTATTAAACCTTTTTGTTGGCTTTATTTACAAAAAAAGGATGTAAAGCAATATTTACAAACAAATATTTTGAACAAGGGCTTAAGCAGACAAGAACAGAAATACAATCATTTGAATTGAGCACATAGAAGATTCGCTCCCAATCTGTTGTGGTTTGGATCGGCCATTGGCGTACAGTGCAAGCACAGTTAGATGAATGGAACCACATAATGATGTGCAATAATAATACAAAGCCACAAGAGGGCGTAATCCATCTACTCAAGCATTTCCAGCCCAGAGGAAAATCATTTGAAATCATGTCCTTCAATTCATAATATTGACTTCAAAAGGCTGTAATACACAAATGTGTCATTATGAACTAAAAAGTGAACTAAGCCATTTTCCAGTAGAGTCAAATGCTGAATATTTTAATTTGTTCTGAGTGATTTGTAGCTTGTATGTATACATTAACAGGCTGTGTTTTGCATTTGTTTCCAGTGTCTTCAAATCTGTTGTAATTTCACATACTGTAAATGCTATCATTAATTCACCTTAGACAATAAATATCATGTCTGCTTCACTCTCATCACTGAAATAACAAAAAAAAAATCCTTGTGTCAGTTCTTTCCTTCATAACAAACTGAAGATAGGGGAAAAGCCTCTCCACTCAGGAAAGGTGAGCTGTTTCAGACTCAGGTTTACTGTGGTCAGCAGTCAACACATTATCACCATTCGCTGCAGCAGATATGTACAAATAAATACATGTCTACCTTGTTTTACATTCAAGCCAGCTGGCAACGCAAAGCCTTTAAATATGACCCTCCTTCACAGCAGCTCACGTGACACAATCATGATAAAGGCAACTTCAAGACGAGTCACAGTGTAATTCATATTCAGCGACAAATCAGGTTTTTCAAAAGGTCACCATTTCGGTATAACTCTGAAAATGTAGTGCTTAGGTCACATATGTATATTACACTTTACAAATGAAGTAGGAAACTGGTTTTTGGCTCTCTATCAGCAATGTGCACTGCATCTGGAGATGTTGGCTGGTTTTCAATAAAACACAAATCACAGGGACAACACCTCTATGTCAAGCATGGCACCAGTGTACAGAGGAGAGTTTTTTTTTGCAAGCAGATTTACACCATGCACAGTATCCTTGTATACACACCTGTACACAGACATCAAATCAACAAGTGGTGTGTGACAAAGAGCATTTTGGAGACAAAGTTCTAAACAGCAGTACCTTGAATTGTGGATTGAAGATGCATGTTGCTGGTTGGGGCATTACAGTAATTCTGCTTTTTACTATAACCATATAGCATCAACAGTTATGTTAAAATATGTATTTTTTTTATCTACAGATTTACTGTTGTACAATTAGAATTTGAATTTAAAAATTGCAGATACATTTTTTGTAGTATATTTCATCCCTCACTCACCTAAGAGGAAGGTGATTGATGCTATTACAGCCACCAACAACCGCATCAAAGAAATGCCCTCCATCAAAAACGTGACAAATGTACGGAAGCTGTCGTAAAACACGACAAATATCCACTGCAGAATACTCAGAAGAATAGATCATTAATTAAACACAAAAACATGGCCCGACAGACAGCCACACAAACACACACTCAGCACATCAAAGTTGGACCCATGTACAATATCACAGTGGGATGTGAGGTTGACATTAAAAAATAAACCATTTTCCTCTCTAGTACAACTCTCCTCTCTGCAGACCCACTGTTTCACAAGCTAAATGGTTTGATTGGTTTCTTTCATCGTGCTTTCAGTCACAAGATTAAACCTTCATTCAAATCCTGATCTTTAAAAGAGGGCAAACAAGGTTTTGGAGCTTACTGGCCTGAAGAATGAGCAGGCAGGCAGAGTTATTCTGTTAAACCAGCTGACAGATGACAGTCAGTAGTGATGCTGCGTGGGTGCGGAGGTCTCTTTTCCTTTGCCTTGAGCTTTCAAGAAGGGTGCCAGATGGAGCTGGAATGGAGGCTATAGGTACATGTCCATGGAGCTAGGTGTCTGTCATGACAGGCAGCAGATCCATGCCAAACATACAAAGGAAGATCAGTCAGTCTCTTCATCTGGCTTCTAACTCCTGCTCCTGTTCTGCGTCTGTGTTTGAGTTCACATGCCCTTGGCTCGTTTTTGGCAAGATATGCCTCTTGAGGGAAAGCTGAGACAGAGAAAGGGAAATGGGAGAGATACACAGATGAACATAAAAGAAGAGAAAGTGAGTGAAGGGTAAAAAGATGAGGAGAGAGAGGAAAACAGCTTAAAAAAGATAAAGAAAGATATCTTTGCAGTCGTGCTGTCATTAAAGGATACGCTCACAATTTTTCAAGTGTGTCTTAAAACAATAGTCAGGTTTTGCTTGCTGTCATGATTCCTCCTGTTTATATTGACCATTAGAAGATCCCCACATTTTCCACAGTTCCAGTCGTTTTAGTTAAATAGTCCCTCTTTTTGTGTCTCGACGGACAGTATTTTCCTGTTCAGCTGCATAATATGGCACTAAAAAATTGGTAACTTTGAAAGATATTGACTTGATTTGACTAACTTGGACAGCTGAAGCCTCATATCAGCTTCAAATAAACTCTTAAATACATTTTTGCACAGAGGGAAGGCTGGGGATTTTGTCCCCCATCACTAGTGTGCATCATGAAGGGGTCTCTTAATGGCCAGAACGAACAGGAGGAATGATTACAGCAAGAAAAACGTGTCAATGTTCATTTGGGCACCTGACTATTGTTTTAGGCCAGACTTGAAAAATTGCGAACCTATACTTTAATTAATATATCAACATTATGTCCAACCTGAAAATGGATGTCGATGTAGTGATCAGTGGGGCGTGGCTAACAGTTCTGCATACACACAAGGAGAGATGATGACATCGTTAATATCAACATATGCAATAAAAGAGTATCCATAACAACCAGATATATCAAATAGACCAAGCAGCAAATCCTCACACCTATGAAACTAGAACCGATGAATTTGTGGTCTTTCTGCTGAATACTGTCATTGTTAATCAAACTGTTGTTGACAAAACAATCTCACCTCAAGATCCATTTAGTAACTGTTTTGAAGCTTTCGGCATCTTCATCCATGTTGTTTTAAAAAGATGATTTTAGAGTGCTCAGAAACAATGGAAATGTGAACATCTACTATCATGTGACAGGATCGAAAGCCCCAGAAAAGCTACTAAACGGACCCTGAGGTCAACAATGAACTTTGAATCTCAATAAGATAATTGAGTACTACATCAGAGGGAACACTCATTCGAGTGACGTTGTAAAATCTCCACATGCAACGACACCATCTGAGTGTCACCTAATGACTGACGCCAAGCACTTTGTCTCACCGCTGAGAACTTGTGCTCCTGCGGGGGGCGCTCTGTCTTGGGCCGGCTGTCTGTCGCTTTTGGCTCTGACGCCTTCACTCCGTCAGGTTGCTGCTGAGGACGAGAAGCTGCTGGGAGGGAGGCGACAGATGTGTTGCTGTCATGGTTAATAAACTCAAGCACATAATGCTGCCAGCTGTTCTAGCCAAAAAAAGGATACCCCAGCATCCAAAAGATTAATGGTTCAGGGTGAATCATTAGTGACAGAAAAAAAAAAGTGCAGCATAACAGAAGTTGTGTGGGAATCATAGATAACGTTGTAATTTTTAGGCATAGTGAACTTCACTCATTTAAGAAGAGTCAGAGCTCTTTTTTCGCAGGCCTTCTGTTGCTGGCACTGAGCTGGACTGGTGCACTCATCACTGAAGGGCACTCAAATATTAATTGCTCAGGAAGCAGAGAGTGTTATTCTTAAATATGCCTCATCTAGATTTTCCCCCAGATACTCTGGATGTGTGAAACAGTCGACCTTTTAGTAACTTGCCTGCTTCCCACACCCTCAAGCTATCACTGGCCTAGTAATATGAGGAGCCCTTTCCTCTTCTATTTAACTCACCTGAAAAACCTCCCTGGCTGGTACTGCACGCACTGTCCTCCACCCCAGAGCTGTACCCAAATGAGTCTCTCTTCAGTGGCGTAACAGAGGATACACTTTCCTGCAGGAGTGGTAAAAGGAAGTTAGAAATATTTCCTTTTTTTACCAACAATATATAACAAGAACAAGCAATTTGGTGTCTGACAGGGAACATAATCAGAATCATAGCTCTACTCTGCGGCTGTATATGCATTTACTTTTTTTTCTTTTGTTTTTGAATACAAAATGGCGAAAGAAACACATGGACCTAGTAATATGCATTTCTATGCAATAGATTTTGAAACCTGTCATTACTGGGATGTGGTGAAATCCATCAAACCATCTCACATCCTTTCAGCTGTTCAGGTAACAGCGAACAACAAAGAAAAAAACAAATAAAATTAGACAAGTTAAACAAATGGTAATATAAACATGTCATTAACTGAGAGAGGTTGCCGTTGCTGTTTTGGATTAGGGAAGAGACATGCACTTTAATGATGTGTTGTCACTCTCTACCCACCAGTCCAGTGTCGTACTCCTCCTCGGCCTCATGCTCGTTCTCGTGCTCCTCCACAACGCTGGCAAAGCTGCTGGCGTTGGAGGAGGAGCGGGAAAGGTCCTGAGCCTCGGGGATGGACGGCGCCCTGCAACACATCGCCAAACTACACACCTGGGTCACTCTGACCGCACAAACGCCTGTGTTTCCCTCACATTGAATTTCTTTGGGCGGCATGATCACAATGGTCTTTCTTCCATTTTTGTGTTTATTATTTTTCATTTCAAGAGTCAAATTAATTCAGCATCTTTGTTCCGCATCTGTTCCCCTTAGATAGTAGACAGAGGTGTGTTTGCATCTGTGTCAGATATCTTGTCTCAGATTAACTCAGGTATATGCATGTACCTAATCTTCTAAAGATTAAGCGTGCACTGACTTAATTATGACTGAGAACATTACTTAACAACATTATGCATTGCACAATCCCCATGTTTATGCATGATGTAAATACAAAGTCAAAAATGTATTCTACCCTTTCATCTAAACTAGACATTTAAATCAAACCTGTCATGTGGGTAATGTCTGTAAAATGAGAGACGACAAATTAACAAGCTACATTTGGAAAATAATTTGAGAAAAAATAACCAGAAAGGGACATTTTGAAATGGGACATGTAAATGCTTTAGCATGTTGCATTACAAATGCTAGAAAGCATTAGAAACTAGGCTATTAAGGTGGATGCTCAAGGAGATAATCAGTTTTTTCAATGTATACAAATGCAAACTCCCTCCCCACACATCCAAGGCATCAACCACCACAAATAACTTCCCAATTTGCAGGAATATTATATTGTATAAGATTAGATCATATATTTAAATAATAGTCACCTGTTCTTAGTAGCAGCAAACTCTGGAGAACTATGATTGGAGGAGTTGTCTGATTTGTTTTCCTGTGACAAGAGGCTGCTGTCCGGTAACCTCTGGGTGCTGGGTGACACCTCCCGGCTTCAGGGACGGAGATTGGGATGGAGATTGAGACATCAAAATACTGTAAGTTAATGTTACAACACATTCACATTACCTGATCAGAAAAAGTGGTCTTAAAGTGCCACAATCCACAACCTGAGACTTGACTATTGTTGACATTTTAGTTGACCTTTTAGAACTAAATGTGACAAAAACCAAGAAAGTGTTCTTTGATTTTAGCTGTCACCACTACACCGCAGGCAACAATGTGATTACTGGCCAAGAGGTAGAAATTGCAGAGTCTTATGAGTACTTTGGTACTACAGTAGACAATAAGTTAACCTTTGACAGCAATACTTACATGATCTATGAAAAAACCCAGCAGCATCTACTCTGAGGAAGCTGGTCAAGTTTCATGTCGATAGATCTTTTAATGAATCAGTTCTTACATTCACTTTTACCTGTTAGTATGCTTCCCTCACTGTCTAACAGAAAATGGTCTAGGGTGGTAAATATCTGCAGAAAAATCACTGGTATTAAACAGAAAAGTCTGTTCTATATAGCAAACCATTGTTAAAGAAAGCATCTGTCTATCTGGTCTGACAGATCCTATCTCCTACATCCAGAGACAGTAATATTCCATGGATTTAAGCCTCATATAAGTAAGTAATTAGTATTAAGCATAATCCATTAGGTGATTTTGGTTGCTATGAAGCTCCTGTTCAGTTGTTACAACCCAGAAATCATGTAACATTTTAATAGTTCTGTAATTCAAGAAACACCAAAGCACAACAAACAGCGTAAATCATTCATAATCCCCTTTCTTAATCAAGACAGCTATCCAACAAGAGCCTATATCTTCCACAGTGTATCTTCCATTAGCTGAATTCCTCATTTTAATGTCCTTGTTTCCATCTGTTGCAACACTACTCTCTCCTCACTACCCACTCCCTGCTTATCAGTTCTGCTCCGTCCTCTCACCTCCTCTCTTGGACCTCCTGGATGTTCTCGATGCCAATGGCGCTGCTGCGACGGGAGCTGAAGGGCCCAGACTTTTTCCTGGTTGGGCTTTTTCCAGGAATTATCAATGACTGACAGCAGGTAGGGAGAGGAAAGTCAGACACACTATGGGGACAGTGTAACCGTTTCACAACCACAGTAGAAATGAAATACGGTACATGACAAGGTAGGCTACTGGAAGTATCTATATGTAAAATATATGTACTGTGAAGAAATTATGAACTGATGGACTGATGATGTAATGACACATTTGGCAACATGTTTTACAAATCCATGATGCAGTGAGCTTCAGACAGGAATTTATTTTATATTAACACACAAGTTAAGATAGATTTTCAGATTAATTCTCTTATTTTAACTTTTATATCAGGCTTTAGCGCCTTTTTTCCCTTTGGAAAGCCTTCTGCTGGGTTTTCTATTTAGTTATGATTTAAGTATTGAGGTCAGATTGAAGAGTTTACTTGTTCAAATTTCAAAATGTCTGGTACACACTTCTAATTTAAGATGCGGTATGATTCATCATGAGTTACTATGTATAAGAACATAAGTGGGAGTCTGCGCACCATTTTCTTTACTGACGTTATTGCTTTTATCTCAAAGTGTTTGATAACAACTTTAAAAGTCAAATGAAGTGAAGGAATTCATGCATGAGGCCCTGAGATCTGCTGCCATGGAAAGCATAACATGAAACAAGAAAACAGGAATCATTAAAAATGAAATCATCTAACTGTAAAAAAGTATTTACAATACAGGAAGGATTTAGGCCAAAGTAAATGAGCTATAGCATCTCTCAGTCCATGATAAATCATTCCCTCTGTCATAATACATGAATGCAAGGGGGTTTAGTCACTGTATGAATCAATGAAATGAATGAAATTATAATTAAAACTATAACTAAGCAAATGGCATAATTTATTAAACCTACATATCAGAAAATCTCTCACAGCCACAGGAACTAAAACATTGAGCAGGCACATTTGACTCTAAAAACTACTAATTGTACACTCACATGATAAAAAGACATTAGAAAAGTTAAGACCAGAGACAAAAAAATAGTAAACAAGAAGGGAGAAAATATACATGAACCTCTTCTATGGTTCCTATCCCTATGGCACTGCCTCGCCGTCCATATTTACTGGGACTTTTCCCTGGGACAAGCAATGACTTAGGACCAACAAGGCAGGGCAGGGGAAGCAGAGAGAGAAAAGAGATGATAGATTGAAAAAGCAGGAGGGGTAAAGAAAAGAAAAGAATACATCATAAGATCTCATGCGCACAACACACAGAATTTCAACAACACGGTGCAAAAGAGCTTAAAAAGGAGCTCACAGCATGACTTAATAGAGGACACATGATATTAAAATAACAGTGAGAAGCTTTTTGGAGCAAAAGCAGCCTGGGGTTCGACACAGGAGGGCACAGCAGTAGATGACAGCAGTAAGAGGGCCACCGAGGTAGCAGGCATGTCAGCAGTTTCTGCCCTGAAGGATACAGGTCGGTTTAGTGATGCATTCAGAAGTAACAAAAGGGCAAAGAGGACACAATCCAAATGGGTAGCTTTTAGAAAACTTTAATTCTTTCAGAATTGGGGTTAATTTAATTCTAATTCAAAATATCGTCAATAACCAAATTCCACACTGCAAATGAACTGAGTTGAAACATAATCAACCCCACCTTTGAAAGAAATACAAACAGGACAGTGAGCTTCTTATATTTGTGGCTTGTGCCATGCATATACTAGAGCGACACATGCACATATACACGACTGCGTAGAGAAGTTATAACATTTACAGGAGGGTGCAGTCATGACAAAAGCACATTAAAGAGGGAGGGAGTCTGGGTAGTCAAACAGCTGCTACACTGAGCTCACTTCAAGACCCAGGACAGAGACTAAACCGGGGCTCACAAACAATCAGAGTCACCTGGTAGTGAGGAAGGAAATTGTTGAATTCATTCCACAATGGACACACTATTTTTTTTTAATACTAGATTTGTAACTGTCACACTATGGGGTGATGAGGATTCTCTCAACAGATGAGAATGGATGAAATGCTGAGAATGAATTATGCTGTTAATTTTCCAAACAAAAAAAACTTGTCATTAATAGGAACTCTATGAGCTGTAAATGGAAAAAGGTAATCAGTGAAAGCTGCTTTAGTACAAAGCAAGAATGAATTTAAAATGTCAGGAATGAAAGCGAGCGCTTTGATGTTAAACTACTGATGTAAGTAAAGTGTTAAAGTGCTGCTGGTAAGAAAGAACCGGGGTTAGAGGTGTGCGTATGTGTATTTACCCACTGCTGTGAAAAGGTAGAAATACTGTAGAAATACTGTATCATGAATGTATGTGTTGGGTGGGCATCATATGTGAACCAAACTGCGTTACTTACAATCCCTGGGGTTTTGGGGCTCTCTGCGGGATTGTGGGTAAAGCTGCCACTGTGACTAGTGGAGACTGTGTGTGACTTCTTGTTACTGAGGCCCATGGCGTCCATAGACTGGCTTCTGCTGCGGATGACCCGCTACAGAGAGAAACGAGGAGATACTGTCAGTGGATCCACTTTGATACTATGTGGAAACGCAACACACTGACCAATATTTCAAGGCATTATATACCACACACGTACAGTATATATGAATCTATGCTCAAATTAAGTCCAAATTAAGTCCATTTCAAATGCGGATGTACTGTACATGTGCATATTAGTAAATAAATACACACAGTGTATGTTTTATTCCCACTGTTATTTCACAAATTTTGGTCATAATCACTGGAACATATTGACTAATATGTTCCTAATTATATTACGTATGCAGATATATTTTATGCATTGTCAGAAATGTTCATTTTTTTAATAGACTGCTCCATTTGGCCAATTATTTTTAAATAAATATTTAGTTTTGTCTACTGCTACTCATACTGTCAATATGACTACATACTGAACCTATTTCGAAGAGCTTATACATGTGATCACTTTAGAATAAACGTGATGAATTTCTGAGGGCACAAATGTGTTTAATGTGTCTGTATCTGTGTGTGCACATGTACATATACATGTTTGTATGCAGGAATATTTTCGAACACTTAGGGGCAGTGCAGGTCAACAGGCAGGAGGGAGAGACTGCGTGAAAGAAATGTAGGTTCACAGAAGGTCGAGATGAGTGTAGGCTTTGAAGTGTAGGAGGATGAAACCGCATTTCCTATGTACTCAGTCGTCATTCAACAAAGGTGAGTCTATAGTGGGGTTTTATGTCATGGGAGGGGGAGATGAGACACAGCGTGAGCAAGGAAGACCAGGACTATGAGAGAAAGTAGGAGAGACAGCAGGACGGCAGAATCTACACAGCTTGACAGAGGCAGGGAGAGAGAGAGAGAGAGAGAAAGAGAGAGAGAGCGTGTGGCATCTTTGCACATGTAATTTGTGGAGGTGTGAAAGAGAGAAGGAGAGGCGGCACGATAGCTCTCGACAGGTAGAAAGAAAAAGAGAGAGAGGATTTGTGGGATGGTATGGGAAACAGATGGATCTAAAGAGACAACAGAGAGACAGAGAGACTGAGATAAAATGGATTCATTTCTCTCACATTGCAGAGAAATACAGAAAAGATGGCTGAGAACTAGTCAGCGACTCAGAGAAAAGAGGAAAAACAGCAAGGGAACACTTGCCCATGGGGAGACATGCAAACTGCATCATCAGCTCCCTAATGAGGGGTCATTAAATCGTTCATCAGGCACACACAATCACAGCTCCCACTGCTGTGCCTCAGCGGCTGGGCTACGCTCCACCACCCCTAATGGTCATTGATGGAGCACTCTCAGTCAGTGCCCTTCATACACAACAGGATGCTTCCCAGTCTCAAAACCACACCATCATGTGAAAACACACCGAGTTCAGCAGTCCAAGCCAAGTGAGGGAATCAAATGCCACAGGACTGGTCCTTTGAGATACTGACAATTTTTTATGCTTTGTTTTCTCATGTGTGAATACCCAGAATCCCAGCCAAGAGACAGGGGAGGAAAAAAAAGCATCCTAAAAGTTTCTCCACTCATTACCATTCTCTCTCATGCATGTGGAGTTGCAGATTAACAGTGCATCTCATCAAATGAGGGATGGAGCTGTACCTTAAAGGATTCAAAGAAGCCTCCTCCTCCTCCTCCGCCTCCGTTCTCCAGCTTATCTTCATCTCCACCCATACCCATCATGGATTGGCTGTTGATGTGCAGCTCCTCATACAGAGTCTCCAACAGGGCTGAACGTGTACGCTCCTGAAACCAAACAACAAGGACAGTTCACACAAGTACTGGCACTTATCTGAAATTTGACAGATGCAAATTAGTTAGTGATTTAAAATTAAATCATGTGGTTAGCACAGAAGAAAATGATACAACATCACCACATCAGGATGTTAAACATCAGGACTAGAGCTCATTTGCTTTGTGGTTGGTTGAGAAAGCATAGATGAAATAAATCTATGTTGTCACTTGAAATTACTTCCTTTGAAGAATACAGCCAGCAGGATGCACATCTATGCAGGTGTGTGCTTATGTGTGCACACATGTACACACACACTACAAGTATTCACACCTCCATGCCGATGTTTGCATTGTAACACTCTTCTCACCTCTAGCTTGGCAAACTTCTCAGCCTTGTAGCAGGCGTACTCCGCATTGATGAGCTTGGTGAAGAGGAACTCACGCAACTCTGGGCCCTGAGGAAGGCATACATAGAGAAGAGAATGCAGAGTGAAGGAAGGTTTATGATGTCTGCTTGTAAAGTGGAATTTACTTTGTGCACTGGTGTGACCACTGACCTTTTTGAAGATGGCAGGATCAGGCAGAGCAGGCCCAAAGAAAGGTACATCATCCCTCGCTGTCACAGACATCTGGAGGAGAGAGCAGAGCTCAGATGACCAGAGGCTATGAAACCCCTTTGCGAGACACACTGTGATACATGATACATATCACTGGTGACACTTTTAAAAAAGACACACAGAAGAATACAAGCTCCTGAATAATGAATGAGTGAATGCAAAAAGGGTTTTACAGGTCACACGTGTCCTCAAAACCAACCTTGTAGGTGACATTGTCTGTACAAGCGTTCTCCACCTGCACCACCACATATGCATGCAGGAAGTTGGACTGGATCATGTCTGGTACAAAGGGTGTGTTCTCCTCCTGGAACACGATGGCTACAATGTCGTTGCCTATGTGCCTCTTCCTCTGCAGCTGGATGACACAGATAAACAAAACTAACAAGAGCAGACACATCTTTAATAACCAGTTAGAGAATCACAAACACAGGCCTGTCTGTCACAGAATCATTTCAAGGATTTGCACTAAAAGATTGACTGGGAATATATACACACACCTATTAACTGACTGTTTTTGTGAATTGCTACTGTGACACCAGTTAAAGTTGATCCAGTGCTGTATCATGTCTTCATTGGTATTTTGTTAAAAGTCCCTATACACTGAATGTAGCCATGACTAGGCTTGAATAATTTAGATCCAAGCTTTCAAAGGCTGTTGATGGTGTGAACATGAATGAACCTGAATACCAGTGGAGGCAACACAAAATAAAACAGAAATAGTTAATGATAATACAAATGGCTGAGTGTTAGTGACCAAAATCATGGCTGTTGAATGGCTGTATTCTCCTTGTTGCCAAAAAGCTTTAAGTAACCAGAAAGACCTTCGTGCACTTGGAGGACGGAGCGCCTGATATTAAAATTTTATCCAAGCAATATCTTTTAAAAAGCTTGGTGTTTGCCAAGCATTAGGGGCAACTTCTTCCTCTGCTGAAACATGAATCGATGTCGTCACCTTGTTGCCTTTTGCTAAGAACTCTTATTTCGGGCTCGCAAGCTCACATAAATATCAGAGAACATATGACTTTTCTGTCTTCATTGGGGTGAATTTCTTGTTTGAGACTTGTTAAATGCTGTCCAGAAATGTCGCAATCAAACAGTAAAATACTCAAAAAATACTATGATGCTGGAAGAACGTCAAAATGAATTCTGTTCAGCCCACCAAAATAGATTCTTATCATGGAGACAGTGTGACCCAGGCCTTTCAACAGCATGTGAGTGGAAGCACATTTATCAGATTTTGCAACCAGATAGAGTTTGGTGATAAACAGAAATGCTCAGTGAAGACAGTCTTGGCAAAAACAGACCCAGCTCCCGTGTTGCTCCTCAGTAAAAGCCTCCAACATCGTGACACCTGCTCAGCAACAGCGAGCGTTGATTACCCTCCATCAATCATCATGCTATTTAGCACTACACTAGTACTGCCTTTTAACAAAGCCACTTCACATTTGGTGATATTGACTTTAGTGTTAGCTGGTGCTGCTATAAAATGTCTCAAGAGTAGATCAATTGTGGGCACAGTACAACACAGCAAATATTTAATCTGGGCTTTATATATGATTCTTTTCCAGTATATCAGCCCGATTACTTTACAGCCTCTGTCTGTTATGTCATTCTGTTTGTTCACATAAGAGCAATCAACCATCTGTTTCAGGCTTGTTGAAGTTATAACAGCCATACATATGCCATACACATTAAGTACATGCCTAATGAATAGAAAATGTTTTAAATACTCAAAAAGATGATGAAATTCTGGGTACTTTTTTTGTCAAAAATGTACCTTTTCCCATTTTGAAGAAATGTCTCAGCATGTAAGACAGTGGTGAAGGCTGAAAGGGGAACAGGATACATGTGGCTGCAAAAGCAGAGCGGCCGGGTTACTACTGCATCATCCCTGAGCTTACTGGCTGTCAGATTTAATATTTACTCACACAAGGGCTTTCTGAACCCAGATAGCTGAATAACATTCATCCCACTTTCTCTGTGCAGATGGACTGCGTAACTCGAGCGTCATCACGGACAGCTAGACACTTAAAATGAACTCAGCAAGCGTGGGTCTGGATTGAGACACATGACATCTGTTAATGCTGTATATCCGCTCAAATCAGATCAAATTCAGTCAAATCAGGCCCCATTAATTCTGCGCTTTCTCCATCCTGAAATAATGCTATGTTATTATGGCTGCACCTTGCCTCCTTTTCTCGAGTTCCCTCATGAATCATCCCATGTGGGTGTTGTTTATGTCTTCTGTTTCTCTTCATGCCTTGGCAATATGGACAGTCTGTGCAGGGTTACTGTGGTAACTAAGTTCAAACCACTCTGAGAGGCAGCGAAGAGCAGCTGAGGACTAATGCAAGCTTATTGCAACATGGTGTCAACGAAGTCTTCAGCTTCAAAACTACAGTAACTAAAGTGCCAGAAGATAAAACTGCAATGTGTGGAAATGACAACCCTCAAAAAATGATGTTTCTCTAGGACAAGAGAGTAAGTGAGGACATCAAACCTGCAAACCTACATTTCAGCAACATCTGTGGCGCACTTGTAAAGCACAAGTAGGGATTTAAAGGTAAAGTAAAAGTTCTTGAATATTCCATTTATGATTTTAGTTATCACTTTGCACCTCAGAACTGGGGCAATGACAGATTATAATTATTTGTCTTACTTAATCAACACTTTGGATTTCAACCACCCTGACACATTAGCTTCTGCTGCTGCTGCTACAGTCCGACACATGAAGAAGTCACAAGAAGAGACCTTTACAAATCAATTAGTCAAGGATATTGAAAACTGTGCTGAAACAGATATTAGTTACCCTGTTAATTAATCACTGGAATGTAACTGTACCTGCTGCGAGTCTCCCTCTGTGTAAGGCAGCTTGGTGGACACATGGAACATAATCTCCTTATTATGGAAACTTGTGTAGTAAGATTCTGTCCCTGTCTGCCCGTGAGTGACATCCAGGCCACCCCGAAACCTGGAGAAGAAAAGGAGAAGCAGAAAGAGGAGATTTAAGGGCAGAAGCATGAAAAAGAAAGAGAATAAAATGATAGGAGATGGCAAGGAGGGGATTGAGGTGACCAACTAAGAGCAAGACAGAGAAGAGAGAAGAACAAAGCAGTGTTAGGAGTGGAACATAAGTACGTGCCGTCAGAACACCCGGTCCTTCTACGCTCATTCATCACTGAGGGAATGCCAAGGGCACTTCTTCTGCCTATTCAATCATGATGTCAGCAACACTACAAATATCAGGACACTCTAACTCGCTTTTTCAGGGATTAATTTAAAGCCAAGTCTGATCAATAGCAAAATGAATGATGGCCCGCTTCTGACAAGACATGAGGTAGAGCGCTATACTAAGAATGAACCAAAAAGCGCTTAGTCTGCTGTTGAGAAATAGGAAGGGAATTGAACTGAAAAACATCCAAACCCTTTAAAGTCATGAAGCTCGATCTTGTGGCCCAGAAATTCCAAGAACTCGACAAAGGCAGGGCTTTCTTCCATGTTGCCAAACAGCTCCTCCTCTGATGTCTGTAAGGAGGAAGTGAAGGACATTTTCAGGAGGAGTGACCTCAAAAGCAAAGATTAGGAGCAGTATCTCTGCAGTGTACACACCTGGCCAAACTTTTGATAAATAACCCCAAATTTGAAGTTATTGCTGATCACATGCTCATCAAAGGTGACAATGAGCCTTGATGCCTGAGGATGAGAGGGTAAAGTGTCCAGTAAGTTACGTGGAGGTAAGTGCCAAGAGAAATAATTATAATTGAAAAATATCACAATGAAAAATAGTGCCTACCTTTGGGTAGAGGACAGGGTAAAACCTATCCACGTTTACCTCCTCACAAACAAGCTGTAAGTGAAAAGGTACGTTTTAATTATACTGTACGCAGAAAAATATTTTTATGACAATCTATTTGGCACAATATTAACTGCCTACCTTGGCCATCTGAACCACATTGGGGAACTCGGTAAGGCAGGAGATGGGAATCACATCATGGTGGGTTTTTAGCTTGGTGCTGAAAGTCAAACAGCTTGAAAAGTCAACATGCTCGCTGTTTTATTACTAATCCAAATCAATTCTCCTGCTTTAATGGTTTCTTTCTTTGATGCTTTCTTGCAGTCATGCAAGTGAATCACAAATTCCAAGGGGACCTTTCCAATAGATGCTGTGTGGAGCTGGGAACATAATGGTCTTTACACTTCATGTATTTGTGCAAAGATTGCTTATGAGAAAGTCAAATTACTTTTCTAGGGGGTCACTGATCTATCCAAAGAGGAAAAGCCAGTGAGTTCTACAAAGTGATCTATGTCTAGAAAGTCAGAACAATTGATAGTAGCTCACATTTAGTGAGATAATTACTGGAGTACTTTAAATTACTTAACAATTATTCTCAGGGGTTAGTTATACAGCAGCCACTTAGTGTATTGACCAATGCAGGATCGCATACACTGTTCACATTCTTGTTGCCCCAAAAGCATCACAATACAATTGCCACAACTGTTCACTAAATCAAAAAAATGTACATTTAGAGAAAACGCTGAATTTCAAGGCAACAAACAAGCCACAAAATGCTGATAATTGACTGCTCCCCAAGCCCCTCCCATGAACAGGTCCAATCATAGCTTAGCAACCATAACTAGGCACCGCAGGTAAGCTTCAGATTTCCTCACATGCTGAAGTGGTGTGCATGGGCCTGTAATAAGAGCAACAATTTTGAGCCTTTCCAAAAACATAAGTGTGTAAGGAATGGATTTTTATTGGATTTGGGGAAGTTTACACTCCAGCAACCCAAGCCAATTATTTCCTGAGATAGCGTTACATTTGCCAAACACAGTGGTTAGTCCTAAAAGCAGTTTCTCTTAAAAAGTGAAAACATACTGAGAGTGTAAGCTAAGCAGCCAAACAGGGTTAGACTGTAATCCAAGTTATCATACTAAGATGAACCAGCTCTACACTGCAATACAAGAACAATGCTTATTTTTTATTTCCATATCTAACTAATGGATGCTGACCGTTTGACCCGGGACATATAGCTTTAGCCTCAGTCTTTTAGCACAATATCCTCTGAGTTATCAAATGTATTTTTAAGACCCCTTTGACAAGATTCTTGTTTTAAAACCAATCAGCTGGAAACATTAGAAGGTCAGTTTTCAATCAATTCATGGAGCTAAAGTTATCCTCATTAGCTAGCTACAACTGTTAAAATCTGCAAGTAACAGTTGCCATTTTAAACAGAAGAATCCAAACACCAAACAACTTTTAATCTTTATTTATGCTAAAGAATATAAGTTGGTGTTTTTACTGTGTATAGTGTATTAATGGTAAAATTTTAAAAAAGAGATCATGGCTAGTGTAGATCTTTGTGTACAGTCAGTACTTTAAATATGGACTGTGAGTCAGTGCGTGTGACTACAACAGCTGAGGGGAGTGAGTTTGACTGGGGTGATGGAGTGAGTGTGGGTGGTGCCCACCCAATGGAAAACATCACCAGGTAAAAAATGTTGAGGGCTGAGTGACTGTTACCTCGCTACATACTCATCCACTCTAAAGCTCCATTAACAAAGAGGGAATGCAGCTATTAAAATCTGGAGTGGAGTCTCTCGGGTGCTAAAATTAATTCACAGGTTATGTGGTGCATTGAGTTCTGCCTCTCTCCCCCTCGTCTGTCTTTAGCCGAGTGTGAAGGAGGAGAGCATTTCAGAGAGTGAGTACGAGGTTGGGTGGGTGGGAGGCATTATACTTGTACAACACGAATGAATAGTGTGCTGATTGTTGAGCACTTTGTGGCACAGTTTTTTACGTCAATATTTATAGGGAGAGGCTTGAGTGCTGTACCACACAAACATTTGAACGCTTATATTTGTACTCACAGTATTACACAACGATTAGAACATAAATGACTAACACACATCTCTATTGGACTCAGGGACATGTTTTGTTGTGTTTCTAAGGATACGAAAGCAGCATCTTTTGCTAATCTATGATTGTCTTCTTATTTCAACAGATTAATTGAATTATTTCAATTAATTTTCATTAGATTCATTCATTATTTACTTAATAAAAAAAACATGCATAAAACTATTTCCTGGCAAGCCGAGATATTACATTTATATACTACTAAATTGCAACAGCAAATAAATATTTTACAGGAAATGTAATACCGCCTAAATCACAATGTGTCTGTAACCTGACACGCCAGATGGTTTGTTACATAGAACCATCTGAGAAGTCATCTCGAAATTGTTTGGAAAAGGGCAGGCACTTTCAAAAAAATACTTGGCAGGTGATTGGATGAACCATCTGTCTATCACCGTCTTACCTTGCGAGCCAGCTGGATTCGTGACACTGATTGGTACAAGCGCATAACTTGAAGCCTGACAAAATGTATTCTCACATGATCTTATGGATGTCGTGATCTTGCGAATCCAGCTGCCTCACAAGGTAAACTCTGGGAAGTTCTGCCAAACCAATGTTCAGTGACAACATATTTCATTTTTTGCGTCAAAATATCCAATCGTACTAAACTTTTTTTTATGGTTATGTTTAAGCACCAGCAGAACTTGGTTAAAGTTTGGAAAAGATCATGGCTGGTTTAAAAAAGTCCGCAGTGAATTGAAGCACAACAGGTTTATTAACATTGAACTAAAATCACAGTCTTTCACTAACGTTGCACTTCATGACCTGTGAACAGAATTCAGGCAGCGATTACATTGGCCAACACAAAGTAACTGGGTAAACAATTTAGACATATATAGACATAATTTATAGGAGAAAGGGTTGTTCTGAACTATTTATTGTGACATAGCTGCAGGTTATGAGAAGCAGGACTAGTTGTGATGAAAACCTTATTTTTCACGTCACTGTGACTTCAACAAAGACCAACAGAAGCTCAATGGAATAAATGTCCACCTAGTCAGGTATTATGAAGCACTTTCTATAATGGAATTATTTAAATAGCATATTTCACAAACAAGATACTGTTAATGAGCCAATTTCACGTTGTAGAAGACAGATAAGCACATTCATAAAAGTAACAATCCTTTTAACAATAGTGGTGTGGACATTGTTTGCCTGTGTAAAATAAGCAGCACAAATGTGAAGTCATATCTAACTGAAGATGAAACTGATGGGAACAGTTATTTGGTAGCTTGTGACGTTACGCTGAAGCATAGCCTATTAATAGCAATCAAATTGTGAAATACTTTTTAATTCATCACTGTGGGAATGCTCTTCTTCCTGTGAGTCATTATTACTCAACTCAAAGTTATTCACGATGGGGAAAAAAAACAACAAAAAAAAAACTTAATCAACCCAGAACAGTCAAGTCATGTGTGGAAAGACTGTATGGAATTGTTCTGTTTGGGACAATTACATGTATATGCCAAAAATCACAGCATTACATGGATGTTTGAAGCCATGATTGTTGCAGGGTTATAGGAAGAAAGCTGCATTGCAGAGAGGAAAATAGAAAGAGAGACCAGAAAAAGGAAAAGGGGATAAAGGCAAAGACAAATTGCACCGGATATTGAAAAGGCAAGGACCATGAAGACTAAGCAACAGAAGCACGAATAGGAGAGAAAACAGGTCAGGGATAAAGATAATAGGAAATTGTACCGAAGCATCAAGCGCAGATGCTCTTGATCCCCAATGACATCATACTTCATGGAGAAGACCAAGTGGCCCAGGGCAGCATCCATGGTGTAATAATTAAAGTGTTCCTGGGGGCAGATAAGTAGAAGAAGCTTTAGTACAAGGATGTGCTGCTGACAGTAGTGGGTAACACAATAATAAAAAATGCTATAATAAATTAGAAATGGAGAAGGGAGATTAATCGTCCTCTAATTAAGGAAAGTGGTGGAACTGCCCTTGAGAGAAAGGTGTGAAACTAGGTACAATGTACCAACTTCTACAAATCTTACAGTATACTGAATGCACAATTCAGTGTTTTCAAGTATGCAAATTGTTTCACAGTTTACTATCATATAGCATAATATGTCAACACTGTGAATTTTTTTTTTCACTTTGTGTGATGTACGCACTTGTACATGTACTTCTTTATTTTATCAGTTTGGGAACGAATACTAATGGCATAGAGGTGTTGACAAAAGTAAAACTTTGATTTTCACGTCAGAAGCAGACAGTGGTTCTTTGTTTTTATCTTTTTGGAAAGCCCACATGTTGCTTCATGTTCCTGAAAAAATGTCCTAGTAGTTGTAAAGGTGACTAACCCACATGCAAATGATAACAAATGGACCCACATACAAACCCAGAACATTTTTCTTTTCCTTCATCCCCTTTATTTGTATAAAATAATATAAATTCTTTTCAATGTAGTCAGAGAAAAGTTGAGAAAAGTTGATTTCAAGTGCACTTTCCCCAGCCTATTGGTAAGTGAGAAGTTAAACTAGTTTAAACGAATCAAGATGGATATTTTGTTTACCCATTTTTCTCATCCTCACCTTGCCCATAAATTGTTTCCTGTAGATCTTGGCGGTGCTATTGGTCTCCAGTTTGATGTGGGAGGTAGGACAGGGAGTTTGATCTGCCTCTGGTGGGTCTTTAGGCTCATGATTGGTTCCCTCAATCCAGTAACCTCCAAACTGGGGCAGCAGGATGAGTGGAAAAGGGCTACGACGACCCAGAACCTGACAGTGATGGAGAATAATAACGTTGAGAAAGAACACTGATACCTAACTACTAGTTGATGTGTTGCATCAAGCATAGCAACTCTTTCATTGTTGCAGGAAATCATCTTCTTTTTTTGACTTTTGCCTTTTATCTTAGCCTATAAAATATATAGAGTGTAGTGTGAGTTATTTGTGCAGAAAGTAAACTGTGTGTACCTCATGAACGCTGGGATAAGGGATGTAGTCCTCTTCTGTCTGCAGGGGGGGGGAACGAATATGAGTCATGCTGACAGTTAAACTTTCAGTTTTGGTTTTTTGAGAAACATAAAAATGAATATAAATACCGTGACAAGTGATCAACTATCATGCAGTTCTACATTATCCATGGTTCTTATCCTTCAAACCTGACAGAGGCAACATTAGCAGCCTTGCTGACAAATTTCTTATTCCACTCTAGTGAATACATAACCCTTTTTTGTTAGCAGGTAACAGTTATCTGATACTTCAATTTGTACTCATTGCATTTGTTATTATTATGTAACTGTTGGGACCCATTTAAGAGAGACTCGGTGCTAAAACCTCTAAGTATTGATGTGAAAATAAGGACAGCATAATCTTTCACTTTGAAAAAGAAAGTCTTGTGAGATAAATTTATATTGCGGAAGCTCACTGCTCACTGGACATCACATAATAATGAACCTTTCATCTCCAATTTCACCTCCTGATACATGCTGCTGCTATTTACTTTTGGCTTATCCACTTTCTCTCAGTTTTAAATAGTGATTTTCTCTATTTCCACAGAATGCCTTTCGACAACCCGAGCAGAGCATGCCTGCACTTGGCCCATTACAAATTTATGACTATATGTAGCAGAAGTGACAGCAAGATCAGGAAAGCAAATGTTTTCATTCAACGAAGTGAAAGTCCCACAATACAACACTTCTTATGCCACTGCATTAAAGACATTTTTTAAAATGCTGGCTCTAGACAGAAGCTGTTGCTTATTGTTGACTCTAAAAAGAGACTTATACAAAATCCAGATGTTTTTATTGCTGTTTAAGATAGATGAAAATCACAGTCTCCACTGTAGCAGCGTTACATATCCACATTTCTCAATTAATCGAATAATTGTTTGGTCCGTAACTGGTAAAAAGTACAGATCACAATTTCCTGAATTGCTTCTGTCCAACCAATATTTGCTCAATATTTAGTTTAATATCATACAAGAAAACAGTCTACAATATATACTGATAGTTTAGACAATAGTGTGCTTAAACATTGCAGCAACTGTTGGATTTACAGAAAGCCTTTCCTGTTTCAGCATGACAATGACTCCATGTGCAAAGCAAACCAAAAAGAAATGGTTTTCAGGTTTGGTGTGCACAGGTCTTATCGCCCCAACATCAGTTCCCAACGTCACTAATGCTCTTTTGGCTGAAAGGGAGCAAATCCCTGCAGTCAGGTTAACACTCACAAACTCACAAAGCATTCGAGTGATACACTTTTGGCCATAATATATAGGTGGCATTCCCCTTTAATTATATATTCCTATAGAACAATGGATATTTCCACACTATGCTGTATAGGAGCCTTTATATGAGTTTTTACTTAAAACTCTAAAACTACATTACACAGATTTGAGGGTATCGCCCAACCCTCACCAACTTGCCTGATTGTTCTCAGTCCACAGCTATAAATAGTTTTATATCCTTCTTTCTAACGATTATCATCTATTGTGTGCCCTTTCTGACTTGACCCCAGACCCCCTGCTGAGAATATCCCCCAGTCTTCAATGCCAACTGCGGTAGCCTGTCTAGGTAATAGGACGGCGGCAGATTTTGAAGTTCTAGTCCCCGTCGAGTTTATAACTCAGCCGGTGAGCATCCTAAAGCCTGTCTGACAGCTGATAAGGAAAGGTTTATAACTCTGCCATTACGGATGTTTTACCAGACTGTGGTCTATGAGGAGATGTGAGGATTTGCGACTCACTTTGAGGGGGGGAGGGAGGGGACATCTTTGCTCATCCATTCTGCAACCCTGTAGAGGGAGAGAAAAAAAAAAATAATAGCACATTCACAGAGCAGGTGAAATATGTACAAAACTTGTTTACACATGTGCAAAGATACACACGGTCAAGTTCCATGAAATTTCTTGCAAAGCATGACAGCGCCAGATTATTCCTTGTGACAATAATTCATGTTTACCCGACACAAGCACAATCAGATGGGCAGCAGAAAGAGGAAGTAAAAGAGGAGTGATATCTCAGGGTCAATAGCGGGCCATAAAGTGCCAAAAAGAGCTTTCCATGTACTCTATCTATTCTTATTCTGCTGACTCATAACTACTGACAGTTCCCAAAGCCCAGAGGGAAGCATTAATGATCAGTGCCCCCTTTGTGTCTAATACCCTACAGTAAGATTTGAAACTTATCAAATTTGATGCACAATTTTTTAGGGCTATAAGGACGATGAATCAAATGGAAATTGGAAATGCTTTCATTAAATTCATTCTTTGAAGACTGTTCCACTGCTTCTGTTTCTGTTTCCCTCCAACATTCCCTTTACTTTTTGTTGGAGAATCTGCATTTCTAATAATAAAATATGCTACCGCTGTCTGTTCACTGTTATTCAGGTGCTGAACAACCAAAGATAAACAGGAAAACATATTTTTTTGATTTTGAATCCCCTCAAAAATCTCCAAATCACTCAGAATAGCTTTATAACCAAAATGAATGCATTAGCAATACATATTTTCACACCTACACATCATCATGCCTTTCATGCCTGTGATTCTTTGTTTCCAGCAACTTCTAAAAGATGTTATTGTTTGAGATCTCAGTGTTTTACATATTCTAAGCCGAAATAACAGGATGTATGCTGAAGATGTGACTATTCAGATAGAAATGGTCCTGCCAATGTTATGTTGATTGCAATGCCAATACTAAATGGTTAATTTCACCACTTAAGAGACTATGCATGTAAGAAAAAATAGACTTTGTCTATTTAATTCAAGATCCAAAGAAATAGAAATAGAAAATTCTATTATAATTCAGTTAAAAGGTACATTTTGTCCCTTTTAACTGTCAGAGACACTCTCAGATCAAAGTTTCTTATTAAACTGTGTTGATGTCTTTTCATTGGCTTATTTAGAATCTACTGTTCTTACTTCAGGTTCATGTTACTTTGGAGTTGAACATCAACAGCTACAAAACAAACTATATTCCTACAGATACCTCAGTATACTAAAGAAACACAACAATATTTCACATATCTGATGATGCAGGCAAAACTACTCAGCTGTAGAGGAGACACAAAGGCCCTGTTCAACACATTCAGAAGCATCAGGTTTCTAAAGACAGCCTGAGGCTGTCACTGCTAAAATACAAAAAACACATTCATGGCAAATAGAAGAATACATAGACACGCACATAAAAGTGTTGCAGTTGCAGGGTTGTGATCTGGAATACAAAAATAGCAGGAAAAGCAGAATAACTTGAGTCTCAAAATAGAAATAAATGGAAGTTTTAAGTCCAAATCGAGTGAAACTTTGAGGATGGTGTTTGATTAAAGCCTGAGAAGGAGAACAGACGAGTTTAGGCAGTGAGTAGAAAAGGCAGAGTCGGAGGCCTCGAACAGTACCTGCATCCTCTCGATCATGGCAAACAGGTCCGAGTTCTGGGGGAGAGAGTTGACACAGATCCAAAAAAAGGACATGGATTTGATAGTTTGCAGAGCTGTGTTGATATGCTTTCCCTGCTGTCTTCACTCATCCTTCAACTCTGCTCACTACAAAAGCAGGCTGTGCAGTCTCAAGACACGAGACCTCCTGTTGGAATCTCTGACACCCTCTAATTCCATATTTCACTATGACAGCGCTCTCTAATGCATTCCCTACCCCACTTGACACCAATCTCACTGAGGCTTCATTCAACGCCAAGAGAATCGTTCCTCCATGCTTCAAGACAAACACACTGTAAACAAGTAACTCTTAGGGGGAAATGAGACTCAAAGCTCCATGGAGCTTCTCTCTGTTGCTACAGCCAACAGCTCATCTGACTGTGCTCAACAGCCAAATTAGCTGGAAGACAGTGTGGTTTTGGTGTCTGAAGCACTCGGTTCATTTAATGTATGAAAGAGACACATTCAACGTACCAGGTAAGAAGCAGATACAGAATGTAAAAAGCAGGCAGTAAAAATAAATTGACATGGATGGTCTGGCAACTGGTTTTTCCTGTCAGCCGTGTTTAATCTTGATGTTTTGTAATCAACATGTGTCCAGGTGGTGTACTGATAGCAGTGCTGCTCATTAAATAAAGAGGCATCAATCCAACTACTGGATTTATAATTAAACCCTGACCAAGCACTGCCACAGACCATAATTCTTTGTTTTGTCCAATGGTAAAGGTAGTGGTACAGCTTAAAGTAGAAGAAAACGCCTGCAGGCATGCAATTCTCATCTGCAGAGGCCACATTATAGATTTTGGATGCAGCTCCAGGCTGAGATGAAGGAGGAGACGATTCTGAAGGCAATGCTTGTAGTGGGTTGAGCCCTCTGCTCACCATGTAACACAAGTGGACTGAAGTGCCAAGCTGATGTTTCCACAACAGCTTAAATTTACTGAGGGGCACTGCATGGTTTGCAAAACACACACACACGCACACACACACATACACACAAAGCCACACATGCATGCATATAAACATTTTTTCACGCACGCATGTACTAAAACATACTCATATTCTTTGACGTACGCATATAAAAGCACACTCGCACAAACACTCCCACCTGACCCTGACCTAGTAAAGCCAAAGGTGCAGCCTCAATCTATTGTTGCATGTGAAAATAAACAGTGCCATATGATATTCAGGGAGATGCTGCTCTCCTGACTGCAAAACAAACATCAACAAACACTGTTCTATGTTGACCAGATTATCAGTGAACCACACAGACGCCACAGTGACATTATCAGGACTTAATCGCTCCTGAGGAAGAAAGGAAGCAACGCACCGCTGGATTGTGAAGGTGCTGCAGAACTGGAGCCATTATTTAAATGTTCTTAATGAAAGAAGCATTGTAACAGAATTAAAGCTTATAAAAGGGTTTTGACAATGCATATTGTCATTAGTTAAAAAAAACACACTTTCATTTTCTCCCCAGACATAGTTGATTCTGTGTGTGTTGGGCTAAAAAACAGATCTTGGAGCAGTGGAACATGTATATATCTATACAAAGAACAAAAATCAATTATCTACTGTTCTACAACACCAAACATATATATGTCTGTCTCTAAGCCACCTTAAGAATTCAACAGAGCTAAAAGAATCTCTCACTTCTAGCAAGCGAAAAATACTCACATCACTGAGGCATCGTCTCTTGAGAAAAGGTTTACTGGAGGGACTGCTGAATTGTCCCTCCGGTAAGGCATTCTTTGCTATCCTGAGCTCAGTCATCATTCCACAAGTTACAGATGCAGGCGAGCTGACAAGAGCAACGGTGTTGATGTCACTCTCAGCCACAAGGAGAAAGGCGAGATTGACAATGACACTTTGCACTCACTGTTGCACAGGCGATAAACTAGTAGAGAAAAAGTTGATAGCTGTCAATCAGGATCCATATATCTGTGTGTGCGGTAAAAAGATGTGGTGTAATATCAGAATATAATTTCCTTTCCTTCCTCTTTCCTGTCACTCCACCTCCCGTAGACACACACAACTGTAGGAGGAAGGGAGGAGGATGTGACAATGCTTCTCCCCTCCCTGTGTACTCTACACCACTATCTTCTCTTTTTAATGCACACACACACTTAGACATACAGACTCTCACGAGGACATACACAAAACTGCACAGTTCTCTTTTTTGTTGAATTACAATATGATTCTCTTCCTCTTTTTTTTTTTTTATCTCATAGTTGCCAAGTCTTTACATCAGAAACACTTCTCTTCTGTTCCACACATAAAGGCAGCTATAAAAATGTAAAGAGGTCAGTGGAGGCATTTGTTTTACCTCAACTGTAATTAAGGACAAACCTAGAAATTTCCATTTCCATTTTACAGTTTATGTTTCTATACATTTTACAGCACATGTTGAGAAGTAGGTTATACCTGCAGTGCTCTTATAGATTCAAAATACTGATTATGAGCTGTTTTTCATATGCTTCTATATTGTAGTGGAGGCACTCAGACATATTTCCAATCCTTTTCTTGCATAGATAGTTTCTTAATTTAATGCTTAATAACATCAAGCAGCAATCATAAATGGATGAGAAAACGTAATAAATGAGGTTCTGGTGTTCATGGGGATGCAACAGACAGTTTTCACCGCATCATGTCCTTGGTAAAAAACAACAACATAAAAAAAAGTGTTATCACTTCCATTAGGGGAAGATATGTGAGACAGTCAAGCAGCCCCGCATGTGTAGATGCTACAGTCGGATGGAGGACTTAGCCAACCTCAGCATCTCTGAAATCATCTGTGCATAGTTAAACATTGCTATGACATGAGAGTACAAGAGATAGTGGGAGACAGAGTAGGAAAGCAGAGATAAAAAGAGAAGGGAAGCACTGTGGGATGAAAGGGGAGCTGTCGTTCTGTGAAAGCAGAGCCTTTTCTGTGCAGCTCTCTCCATCAGATGCACATCCAACATCAGATATCAACAAACACTGACCTACTTCTTAAAACAATACCGCTGAAAGCTTTCAAGAAGATAGATTCTAGCCATATATGTTAAGCGTTTTTTCAGTTTGTAATAGAAGATAAACACACTCAGCTAACCGTCCCCATTGATTTCCCTTGAAGAAAATCGATAGGAAGTACACAAAAGGAGGAGAGGTTACATGGTTTGTATAATAAGTGAACGCAAATATGGATTTTATGTGGATGGAGGTAACTTTCAGGAGAGTGCAGGAACAAATTATACCGCACCAAAATAGTCTTGCCATTATAACACTGGCTCATCTTGAGGTTACATTACATCACTGACTGTTTACCCAAGTCTAGACTGGCTTAAGTTAAATGCCAAACGGGGATTTGAGAACATTTACAGAGGAATGCTGAATACTAATTGCATACCTGGCTGCTAATCACATTTAATTGTTACATGATGGTAAAGTGTGAGAGAGATATTAATTACTATTCAGATTCAAACTATGCACCCTTCAGTTATAAAGCATACTGATTACGAAGCTGTATCGATCAGTGCGACATTTGAGCTCAAGCTGTTAAGAAAGTCAACCTGCTGTTGTACAGTCATGCTAGATTATGTGGTGTAATCTGATAGAACAATATGTACTAAAGAAGACCAAGACCAGCGACAAACAAGTGGAAAGAATCACAGGTTTGACTTGGTGTCTTCTCTGGGCTTCCAGACTTCGCAACTCCATGGATTTTACACACCAGAGTTCATTTACATGCCTTGGGGAGCAATACTATATATTTAAAAAAAAGTTGTATAAATACTTCTGTGGCTCCAATGATGTGAAATCCAGAGTGATGGAATTGCATCAGAGCACTGAGCAGAATCCATGTTGCTACTATCAGAGCGGTACGGAGGACAACACAGAGAGCAACAGTCTGTGGACAGACGCTGGAATAAATTGTCTGCTGGCACTTTGGGGAGAGGCTTGGATCTCCATTTCTCATGCTTCTACGTTGGAAAGTGGCGTCACCAGAGTACGTAGTTACTGACACCTACGTCGTTACCACAGCAACACATGCAGATAGGTTGATGATGTCTGGACACACAAATCCGATCTGATCACTTGCAAATAACAGTGCGGACAATCTGTCTTAAAGATCTGATTTGAGAAACAAATCTGATTTGCCTGCAGTCTGAACAAAGCCTTAGTCTCCCGCCCTCTGACAAAATATGGAGCCACTACAGAGAACACCCTCACTGTTTTAAAAGCTTGAGGGGTTGAGAGCTACACATCTCTTTTTCTTGAGTTGATTACCAGCAATTGCAGCATGTGTGTGTGCCTAAGAATGAGAGTGAGAGTACATGAGAGAGGCAGAGCGAGTGGCTGACAGATCAATTGATTCACTCATGGACTGACTGACTTGTCTCAATGGCTGAGTGAGTACAGTATGTAAGAGAGTACATTTGAGGGGCATTACATAATATCCATGAACCATACAGTCCAGAACTTTCTCTTCAGTCTGCAAGCTGAAGAGTAAAGCTCTGACTCCAGTACTTCATTAACTCCCCGCGACCAGAGCCCCATTTGATTTTACACAGGAAAATTGCAAATGATTTGCATCCAAAGCAATATCCCTACGCCTACTCACTCCAGATCCCTCCATTTATGCTCTCTGGTTTAGCCGCATCCTCAAAGGCAATATAGTAAAATGGAAAACTAAACTTCAAAGACAGTCAATCAATGGGCACATAAGCCTATCATTTCAGCCAGAGAAAATCCATTGGGGTCAATTCATCAGGTCTGGCTGCAGACACTAGCCTGACCTTGCTGTGGCCACCAGGGCCTGGGGGGGACACAAACAGAGTTCACACAGATGGCCGCCTCCACCCCATCAATGCCTCATGAGCTGGTTGATTGCCACAGAGGTGAGGGTCTACACAACTGAGTTTTCTGTATTCTGAAGCAGATCTCCTACTATCTTCAAAAAAGCAAAAAACCAGTATAGACAATGAGGTGCTTTATCTGTCTGTAATATAAAACACTACTTGCATTTTGATTCACATCTGTCGGGCATTGGCATGCACAATGCATTATTAGCGTTAAGTGCTTTATTCAGAAAGCAAAAACTTTGAACTTAAAGCACAAAGCTGCTGAATCCATTAGTAGCCATTTATTACTGTTGACCTTGACAAGGTATGCAGGTTAATAAAAACATTAAGACAAAAACACATAAAGTATGTGCATGGATCCTCATGAGTGGATGAACATATGATGTTGTTTGAAAAAGGATTTCTGTATTTCATTATTACCCCCTGACTTGGGGGTAATAATGTAACATGAATGAGTACATGAATCTACAGCCATGCTAGTGGCTCTGTGAGGCTGCACTTAGGCACAGCAGTGCTTTGCAGGTGTATTATTTACCATATTCACCATCTCATATTCACAAAACACAACTGAAACACAACTGCAACTGAGACAGATGGGAATGTCACTAATTTTGCAGATAATTGGTCATAAACCGAAGTGGATGAACTGAAATTCTGACCTGCTGGTGGTGATATATGAAAAGAAAGGGATCACCAAAGTGATTACAATCATCCCACGGGGGGCATGAATGTGTGTAGCAAATGACATGACAGCTGTTAAGATATTTCACTAAAAAACACAAATGTCAAACTCCATAGCATCAAACACCATAGCAACGATAGAAAGCCTGAATGATTTTTTGTAATAACTGACAAACTAAGCATCATAAACAATCACTAAATGAAGAAAATAAAATGCACATTTCTCACTAGAAATATTATCAAAATGCATTTTAATGATGAAACTCTCTTAAAATATTGCATTTTCCACTGAGAATAAAAGGAATATTTTCGTGGACAGAAACTTGACATGTGACGTGGACACAGACCAAGAATAGGCCAAAACAAAAAACAAACCAACAACACCAAAAAAAACATAGGCATCTCACAATTTTAGAGCTGTTATTGTAAAACTAATACATTTGGCGCTGTGGACCAACTTAGCTATTACACATTTTGAGACTGGGTTGTAAACTCTCACAGTTCTCTGTAGCTGTGTCTATGTACAGAAGGTTATGCTGCAACCTACAAGCTATCATTTGTGTGTTATGTATGAAAAGACCATCTTGCAATATATAAAATTCAATATAACTTATTTCATCTTCAGTATTTTCTGCATCTCTCTGATCCAAGCACCACTATATGAATTGGTCATAAGAATGCACAGTGGGTCAGCTCTGTTCAATTCAGAAACACTTGTTGAATTACATAAGGAGCTTTTAAACTCCAACCGCCAGCAATTTCTACAGCAATAAAACTATAATGAGCTGCTCTCTTATGTGCTTAGCCTTAACAACTCTATTGTGTGCAGCAAATAAGGATATATATAGATATTACAGCTACATGTCATTACAGACACATCTATTTTTGCATGTGTAACAAGAAGCTACCTTACTAGAAATCACACTGGTCTCCATATAACTTGTAGCATCATAAAGTCATTAATCTACAATTTGGTACAACTGTAAATATGTGAACACTTCACAAGAAGACATGGGAACAACATGTGAAAAATAAAATCAGATGTATACTTGGAAGTCTATTCTTTACAACTACACATTATTAATCCCTTGAGAAATGTATTTCCAGTGCATGGGCATGCAGAGACAGAAATAACACCAATGTGCCTCCTATGGTATGTATCAAAGAGGAACAACTGCTGTAATCTATATTTGTCTCAGAGGCCTGTGACAGAGGGCATGGACTCCTCTGTCAGGCACCACAACAGCCTGCCAAGTGTTACGGGGGTGGGGGTGGGGCATTAGAGGCACCTTTCACCTGTATATAACAACTAAAGGATATGATGGGACGAGGAAGGAAACCAGTGGGGAGCATCTATGTATTTGAGTATCTAAGTATTTTCTTACTGTCCGTTAAAAAGAACAAAACTATATTTGTTGGGTAGTATTTTCAGCTGCACATTAACACATGTTTGGTGTAGTATTGACGGCAGCAGGTTGTTGTAATTTTTATGGAGAACAACAATGGAGCTTTATGGCACAGCTCTATCAGGCTTTAGCCATGTATACAATACTTGTTAGTGGGATCAAATTATATGAAAATATAAGAGTAACATAATTATTTTGCCATCAAGTTTAAGGTTTATCTGGTCAGACTCTTTATTTCAGTGACGGCACTAGTGGAAAACCTGAATGGGAAGGAGAACAGCAGTGGGTTGAAGCCTTGCGTTACCTTTGAAAGAGGAAATGGAGAATTTGAGTGTTCTAGTGAGGGCTCTACTTCATCAGAGATACGAGGAATCCTTCCATCTTGTTTCCTGTGAGTCAGAGAGGGAGAGAGGGGTGGGGAGAGAGGTTACGGTTAGCCTTGAGCTGAGTTTCTCATTTAAGCAATAAGAGCACAGGAAAATGTCTGTAACACAATTGACTCATCCCATCAAAGAGGATCATTCAAATCTTACTACAATGAGAATGGTGCTATCGTTACGCCGCTGTCCTGAGAGTATTCCTCTGTTCAAACAAAATCTCTTTGTCCTTTGCGTATAACTTGCCTGCAGTTTTTTTTTACCCTCAGCTAAGTTGAATGCAAAGAGATGAGTGTGATTAGACTGTGAAGCAGTAGACATTTGTAGAACTACACAGAGGAGGAGGGTAGCGTGGTAGCGAAGAGGCAGAACAAAGTGAAAATTGATATAAAGCAGAAGAACCCTCAGCTTTCATATCTTAACTCGCCGCCTTCACCTCTCTTTCTCTGATCCTCTCAGCCCTTCTCTTCTCTGTATGATTGGAGTGAATTACCAGTCTGACCAGGGTTCTGGTCTCATCATATTACTTCACACTTTGTCTCACACAACAGTCAGTTGCTAGAACTGGCAGCCCGTCTGTGCATGCATCCTGTTCATAAACCTGCAGCACACGACATTTCTAAACTCAGGAGAAGAAGAAACCCAGAACAAGAGCACAATCTGATTTCTTGGTGAGAATGGAGTGAGAATTGGTGAGGACAAATGCACTCAGATATTTCCTCCATTCTACCATCTTGGCACAGAAGTTGGAGAGGTTGAAATCTAATCATTTTCTGAGTAGTCTTTCTTCTGCACACAGTCCGTTATTAGATGTTGCAGCTCTCCCCGACTGCAAGACCTTGCCTATTACGGCTGGGGAGAATCTGAGTAACTCTGAGTAAACAGAGCTGCATTTTTATGACAACAGACTGCTGACCTGGAGTTGAGGTTAGTAAATCTATTTGTAACATAGCAGGAACACTGTTCATTGTTCCTTCTGATCTCTGCTGAATCCATATAAATGACTGAATGGGGCTGTCAGATCTTTCCTGCAGCATCTTCAGCCTCTCAGAACTGACATTCCTCCAGAGTGTGAACTTTGTTGCGTCTTTTATATAATGCAGCCGGAACACAATGAAAATATGATGTCAAACACTGCTTCGAGCCAAGAACGATGCATTAATATCTGCCTACAAGGAAGTGGCTTACTGAGCTTGTTCAGTCAGAAATCTGCTTATACTGAGGTGACACCTTCTTTATCTGTCTGTCAGGGTTGCATACTGAAGCTTGATTAATATTTTTCTGACACAGACTAAATTGGAAGGTGTTTTTGTTTCAACACTAGAACCGCCAAGGGGTGCTATATACCTAAAACTGCCAATGGGTAAAATTTATCCGTGTACCTAGCAACCACATTTCTAAAACTAAAAAATGTACTCTGTAATTGTATTAAAGCATTGTCTTCGCAAAGGAATGTCTAAAATCTTGAAATGATTTTGTTTAATCATCACCTGTGTTTTGGTCCTCGTTTTTAAATCTAAGTATCTTTAAGAGTACTAATCGCTTTGCATGGCCGTCAGTATAATTCATTCTAAATTACACTGAAAATGGGTATTAAAAGGAAATATTTGCATATTTGGGTGGTGTGATGTTATTATAAAACGACATTCATCATATGACCTATGTTATTTAAATTACCAAAGTAGCCTAAATACCCCAAATGGACAATAATGAGCCATAATAATAAAAATTAACAACCACTGCACTTACGGGTGATTTAATGTTGCATCAAAATCGACACAACAAAGTCAAGTGCACAATTTAGGCATTTCAACAATGTTTGAATAAGAGAACATCACGAAGAAACTTGAGGTAACAATTAAAGCTTTTTTAAATTTATAACATCATAACGCAAATATATATTTCTCTTTTGGTTCCACTCATGAAAACAGAGGAAATCAACTGGCAAATTAGGCTCAATAGCCTATAAACAATACATGGTAACGTGGCAAAACTATGGAAGCCTATAGGGGACTATATTAAATTGATAATGTAAACTTGAAAATGAAAATTAATTCACAAAACAAAATAGCCTCATTATAATTTTTCCACATAATGTATGTATGTGTTATTTTAGTAAAAAATTAAATGAAAATGCAATAATCCAATTTAAATTTTCATTTTCATATACCCATATGAGCGTTCTATGACCATATTAAAATGAAAATGGAAAAGCTGTTTGACATTTAATTTTCAAAGTCGTACCTGCTGTACAGTGACAATATTAATTCAAATTTGAAAACTAAAATGCAATATAAACCAAGTAACCTGGCCTTTCATTTATGCAAGCAATATTTAAATCACAATTAAAATTTCTAACCATTTGAAAATGAAAATGAAAACGCATTTGACATTTCATTTTCAAAGACTTAACCTGCTGTCTAGTGGACAATATTCAAATACAATAAATGAAACAGCGCCCCCAGTCCAATTTACATTTATGTCACCGCTCCTTTATGGTGTCAAAATGAAAATGAACATGTAACTGTCAGTCCTCTCATCAAGGCGGGTCTTCAGTAAAGACGTCACTTCCTCATTCAGTGACTTGGTAGATACCTGAGTGATCTTGAGCCAGGCAGTTGTAATTTTCAGTCTAGGATTGTTAATATGTTACATATTTTTCAGGCAAGAAAGTAGTAATTTAGATTCCCAATATGTAGTCAGTTTATCTAAATAACACCTGTTTGGAAATTTGCTGTAATGTGTTGGGAGATGTTTCAGAGCCGCTGGCCGGGTGAGTCCGGCCAGTCATCTCGGCCGCTAGCAGCCTGACTCCTGAGATGGTCGGCAGGTCAACATCTTTCATCATCTCTGGGAGAACATGATCCGATGAAATGATCTGAGCAGCTCTAATGTCTTTGTAGCATTTTGATATATGATGTAATTCCTTTTGAAAGATAAATGTTGGTCTCACAGATGAAATCTAACAATTGTAGCTGCCACATTAATTCCAGCGCTTCCTCTGGGTCTCTATATGTTCAAATGTCACCACATTTCAATAAATATAAATGTATTAAAATGAACAGATCAGTCTATATTAAATTTGATCTTATTTTGTTAAGCCACATGATTTTTATTATAGCTACATTACAGACTGAATAACATAAATTTACAGCATCTCTCTGTCAATGAGGTTATTTTTGGCTTCATTGTCGTCCATATACAGTCAATGGTAGAACTTGTAAATGTTAATGAACCAAGTTACTAAACGAGGAAGTGACGTCCTAACTGAAGACCCACCTTCATGAAAGGAATGACAGATTGTATTTTCATTTTGACACCAAAAGAGTGTGGTGACATGTAAATGTAAATGCAATAGCCTGGGGGCACTGTTTCACTTACTGCATTTGAATATTGTCCACTGTACAGGATATGACTTTGAAAATTAAATGTCAAACAGTTTTTCCATTTTCATTTTGGTCATAGAGCGCCTATACGAGTATGTGAAAATGAAAATGCAAATTGTATCATTGCATTTTCATTTTAAATTTTACTCAAATAACACATACATATGTGGAAAATTATAATGCTATAGTGGAATTACATGTTCATTTTCAAGTTGACGATATCATTTTAATATAGTCCCCTATAGACTTCCATAACTCATGGCAATTATAAATGCCCATGTTTTTAATCTGGATTTATCTTCACTATTTTTAACAATAGGGGGTGCAACACAACATTATTTGAGGAAAAGTCAATGACTGGGGGACATGAATATTTTATTAAAACATAGTAATGTAAAATTGTATCTGTGGTATGTTTCTTTATTCAAGTTTGTACAGTAGGTACATGTCACCTGCCCATTGCTTCAGTATGCAAATAGCAAACCCAAACCTCCCATATCCATGATAAAAGCACAAAGGTGCACATCTATCTTGATTGAGAAGACTCAACAGACAGAGAGATGAAGGCTGCCTGACAGCATGCCACTTTCACTACTGATGGCATGCTTGGTGGCTCTCATCACACAAGATGAATAATGTTTCTGTGGCTATGTATGTGTGTGTGTGTGTGTGTGTGTGTGTGTGTCTGTTTATACCATCAGGGCATTGATGTACATGGCAGATAACAGGAATATATCCGATGAATGGGGTAAATGCTAAAGTTTGAATCAGAGAAAAATTTCACACTGGCATATTCTGACTATCACAGGGAGCACACATTATCAAATACCACCATCCTGACAGATGACATGATGATACAGTATGATATGGATTAATTAAGTCTCAAATCAAAGAGGAATATTCAGTAATTTTTCATCTGCAGTGAAGGCACTGGGGTGCTCTTGTGAAGTAGATAAATTATTAGCATTCACATAATCGTGTGAAGAAAGCATGAACTGTATAGTCTGGACTAATGGTTATTAACAAGGTTATAGAAGCTGTTATTAAGCTGCTCTATCATTCATTTCAGTGGTTGACTGGAGTTCTGTCATTCAAAGTGGCCAAACTAATTAATGAATCACGACTGAGAATCCTGCTACAAATCCTGTATATTCAATATATATTCAATATACCTGTACGCCATCAGTGATACTACTACTACTACTACTACTACTACTACTACTACTACTACTACTACTACTACTACTACTACTACTACTACCACCACTACAACTTATTTTATTCATACAGCACTTTTTGGGCAGAACCGCAAAGTGCTTTCCGGATTAAAAAAGTGCTTTTGATCTTTGTGATTCACTAAACTAAGAACACATTCTTCATTACGCTTCTCCTTTTGTATTACGCTCATTTCTGCATTTCCCCCCACTTTTCTGTCATTTTGGGATGAATGTTCTCATTGCGCTGTTGGTCTGGCTGCATTCCACCTAGGAATGCAGCCATTATTAATTTTCATGTAATTACTCACATTAATAAAGCAACTACTATGTGTTTGGCAAGCCACAATGTCTACACTGACAAAGGCCTATTGTATTAATAATCTTATTGAAATTAGAAGGACACATACATAAAATTAAATAACTGCTTCATTAAATAGCCTACTCTCGTACATCCTAATGAGTTTTGGACCTGGTGACTGGCAAAGGTCAATCCTGTGCAGAGCAGCAGCCAGGTGGCAGGTTTGCTGTGTCACATTGACAGGATGATTGGCACATCGGAGGCACATCCCAAGTAACACTTATTGAGCCAGCTTAAACAATGACAGTTAGCCAGCCCACACATAATCCAAGGTGAAAGGTTCATTCTTCAATCACATCTGATTAACTATTTACCATCTTGTGGGTATAAGTTCACATGCAAAGAGCCATGAGAGAAACAGAAAAGAGGTACGGTGTGACATGGTGTGTCACTTTTTCTCTCTCCTTTGCCACGCAAAACACATTTCTCAAGCCAGTGATAAAAGATCCTTCCTGAGTCTGCTGCCATTTGTGATTTTTTTTTTAACTACACATTCATCTTGCAGTTACCATCACCTCTTGCTCTGTGGTACAAACACTGTGCGCAAACCTCCTTCCTATTTTTCTCTCCATATTGAAGTTGATGTCTTGTTACAGCTGCAGTTGTATAAATGTGTGTGTCACCTAGCAACATTACCTATCCCCAGAAATACTGAGAGATGTTCTATTTGACGATCAAAACAAAATCTACTGCATGGAATGAATGTTAGCATAAAATTAATGAAAACTGTAGGCGTTATTACTAAAACTCATGAGTCAATTTAAAGGAATATGCTGGTTTTGGGAGACTGACCAGTTTATTTTTTAAACAATGAGCCCCAGGTGTCTGGGAGATCATGTGCTGCCTTGCTGAATAAAACATATAACATACATTACCATGCATTACACTGATGAAAGATATTAGCTCACTATCATCATCAGAGGCAAGGAGACTGACTTAGAAAAATAATTTAAATGTTAATCATTTCATTTCAAACTGCTTTCTAAAAGACGCTACAGGTTTTTGTTTTTAACACACTACTAGTCACCTTTGGTTACTCATAATACTACCTTTTCTTAAGTGTCCAAACCAGAAAAAATAATCTACCAGGAACAAATGGTTAACTTTGCCATCTGCTGTATCTACAAAGACCAGAGAACCAAACACCAAAAATCTGGTATACACCATCAAGCCCTTAGCTTGCTGAATTAAGATAATTTTCAAGATAGAATCACATGTTTTTATGTATCTAATTAGAATTATTGTGAGGAGATCCTTTCTAAAATGGACACAAAGCATTCTGAAACAAAATCCACCAATAAATCCTGTGAGTTGCAGCAGCTGTCTCTATGGACCAGTGGGTCATGAGCTCTGATAAGAATTCAAGCTTTCTGTAGCCCAATCATGGCTCAGGCTGTGCAGCACCTGCAACTACAAAGGAGCAGTGCAACACTGAACGCTCCGCAAACTGAATTTAAAACATACATTTAAGTGGGGTGACTTTGTAGTATGTTGCTGTAGTCAGAGGTAGAGAAGAGAGTGGAGATGGTCAAGGTCAGTCAAACCAGTTGAACAATCATTTTACACTTTAAGGGTCAAGGTGTCAACTATACAATCTGCTGTCCAATAAAATACGGTATGCATTTCCTTTAAAGGTAAGTCTTGTAATCTTTGGACTGAAGGTTGTAACTTCCATGTCCCAGAAGCAACATGTGTGGTTTGCTGTATCTATTGTATATTGTGATAATTCATTACTGATTATCCTTGGCATACTGCTAACCCTAGCAAAAGCATTTTAAAACAGCATTTCCACCGTCCAATTCATCTTAATATTACATTGATAGTGTTGTAGGATAATTGGGTATATCTAAAGATGAGGTGATTATAACGTAAATCATATTAGACTACAATAATTGCATTGATTTTGCACTACATAAGTCAGTGTACAAATAATTTGTCATTACCATTTTATCAGTTGTGGTTAGCCCCACAATGTCTCGGCAGAGTAACCACAGTCAGCTGAACATCAGGCCTGCCAGCATGTGCTGGTATGATATTCTTCACTGCAGCAGAAAAACAAATCACCATAGGGTTACCAAAATATGTTATAAGACTAAATCAATTAGGATAAAAAATGAAAAAGAATACAGTATAAAAGACAAAGAATTATGAGGTTAATCTAAAGGCCAATCTGGAAGGCTCATCAGCAGAAAGCTACAACAGTTCTAGTGAATACTTGACCCCAGGCTAATTACAATGCGAACATGTCGACTGCATGTGCGCCAGCTCAACGGATGCATTTGTTTCTTTGGCAAACAAAAGATAGCCACGGGCATTGCAGGAAGAGTCAGACATTGCATTGAGTGCTGCTATGGTAGAGTAACCTTGTCTGTTAATGGTAGAGTAACTTTGTCCATTAAAGCCAAATGGGCTTCAGCAGACAAGTCTCCCTCTGCAAGAAGACCTTGGGCCATCTTGCATTAATAAAGGGATCATTAGTGCTATCCATCGTTTTGTAACTATATCCCAAATGAGTAATGATTTGCAGCGAGATGTGAAACAAAAATGTTGATGTATCTGATGGGAAATAGAGGGCCACCATAATGATCTTGCTATACTCAATTCTGTTACTAATGACAGTAAGTCAGTGATTATTACAAGATTCTGTCATTAAAGGTTTGATAGAATAAAATGCTCAACTGCACAATCTGTGCTGCACATGAAATAGGACTTATATTTTGAAGATATTTCCAATTCAAACCCCTCTGAACAGCAATAACAACAATAAAAAAAACAGCAACTCTGATGCAGATCGGCAAGTAAATCAATCAGTGACTGTAAACCTCAGTCAGTCAGCAACAATACTTTAATGTCAAGGTTAATCTAAAGATTTTGGAGCAATCTGTCTGTCTGTTTGTCTGTAAGCATGCACCCTTTTGGCTCGAACTGTTGCTCAAAATACCAGACTGAAAAGATTAAATGATTAGCCCTTTCTTACTGCAGCTCAAAAGTGCTTGTATTTTTCTTATTTTGCTTGCACTCATTTTACTGGGTGCAGAGCTGTAACTGTGTTTTGCTAATACTATACAGGGTCATCATCATCATTATCATCATCATCAGTCACTTCCTCTTCTTGATGTGGAGAAAAGACAAATCCTGGAGTTGCTCCAGTAAGAGTGAGTTGGAAACTGGCTTTGGCAAAGTACAAACTTTGAAGAGATACTGGCACATTTTCTGCTTGATAATTGTTGACAGAGCAATCAAATGAAGCTCAATTGGATGTGAGTGCTCAAAGCAATCTTCGAGACCAGAACATTATTTTCCAATTGGAGTGGCTCCAGGTTTTGCCTTTCAGTGGCATTATAGATTAAATTCTTGCTCTGGGCTTCGGTTCCTAGTATTCGTAAATACTGAACAAAAATAATATTTAGATCATATTTTTTGCTTTAAGAGTAATGTCTTTCTTGGCTGCCTGACATGCGGACACACACACACACACACACACACGTACAGAAAGACACATTCGGTCCAACAGAGACAACTACACATAAACCTCTAAGCTTCGCAGGTCCACTTAGTGGAGAGCAACTAATCTAATCAAGTACAGCAGCTAATGCACAATGAAAGCAGAGTCATTTATTCGAGATGCCAGACAGCCACTTCCTGGCTGGACAAGAGAGAAGAGGAGAGGAAGAGAGACGCAGCAGAGAAAGTTCGGGGTCTAGAGTGACATAGGATGAAGAGATCAGGGCAGATCAGCTGGAGCTGGACACAGAAATACAAGGTGCTATGTCAGTTTCTCTCTCTTATCTATCTCGTATCGACTTCCTTCTTCAAAAATGTATCTATCTTTCAACAGTTTTTTCCCTACAAGCGCAGCCATCCATGCTTACCCGTGTGTAGTGCTGCCTCACTTGCAGCTCAGTCTCTCCTCCTCAACAACTTGGTGCTCCTCTACGTATCGCTCCCTCCGTGTGTCTGACTCAATCTCTCTATCCTCCAACACCTGCTGTTGGAGATCAGCCTCTCTCCTGTCAGATGATGCTGAGAGCAGCCCTCCCTCTATCCTCTCTTTCCGTCCTCCCCTCCCTGTTTTCCTCTCTCCCCCTTCCTCACATACATGCGTGCATTTTCCTGACTGTTTTTACTCTGAGGCGAGCTAACAAATGCTCTCTTCTCTCTATCTCTTGCTCTCTCTCCCGATGTCTCCCCTTTGTTTGCTTTCCATCTCCACCTCCTGTCTTCTCTCTTGATCTGTCTATGACAGAGAGCTGCCCATCCAAGCTGTGGGTGTTGCTTTGCTTATTGCCTCAGTGAGCCTGCTAGTTAATAACAGATTCTGCTCATTCAATAGGACAAATGCAGCCGGATGTAGGCTTGAAAGCAAAGTTTTCAAAAAAAAAAAAGGGACATTACCTCATCTGAAAGGCGACATCAAAGCTCTCTGTCCTATTATCTGCCTCACTGTGACAGCTTGTTCCAACATCATAAAACCCCTTCTGCAGAAATTAGCCTAACCATCCCATTGTCCATTTGACACATTAGTGGCAGGCAGTTGGCTGAAAAGCTCTCAAATGCTGCAGATTTCGTAGCACATTCACACATAATGGAGAAAATCACTTGCTCAGCCCACAGGGGAATAAGCACAGGTCAGTGTTGTCCGATGTATTATTGAGTAATCACATTTTCCTATTTGGTGGGAGGCAAAATCCTCATGTGTAAGACAGTAAAAGACATCGCTACGCATTAAATGCCCAGTCACAGGAAAGTAGTCTCACATAAAAGGCATTCACTGGATTTCAATATCACACCACCTGCTCATGTCCACCTCTCTGCACCAAACCTAATACAATATCTACAAAGAACTGTTTAAATTCTAAGTAATATCATCTGAAATAGGTCCAATTGTAGGATGTACATAAATGGTAGTAGCACAAAAATAGGCAACAGGGGCTGATGTTTTCAGATTTAAAGAATGATTCAGGGTGCGTCACATACATGTCTTTGCTGTGACTCAACTTTCTAATTTGAATCATCCCACATATTTAGTGCTCCATGCAGGACAAAACAAAAGTGTGAAAAACATCTATAGATATGTAATAAGTAACCCATCACCTTACCAAATATGCTCCATCTTTTGGAAAACAGTGTCAGAAAAGCCGCCTCTCCAGAATCTCATGCCCACCTTTCCTCCTCCTCCTGCATCTTTACTCTGAAGCATGACCTCTGAATAGATTTAGCTGCCTGCAGGACTAAGAGTTGTAGTTCTGCTAGGAATACCGGGGCTGCACAAAATGTAATGGTGGTAGTGCCAATCAATAAGCATGGCTGCAGGCCCTTTAAACAAACCCATAAGGGGATGTGAGCTGAGCCTTTTGGCGGCCGGTTGGCTCGTCCACACCCTCATGTGAGTATAATGTTACAGGTAGCCCAGAGCTAGCTAGCTAAGAGCACACAAAGCCTGTTTTCTTTTCATTTACTACTCAGGAGGTTCTGAATTACACTGGATAACCTGCATTGTGGTTTTCCAGCACAGGTCCCAGATAAGCTGCTCTACCACTCACCCAGGGAGGATAGTGTTACCCCAGTGAGAGCAGGAGTCACCTGAACATAGTTGAACTCCAACAGGCAGAAAGTGAGCATGACACATGCAGGTACAATTGACACCTTCCTGTCTGTTTCAAGCCTCTGAGGTGCCAGTGGGGTGGAGCTGAAGATGAAAGGGGATCTTTGCTTACAACTGGGCAGAACAAATCAGAGTCAAACCAGGTTATGAGGAGGTTGACTAAACAAATTATCAGTGTGTTCTTTTCCAAGTGAGTACTTCAGAATTCACAATTGTCAAGTTAATCAGATGGTGTGCAGTTACAGCAGCAATTGTATGTGGGTCATGCTGAGATTCTTCTGACTTTTTTTTTTTTTCCATTTCTCATTTCATTAGTTTCATCCCCCTTTCTGTCTTTGTCTCTCACTGTGACTGTCTGCTTCCCACTCTGTTCAGAGTCCTCTCCTGAGGCAGCCTGACTAAATTTAACACTTACACACCACCCAACTGTAGCAAAAAACTCTTTGAAACAGCCTTGGTAACACTTAAATTTACAAGAATTTTACCCATGATATACATAAGGACAAGCTCAAGCGTTAAGTCCCCCTCCTCCAACGCAGTGTAGCAGCTGCAACCTCATACTTCTTATCCAGAGCTTTCTTTTCTCCATCCCCCCGACCTTTGGATCAACTCAGTTTTCCTCAAGTGTGAACAATGTTATTTGAACTCTAGTGACACCTAGGGTACAGATGAAATTTCTGAAAATGTCTCTGCAGCTGTTTCTCCTCTCAGTGAACTTCTCAGTTCAAAGGTGGAGACACTTTATTGTCAGTAGTCTTTTAAAAATGTAAAGGCTCCTCTCAGGTCTGCCCATTGATGGATGAAAGATTTAAGGTTCATGTGGTTGGAAAATTAAAAGTACGTGCTTTACTGTAGAAAAATCATACTCCTGTATAATTGACATATGCATATAACCCACGGTGTAGAGGTAATGTTGATTTAATTTGACTAAATTAATCAAAAATATTTTTAATTACATATTTGTGCATGATTTCCCTCCTGTGTTGTAATCCAGAGCTAGGTAGTGAAATGTTCAGTTTCCAGGGCATATGCACAGAAATGTTTCCAATTAACCAAACCAAGATTTACTCATTTTTAACACGGTATGAAAACCAGAAAAGGCAAATACAGAAAAGAGCTGAAAAATTGACATTGTGATTATTTTAGTAAGTTATAGAAGTAGAATCAGATTTGGATTTTGACTCCCCCCTGTTGTTAAAATTCCCCAGTTTGTGGGTCAACAAATTAGAAAAAACATAGCAAGTTGTTTGGGAGCCTTCAATAACTTAGTTTACAAGTCCTTGTTTGCTTTTAATAGGGATAGTTTAAGCCTAAAGAAACCTGTGATGAAAAAAATAAATCACTTTGACACCTTTTCCACTATGTTTGGTACTGAAGGAAAAAAAGGGAGTGGGATCAGGCTGATACAAGAGTCAACACCCCAAACCACTTTCTAAAATACAATTAACATGAGCAGCTTTAGGGGTGCAGGACTTGGTTGTGGCCCTCATTCCCTCACAGCTTGAATGGTAGGAAAGGAAGCCGTTCTTCAACACAACACAACAACAGTGTTGTCAGCACTCCCAGAACCCCGCTGGCTCTCATAATTACCTTGCGTTTGGGTGGCCCTCTCTATTGATTTTGGCAGTGATAGATCTGGACCCAAACTGAGTGTGAAACCACAGGACCGTCAGAAAGGCAGGTAACATATGGAAGACAAGCTGTAGCTCATCCACAGTTCAACAACACAGCAATTCCCTGATTTCCTGTCAGGCTGAACTCAACTGTCATCTTTTGTTCTTCACATTGGATAGAATTTATGTGGATACACTAAACCAAAATTCAGATTTATGTTACATTTAAATATATCAAGGACGACTGAAACTACAGAGCTGCTGTCAGGCTTTCACTGTATTACAAAACATAATTTAACAGTAATGTGTGACATGTTATTGTTATTGTTATTCTTTATCTATCTTCCATACAGCTTATCTTGTTCAGGGTTTCTGTGGGGCTGGAGTCTATCCCAGTATGTATTTGGCAACAGATAGGGTACACCTGGACAGGTTATGAGTCTAACATTATGTACATTTAGACAAACATGCTGACATGCACACCAACAGGAACTGGAAACTCATAAATTGTCAGTAGGTGAGTGTTTAACATGCCTTAGAAAACAAGTTTCTGTAAATATCACTTCTTGAAGCACTGCAAAATTAAACTGTACCAAAACTGTTAGCCTATTATCATCTCGACATAATTTGAGAACCAGAAAGACATTAATTGGGAGCTTAATTTAGCCTAATGGGTGTGTTACAGAGGGACTGGGCATTGGTTAAAAATAAGATAATAAGAGCTACCGAAGTTTTCTTGTTTGCTTCTAGGAACACCAAGGCACAGGTCAATATAGAGCTTTAGATTCAATTACTTTAACAAAACATATAAACAGCTAACATAATCAGCATTTCAGCATTTAATTTCCTTACAATATACTATACGTTTCCAAATTATCTATCAGCAGGTGAATAAAGTCAAACTTTCCCAAACATAAGGTTTTCAAAATTAAAATTCTACCAGTATGTTCTCATCCTGAATTGACTGAACGGCAAGTGGATTGAACCTAATCCCAGTTTGTGGTGTCTCTGAGTGCCCCGGTGACTAATTGTGTGATTAGAGTCATTATGTGGACTTGCAGAGCTGCCAGCAGATGCTTCAGGTGGGCACAGTGGCTGCTGAGCACAAAATGAGAAAAAACAGTAAACAACACCACTGTCGTCAAGCTGAGACTGAAGCGGAGAAATGTTGACATGCTAATATGGTAATGTTGAAGCATAAAACCAGCACGCACCCTTTCTACTTAACGTTGTTTTGTTTAGAGGCTCAATACAGTGAAGTACGTTCACGATTTTATAGAAAATGAACAAAAACTAAAACCATCTGCCACTGCCGAGTGTTTATGAACCATGCTGCAACTGTCATTTGGAAATCTCATCACCAACACGTTACACTGTCTTCTCCATTTTTCAGACAAAAGAATGTGCCACATTTCATCTGCATGTGACAACTTGGCCCCAGAGATGGTCTTAGAAATATGTCAATGACAACATTGACTCGCATATGCATTGTTGAACCAATGTGATGATTCACATTGTCACAAAGCAAACCAAACACGCCTGAGAGAAACTATTGCACTGAAAGAGTGACTCCAGAAACGCATCATTTCCTCCACCATCATTCTCCTTTGCTCACTGTCATCTGACTCAGTGAGGTATGTATGGTGCCTAATTGAAGTGTCCCCTCAACTGAGATGTAATAGAGCTTGATTACATGGAGTCGACCTCCTGATAATGTTAAATGGCTGCAACTGCAAGCAACATTACCCCCTCAGTAAGTCCGAGCTTTTCAATTAATTACATGAATATGATTTTACTAAGTGGGGAGGCTAATGAAGCCCAACTGGGAGGGATGTGCTGTACTGTAGGTGCTTATGTGTGTTTGTTGTATTATCATAATTGGTGTTTTTAATAATATGTGTAAATGGAGAGTGGGCAAAAACACTTTTCAATATGCAGTAATACATTTCAAAACAGCAACAACACTTCTCTGTCACAGTGTGTAAAAGTGAACATTTTAATCTTCAAAAAAAGCGTGATTGCAGTGTGGCAAGAGAGTGGACAAGTACTTCAAAAATATCTTAACACGCATGGCTCTTTCCTCATTTGCCATGGCAGCTGCAGTCTAGCATGTATTTAACTGAACAGGTGCACCGAGTAACAGGCGAACCCCATCTGCTAAAATAACCACTACCATCATCGCGCTGCACTCTGACTGTGCCCTCTGCGCAACCTGCATGAACAGACCACATTGCAACTGCATTGGATCATAATGTTTTCCTCTGTGAATTCACTGAGGACTGGACACACCCGTCTGGGTCGTGGTGGGGGTCTCTTTCCTGTCCGGTTTTGATGCAGCCAAAATAGCACACGGTCAGTCCATCGCCCCCCCCCCCAAAAAAAGCCAGAGCCTCAGTGCTTTTTACCAATGATAAAGCTCAGCTACACTCTCTCTCAGTAAAACATTCCCAGAGACACAACCTGGGTCTAATGAGCGCTGTCGTCCCCACTCTGATGGATACAAAAAAGGCTCAGAAAGGATTTTGTTCTGTTCTCATTGTAAGCCTCCAGAGATAATTAACATTAGTCACATTAATTTTATTATGCAAGATATGAATAATAAGATAAGAGGATTCATAAAACAACTGCATATTTGGAAGGGGCATATTTCTGTAAAGCCTTGAGCTCAAGTGTAATACTGTAGGATTTTTAGTTTTTTATCATCATGAAAAGATTTTAGTCAGGGTTATTGTAGACACGGGAACATCACTAGACACACCTCAGCAACAGCATCTCCCATGCTATTCCAAATCTATTGTGCAGGTGTACTGTAGGTTGGATATAAGTGAGCCATATACTGTCTACTATACGACTCTGCCATTCCTGAAAGAGGTACAGTAGTTCTACAGTAATTTAATGGAAATTCTAAGCAATGCCTTTTAATTTTTGTATTTGAGTTCTTACGTGGATTAGATAGTCAAGCCATATTGGACTTGTTTAAACTGCCTGAGGCATGGGTTCTGTGTTCCCAGTAGGTGCCATACAGTAGCTATGTGTCCAGATCTCTAAAGTTTCTATAATTAAAACATCATCAGAACCTTATACACAAATGTAGAATGAAGAATGAACAGGAGCTGTTTGTTTCACATGGCACTCAAAGTGGAATAATTTGATCACTGATTCTAGGAGACAATAATTTAATTTATTGATTGAACTGACACTTAGTGGTGTGAGGAAAACTACAAGGGTAATAGTGAGGTGGGGTGAACCCAGGTGAAAGCTATGGTTCCTACATTAACTGACCTAACCTGTATAATCCATTTCAATCAGTGTAGATGGGGGGGAAGGATGAGGTCAGAGGAGGCTGAAATTAACTGTGCAGAGCAACAGATGGTTCAGCCAAGTGACATTCATTAAGTCTGATCTAAAAGTGGTGCTGAGAGACTTATGGAGGAACACATAAAGTTGTCGAACCGAAGACTGGGGTATGGCAGCCAAAGATCTTACAGGGCACAGACTCATTAATTAATAGAACTATATAGTACTACACTGTGGAACTGTGGAAACATTGACACATTTAAAGGATTCATCACATTAATGGGAGCAATACACAACAGAAACGTTGTTGTGGGCTCCTCTGGTGCTCCATGGTAAAAAAAAAAATGAAGCTCAGGGATATCTTGGCAGCAGGGTTCTGCCCTGTACTTCTAGCCTATGACTGTCCAGGAATGGTTCAATGAACATTGCAATGAGTTCAGTTTGATGCACTGACCCGCTCAGCCATCAGATCTCAGTCCAATTGAACATCTGCGAGATGAGATGGAGCAAGTCATCCAGGCTGTTCAGGAGGTAAAATGGGGTGAAACTCAATATCAGGAAGGCTCTACTTATATTTTGTTCATATGGTGACTGCCATTATCCATCCAGAATGTCTGCATATGTCTATATATGTATACACATACTATGTGTGTATGTTGGTCTTATGTTGAACATGCAATATCCTGCTACAATGTGCAATACTGGTGCAATATTATTTATCTTGTTTTATAAGCTGTAGTGGTTTTTATCAATGTCATTGCATTTTTTTTTGTTTGTTTGTTTTGTATGAATGATGTAAGGTATGTATGCATGTAAGTATGTTTGGGAGATAAATATTTAAAATGTTTTGTGATGGCCGAGAAAAAATTCCCCAAGGGAACAATAAAGTATATCTTATCTTATCTTATCTAATATGTTAAATGTAAACAGTTTGTATATCCCCATGACAGTAAAGCCATGAACTGACTCAGTATATCAACCTGCATCCACCTACTGAGCCACAGTTTGCTGCTTCCTTTTCCTGTTTGCTTTCTCCTCATGACACTGATTCCTATATTAGGATGGAGAGCGGCCATTAACAGCAATCTGAAGAGGCAAAAATACCCAATCAGAGACCTCTTCAATTGACTCTTCCTCATCGTTCAACACTGAGGACCACTTCATTACCACCCAGCTCCTCATGTCAGTCAAAGAGTGTCTCAGGCTCATGGCCTTGGCACAGCTCAGAGGAGATGGCTGCAAGGCAACAAGCGTACTTCCAGCTGTGCACATACATAATATATCACATTATCTCAAAGAGGACCCCCTTGAAGGCTGTTCCTAACCAAACAAGTTAATTAAGAAATGATTTTAATTTATAGTTAGATTACAATAAACATGCTGATCGTGTTGTTTTACTTTCTTTGCATGCAACTAGACAGTAATTTTAATTGCAATATGCCATTCTAATGCTTGCCCCCTTTTACTGAAGAATAGTTGTTAGGGACAAAAACCCTACATCCAGAATGACACATCTTGCAGAAATGCCATGGCATTTATTCTGGCCTCCTTAGTGCAGCACAGCAGGAGCTTTAGACTGAGGAAGATAAGCACCACCATTATCGAGAGCAATCAAGTTAATGAGTGTTTAATTGGGAACACTGTGCTGTGAGCAGTTTAGCACAGTGAAATAAGTGTGTTCTCACCTTTCATGGAGAGCACCACCATGCCCAAATGATTCTGGGCTACTCAAGTCAAATCAACACGAGCAGAAAGTGTTTGTGTGCCAAGGTGAGATGATGGAGATGGTGATGATGGTGCACGGTAAGAGTGACAGAAAAGTGTGGGCATTGTGTGTTTGTTTGTACACACAAAAACACACACATGCACACACCTGGCTGGTTGAGGATAATGCTGTGATGGATTTGAGGCACATGGCAGGGGATCCAGGAAAGCCAATTTTTAACGACAGACACTGTGGTTTGAAGCCACTGGTGTAAATCTTGCTGTCATGGTGCTGTTCCTAACACAAGAGCTGTGTGACAGGCTTGGTAACGGAGATGGAGAGACCCCTTCACCAACTTCCTTATGGACAAAAACTGAGACACGTCCTAATTAAGTCATAAACCTTTTCTAAAGTGATGCAACCATATATGATATTGAAACAAATCCTACTGGATGTGGAGAAAAATTGAATCTTCAAGAAATCCCTCCTAGTGCCCAAAAAAAAAAAAGAATTATTAGATACTAAATATGCTATTGATACTAGGACTTTTTAATCTAAGTGCAGTCAGAGACTGATGGAATACACAATTGTCATAATGACTCAGTGATTATAATCAGAGAGCTGTACTGTGGATAGCTAGGAACTGCACAACCCAGCCCTGAGGCGACATTAGCATGCACTACAGACCTGTTCGCAACAGAGAGAAACCCGAATCCTCATAATGAAATTCAGCGGGTGTGCAAGGGTGAATTCTCCTCTGATGAGTCTGGATCATCACTGCACCTTCAATTTCCCCTTCCCAGTATACCCTCCCATTGTCCTTTTCAGACTCATTATGACTCAGTTTTTTATGAGTCTATGCCCCATTTGATATATAATGATGAAACAACATGATTTTTTTAGCTGCTGGCGAGCTGGCCGACAGCCTGGTAAACAAAAGAACGAAATCCCTCTGAAGAAAAGAATACATTCTTTTGCTTTATGACACAGAGACAAACACAAACACTCTAGCAGAAAGTTACAAATATAAATAAGATTTCGTCTCCCTCTCCCTCACTGTGTTCGGGACGGACTGTGTTCAGTGTTAGATAAGTAAATAGAAATCATTATAGCAGGTGACATGTTTGTGATGACATTGACATTTGCTGCTTTGATTCCATACCATTGAAACTGTTAATATGCTTATTACTATATTTATACCATAATATAATAATAATATCAATAAAATATCACAAAAGCATATAAACATGGACTTGAATAAAAAGGTACATAACTCATAGCCCTATAAACAAATATGCTCATGGATTCCTTACTAGAGTGGAATATAATTGAAATATTGCAAATCATAGTGGTATCTGTTGTTCTGTGGAGGTTGTGATCTCAAAGGTTCGTGCTCTACATGCCCAGCTGGCATTACACACATACCTCTGCTCCCTGTCTTCCTCCATCTGCTCTTGCCCCTGTATTTACAGTCACACATTCCCTTCTCCGTGCTGAGAGACTACCTGCCAAGCAGGGAACATTACAGGCTCCACAATCTCCATTTTCATCATATGCAGATGTCAAAAGCCTTTAGAAGAGATACGTTTTCTCAGTGTGAAAATAATTGTATGCATAAATTGGAAATCTCATAATGAGCCAGGAAAAAGCCAGGGTTGAGATAAAGAGGAAGGAAGGCCTGCTCCTAGTTTTACTGCTCTAAAAATATACGTCTTATCATCCTTTCACCCTTTTTTGTCGTCATGTTATCAACACTTAATTCTCTTTTAAGGATATTAAAGTGGAGAGGCGTGCCTTTACTAAAAATACTAAGCATAAAACTGATGGACAAACCAAAGCCTTGCTATATGCTCTTCATGTAGAGTCAACCGCCCCTAACATACAAGTACAGCAAAGTTCTTGTTTGTTGCTGCAGCACACAACAGGCAGCCGTGCTGAAGGTGAACACTGTTGGAATACAACGACAACATGAATGTTGACATAAAGTGAAATCGTATCCCTCGATAGACACAGAATACAGAATTAGAGCTAAGCCATGACATCCAAGTCATGTTTTGTTCTGCTTTCAGATGATTGAAGTTGGATATGTAATCAAGATGGTGGTTGAAATAGCCTGTATCTCAAAGACTTCAATAGTTGGAATCATTGGATAAGGATGTGTTGCAGGCTGTCAAGCATGATAAAAAGATTTTTGATGCATAATGTTGTTTTTTCAGTCGGGAGAGGACTCACCATAAGTTTCTGCTCCTGGAGAAGCTCTTGTCAACTCTGGAAAGAAATAAATTGACAGCAGATTAATCTTGGTTCCCATCACTGAGAGATGAAAGTTGAGGCAAAACAAAGAAAGATGTGTAAAGTAGGCTTACTGATAACTGAGCAATCTTATTATTGGAATAGAGTTTTATCTGATAATGGGCATTTTCCCTTTTTCTTTAGACTAATTAACAGTAGATATAAACTTATAAAGATATGAAGTTTTAATGAGTTTATTGTTTACCATATCAATGAAAATATGTGATAAAAAACCTAAAATGTAAACATGCTTATTGTTCCTGTCCTTTTATGGCCACGTGGGGCAGCACAATATCAACTCATTAAGTTCTAAGCAAACTTTTCACCAATTTACACATCAAGGAGACATGGAATTGTGTTTCTGTCCAATTGATTAAGGTACATCTGCATTCACCAGCTAGTCACAACCTTAGTCTCTCTCCAGTGTGGTGCGAGGCAGAATACAACTGTCTGCTGCAGCCAAAAATGATGCTGAGACTGAACAAAAACCACAAAGTTGCGGGTTTCTAAAACCAAAACAGTGAGCTAAAAGATGCTGAAATGCTCCGCAGAGCTCAGGAAAACTGCAGAGTTGAGCGATAATTCTCTGTGGGTTTGTCACTACAGGCAACCCCTTTTAAATTACACACGGTGATTAGATCCATTTGTAATATAAAACTTTTTAGATTAGAGCAGCTTTAATGTTTTCAACAATTTACACCAAAATGTGGCTCAATGAAAGCCAGATGAATGTGATCCACATCGCCTCCCTCCACTGATCCCTTTTCTTCCCTCCACTTCCTTTATCTACTCCTCTGCCTGCCAGCCACTCGCTAAGTACATCTAGAGTGGGATCGTCTCAAGGATGGAAAAGGGCGGCTGGCAGATGTGCTGCGCAGGCAGACAGACAAAGCACTGGAGTCTAGAAATGTCTGAATGAGGGGGTGGTTTAGTGCAGGTTTCACCAAAAGGAGGTTCAAATATCACTATCAAAAGGGTAAATTAAAGCAGGAAGCTGACAAAGCAAGTAGGATATAACAAGAAATATTTTCTTTTTCCTGAGAGGAATTGTGCCCCTGTTGCTGTAATATGGAAACGTAGGTTGGCATGTGTAATTACACAGAGAGAAAGAAAGTGTGTGTGTGTTCATGAGTGAAATTAACTGCTAGGAAAAGAGAAGGAGGGAGTCTGAGAGAAAGAAGAGCCAGCAATAGAAAGAAAAAAAGTGTTTTGTCTGTTTTCCTCTGCTGGTGTGAGTTTTGGATGGTTGGTGCTCTCTCTCTCTCTCTCTACATTTACACTGCATAACAATTTTGCAGGGCAAATTCTCCCACCTGGATAAATCTTTGAAGCAGCCCCAGAGTAGACGCTGGCTGTGGACAATCAATCTACTGATTATCACCGCTTATCCTGTCCTCCCCAGGGCTAAGCCAATCAAATAATTACCATTGTCATTTGATGCCGACACACTCACAGGCACTTGCTGCATTCATCGGTAAACAACAAAATTAAAATACCATAAATGTAATTGAAGCCATTCCTTTTGTCAGGGAGACTCGATTTTAACTCTGTGTGGGGTTACTGCAGGGCCATCTGAGTAAGATGTCAATCTTAAAGATAATCTCTCAACCTTACAAGATTTCTATAGAAGTAAAATACTTATGTGACTAACATCATGCATAGATAAATGCTACAAAAACAACATACATGCTTGCTATTCACTAACATTTTGTCACCAATCTGTTGACATTGACACTGGTTTTTACTTATCCTTGCTTCATCCCACGAGAAACCTTTCAAAATGATAAATGAGATTCCCCTCAATGTCAAAAAACCATTTAAGATTTAACCAAGGAGAGTTTGGAATAATTGCATTCGCAAGCATACACTTATACTGCTCATCTCATGTGAGTTATTATCACCTCCATGAAATATTCATACCGTAGACAGGCATCTTATTCAGTTTTAAAATAATTTATTTATGCCGTGGAGGGTTAGGGATGCATGAGAACAGAGTGAACAGTATGGTACTGTATGTGTTTTCAACAAAATCCTTGGTTTAACTAGAACACACCTCCTTCACATATTTGAAAAATGCCTCCAGACACACAGCTATACCCCACCACCCCAACATATACAAGATACAAGATACAAGACTAATTGATTTTCCCTAAAAAGACAAAGAAGTACTGTTACAATGAACACTATAGACTGGGCGCAGGATCATTTGATACAGTAGTACAATAAATGCATTGAGGTTGCAACTAACAGTTTCCATTATTAATTAGTCTGACAATTATTTTAAGTTAGAAAGTTGTGAAAATGCCCGTCATATTTCTTCAGAGCCCCAAGTCACAAGAAAAATACATGAAATCACTAATCACTTAATTGACTAATCGTTTCAACTCTACTGCACATACAATTTAAACTTTAAAAAGTGGATTAAGCATTAAAAGGATAGGTTTACAATTTTTCAAGTCTGTCTTAAATCAATAGTCAGGTGCCCATATGAACATTGAACCACATTTGTTGTAATCATTCTGTTTATACTGCCTGTTTAAAGATCCCTTCCTAATCTGCTGTCAATGTAAGTGATGGGTGACAAAGTCTACAGTCCTCATTTGGTGCAAAAATGTTTTTTAAAAGTTTATCTGAAGCTAAGCTGAGTTAGTCAAATCAAGTGGATATCTTTCACAGTACAAAATTTCCTCTTTTTGTTTCCCTAGACAATGTTCCCCTGTTGAGCTGCACTAGAGGGATAATAGCAAAAAGAGGGAATTTTGTACTAAAAAGAGGATCATTTTGGGAGATATCCACTTGATTTGACTAATTTACACCAGCTGAAGGCTTATAGCTTCAGATAAACTTTAATTTTTTACACAAAAAAAGGACTGGATTTTGTCACTTACATTTAAAGGGGATTAGGAAGGGATCTCTAAACAGCCAGTATCAACAGGAGGTATGATTATGGCAAGAAAAACCTGTTTCAATGTTCCTCTGGGATCCTGTCTATTGTTTCAAGACAGACTTGAAAAATTGTGAATCCATCCTTTAGGCAGCAGTGGGTCAATATTCAATAACATGCCCACACCACTAGGTGGCAGGATAGAGCTCAGAGGGCTGTTGCATGTCTTATCTGTGTATTTGTGCACACCTCTGCCTCCGTCCTGATATCCATCTGTTTCTGCCAGCTGTGTAGCTTTCTACCTCCCTTCCTCCCATCTTTATTTCAGTACGTGTGCCCGTTGTCAAAATATTGGATAAAACTGTATGAGAGATGATGGGATGATGTAAGAAATTGAAACAGTATCTCCCCAGTGTGTCTGACATCAAACATGTTATTTCATGAACCTTTTGCAGTGCACACTCTTAGTACTTGGTATTGCTGTTAGATACAAGTCACCTTTGAACACTGAATGTAAAATGTATTTGACATGCAAACACTGACATTAAGTGTGTTGCTGGTAAGGGCTCTGTTCCTTTGTTGTGTTTGTTGCCCAGTGTTGCGAATGGAAATATTAGCTTGCCAGTCAGCAGTACGGTTAGTGATTATCCCACTGCTGACACAGGCAACATACTGTTTTGGTGAGAAACAGAGCGTCACATAAACAACTACACCTCCATCCTCCCGTCACTCAAGGAAGGACACATAAATAGGTAGAAGGTAACACAGTGAGCTTGGCTAAAATGACAATTTAAACATTCAACACAGAGCTTTTATATAATTGAAGTGTTTTAAAGATTTTCTGCTCATTAGAAAGACATAAAAATAGATTAACAACCTCACTTAATGGCTAATTTCCCATGTTAAATGCCTCCATGTTCTTATAATCATATTAATTATCTCCCGATGTAGAAAGATAATTTGATATTACATTAGCTCAAATAACCTTGGTGAGGTAGGTACTTCAATTGATTATTTTGTTTTGTCTTATAATGACAAATATCTTTTGAGAATAACATGGACAGCTGAGAGAATAAAACCTAACCTTAAATCACAGCATGTCGTCCTCTACCAGGAAAAGCAACAATAGGAAATTCAACCATTCAGACAATAAGCTCAATTAATTATGTTAAATGCGAGAAAATCAATATAAGATGCAGCTAAGTGTATTCATCAAGCTGTCTTTGAGTGGAAGGACTAGGCAGTGTTACCATTCAGAACAAGATTGTCAAGAGCACTTCAGTAATTATCCTACATCAGCACTCTTCCTCTGCTAGGCTCAGTAAATTAGGGCTGTTAGGTTCTGTATGCAGGACTCAAATATTCACAGTAGTAAAGTCTGATTTATGACAAACTGTGATTGACATAAATCTACAGTTTTCACATTTTCTCTATTTTTCAGGCAGTCCACTCTCATACCAGCTTGAGCTGCATGAGCATCTGCAGCAACAGTGGCAAACCAGAATTTCACCAGCTAATTCAATTTTCTATCTGCCATCAAACTTTTTTTTAAAATAATTGGACTAAATTGAATGCAGCTCTAGTGGAAGTGACCACCAAAGCCCTGAGGGGGCAAAAGGCAGCATTTGGCTGGCTGCTGGGAGAGGATGCAGCTTGGCAGCTTGCTGATAATGCTAATAGTGAACATTTTAATCTTCTCAAAATCATGTGAATAGTTGAATAGACAAGACTACAGAATAAATCTCCAATACGATATGTGGACTGACTGAAGCAAGAGAGCTACATTTCCACAATGTTGTCATTGGTGGAATAAGAATGAGAGACATCAAATTAAACTAACAGATAAAAACTCTTGCTACGTGCATCTGCATGCTCATAAACATGCTATCATTAAATGCATCTGTATAAGCATACTAATGGCTCTATAAAACAATTACACGGATCTAAGAGATGAATAACAAAATACAGTAGAGATGAAAAGTAGAAATGCCTGAAAGTGAAGGTGTACTGAATGCACAATCACACCATCGTCCTCCTAATTAGGTATAATACCTGCGAGGGAAACTGTAACAGAGCAGTTGGTTTATGTGCACAATACTATAATATTTCACAAGGCTGAATATTTGCCAGTTGTCTTCAGGCTTAAAGCTGACTTTACTCACCAGCAGGGAACCAGCCAGCAATAATTTTGAGCCTGTTAAAAACACCAGCACCACATCCTCAAATCTCAAAATAGACAACTCACTCACATCAAACAAGGCCTTTAAGCTTCTGCTTGTGTAGGGGTGTTTATGAGGGGGCACTGACCTCGCCTGCTCATTCCTAGGGTTTATGGATTTTAAGTACAAGTGGGAGGTTTAAAGAAAAAGTTTACTGAACATCAACCTAGCAAACAACGTTAAAAATACCCATTCACCCACACAGCCCTCTACCATCTATTGTTTCTTAAACCATGTTGCGTAGTTCACATAATTGCCTGCTCTTAATTTGCATACTACAAAAAAGAGTGTCACATCCACAAGGAAACTGGCACAGGCGACAGTAAAACTGATGCTCAAATAGGGCACGATTTCCAGTTGTTCTTTCAGCTCATCATGTCTTGTTAGCAGTTTCTTACAAGTGTTTTGTAGAAAACAGCCACGTTATTTGCTAACAGCAATTTCCATTAAATTGTAAGCGGAAATTATGCTGCAACCAAATAACTTCTTCAAGGACAGATCCTGAAACAAATGGAGACTGGTAATTTGATGGTCCAAGTCTGGGCTTCATCCATTTTTGTTAGAGAATCCTTTTCCTTTTATTCATTAGGCATTAATTTCCCTGGAGACACTGCTTATGAGCAACAAGGCTTTTAACAACAGGGACACATTTTGTTGGCAACTGCAAACAAACTGAAACTGTTCGACACATTAAAGTGAAAAAAGCGAATCATTACTTTTCTTCACACAAACATGTTAATTCAAATCAGACAGCGACATGTTTTCGAACTACATCGAGACATTTGTAGTTGCAAGATTAGAGGAGCTGCCTGTGACTAGAAGGGTATCAGATTGGATCATAGATTGCTTGAAATTTTTGGAGCAAGGTGAATGAATAAAACAAGTTCATCAACATGAATCTCACAGGTCATCACTTGCAATCATCATCTTAAGGCACAACACAACTTAAGGCACACAGTTATCTATTTACTCAGTCAGACTTCATTTGGAGTCTTGTTTCTGGTGATGAATGTGTCCTTTTAGCTCTACTTTGGCATCCACCAACTTCTGATGTAAATCTCTCTATCTCACTATGTTCACCAGCTAGTCGTTAACTTCATTTGTATCCATATCTATGCTGTTTGGTGTTGTGCAAGTTGTTTACAGTGGGTTTATCAGGGTTTTTTTTTTTGCTGAAACCGGCTGCTGGTTGTAGCTGAAGGTTGAGAGAGAACAAAAACAGCAAAGTCACAGGCAGTAAAACCAAAACAATGAATTGAGAGATGCTATAAAGCTCCATGACCGCAGAGTCAGGTGATAATTCCCTATGGTTTTGTCACTATGAGCAACACCTCCCACATAGCTGTTTGATCCATTGTTAATAAAAATTCTTGATTAGCAAATGGGGCAATGGAATCATTTCCCCAAAACAAGATCAACTATAATGTGGATAACAGCCATAATCCATCCCCCTGTCTCATAGTTGGGTTCACAAAAAGTCCTGGCATGATGCTTTAATTAAGATGTATTTCTAGAAACAAACAGTACTGAGGAAAAACAACAAGCACAGAAACAACCAAACATTTTTGTTGTTGTTTTGGGGACTTTTCCCTACTTATGGACTCTTGATGGGATGTAAAAGGTAACAGCAGTTAACAGAGCCTCAATGGCCCTTGTTGCACCTAAATTCCAAACTCATAGACTCGTAAATGATGTGCAGTCCACTAGGGTTTTCATTAGTAGAGGTAACAAGGATGTGGAAAAGCAAAGCACTTCATGGCTTCCAATTAGCCAAAATCCCATAAGTTGACCTGGACCATCTGGCACCTAATAGTTGGGTCGATATTACCAGCTCATCAGTGTCCATTTTCTTACTACAGGCTGGGTTTTTAAGTGAGGGAAGACTGTCTGATAGCCATAGTGGAGGTCTCATCTTTTGAAACTCTGCCAGTGGGGTGGAGACTTGTGACTGAATAGCTTCAATTGGCTCAATGAGTGAATCATTTAGTTCATATATGTGGAGATAAAAAACCCTACAGCCTTATTTAAAACTATAAACTCTAAAGAAAACGTTGTTCCAGATCAGACTTGACGCTAAAAAATGATTAATAAAATGTAACTTTTTAGTAACTTTACACATAAGACTCTGAAAATAGTTTCAGTATATAATTTAGATCACAGTCAGGGTGTGCATTCAAGTGCATTTTTGAGAATAACTGCATATTTATTTTGGACTACTATTCCTAAAGTCTCACTGCACATGTTAGTAACAAAGTGTCTGATGCTGCTCCAGAAATGTTGCTTTCTGTGCCCTACATAGCACTTTCTAGTGTAGTACTGGTTAGCGGCATCTGCCTGTGCACTCAGGCTAGTTTTAAACCTGACTTCTACCACAAAAATGTCAAATTGAGCCTCATGAGTCTAAGCAGACTTGGCAGAGCCCACGAGCAGCAAAACACAATAGTAAAAAGTAATTTCATTGCCTCATGAATTCTAATGCACTGTGTGGCTGAGCGGCTCACTGCTCATAAACCAAAGTATTTTCATATCTCAAAAATTCACGTTCTTCTTACTGCTACAAAATCATCACTTACACTCATGCAAGACTGTGACTATCCAAAGTCGGCATTCACATGTAGATACTTTTCTCTTTTATATCCTCTTTTCAAACATGCTGATGATATATTTAACTTAGTAAGGATGCTGCTGAAAGCTCTCTGTTTCTTCCCTTAGAGTGAAATGCACTGCCTAAATTTGCCTTTAATTGAATACTTTATCTCACAATAACGCAATATTAACAACATATATTGTCTGTCTGAAGATGAAACAACACTGTTGTTGATGACGAATGACCAGTGATTCATTTTTAATGTGTTTGTTTCCTCCTACAGGAATCCAGTAGAGACGAGAACGTCACCTTGTGTCTTGATCTTTATTTACAACTAAAGGCCGGATGAATTTTCTCAAACTAGCAGTGCATTGATATTTTGGTGAGTAGTCTTTACTGTCTGCCCAACAACTTATGAGAAGTCTCAGAAAAAAAAAACAACATGCTGGAACAGGTCAACATGAGACAATCATGATCCTGATGAGCCAATAACATGCACAAAAGGAATCTCTTTAACCTCTACCTTTGTGGCTTCGAACATTCATAAACTGATCTCATTATTTCGGCATCAAGGCAGCTATTCACTATTAATGGTTCGTGCTGTAAATTAGGAGAGCACGGTGCTGACAGTCAATGACCTTGTCAGAGTCATCTAGTTCTGCAGTTGCTGAGCAGATGCAGTGCAAGTCCCAGAGCAGTCTCACACCTTCCTCTCACTACTCCTCTTAAGACAGAGTAAGGTGGGTTAATAACAGGGTGCGACAGGTGCATTAGTATTGCCTTACAGTTTCATTCCTAGTTAGCTGGCAAACTCCATAATCAATGCACATTTGAGAGATTAATTCTCTATCATCTTACCCTCCATAAGCTCCAAATGTGAAACTCCTTTTCCTCTGAGGCATCCTGCTGAATGGCTGATGAGGCTTCCCAGGGGTGTGCAGAATATCAGTGCTGTTTACAACACAGGGCTACAGAATAACAGTCATACCTCTACCTTTTTCTATCTCTGTTTGTTTCTCTGTGCACCTCTCCTCTCTTTCTACACCTCTAACTATTTCTCTTCTCTCCTCCCTCCTTGTCTGAGCCCTCATTGGGTGTGTGTGTGTTTTTTTTTTCTGAGAGTATTTTATGTGTGTACACGTCCAGGCCCTCCCTCCTTGTTTCTCCTCTGTGCTCTCTGACTAAATAGCTCCTATCCTTGCCAGATTAAGAGAAAGGTGCGTCCGGCTGTCCTGTTGTCCTGGTAACAAACAGGATGATTTCTCAGGCGCTATCTGACTAATATTTTTTTCATGTTCAGCAGGAGGATGGCACACAATACTTATATTTCCTACCTACAGCATGTCCTGGCAACGTCCCCCTGCTGTTCAACTCTGACAAGCAATTCTCATGATGTGAATCATAAGAGCTCTTTGCTCAATGGTTTTGTGGGAAATAGGCATGTAGAGGTAACAACACACTTGGAGGTTGGCCAGAGAGACATGACAGGGCTTCTGTTGACATAAATGAATCTGACCTTTTTGCCATGCTAGCTGAGTGCCTCTATGGATGGCAGGTGAAATATCTCAACAAATATTGGATGGATTGACAGACATTCATGGTCCCAAGAGGTTGAATCCTACTGACTTTGGTGACTCCCCCCGACTTTTCCTCTAGCACCACCATGAGGCTGACAACTATTGAATGGATTGCCATTCAATTTGGTACGATGAATGTAAGCACTTTGGTGATCTGTTGACTTTTCATCTAGCGCCATAATCAATACTTTGACTTAATACCTGGTAAACAAATCACATGATCATTAGCCACAGCTGTACTTTGTGTTTAATTAGCTAATATTAGCATGCTAACACCCACATGATAAACTTGCTTGACTTCAGCACATTAGCATGCTGCTCACTGTTGTGGCTAGGTACATGGGCACCTGGTTATGTTTTCAAATGGGGAAACAACCTTGGAAAGATACATAATTGGCGGGGTGGGGGTGTCTGTGGATCCTCCCCCAGAAAAAAATAATGTAATTTAAAACAAATTTTCTGCTTTTCTAAACCACCTAACCTCTTGGATTAGGTCAAGAAACAGCCACCTGCATTAGTCTAGATTAGTTAAATTGAGGTTGCTATGAAAACCAAGAATGCATCAAGAAGAGTATATAATTTGGTGGATCAGGACAGGATATGATTATTAGAAGAATGGCTATTTCATATTTGAAATTATATTAATGAAATTTATTATGTAGCCTAAAATGATGCAGGCTACTAGGACATCTTCAAGGTTAAACAAGGACATACAAATTATATAAATGAAATAGCCTTACAACACAATATGATTTGGATAATTAAATCTGGATAAACCTGAGGGTTGTTATTCTCAATACTCACAAGGCCATCTCCAAAGTCTAACAATTGCAGCAAAGTTTTTTGCATTGCAGCTATTTATTTTACACACAGGCTCTAGTGGTAACTATTCTCAATAGCACCACTAGCTGATGTAGTTGTAATGTTATACAGGAATGAATAATCATAACTTCAAAAGCAGATCATTTGAACCTAAATTATCTCAAATCAAAAGACTATTTTAATGCACAATTCAGAACCTGGCTTTTGCTCTTCAAGACTTAAAAAGGGCCATTTTAGTCAAGGACCAGACCTTACAGCCAAACCAAACCTTAGAGTAAACTTGCACCTCTCCTTTACCCTATATGAGAAAATGAGAGAATAATCATAATAATGAAAGCACAGCGCAGAGCTGCTGGATGAAAGGAGAGATCCATTGCTCAGGCGCCTCTGGCTAGGTACAGCCTGACAGTGCTGCAAACGTGGCTGTAGATTCTGTCTTGTTTAAACACAACACACCGTATACATTTTGAAAATAAGTAAGGATTAAACATCAAAGTAAGACATGTGGTATGGTCCAAGTAGAGAAACTGCCATGACAGAGGCGGCAGTCACTAAACCGAATTTGACAGCTTGATCATTTATATACAGTATTAAGCAACTTTTTAAACCTCTCTGTTGATATGAGGTGGAATGCTACACATGTTCAGGACTGAAATGTTCCTGTGATCTGGCAGAAACTTTGCATTGAGCTGGAAATGAAATGCAATATCAAGGTGCCATGCTAGCTTACATCAGGCACTTATTTGGCACACCTCCTTTTCATTTTAATTTGACTCATTGGACTCTACATGTTCAACATGATGATTTGAAAGAACATATTTGAGATTCACCAACTGTATGAGCCAAATAAATCTCTTCTGTAATTGGAACATTTTGTCCAACAACACCTTACTCTGCTAGAAAATTACCAGGTTCACGTCTTAGATTACAACTCCCCCTGAAATTGAGTTAGACTGAAAAGAAGGCATGCCAAAAGATCATCTGCCACACCAAACCTCTCATGTTACCTGAACTATTTTGGCCTGGAAATTCTAGCTCTGTAGCTAACGTTTAAACATTCTGCTCCGATCACACTTCTCAAAGTCTTCCTTGAATGTCCTGAATAAATCAAAAGGAGAGGCATGTCAAAGTGACACCCGTGTCAGGGTGTGGTTAAAGTGATATCTCTTTCAATCTGCTTGCAGAGCACTTATCTGCTTATAGTCAAACAAGAAGGGACAATCTTCTGATATCTTCTTCTTGTCTCTTCTCATTTTCTTTCCTCTCCATTTCACCTCCCTCTCCCGATCCTCCCCGCTGCCCTTCTCTCCTTTCATGTCTTCCCTGTGCCTCTGGCTGCTTTTTCCACTACCTGTCTTATATATATTGTTTATCTGAGTAAATTATTAAGTTTTCTGCTATGATGTATAGCAGTATATCAGTATACCTTCCCTGCCTTGTCTGGTTCAAGTGCACTGATTGTCCTCTTGTCCTACCTCACGTCAGTGGTAATGTCTGGGTGCCCTGATGACTCCTCAGTCAACCTTTCTTGATTCTATTAGGTCTGACTAGACTCTGTCCAGACACGAGCTATAAATCAAATCAGAAGTTTGGAGGAGAGGACACAGGAATGTGTCCCCACCAAGGTGCTTCAGCTCCTTTATTGATTGATATTGATGTTGATTACCCAGCATTGATGCATTACATTTGACTATTCTGTCTTTCAAATCAGGCATCTGTTGCGAAAATGGACCTAAATACAATAGAAAAATTATACTGTAAGATAAATTGATGGCATTGGAAATGAAGAGCAAATTCATTGAACAGTGTGTCTTATCTGATATATTTAGGTCATGACCTAGGGCTGACATCAAATATATTTGAGCCTGAATGAAACAGACATTCAAGATCTCTTCTCAGCAGAGGTGGTTCACTCTTGCAGGATCTGAGTATTAGGAGGGTTCATTATTTTAGTCTTTGTATTTATCTTTTGTAAACATTTGAAATTTGCCAGCTTTGCTATGCTTTTCTTTATTGCACTGGAAAAAGTATACACATGTATTTTCAAGGCATAGTGTACTGTAGTCCACAGGCAAAAATTTACATCCTCCTCTTGTAAGATCTTTTTTATTTCAATCAAAGGGGACATGAATGACTGCTCCTCCTTTCTAGTCAGCTTGCCCTGGTTCCTCTGCTGATAATGGCACTGAAATGTAATGTCTCTAACAGAGAGATTCTCCAGAGCCAGACTTCTGCTCACAAACTTGTTATTGTCACTTCAGTAATGTAGTTTCAAGAGCCCTTTTCACCATTGCTTATCCCTCGTGTCCCTCAAAAGATGTCCCTAGTGAGGATGTGGGAAAAAGAAAAAAAAGCTATTTACCCAGAGTGATTTGTGTGAGGCAGGTGAAAAGGAAAGGGCGGTTTGGTGTAATTAGTCTATGTCTGCAGGTTTCTTTCGGGAGATGTAGCATGCTGGTTGGAGCGCTCCTCTAAACTGGGTCAGGGTCAGCCTTGACTTTGAGGACTTGACTGACGACGGGAGGAGCGGGACAGTAATGACAGGCTGACCTCTGTCAGATGGGGGTTCAGGGCACCTTGAAATACTGCTGTCACGATGGTAGATAAAAAATTTACTAACAAATCACCTCCAGACCAAGAGACAGAGTTACAGCGCAGAGTAAAGTAGCTTGTTATCCACATACTATATCGAGCAGAAAATGATCAATACAGGATGCTGTAAGGAGGAAAAATATGGAGAGTGAAATAATAATTGCACAGAATGAAGATTAGAAACTATGTGAAGGAACTTGATTAGTAAATTATTGGTGGAGGAAATTTTGCACTGATGTTCTTGTCTACAACAGTTTGTACTTGAAAAAGGCAAGATAATAATCGGCAAAAACACAGATCCTATGATGTGGTTCATACTGCCGTTGACATCCCTGCCCCTACAACAGATAACTGCTGATGTACTAGGAGTTGAGCACAAACAAATTGATCTGGATGTGGCTTATGGAGTAGCCGCCATCCAAACAAACCACACTCTCCTCAGGTGAGAATAGTCAGTAAACCTTCAAGTGCAGCAACAGCTCTGCTAATGTGGGTCTTAAGGGCTAAGGAGCTATTACATAGTTACTGTACAGTCCCTCCCCTGTGGCAACAGCAAAGCAGGACACAGACACATTAAATATTTACCATCTGTGCACACAACAACTTCCCTGACAAGATCACAAGGACAACAGGCTCCTGCCTCAGTGGCCTGAAATGCTCAAAATCTTGTTTAGGCAAACATCACAAAATCATTAATAGTTAATTACATTTTAAAGTTCTGACTTTTAATCAATTGTATTTTAAAAGGTAGTTAAAGCAAACTTCAAATTTCTAATGCAAAAAAACCCCACCATGTATTCACCAATCACTATGAAGCTGAACAATCATCATGCTCACTATGGATAGGGGTTTTATGTAAGAATAGCAAACAGGAGAAAGGACGTCAAAATACTAATGAAGTTGTCTTGGAGCAACACTACCTCTTGCTGTTAGCCAGAGGAACTACTTTCCATCCTCTCAGGCTACTGAGTCTAAGGGGCTGTGTGAGAACTCTGTTTGACACACACAACTTTGAATTTTAAGCAGATAAACTCAACTGCCATCCAAGCAACAGAATCTACTGCCTATGATGAGTTTCACACTAGAGAGGAAGAGAAAAGAAGCGAAGGAGAGAGAGAAAAGACACACTAGCTCACGAACAAAGCATTAAGATTTTATCTCCTTTTATCTTCATGACACTGGCCGTTATTCCATTTCAGGTTGTGCACACGTTACCGGTCACTACGGTTGTGCGGTTATAGAACAGAAACAGGCCCTGCTGAGGAAGCCACTCTTCCGTAACCAAACGCAACAAATGAGATTCTCTCTCTCTGCCACAAATTGCAAGAGCGAGATTATCGGGGGTGCTGACATTGTATAACTTGCTCATCAAAGACAGATAGATTCCAGCAGGAACTCGGGAGACTATTCTTGTCTTCTATCACCCAGCCCCTCTAGATCTGAATGTCATGAGTTTCACAACTCCTCTCCGGGCCATGATAACAGAGGAGGAGGGAAGTGGGGGAGTTGCAGGAAAAAAAAAAAAAAATTAGGGTGACAGAGGCAGGAGAGACAGAGGGAAAAGAAAGAGTGGGACTGACACTGGTGACATGGGTGTGGGCCTAACAAGACCTAGTTGCCTTGATTTCTACTTTATCTGTCTTTATACAGCCCATTTACAGCCATGAGAGGCGTGTTGAAGTGCAGACAAAGAAGAAATATGAGGACACAAATCACACCAACTGAGTGGGAGATTCTGTGAATGTGCCCTTAGAGCAATGTGTGAGTGTGGGCACGGCGTAGCAATTTACAGCAGTGTTACACACACACACACACATAGCTACACAATCTGACTGAAAAACCCCAGCAGGACATATAACTCATCCTCTCGGGTGAAATCCAAGAGAAGACGCCCATTAGAACAAATAACAGAGAGATTCTGAGAGTCGTGGAGAGGCGAGGGAGAGAGAAGCTTATTTTTAATGTAACAACTATTGAGTCAAGCAGGAGGAGAGAACCCCATGGGCCACATCCTTGGATTAATGACTTTGCAGACAGAGGAGCAACAGAGACTCAGTTAGGGGGCTGACTTTGATTTATCCACATGAGAGGGCTAGACAGGGAGCAAGAGAAGGCAGGGAAAGATTTCTAATCATGCAGCCTCATCAAATTCATTCAGGCCCCAAGGTCTGTCCACTGTCAACAACCTCGACATGACCTGCACCGGCTGTTTGGAGCTTCTCCTCCTTCCTTGTTTCTGCCATCAAATGAGAAGTCCTTATTCTTCAAGAAACTTCCGCAAACTAAGACCAGACATTATAGATCAACAAGATGTTGCAATGCTACAGAGAGACAGGGGTTATCAAGCAAAGCTGTCAGTTATCAGCAAATATGTTGATTTTTTTTTTGTTTTTGTCCTCTGTTGTTAACATGTGTGGATGTAACATTTCATTGGGAACTGGTACTATGCAAATGAGCTGTCATTTTCCAATAAAATGACATTTAAAGAGTAAGAAAGAATGTCAGAGAGAAAGAGAGAATGTCAGATTATGTGATCAGATTATCTCCATGTTTCCTAAATACTGACCTTTCTTTAAAGAGTATCATATTTTATGGCTTTAACATAGAGGAACTAGTATGCAAATACTGTCAAAATGGTTGAAATGATTGGGTCAGATTTTTTCAAGTGTATATTAATACAATATTCTAGTCAGTCAATAAGAAAATAACAGCTTCTTCAATGTGAAGATTTGCTGCATTTCTTATGTGATCATTAACTGAACATCTGTTTTGGACAGTCGGTTAGACAAAACTAAGCAATTAGATGACATGACCTTAATTGGTAAAGTGGCCTCACCTTAGTACATTGTGAAGAGCATTTGAAGGACAATGATTATTTGATTAATCAAGAAAATAATCAGTGAATTAACTGATAATGAAATTATTGTCACTTGCAGCCCATCTGCACATTCGAAGTGTGGAAGTTATTGGAGTTTATCGTTCCTCCTTTTCATTCTGGCACCAGAGTGATCCTTCCCTAGTGTAAGAGGAATTTGTACTAAAAAAAGATTGTAGCTCTGGAAGACATCCACTTGATTTGACTAACTGAAGTGTGATAATAGCGTTGGTTAATCTTTAAAATGTGTTTTTGCACTCAATGAGGACTGTGGATTTTGTCCCTCATCTCTTACATTGGAGTTATGTTGGAAAGGGTTCATTTCATGGCCGATATGAAGAGGAGTCATAGCAGTAAACAATAAACATAAGATCTGAATTGTTCTACTTTTTTTTAAGTTTTGGGGCAATTTATCCTTTTAATAAGCCGTGTTTGTTGTTGATGTTTTCCTCCTAATGAAAGTGCAGCAGCACCATTTGGAAAACAATTGAATGTTATTTGTTTTGCATGTTTTGTTTTGTCTCCCCTATGCTCACGAGACATAGAATGCCAACCCAGTCTCACAACAAAATGTGTAATAGCTACGTTGGTCCATAGCGCAAAACAAATTAGTTTCACAATAACTGCTCTGAAATTGTGAGATGCTGGGTGGAGCGGAGCAGGTGGAGCCAAATGCAGGAGACATCAGGCAGACCAAAGCTGAAGATCAACTTATTTATTCTCAGCTTGGGAAGGCAAAAACAAAGCTGGCAAGTCAAAAACAAAACTGAACAATGTAGAGCTGAACAAACTGTACAAAGGATCTAAAAATTCTGAGCTAAAAAACAGGACTTAAATACAAACTGAACTAATGAAACAACAAGGAACAGGTGGTAAGACACAAGGGCAGGCTTTGAGCTGATTGGCTGGGAGACACAGGGATCAGAGCTGAGACTGATGCAGGACAGGTGTGGAGCACAGGAATACAGAAGGGAAACAGAGCAAACAGAAAACCAAAAACCCAGAAAACACAATAAAACCATGCACAAACCTGTTAATAATTAAAACCATTATGCATTAAATAATAAACTTAAATGTGCACATATCACACTGAGCAAACAGCAAATAAACATGCAAATAAACTTCAGCGTTACATTGCTAACCCAGGAACCTGTGCACAGAACAAGACAAACAAGACAAACAAGAACCAATAAATCTGTCAAATGTAGTGGTCTGCATATTAAGGCAAGTTCATTCAGTTCATTTTTGCCCTTAGTTCCAATGAGAGTCAATGTAGAAGCAACAGTTTCTCAAGTGGTCCTCAAACATAATCAGCAACCTCTCTTATATGTTCTGCTGCCCACTCAGTCCAGTCTGAAACAGGCAGGAAAGCCTGAGAGCATCTGGTGGACGGGTGAAGGGACATAGAAACTGGGACAGAACCATCATATACGATGCCTATGTTTTTTTAACCTATTTTTTTTCTATTGGCCTGCATCCACGTCATGTGACTGTCAAGTGTCTGTCTGCAAAAACAAACAAAATGGCTGTAATTCCTTTTATTCTTAGTGAAAAATGCAATATTTTAATATAGTTTTGGCATTAAAATGCATTTTGATGACATTTTATAGCAAGAAATGTGCATTTTACTTTTCTAATCTTTGTTCAGAGAATGTATATGATTAGTTTGTCAGTTTTTACGAAGATTGTTTCAGGTCACCCCAGAAAATTGTTGGAATGCAACATTTTGTTGCTATGGTGTTTGCTATGAACACTGCTATCACTGAAAACACATGGCTTGCATGTTGTTTTAATCACTTTCTTTGTGTTGTGTAGTTATCTGAGCTGTCATGTTATTTGCATTATTTTCTGTAACTGTTTGATGATATCCTTTCAATAAAAAAAACAGATTTTAGAGACCCCCAGGGATGAGATATTTCTTCTTCTTTGGATTTCCAACAGTGAGGAAAATGGGCTACTTCCTAGCAGCAGGTCCTCTGGGCCGCCCACCTGACTGATATGATCTGTCGGAAATCCAAAGAAGAAGAAGCGCTCTAAAATCTATGATTTTTTATTGAAAGAACATCAAACAGTTACAGAAAATAATGCAAATAACACACCAGCTCAGATAACTACACAACGCAAAGACAATGATTAATGAACAACATGCAAGCTACATGTTTTCAGCGATAGCAGTGTCCATAGCAACCACCATATCAACAATAGAAAATGTTGCATTCTATCAATTTTCTTAATAATAATTAACAAACTAAACATCATATACATTCACTGAACAAAGATTATGAAAATAAATCTCTTTAAAATGTTATCAAAATGCATTTTAATACTGAAACTATCTTAAAATATTGCATTTTCCACTGAGAATAAAAGGAATGTCAGCCATTTTGTTTGTTTTCACTGACAGAAACTTGACAGTCACGTCACGTGGACACAGGCTAATAGAAAAGAATATGCTAAAAAAAAAAGGCATCTTACAATTTTAGAGCTGTTATTGTGAAACTAATACTTTTTGTGCTGTGGACCAACGTAGCTATTACTCATGTGAGACTGGGTTGAGAATTCACAGTGCATCAAATCAAACAAATTACAAGCAATTTTAAATCAGCAACATTTCTATTTGAGCAAGATGTTGAGACTGTGACCAGCATTGCTTGACAATAAGCCATCTCATGCGGTCTCCTGGTAACACAGGACTTGCAAGACAATGAACTATATTGTGCTTTTGTGGGGTGCTGATGCTGAAAGCTTTCAGCACCACGGACAGCAGCTGCAGTTCTATACAGATACAGAGCTCATTGAATGTGTTTGTGCATCACTCCAAGGTCATACCGTGTGGGGCAACATTGTCCAACCCCACTGAATACTATTTAGTATTTACTTTTAAAATCTAGTGAAGATTCCTAAAAACACTACATGTGTTATGATAAATTACAGGGAGATGTATTCTCATTTGATATCATACTGAAGCTTAGATAAATTATAGCAGTTTTAGCTGGTAAGAATCACAGATTATTTAGCTTTCTAATTACTTCACTTGATTAAATGAATTTGAGAACTACATCCTTACAGTACAGACATGGCAATATCAGCTAATTTAATTAATCTCAGATAAACTTTTAAATAAACTTGGATAAACTAAAGCTCAGAGGAGGCTTTCCAGGCATGGATCGATTCAAATGATGCATCCTGGACCCAATCAGACACAATTCCTGTGATACATTAATCAGCAAGTCTATAAAAGAGAAGGGATGGATCAATCAAATCAAATTTTAATCTTGGCTAAATCTATTAGAGCCAGTAAGAACCTGACGTAATTTTACTGGGCCCTAAATGGATGAGTCTCTCACTGATAATTTTGCATGCTTTTCCTACACAACAACAGTATTTCCACAAATTTTACAGCCCTCAGATATGCCAGAGTGAAACAGCTGCTGAAGGTGAGGGAATGTCCTTTGTGGTGTCTCAGTGTGCAGTGTGATCCCTGTGTTCGTACAGCTCTACGTCTCTTGGCAATAGCCTTCGACTTCAATTCCTGCATCAAAGAGCAGGACAGCTCTTTCATTTGCCTTTGTTCCCACTGTGGCATTTTACCAAAATCTGACGGTGCTGGCACTGTCCAATCCCTGCTGTGACCCTGACCCTTTGAGGGCCTGTAGACCCCAGCTGGGAATTGCTATACTTGTTCCTGTGTGGTGACGACTTGCTGTGATACACTCTGAGTTTTATAAGCCAAACACGCACCACAGGTATGTTCTGACAGGCCTGTGAACATATGGCCTGAAATTTATTTCTACAGGGACTCTGAGTATTTAAATAACGGCACCTATTAGCATTATAGTAAATATTAGTATTGACATTGACCTAAGACATCTCTGTTTACCTCATACTCTTTAGTTTTACATCACTTTTACCTCACTATTACTGTTGCTGCTGCCACCAAGGCTCATTGTCTGCTGTATTTGCACTTCCCATTATCTATATTTAACAGATTGTATTTAACTCTGACTACTGTACATTTCGTCTTCTTTTACACTGTATTATATCCATGCGTATTGTTCATACTGTATATAATATGACATCCATTCTACTGTGTATTGGTTTCTGCTCATACTGTATATTTCATACTTACATTACATAACATAGCTGCATTCATTGACTCTATACTTTGTATATTGTTTTGTTGTATTTCACTGTTACATCACTTCTTTCTAACAGTGCCTCATTGGTTTATTGTTCAGTCTGTACATTGGTTTGTTATATATGTGTATATATATATATATATATAAGCTGCTTTTTGTTGCCCTGGTACTTACTGTGTGCAATGAAAATAAAATTTAATCTAATCTAATATAGAAATGTTATGAATAGCTTCAAATGTCAGATTACCAACCTAACTGCTACTTTCTGATTAGCCAGGGAATTAACTGAGCAACTATTTATTATGACAGATTGGATGTACAAATAATAAACAGGACATCAACTCTATTGCACAAAGAATACTAAATAAGTAACTGTCACACCCTGCCTGGACTTTGTGTGTTTTTTGGTCTTTTTATGTTCTTGTGTTCTTTGGGGTCTCCTGGTTTGCACCTCTGTTTAGTCCTTCAGGTCATATGGGTTTTCTTGTTATATTTGGGTGGTGGGTTTGGACTGCCTTTTGTTGTTTAGCCTGGTGTGTTGTATACTTTAGTTAAGATTCATGGTGGTTCTTGGACAGGTTGGTGTGGGTTGTATTTAGAATATCGTGTTTTCTGGGTTTTGGTTTTGTTACTGTGTTTCCCTTGTGTGTTCATGTACTTCCCCACACCTGCCCTGTATCAGTCTCGTCAGCCCTGCCCTGCTTGCTGTGTTTCCTCAGCCAATCACTCCCAGCCTGCCCTTGTGTCTCATCACCTGTTCCCCATTCCCTGATTAGTTTAGTCTGTATTTAAAGTCTGGTTTTGAGTTGAGTCTTTGTTGGATCATTCATTTTGTTTAGTCTGCTAGTTCTGTTCAGCTCTGTTTGCCTGTTCTTCCATCCACAATTAAATGAGATTTTCATCAAATCTGCATTCCAGCCTCTGTGTTTGTGTCCAGTCCTGCCTCCCCGCTCTAACAATAACGACAATCATCCTTATCAAATTGTACACTCACGACAGGTTTCAGTGCTCAAAAATTCCTAACAATAGCCAGCCTAGTGCCAGCTAAAACACAGATGTCCATCTGGACTCTGTATGATAAAGCAGGAGCAGTATACACTGTACCGTATTTCAGCCGTTAACAACACTGAAGCCCAATTCTACCTCTTTGCTGCCTTATCAATTTCTGTGCAGAAATAGCATTTACACTCTCCAGCTCTGATGCTACCAATCTTTTAATGTAGACATGCTTCCAAGCATACAGGGAGAGAGGAAGAGGAGTGTCAGGGGTGTGGGTCATCATCCATTTCTTATAAATAGTATTCAGCTCATGAATGAAAAGGGGAAAAAGAGTATGTTTTGGAATGATGGATGACGAGCGACACAAGGTCATATCAAAGACGACGGGGGGAAAGAAACACATGATGAAATTCAATTTAAATTCAATGTTTCCTTGGTGACTGGGCTTTGAATAAAGAGCTGTATTTAAGAGCATTAAGCCAACAGGCAAAGTGTAGCTTAATGCAAATGAAATAAAATATTTCTTTATAAACCACTGCATGAATCAAAAATGAAGAGCGTAATCTGTTACAGCAGTGAAGGAACACAAATTGTCTAAAAGGTACATCCTGCAGTAGCAATATGGAAGTGAGTTAGGATTAATACCTACGGCAGTTTGCTCTTGAGTGCTAAAATTAATTAAAAAGTGTTGTAATGAATGCTGACATATTACATTCTCCATAGCTTGGATCACAACAATGACCTCATACCCCACTGCTCCCCAAAGAGAACTCCTCTTTCCTCTTACCCATCCCCAAAGAGGTCAGAGTCTCACTAAACATGGCTGTGATTCAGAAACCTTTTTCATTATTTGTTTCAACTCGCCCTCATCAACTTCACCTTGGTACCATCCAGGGAATCCATGATGCCATTTAAATTCTGTCACTTTTCTGTTAACTCAAGTAAATATTCTAAAATAGACTTCTTGAGCACAGAAAGAAGATGTTTGTAGACACAATGTACTGCACAGAATACATAATGAATGTTTGGGATTTCCCCTGTATGACCCGCTATGGAAGAATACACAATAAATAAAAATAAATGGGGTACTTTTATATTATTTCTGATTTGGTTGCATAAAGGTAAGTGTGTTTTTGGCCTTGGCACTGCAATTGGCCATGTGTATAATGTACAGTGTGATGCTTCACATCACCAGGAGAAGTCAAGTAGAGCCGGTTAGGGGTTAGCAAACAATGTGTGTATGTTTGTGTGTGCAAGAGAAATTCAGTGCAAACAATAGGATGTCTGTGTGAATAATAAGATAAAATCAATAGTAATGATGAAGTGAAACGCAGACATTTCATCTTGTCTGAACATTTCCAATCACCCTTTGCTGAGTCACGGCACAACCAAGATTTGTAACAACCAAACTAAACTTCAGAAAAACACATCCTGCAGCTATCTCACCGCTTGCTGCAGACAATTTGCAGCCACATTAGTTATTATGCAAAGAGCACTGCTGCCTGAATGGGAAATATAATGACTTCTTCATTGTATGCACTGAGGATAGTCATCCAGTGAGCGACTGGAGCAAATGATTCCACTACATTAAGGATAAAAGCTTTGTCACATTTGTACCGCAACATTTTACTTCTTTATATTTATTTTTTGGAAGCCTTAGAATCATTTTGCAAGCTCTATTGCAGCCAATAACTAGGTTTGTTACTGTAAGTAAACCGGTTCTGTGTAGATTTATATTGTCTGTTTGCTGGATATCTAATACAGTGGTCTCTTTGCAGGGGTAGGCAATGTTGCACTTGAAAAATACAAGCGATGAAGATGACCCTGCAGTGAGAAATGTAGCCTAGAACGTGCAACACACCCCTCTTGACAGGCTCATCTGTCATTTCAAGCTTGATAAGCTGGACCCTCTGCTGCTACTGCTTACTGCATCATTCTTTGACCCAAGGTTCATAAAACTGGAGTCCCTCACAGCTGAGGTCGGAGCCTACACAGCAGTGCATGTGAGGAGATCTGCAGCACACAAGAAATGTGGATACCGAGGGGGGAAGAAAAACATCCCACTCTATTGTTATCAGAGTCATATTCCTACATACTGTTACTCTCAAGAGGACAACACAGAATGTGAAATAAATGCTGCCTCTGCACAGAGTCAGCCATCAATGTACAAATCTGTTAACGGTCAAATCATTCAGCCAAATTTGTCAATAATGATTGACTGTTTTTTCGAAACCCATTCTCAAAGCTAGCCCTCCTTACATAAATGTTTGTAAGCACTCTGGACACGTACAGTATGAATGTTGTTGCAGCAAGATGTAAGACACAGTGGTTGGGAGAAGAGGAAATAAAAAACGTGAAATATACTACGTTTATCTGAGGTGTGATTCAAATATTCATCTGAGTTGTGCTGTGTGACTTCAGATTAAAATAACACTATGGGTGGGGGCTAGCATGGGGTTTCATGTTTTCTGTGGTCAGTTAGAGATTTTAACTGGAAATATAGTAAACCTTGTACATTGTCAAGCATGACAGTTCTATGAAAATGAATAAAAAAACTTCACGTCATTTTCATGTAACCCAGCCTTGGCATTCAACAAAGGGTACAGTTTATGCACTCTGAAACCTGAGCTGACAGTAGGCCAAGTCATGAATTATTCAACCTGAGGTACACAGACAACCAATACAGATTGCTTTCTTGTTTACTGAAGTGGCTTTCACTACCCTGACTGTCAATAACTCAAGGATAGAGGCACTCAACTGTAGTATTGGCAATAATCAGCAGCTTGAAAAGTTGTCAAAGCTCTGCATAAATGGCTGCAGAGCGGGGTGGAGTTAGAAAAGGTGACAATGGACTGACAGCTGAGTTTATACAACAGTGATTATTTTCCTCAGCTACAGGATATGTCATACACATTAAAGACTGCCTGGTCTACAGGAGTTTCTATGACAACCCAACTGTTTTCTCACTGCTAGTATGACACAAAATAAAACAACTCTTGGAAAAAATAACACAAGCAACAGAAAACAAATTGAAAAGTTGTCATAGTTTCCTGATTTGTAAATTGAATACCACAGTCTGGTTCCAAATAAGCTGACACAAAAAAATCATTTTCTGTTTGTAAATTTGTAATCTCTGCACCAGAAAACACTGATATTTGGTTTAGATATTTCATGAAAGATCTGAGCTTTTACCTGACTATGGTTATGGTACAAATGGGAAATGGGATTCATGTATATACTGGAGACTATAAAAACTGAAAATGATCAAACTGAGAAGTGGGAGAGCCAGAAATAAGGTGCAGTTAGGGGATATCAGGAGTTCAGCTTCACTGTTAAAGTAAAGCCGCTTGATGAAAAAGACACAACAGCAGCTTTGAGCTTTTAAGGCGGTTCACTGAATCATTTATAAATACCTCAACAAAATGTGTAGATCGACATATTGACCCGAAGCAAACAGAAATGAGACGGTGCATTTAATAAAAAGGTAGAAACCCTCTATTTACAAACAAATGAAATGCATAAAGGGTTCGGCCATGTTTCCTCTCTTATTAAGTATCACATCTTTGTTGAGGTAGTTTCTGTACTAAAGCACACAGTCTGTATAAAGACAGCAGGGTATAAAGAGCTGCATACTGCTTGGTGCCTCTGTTGCTGCCTCCATGCAGAGGCAATAATCTCAACAAATACCGGTCACAGCCATCTCAAACACCACAGGAAGTGACCAGGAGCGATCCCACAACATGGCAGCTCGGCATAAATGTGTGGCAGTACCATAGCATGTGTTCTTTTTTTCTCTGCACTTCAACTTTCTGACCGTCTCCCCCGCAGAGTAAGTGACAATATCTATGCTTGAATTCTATATTCACTTTTGCTCTCAGTAAGAGGTTGTGACGTGATCGGGGTAATGATATGTACAAGTGATTGTTGGCCAACCTGTAAACTGCCAAGTTGTATGCTCCTCTTGTCAGCTGTTCCTGTGGAAAAAGAGAAAAGACATATCTAAATAAATAATTAAAAAGGCTTTAGCTATAGGTCTTAAGCTTAACTGACAGCAGTGAAAAAAGCACCACAAGAGCTAGAAAGCAATATATTAAATTTTCTGAAAAGCACACGAAGCCACAGTTGCATACGCCCATGCATCACTAAGCAGGATGCTTGGCTGAATCTCCCCATTTTATAACAATTAATAGCATATTCATTTGTCAGTATGATATACAGTGAATCATATCTTATGTGCTCCAAAAAACATTACTATGTTTTGCCTTATTTGGCTTGAATTCCACTGATTTGTTGACTTACGTAAATATGACACATATCCCCAAGCAGATTAAACCACCCACCGCCCCTTAGTTTGTGTACACTGAATTTAACTGGCAGCTGCAAGAACACACATCATGAATATCAATTATTGCTTAAGTGGAGCTGTGAAAATTAGCAGGGCGGTTCTATTGTGTAGGTTAATGGAAACTCAGACAGGCGTTTAACTGTCGGGTTAATGCCAGTACTAAGCCACCACGACAATTCTGTCCTTAAGCTTGAATAATAAATTGAAAATGTGTGTGGGCCTATATCATTGGTTAGCGACATGCACAAAACATTGGATTTATTAAAAGAGTGAAAAACAAGCAAATAAGAACAATAAAACAAACTGTTTATTCAGCATGCATCAATATATTTATGACATTTTTTTTTAAAAAGTACACCCTCAGTAGGAATGAATGGGCTTGGGGCTGACTGCCAGCTAACTGTGTAGGAAAGTCAGAAAAGTACAAAGCCTAACACACTGTTAGTCATGGGATTTGTTATATAAAAGAAAAAAATCTATAAATGTTTGTCTTTTTCTTCCTTTTTCCCCAGGCTCTGATTTGAGACCTGGCCATTATTTGGGTAGCAGTCTTCATCTCTCCATTTCCAGTTACCTGGAAAAGCCAAAGTCTGAGAGTTTTGAGAGGTGGCGAGTCACATCATCACCTAGAGTACACCCAGTGTCCTAATGAAATGAGCTCTGGGGACACAGTTTGCTGACTGGCCTGGCTTCAAACTAATCAATTGTGATGTCTTCCAGACTAGAAGCCTCCAGTGAAAATAAATGTAAGTTTTTGACTCTATGTGGATATATTCTGCCACAGAGTATAGAGAAAACCACAAAAACTCAAGTCACTAGGAGTTCAACCCATGCTTCACTCACAATTCACTCTGTTTCTATAATGCATCCCAAGGTGTACATTAATTCATATTTCATTAAATATGAATAAACATAATTTCTTCACACAACAGTACCTCACACATTATCCCTAATTTCAGACTGTAGAGCCATTATCATTATCACCACCATCAATGATATGACTGGTGGGCGCGCTAATGCTAATTAATAGGTAGGAGGTAGGTGGGGCTAATCAGTCAGTCCAGTTATCTTAATTTACCTATTCCGCTAAGGAGAAAACGGAGAAGGAATGAACATAATTGAGTCAACCACAACCGTAATCACAATGTCTTGATGAGAGAAATGGGCTAATCATCGCTGATACGGCGTGCTTTCAGGTGCAGGAAGAGCACAATAAATGATTTAAATATGAATTGCCTGGCTGGAGTAGAGAGATTCTCTGAGTCGAGAAGATAAAGCAGCCTTAACTGTGATTAAAAAAAGTCAGAAATTTCAGCTTATTTGCCTTACTTTCAGCTTCGCATCAACCCTGGTATCAAGCAGTTTGCGGGAGAGAAACATACATCTTGCTGTGTAATTGTAACTGGGGAGGGCTGATCAACATAAACATAAATAAACAACATAAATATTCTGCTTTTCTATCTAAACCTCTGCATACACCTGATGCCCAGAGTCTGCATAAGCAGCTCACCACAGGGTGTTAAAATAGCCTGGTTGAAATGGATTTCAGCCTCGGGTCCAACATCTAAACTTGGTAGTTATCATCATGGGAGAAAATTAAACGTTGCACTTTGTACATAGTGTATCTTTTTTCCCAATTTGTTTTACTGGCCTTTTAAAATTCTTAACATTGACTTCTTTAATGGAAACAAGAGTAAACATCAGAATAGTGACTGTGAGACATTTTCTTTAATAAATGAATTCCGAACTCAATCAAGGACGACGTATTGAGACTCACAATAAAGAAAATTCATGCTCACAATGAAATCTGTCTGCTTTAAAGAGACTCTGGCATCTCATACAACACAATGACTGATGCAGCAAGTAATTACTCTTAAAAGTGCAGCGGTGTCGGGAATGAAGAAGACAGACGTATTGCTCAGTCTGCTCTATACTTTTTACACTCTGTCAGGTATTTGGGATGTGGGCTGTTTGAGGTAATGTTCCATTTGTCTGTCAGGGATCCTTTTCATTATCTTTAGTGTAGCTCACTGCTGAGGCAAACACTGTTTGTCGAAACTCTCTTCTCTTGGTTACTTCTCTCACCTTCACTATAGAAATAAGTCTCCTGTGACTGGACAGCAAGATCAATACAGCTGTTGTTTGAAAAGTTATGACACAAATAAAACTCAGCTTTAAACTTCTCCACAACGGTACCTCCTACACTAGGGGGCAAAGCTCTTAGGAAGCATCGCTCACACGGTCCGATTTAGAAGAAAGCTGCTCTCATCCCTCTCACACAGAAACATCTCTATGGATCGAAGCAGGGCGGAGGATGAGGATCAGTAGAGCAGCATCCCAAACGCCCCGACTGAAGCAAAACTACAGGGTAAAGTAATACAGCATGTGTGCAATTGTCTCTTTAACACAAGTAAACAATAAGCTTTTGATCTGACACCGCTGAGAACAAAATGAAAACAACGCACAAAGGTCACAACACGCACTGTGTCAATAAATACCGGATTATTGAACTTGTAAAGCAGTTAAGACGCTACAATTGCTTAATTAGAATTTTTAAAAGCCTATCAAATAACGTGCTAATGAATATTTGATAGTGCGCCTTGTCTAATGTCCCCCGAGGATTGACGTAGCGAAACAATAAGGGAAATAAAAACATATCGAAGCTGCGCTGGCAACAGCAGATGTCCCTGAGAGCTGCAGGCGTGGAAAACATTTGGAAGATGAGACAAGAGAAACAATCAGTAGCCAGGAGGTAGAAAAAGAAAAAACATGGAAAACGCTGAAGTAAACAAAGCCTTTACAATTAAGTGTTCATATTCTCAAAATACAGGACCAGAGGGAAATGCTGTGTGGAGTAATTATTCAAAGTAAGTGATGGTATGACATTTTGTACAGAATTGATACTATTCAATAATTTAAAGGGTTTTTTTTCCAACCTGAGTTATATTTTTGTAGATTTTGCCATTGTTCATATTAGTCAACATAACATTTTAATTACCAGCTTTATTAGTAAGATCATGGGATGTGCCAACATCGCTAAAGGTGAGACCAGTAGGGCAAACAACATGAGCAGTGAGATGATCAAACAATTGTCAGGCAATTGACAATTACCACTGATTACTCCTAATTACTGATTATCTTATCAATTAATAATTTGGTCTATAAAAGGTCAGCAACTTGTGAAAAATGCTCATCATAAGTTCCCAGAGCCCAAGTCAAAAGTCAACAAATAGTCAACAAATAGTCCTAAACCACAGTTTACTATCATATATGACTGAGAAAACCAGAAAATATTTATATTTGAGAAGCTGCAACCAGAGAATGTTGCCATTTTCGCTTAAAAATAACTTTTACAAACAAATAATTTCTTATCAAAATTGCTGCTGATTAATACTATGTTGAAAAATGAACTGATTAATCAACAAATTCCCAGTTTAACAGTCAAGTTTTTGAGTAAAATCTTATAATAAACCTTGTAGGTAATGGCCAAAACTACAAATATGGGTCCGTGGTTGACATGGAACTTTACTTCAAAAGTGAGTTTGGAGGAGAGAAATTGATTAAAATTGCACATACATAGTAAAGAGAATCATCTACACTACCAATGAGATCCAGGAATAATCACTGTTTGACAGCACATCAAAGAACCACAAACTCATGACTGAAAAGGCGTTTCCAATCAGTCTGATACATAGTATAGGCATGTTTTAGACAAATGACGATGATGTCTTACCAGAGCAATCAATCATAAGCAACAGCAGCCTCAATATTTTCTCTGTGTCACGAACAGTCATAATAGACCATCAGGAGACTGGAAAAATATAAAATAAATGTGCAAACATAGCTCAGGTCCCTCAACTAGCACCTTCCTGATGTAAATGCTGTCCCTTGCAATCATAGTTAGAGGTCTACATGCTGTGATGAGGCTGCAGTGCAGACAGCACTAACTCCTCATTACAGTAATTGTGTTTTCCTCTCTTTGCACTCTGGGGAGCAGCAAGGCAGTGTTGCTTATCTCGCTGACATTTCACAACAGCATGCTCTCTGCATGGCTGTGTGTGACTGAGCATAAGAAGTAACTGTATGTGGTGAGAGTGGCAGTGAGGTTATAGATGACGTACAATTGTTTCTTTTTTTAGTTGTACACAAAAAAACAGAGTTTAACTACTGCTACTTTTTACACATTGTGGATACTATACAAAAATAAATATATCCAAAGATTATCATTACAAGCGACTACTGCATTAATACACAAATCACAATTTAAACATCCATGTTGGCTTATGTTAATGTTAATCAGATTTCCTGCTATCGTGTTTACAATTGCAACCTTGCTGCCTGTCTTGTTAAATCAGATTTCCCATGTGGGCTGTTTAAATTGTGGATGGAGTCGCCTGTTCCCTGCATAAATGCATTATGTATTTTGGAGGTAGAAATCTTCTTTCACTCTTTCAAAAAGTGGCAAAATATGTGTATATGCTTTATCACTGTCTTGTCTATCTCAAGAAACTTAAGAAACAAAAAAACTTTACATCACCTCAGTGACTTATTGCCCTCAAGAGTAAAAGTATTTCAAAATCTGCATTTCTGAGCCAGTGGAATAGTAAATGAAGAGAAACTGAGACATTTCACTGGGGATGCAGTGGGATGTCAAACAGGTCATCATCGTCATGAGGTCTGACTCATTTCTCCCGCAGGCTTGTAAGCGATGCACTGAGGTCCAGACTCTTCCAACCTTAAATTTCTATCTCTCATTACATCATCATCACGGTGCATCACTAGACTGTCTGGCCCTGGACTGGATGTAGCTTCCATTCTGTCATTTTATTACAGTTACTATGTCAGGTCGAGGTTTATATAAAAAGAGGGCTTAGATTTACACCACTGGCTTACTTCCTACACAAGCCATTAATTACTGTACTACAGAGACTTTGGCAGAACCTCCATGTGCACATGCACCCTCTATAAAATATCTGTCTCCAGTCATTTTGTTTCTGATTTAGGCTGGAAATCTTTTCTTACAACAGGAAAAATCCTGTCACAGTGGTGAGTAAAAAACATCTTCTGATGCTGCTGGACGCATCGTCAGTGATGTTCCTGGAATCATCGGGAATTTCGGGTCTTTCAACATCATACTCCTTCCCCCAAGCGATCCACCAGTGGCTGATCAGACCCCTGCTTGTGTCCACCCAGGGTTGTTCTCTCTTCAGCTATAACCATGTAGAGGCTTTTTCTGCTGTGCTAGTGGTCTCACGAATGGCTGTTGTCTTCTTTTTTCCTCCAATGCTCAGTGTGCTGAGGGCCAGTGAATGGGAAGCAAACCCCCAACATCCAACCTCTATCGGAAGACACTTCCCCTTCCATTCTGATTGTCTGCACTGGCTGATACGATCTTCATGCTTGGCCAGTTTTCTCTCATAGGCTTCATCCAGGTTTTTCTCCCACAATACTGTGAGCTCCAATAGGATGACATGCTTGGTGGGGTCTGACCAGAGAACCACATCAGGATGTAGGAAGGTGCTGGTAATGTGCTGGGGGAAGTTTAGCTGTGTCTCCAGGGCCACAGACATCTTCCATTCTTTTGCTGAGGCCATGATTCCTGCAGATTTCCTAATGGCAGGTGTGTTTGTGCCCCAGCTCTGACAAAGTTGATGAGCTTGGAAGAACGGGTGTGCCTGTTCATCTCCAGTCCTTCATTGACGGTTTGGGCAATGACCTTCAGAACCTGATCGTGGTGCTAGCAATATTTCCTGCCTACTAGGGCTTTTGAGCAGCCACTCAGTATGTGCTTGAGTGTTACATGTCCTGAGTACAGTGGGCATGCTCTTGACTCTGTTTTGCCCTATGTGTGGAGGTTAGCTGGGCTGGGTCTTGGTCATACACTGCCTGGATTAGGAACTTTACTCTGTGGGGCATAGACTTCCACAGGTCTGCCCAGGTCACTTTCCTTTCAAGAGCATCGTCCCATTTTGTCCTGGCTCCTTGCTTCTTCATGCCAACAGCTCTGCACGCTCCTATATCCTCCATGGCTCCCCTCGCCTCCTGCTGTACCAGGTGCTGGTTTTCCTGACTGCTGGTGTTCATGTGAGGAGCAGGGAATGATCTCAGTCCAGCTCCGCCACGTGTGACCATGCCTACCAGCAGAGTCATGCTTTGACCTGCTGGACCTCTTCTGCTGCCTGCCATTTTTTGCCCATTCTGACCTCAATTCCTGCTTTGGCCACCTATGGGTTCTTCCTTGGTGTTGCAGTACTTCCTCATTTCCTTGAATTCCTCTTCCAAGGGTTTGAATGGAAGCTTGAGTTTGTTGCTGTTGCCAGAGTGCAATGTTAGTTAAGAACTTTGGCAGCCCAAGCCATCCTCAAAGCTGGGAGCTTGCCTGTCTTTCTAAAGCCTCTACTGTTGAGACAGGCACTTCATACACCGGGAGAGGCCAAAGGATTCTTGGGAGAATCGCATGCTGGTATATCCAAGCTTTGAACTTTCCCGGCAGGCCTGATCTGTCCACTGATTTCAGCCACTCATGTAGCTCTGTACACGCAGTCTGAATGGATGTTGAATCTCTCAGTGAGGTGTTGAACACTTTGCTGAGGCTTGTTCACAGGCTTCTCAGAGATGGTGGGGATAGCTGTTCCTGCCATGGTGAAGTGCAATGAAACAACCACTTGACTTGGCTGGTTTGAAGCTCATTCTGTCCCAGTCCATTAGTGTCTCCAGACCTTGAAGAATTCACAGTCCACCTGGTACAAACTTTGTGGTGACTTGGATCATCCATGTAAGCCTGTATGGGAGGCTGACATAGGCCAGATCTCATTTTAGGCCCTCTGCATTCCAGTTCTGCTGATCGTATGAGCATGTACACCGCCAGTTAAAACAAGGTGACTGAAATGGTGCAGCCAGTTATTATCCCCACTTCGACTTCGACTCAACTTGTAATAGTTGCTGATGAGGTCTCTGGTTCTGCTTGGTATATGATGTATCAGCAAAGTGTGTTGCACTGGCTTGTGAGGGAGGGAGCGTAGGCGTTGGGCAGGTCAAGCCACAGCACAGTCAGATTGCCCTTGTTCTCTCCTCTGGCCTTTCTGATTAACTGTGTCACCACTCCTGTGTGTTTGAGACGCCCAGACATACCCCCAATTCCTCCTTTTTTTATTGAAGTGTCAATGTAGTTGTTATCTGCCAGGTATGAGCTGAGTTTGTTTGAGATAATGCTGAGGAAGATCTTTGCTTCAATGCTCAGCAGGGAGATTATGCAGAACAGGTCTAACCTTGATGAGTCATCTTCTTTTGGAATCCAGACTCCCTCAGCTACTCTCTACTGCTCTGCAATCCTGCCTCTTCTCCAGATGACCCTTAGGTTTGGGCAGTTCTTATATACCTTGTATGGGAGGCCACTAAGGCCTGGTGCACAGCTGGGTTTTGCTTTGTGTACCACATCTTTCACCTCTTTCCGCTTCTGTTCTGATTCATCAAACTGCTTGCTTGGCTCAGGTGGGTCTAACAATGCAAAACATCATCTTTGTGTTGTCGTGGGTCGCTGTACACCCTCCTGATGTAGGTGTTCATTTCTTCTTCAGAGCAGCTCAGCTTGCCACTGCATTTCTTGCCCAAAAGCTTGGTGAAGTGGAAGGGGTTGGAAATGAAAGCAGCTCTTCTCTTTGCTCTTTCTCAGTGACGCTTCCAGTGCCCCTCAGCCCGGCGCAGGCCCCTGATCTTCTGCCTCAAGATAGTTGTCAGCTCGGCCAGGGCAAGTTGTTCTTGCTCTCCTGCTTGTTTGTACTGGCTTCATAAGCCTAAACTCAGAGAAGAACTGTGGCAAGTTCCCCAAAATGTTTGGAACAACTTGCCTGCCAAGTACCTTGAAAAACTGTGTGCAAGTGTACCAAGAAAACTGGTGCTGTTTTAAAGGCACAGCATGGTCACAGCAGATATTGGTTTCATTTATGTTTTTCCTGTTTATTGAACTTGGTATGAAGTTACAATTGATAAATAAAAACTATTCATGGCATTATTTTTGAAAGCATCGTCCTTTTAGTGCCTACAACCTTTGCATAGTACTGTTTAAATACAAAATATGACTTTACTGTATATGGTTTAATCACTAAATACTTTTGTGTTGCCAAGTTTTCCATGGCTCAAATGTAATTGTCATCAACAACCAAACAGAATTCTGTGATTTTTTGTTTCCCTGTTGATGTGATCTTCTTGCAAAACAGTTCCCCCTCGTACATGAAAAATGTATGAGCTGTTGATTGCAGTTTTTTTAAACGTCCCATTTCTCTGCAGCTTTTATTTGAAAATTTACAGCAAAAGCAATCTTAAAGTAAATTGATTGGAGACTGATTGGATGATTGTAAGCTCTGAAATAAGTTTACTGAGTGCTTTCTTCTGTTGTTTTTTTTAGTTACTGTAGATTTTTCCAGTTAGCTAGACACAGTATGTGACCTCAAAAATGTATTTAATGTTAAGGATGTCACCAAACAAAAAAAACACAACTCACCTGTTCAGAGGGTTAGCTGCATAATTAAGGCCTTTGTTATTGTCCATCTATACTTTTTCTTTATATTTTTGTTAACCTACCTTGAAATCAGAAAGGTTGATTACATGTGAACTATCTGCTTTATCAACCACCTATGGTAATAATAACCACCTATAAAGGTAATAATGTATAAATGAATAATTATGGTGGCTTTGTGGCAAACAGGTAAGTGGTTTCAATCAAGTGCCCCAATAAGGACTTGATGTCTTTTTTTTTCTTAATGGTGTGTATGGAGGTGTCTGTCATTACACAACTTAATTACAGAGGTGACTGATTCAAAGTCCTCATGCTGCATGACTAATGGAAGGGATTGTGCCGCCAACATTGCCCATCAGCCCCAGAGCACATTATGACTCTTATCAGTGAACTCATTCCTGGCTCCTGACCTTTCCACAGTTCCAGAGTTGTCCATTACCCTTTCTCACCCTTCCACAGAAATCACAGCACAAGAGACTATACTCCATTCGCATAACAGGTTAACGACCAGAGAAGCTGCAAAGGTTTTCACTTAGGAGATCCTGCCTAATCGATTAACACTGTACAGCTCTCAGCATGAAGGAGTGGATCTATCTAGTAATAAATCAAGAGTGTCAGACTTCTTTGGCATGCTGATGCATGACAATGTTATATACAGTTACAACTACAACTTTAAAGCACAAAAATACAGTACCAGTCAGTTTGGACACACTTTCTCGTTCAAGTGAATAGGAAGGTGTGTCCAAACTTTTGACTGGTTCATATCAACAACTAATCAAATGACTACTGTAATGTGAAAAGTGTCACATAGTGACCAACTCACAGAGAATTATCACCAGAATTTGCATTTCACCTCAGCAAAGTTTTAGTGTCTTTCAGCTCATTGTTTTGTTTCACGGCCCACATGTTCAGTCTTTTTGGTTTAGTCTCATCGCTCTCCGCATAGTTTCCAACAGCACAGGCTGCTACCCAGTACCAATCAGAAGACAGACAAAGTTAGTGACTGGCTGGTGGATATATCGAAGCATTTAGCAGCTAAAAGCAAAACATTTTTCTCAGGAGTGGAGAAGGGAGCCCAAACCCGAGCTAAAAGTAGAGTGAATATTGGCCTTGTACAAACATGACTCCAAAAGAATTGTACTGTTTGCTAACACATTGGCTGCAACTACTTTATATGGTGATAATATGTCAATAAGTTGTGTTTATAACTTGTTGCATTGCCTCCAAATGGCCAAAAAATCAACTGATGAAGATTTAAAGAGCAGCTTGGCTGAAAATTGTATTATTGCTGACCTCCAGAAGTGAACTCTAAGGTGAGAAAGTAAGTAAACAGAGACATCAGTGATGCTGTGTGATCACAGGTGCAACAAACTTGAAGTTTTTGACCAGAGAGGGCAGTACAACACTGCTTTTCAGCCTCAAATTAAGTTACACTTTAAGAATGTGAAAAATGTTTCTGGCTTCATTGGCACTGCTATACTGTACATGGACAGAAACATTTACAAAACCTTCAAAACATCTCATAACTGCTCCTCTACACACACTTAGTTGGTCATTTTCAATGAGAACGGTATGGATGGTATGGTAAGTTAATTTATATATCCCAAGATATCAGATGCAACATCTCAATGATTTGATCTACTCATAATTCACAGTCCTGATGGCATCCTTCCCTGGCTATTGATACTTATACTTATTGTTGTTGTTATGATTGTTGTTCTTCTGTCCCCCCCTCCCCCTTTCCCTCTCTCTTTCTCTCTCTCAACCCAACCGGTCAAAGCAGATGGCCGCCCACCAAGAGCCGGGGTCTGCTTGAGGTTTCTACCCGTCGCCAAGTGCTTGCTCATGGGGGAATTGTTGGGTCTCTGTAAATTAAAGAGTACGGTCTTGACCTGCTCTATGTGAAAAGTGCCTTGAGATGACTTTTGTTGTGATATGGCGCTATATAAATAAAAATTGATTGATTGATTGATTGATTGATTGATAATAAAAACCCTGAATACACTGAAGTGATTATTTTTTACTGTGATTAGAGGTACTGCAACTGGTAGGCTACCCATTGCATCCCACAGCTAAAATATGTAAAAAGGGATATAACTGAAACAATACCAGTTGACCCTGTGATCCATTTGTCTACTGTGCACTGCCTTGGTACAGCATGCATGTGGATTTGACAGTTTTTACAAATATAGACCATAAGGAATGTGTCATCCTACGCTCTGGCACATAAACCGAGGCTGGTAATGTTTGTGTTATTTAAAGGCTCCTACTGTGACCCTATGTTTCATAACCAATTTAGATATGCTAACCATTATGCATATTTTAAATTGTTCTAAACATGATTATTCAAGGATATGTATGAGAGATAAATGGGAAGTCATTATCATAATTTGTCACATTTGTCAATTTCAATTCTGTTGCACCTTAGCGTTCCTGAAGAAGATACTGATTTATTATTATTTTACATGAAATAACACCCTGAAGCTCAAATGAAGGCTATCCTTTCTTCTATCCTTCTTGTGCCGTGGAATTTTGCACCTCACTGAGTCTTACCTTAACAGGAAAAATATTTGAGATTCTAAGAACATATTAATAAGGAGAATCTGTAAATGGTGATAAGCTGCACGACAGGTAGAGCATTTCCTCATCTCATCTCCATACTGTATTCAAAAGTGTACTCTACAGCAGCCCTACAATAAGCCCTTAATAATTGCATTTTTACAATTTATCCCAGTACATTTCAACAGAGCAACAAACTACAGCATCCAGAACAGCATCAACAACTCTTTGATATAATCTCAATAAAACTTGCAAGTTTATGACAAGAATAGGACAAGCCTCATAAAGGTTTATTACAGGTTGCTGCATTAAGTAACAAGAAAAAACACCATCCAAAAGTGAATGGATTGTAAGACAGAGGCTCCACTAGCTGCCAGATAAAATCTAAATTGAACCAAAAAGACAAACCACTAAAGATGAAATTAAGATAGAAAGCTAGAGCCATACAGAGGTCTGATAGGATTCACAAGTATTTCCAAAATTGTTTCAATTAATTTCAATAAACTGACTGATTGATCATTGGATTCACTCATGAAGGTGAAATCCTGACCTTTAGGGGAACAGAGAGCCAGGGAGTCCAAAACAGAGGAAGCTATCGTATAACTTATTAGCTGAGTGGTTTCATCCACTTTTAACCTCATCTGTCGGAGTAGATGCTGCATCACAAAAGAGGAAAGGTTTTCTGACCGTGACGAGACAGGAGTCAACGGCACAAATATGTCTTCTTATTCATACAACTTATTTCCCCCTTAGCAACTGAGCTGATGAGCTTGCTAACTGTCTGCTTTTTTTATTCTCTTTAATAACTATTTATTGAATACAATAATGTATGACACTGAGGACAAAATCACAGGGGGAAGTAAATGGCCCAGTATAGATAAAAAAGAAAGAAGGTTAGAGCATATTGTGACTGTCTGGCACTAGCATGTTACCAGCTGGCTAGCATATTAGCAGTTAGCTTGCCAGCTACAGAGTAGTTCTCCAATAAGTCCTGCAGGTAGTCCTGACTAAGCTTGTAGAATCAAATATTTCACAAACGTGTGCGGATGAATTGATACGACAAGAGTAATTTGCTGCTATTATTTAGTAATACAGGATGATTGTTTGACTGGAATGTTTTTTATGTCTTTTTATTCTCAATTTCTTCTGTGCCAAATCACACTACTAATGAGAAAGCAACAGTACTGAGAAAAGAGACCTTCTTTGGGGTCAATGGCTGAGAATTAACCTTTCCCACAACCACTCTCTGCAGGTTAATGCCGCCAGGTCTCAGGTATTATACTAATGAATTACTGCACCTCATGTTTCACAGATGCTGAGTACGGCTCCTCTAGACCTCTTCACACAATGTCTCTCAATTGAAATCTGACTTTCTCTCTGAGCATCAGGGCTGATGCTCTTTAGGAGGAAAGAGGAAAGGATGACTCGGCTTCCTGCAATTCAGAACGAAACCTCATATCCAGTAATTTTACAGCTGAGAATGTGAAGACTGCGGGATTTGTTGAACTCACAGAAAAATGTGAAAATGTGCTGTATGTCTTGCCCGGGCAAACGAGAATATAATGAAAGTGGAGGAATTTTTGATAGCATGCTCTGTCTCTGCCAAGGTGCTGATACCTGAGGGATAATGGATTTCATGTTGCTGTGAACTATTGTCACAAAAGCAATCAAAGAACAAATCAGTGGCACAAGGAAAAACAAATAGTGTGCCTCTGGGAAAGCTTATCGCCGACCTGTCTTTGAGAGAGTGCAAAGATGGCTAGTAGGCATTCATTACCTACGTATGCGGGCAAAAACATCCTTACTATTACTGGAAGCTAGAAATGATCGGACTGCTCTCGTGCTTCCATCTGGCAATAAAGCTGTTACATGAAATGGGATCTCTGGTAGCACTACAGAATACCAAACAAGTTTCCTGTTTATAATAGCTCAGAGCCTCTGTTTCTGAGATTTATAGTACTACCAACAGACTGTAAGGAGCTGCATTAGTGTTTCACTGAGAGTGGAACAGTTCAACATAGGGACATAAAGAGGATTCAAAGACTTGAAGAAAACAATTTTGAGCAACAACATCTTAATGGTATGTCTGCAATTGTGACTTTTTTGGTCGTTGTCTTTTAAGATGAGATTAGAGTTATATATTTGATTAATGTTAGTGATGACAGCCCTTCTACCACCATTAATGTTGTATTTTTAAGTTTTTTTTCTTGTCCTACATGTTGATTTATCTACACGGCGTTATTTGTACGGCATGGAAATTAAGAGAAAATAGATGAACTGAGCAGTGATAATGTTTCAAAAAACAAGTGTCTTATAGTAAAGAAACATCAACATACTGTGAATCACATAACCAAAAGCAGAATCAAACTTTAAGCTTTTATTATTGAATTCCTTGTGTGGAAATACGTTAACTATAACCCTTAATGTGGAAAGAGAGCCCTTTGTGTGAAAATGGGAACAAATAAAGCTATTACCTTTAGAGGTGCCATCAGCTGTGGTTAAATGATTGCAGGCTGAAAACTAGTGATTTGTGATAACACTAGACCTGCGTCAGGAGACATACAGAGCTGCACAGCTGGCTGACATAATGGAGTCACATTCAGACACCTTATTAGGCTCAATTAAGTGTAGGTGTCTGTAATTATGGAGAATAGTGGGCGACAGTTTTTAGACTGACAACTTTAAATACTGCTCCCACAAAGTCTAATTTTCTCCTTACTTACTTGCATTTCTAACCATGTTTATTATTTGTATAATTATGCTACTGGATGTGCATGGTAAAACATATATAATAACAGATTCAATCCATTAAATTTAGATACATCAAACTTCAAACTATTGCATCACGCTGACAAATTATTATACGCTGTTTTGCTATTTTCTGCAAGTAACAACATAGTAAATATAGCCAATTTATAGCTTTTTCTGTGGCAGAAAAAGCTATAAATTGGCCTGCTCACATTTTTTTTTAGCAAAGTGCTGTTAAGCAATAGATTTCCTGCTGTGCAACAGTAGCATTGATCCTCTTTCAGTACAGCAGTTGGAGTGTCTTTCAGGAATATCAATGGGGAAACTCATTAATCATGACTGTAAGGTAAACAGTAATTTGTTTTGCTTTTGTTCACTATTTTGTTTATCTTTACACAAGAGTACAGAGATGAAGTCTGGCCTTACTGTAGCTAGCCAAATGCATAAATGGACTAAAAACAACACAAGCTCATGCTCTCAGCAGGAGGGCGCATGTATGCAAACATGGCATGACATGAAAACCAACGTTTTGCTATTTACATTTACAGGAGCTTTACAATGGTAGCTGTGCGGTTTTCCCCATTTTTCACTTGGCTCTCATCTATGGCTTATAGGCTTAACATACTAAAATTTCTCTTTCATCTTTTCATCCTTTGTAAAAATCAATGTCAGTACAACAGAATGAGGCAAATTGTGAGTTTTTCTTTGATGAAATGTAACATGAGTCGACTTGAGAATCAAAAATGATGTCAGTATGTGCAAAGGAGTATACATTTATGTGTGTGTGTGTGTGTGTGTGTGGACGTGTGATCGGACATAGGTCACAATGTTCATTCATGTTCTGAGACAATTACAATATCTGACAGGCCATGTCCAACATAATAATCTGTTAAATCCCCCATGTACAGTACATGTAGCATGCTATACATTTTACTACACATTCAGTCTTGCACTTTAAATACATTCAACGAACACATAGAGTCAATGCATTCATGATTTACAAACACTCTCTGCTTCAAGTTCACACATAAAAAGGAAGAATCTAACCCTGTCTAGTCCTTATTCTTGATTTTCCTAATTGGAACCTGTATCCTGAGATCCACATTTCATCTACATTCAGCAAAACATACATACAAAGTTATAGTTGTCGAAGATGTAGAAATGGAAGAAATTTAAAAAAAAAACACCCTACAATGAGCTGCTTAAGATTTTGAATGTTGATTGTGTAGCAGAATATTTGTTTGAAATGGGTAATAAAAGTTTTGCCTCATGTTGCCCCATGTTTCTGTAAAGTTTTGCAGTCCTAGGTTGACTCCATGTCACAGTGCAGAGATGTGTACAATCATAATGACAATAAAATAAAAGACAAATCAAGCAAACAAGGCATCCTTCATAAATAATGCAGGCACCCCTAGAGGCAGCCAGTTCCTCCCCATTTCATCAAAATCAGACTGGTGGTGCATCAGTTATGACCTCTGAGCACCTGAAATTTAGATCTTTGTTAACTGTATCCTTAACCTTCTGTGTAATTAATAAACACCAGAGTGGCAGACTGACAGTGTGATGTTTTTAATCAGTTTTCAAAGACAAATGGTCAACTTGAACTTATCTACTGAAGGACAGAGGAACATCCTCCAACAGTTTTCTACATTATGTGATTCAGTGCTAATTTACTGTACTGTCAACAAGATGTGAAGAACACTGTGAGAAATTTGTAAGAATATAATGTAATATCACTTAGTTACTGGCATTTCTTACATAAGCAATAAAGGTACAAGTGTAAACAGTTCCTGGCCCTGGGTCATTCAAAGGATAATTGCAAAGTATTTTATTGTGTAAAACTGCCTGACTTGGGGCATAAATGCAGTCTGTTTACAGTAAAAATGTGCAGAGGTACATGAGAAGTCCACAAGGTGAATGTTAAATTAGGATACTGCCTGAAAATTGAAGAGAAACTACAGACTGAAAGCTTTAAGGATTACTGGAAATATATTATAAATGCCACTTAAATTAGAAACATGTCAAAAGAGGGGCAACAACGTAGCTGCAGCTACATTAAGAAGAAGAACAAAAGAGAGGCTTCATAAAGTAGGGCAAATTTAAGCTCAAAAAGAAAAGGGTTGTTTTTTTTTTTTAAATGAATCACTTTGCCTTCACAGTTGAAAATTGTTTGCTCTGAATTTGTGTGTACTGTGCGTATTGTACGTACTGTACGTACTATGCCCACATTTTCATTCTCATACTGTGGCACACAGTATGAGAATGAAAATGGATGATTTCCCTCAGTGTTAATTGATCTGAGTGCAGAGTTGGCGGTCAGTTTCATCGATGCATTTAAGGCCACAGGAACAGCTGTAGCATTTGCTGAGCTGCGTGTGACAAATCCTCTAATGCCTTATAATCTTTTAGTTGCAAAGCCAAATACGTTGATCTTAGGAGGGTTTGGGCAAAACTAAAAGGTACATGGTGACGGGCAAAAAAAACGTATGACTCAACTATAAAGAAAAGCAGACTTGTGGTGACGTGCTGATTCATCACTGCCTGTGTGAACAAAGTTCAATGCTACATGAATCCTCTGGACCATTAGTGGTGGTTACTTTCAGGTGGTGACTTGACCATCTGGGTTTGATGTTACTTTAATTGGCCTTCTTTCATGAGGAACCGGAGATTCCCAACATGGACCATGAAGCAACAAGCTATTTGAGTCTCAGTGAATTCAGGACTCACTTTAATATCCAAGTTGTTGTTTTAAATACCCCCATCTGGAACTGAAATTCTATTTATATAGCCATACAAACTACACTTTCCTGCAAAATAATGCGTTATTTGAACATTCAAATGATTTAGAAAGATTTTGAGCAAAGTGTTTGCACTACACTAAAATAACTTGAGTATTAATAACCATGGGAGAAAATGTTTTATTTGTCAGGGAAGTATTAAACACTATTAAAGACAGATGATAGATTCTCAACTATTCTTACAGCCAATTACTATAGGGAATGGTTTATGGCTCCTAAGTGGTCAGTAAAATCCAAGCCAACTTGGCACTCAATGTCTTTTATACTATTTATGTCTCTTCTTCAGAAAATATAAAAGTTAAAGCTTTGATAAACCAGAGTCTAGATTTAATGTGGGAAAGCGAGCTGTGCCACTGACATTTACTTGTGTAAAATGTTGTTGATTCTTACATTAATGTAGCTTTTTGTTTGTTCAATAATTATGTTTTGTAAGTCAGTGAGAGCTCATGTGTTGAAGGAATACAAGTCTAACCCTTCTCATTACTAGCAAGGCAGCTGTCATACATGTTTCATCCACTGATCTAATCTATACAAACAACACATTATTCGTCCTTTCTGGACAGAATAAAGCACTCTCACGCCGCTCTTGACCCTTTTACCCATTTGACTGGCAGGCTTAATTACAGTGATTGTGCATGAACTAAAAAGGAATATACCACCCTCATTTTCACTTACAAAAAAATGGTTTAGGGGTCAGCAGGATATTACAGAGAAGATGGATTATTCATTTTAGCTGTCAAGATCAAAGTTTTAAGGCATATTTGTAATGACATGGTACACTTTGAAAAGTAAAAAGCAAGTTGGAAGGGGAAGAGAGCATGTTTGACATTCAACAAAGGTGATCGACCAGACCGCCCAGTGTGCAGCAAGGTTATGGTATAAATGCCTGCAGCCTGCTGGGCATCCAGGACACCCAGGTCTAGGGTTGTACAGGTTGTCCAGGACCGTGCAGGTTGTCATTAGGATTCAAAGAGACACATGTACCCCAGATGGACTACTGTATGGAAGCAATTACCTCAAAACCGAATCAACTGCATCATTCTCCTTCACTTTCTGAACAAACCGGCGGCCAGAAAACTACTAAAATAACAGCTGTAACGCTACAGAGATCAAAGGATGAACTGGAGTGTTGTGACACTCTTTCATGTGTCTGTACTGGCAAAGGATAAAATCCTCCCCACAATAGTCACCTCCATTTATGGACAAACAGACACAGACACCCTGCACATTCACGCAGATACACATATTCACACAGGAGCTGCTCAGCACCGGTTGTTGAATGCCTTGCTCAGAGGCACTACAGTTTGATGGCGAGAGTGGGTCATCTATTGTCTCATTTCCCCCTCCAAGATTTTCACAGATGGGATTCAAACCAGAAGACTTCAACACAAAAGCCCTTTTCAAAAATGTTCCCTTAATTGGATATACAATATTTGGCAAAAGGAAAAATGCAGATACAGAAAAAAATAAAGAATCAGCAATATTTGCTCCTAAGCTTCCCTGCAGTGAGTTAAGTTGTCTGAGTTTTAAACTCACTTGTGCCATATCAAAGAATATCTACTGCAATTGCATAGCAAACTAAAATAGAACAAAAATAAACTGTAAATCAGGATTGCCTCTGCATGTTAATGCATTTTGATCAAATGTATTTTTCTATATTTAGTAAGTTATTTAATATACATTCCTAATTGGAAATGGGGATTTTATATTTAATGGCAATGGCGAAATTAATCACACATGATTTGTTTAATTAATTAGGCTGCTGCTGTAACTGTAAGTAATCATGTAGCCTGTAAAAACATCATTAAAAAATACCTTTCAATATATCCAATATACAGTTGAATCTGATTTCTCTTAGAATATATGATCGTCTCCTCCTTTGTCAGGTGCACATGCTCTGCCACAGCATGCATGGGATTTTCCCCCCCCCCCCCCCCCAAATATTTCAAGAAAAACATCCCTGATTGCAGTTGTTAATTGGGTTCGTATCACGTATAACAACGCGAGATTATACCCAGGGAACAATAACAATTTTGCTGAAATGACTGCTTTTTAAAAAAAAAAAAAAGTTCTCTTACCTTTGTGGAGAATTATGAAAGATCCTCTCCTTACCGCTGTGAAGATGAACGAAACAAAGGTAGGTCAATGCTTTAATTTTGCAGAAGATGAAGGGAGGGAATTATTGTCGCATAGGTGGAACAGCGTTTAAAAAAAAAAAAAAAAAAAAAAAAGAAGCGTATTTTAGCTGCTGTCCCTTTTCAGTAGCCTGCTAGAGGCGGCAGAGCAGAGAGGTGAGCGGATGTTAAGACAGATCCTCCGCACGTATCAGCCCGTATCTGATGCTCAAGTCTCTCTTTTCCTTTCTTTTAAATCGCACATGCTGTCACTGTCATGTGATCATTCCCCACCGACCAATGCGCTCCCTACTACTCCTCAATCCACACACACACCACACTGTCTTATGATCCACGCACACCAAATAATGCTGCAGCTTACTATGCAGGTTTTAGCAGCCGGCAGGGGGGGGGGGGGGATATACGTTCGACTTACATACTTTGCATATAATTGGCTAATTTGAATGCATTGCAAGCAAAAAAAAACTAATTTGAATAATTGTGAGGGATCTTAAGGACATCTGCTCATTTTCATACAGTTCATAATTCACTGCAGTCAGACAGCTGAGGGGATGCTGCGTGAGGTGTTCTTAGAAGACACACTAAGGTTTTTGGTGGTTTACTTACTAAAAGCATAAAAACATGAAAAGCTCATTCACTCAAACTCAAGGGTACGCTTTTTCTCCATTTTGTGAGACATCTTCTTGATGTAACCCGCTTGGCTTCCAACACACCATCCTCTCTTTAAAGCATCATCCATCTTTCGTGTCATTCCTCGTCCATCAGCGATTTGTGTTTGGCTGGATTTCGCCTCAGGCACTGCTGATGTGAGGGATTTGATGTCTACGGTCTGTGTGAAACCACGTGAATCCAGCAGGTGAAATTATGGATTCTGTCAGGGTTATGGGTAGAAGCGCGGTGAGTGACCCATCAAACCACAAAGTTAGATTTAGACACAAGATTAAGATGGTAATGTTTGGGAGTAAGCCTTAAGATTGGCATGTTTACATATTAAATTGACAATGGTTATATTTAGAGTAAATAAAGGTAATTCAAAAAAGCTCTTCAGCTCAACAGGTGCTGGACCAATCGTTTTCTAATATGTACGTGATATAATGTGCTTGTAGAAATGTTTTGTGCCTGATGAAGATCTATCGCTTATCAGAAAGTTGCTCAACAGCAGCAAAATATTTAAAAAATTATAATAAAATAAATAATTATGGGAGCAAAACGGTGTTCATTTAATGTTTTTAGTCATACTAGCAACATTGCTATATAGATGGCAATGTCCTTTGGTCAAGATTGAAATATCTCAACAACTATTGGATGGATTGCCATTTAATTTTGTACAGACACTCTTGGTCCCCAGAGGATGAATCCTAAAGACTTTGATGATCCCTTGACTTGTCCTCCGGTGCCAGCTTGACATTTTCACTTTTTACTTACACTTTGGCCCGATTATTGCACTCTTCTGCCTCTGGACGTTTGGCCGCCCCATCACTCATCTCTGTCAAAGCTCTTCTCTGTTCTGGCTCTGCAATGGTGAAATAAAATCCCCACTGAAGTGAAGACAGCAGAGTCACTGCCCATCTTCTTCTGTCGCACGCCAAAAACCCACCTTTTCAGATTACATCTCACTAATCCTCGCTAGCACTTACTTACGTCTCACTTCTCTAAAAAACAGAGGAAAAAGACATGTTCAAGCACTTATGCTGTGACACTGAACATGTTTTCAGTTTTGGATGGTCTTGCTCCCATGTGGTTTGAATGCACTTATTGTAATTAACTTTGTACAAAAGCGTCTGGCAAATTAATATAATTTAATTCGTGCAGTTTGGTCTCCACAGCTATTAGATGGATTGAAATTTGGTTCAGATATTCATGTCCCCCCAGGATGAATTGTAATGACTTTAGTGACATCTAGCACCATCATCAGGTCAATATTTCAGTTTGGTTTAGGATAAAACAACTGCATAACTAATGATATTCCTCATTAAGCCTCAGGTGTTCATTGTATTTACTGCTAATTAGTTAATTTTTGCATGCTAACATACTAAACTAAGATGACAAACATGGCAAATGTTACACCTGCTAAACATCAACACATTAGCATTGCCATTGTGAGCATGTTAGCATGATGACGTTAGCATAAAGGACTGCTGTCAGAGATTGTTCAGGTTAGTCAGGGTTAATGGGTTTGGTATCCAGGGATGACTTCCATCTCCACCTGTACAGACGTGCGGAGTCCAGCCTCCACCTATAGCATGTGCCCAGACTCCTATTAGTAAAGCATTACTAACATTTGCTCTGTCATCATAATCTTTAAAGTATAATGCCCAAAAACCAACAATAACCTGATACTGTACTTGCACTGTACTTACCCTCTGAAGAATTAATTTTCTCAGCTAATTTAATGGCAGGCTGACTGTTTTATTATTATATTATGAGATTTCAAAGTCAACATTTTGTCCACAGGCTGGTGCTATAGAGGAAAACTACTAGTCTCCAAAATGGGAGTGTTCGTCCTCTGGCGAGCATAAATATGTTCAGTAAATTTCATGGCAGTCTGTCTTTCAGAATTGGAAATTTATTTTGTGCAACTGGAAATTTTAACTTGATGGTGGCACTAGACCAATGATATGAGTGGGTCACCAAAATAATTAGGGACCAAGATAATGAGAACAATGAAAATTCACAGCAAATTACACGACAATGTGGCTACGGCCAGTTATTGTTGATATATTGAGACAATTGGACAGATGGAAGGACAGACTGACCTCATCATTGGTAGACAGTGTCTCTTCATTCTAGACAAAGCTAAAAGACAAAACTGTCACCATTTAATCAGCTTTTGTGTCTTATGGCAAACATCCATATCTCAGCATCACCTTCACAGCCAGACAGAACACTTCTATGTGGTGGAAACAAAAATCTCTCTCTTTTACAGTAAAAGCTTGAACCTCTAGCCAAAGCAGTTAACACTGTACAGTGACATCAGTCGCTTGCATCTATTTTTTAAGATGAATTGAAAGCAGAGTTGAGAGGGAAATCCTCTGTTGACTGTCTCCTCTATAATACATGCCAAATTGCCTGCAGCAGTTGAGTATCTCTTGTGTAACAGCATTATTTAGATGCATTTTAATGAAGAGCTTATTACTTCAAACCCAAACCTCACAGTGGAGTCCCACCTCTGCAGCTTGATAGGGCCTGGAGGTCTTCTTTTTTCGAGTCCCAAGCCAGTGTTTGGGAGGTGATTGCCTTGGTGTTCAGTGTGTAGATTGCATGCTTAAGGCAACATCCAGACAGCCCTATTTAATGCACTGCTGTGTGTGAAAGAGACAACAGATCCTTACTATAAGAGGCTACAGAAATGTCTGGAGCAGGGAGGTGTCAAAAGACTTAATGAGTCTGAGAGCATGTGTATCTGTGTAGGATTCCAGACAAGCTGTGGCACCATGCTGTGTCCAGAGTATTGCCTCTTTCTTAGTTTTTATCTTTTCTTCTTGGTATTTGTCTCTTACCATTATATGTCATCTCTCATCTGTACCTCTTTCTCTCTGTCTTCATATTTTGTTGGCAGCCAACCCAGCTGCCAGATTTTTGTTTGAGGTTCAATACTGACCGTCATTCACAGCAAAATCAATACACATCCACTTATCAAAAAGTATGTTTCTAGCAGCAGGTCATCTCAGCCTCATCTTTCTCCTTTTTTTCAGGAGTTAGTCAACACCTTTAGAAATAAGTTGAATTCACCTTCGCTGGAATAACAGTCGATCATCTTTACCACAGCTGCTTTTCTGAGCAAGGACAGTAAAAATCCCTTTATGGGTTGTTCTGAAAGCAACAATAAACAGAGTAAAGGTGCTTACATACCTCTCTTTCATCCCACATTTTGGCTTCAAAACCCTGACCTCCCTCCAAGTCATCTCTTTTACAAGGCTCCTGCTTTAAGTTTAATTCAAGTCTTTTATCAAGTCATGGCTGCACCACAATAACAGAAAACTTTATCACTAAAGCAACATAAAAATGGGACAGTCTATCAAGTACAGAAGTTTATATTTATTTTATCAAGCAAAGGAGGATCAGTCCAAAATCAGGGGGAAATCAGAATCAACTTTTTTTGAGAGGCCTTGGGAATTTACACCTTCAGCCTGTCCACTGCACAAGATACCACTGCAAGCTTTGTGATTGGCCGCACTGGCTGTTACTCATCAATCTCTGTCAGGGCTACCTCTCTAACCTTAAGTAAATGTACCATCAATCTTATCTAGAGTGTAAACTCATGATAGACCGCTTAGAGGCATGTCTCTTGCTCAGTATGGATTTGACAACCTTTTGTTTTTTTCATCACCCTTTTTTTTGTCTGAAATAATGAGGGATAAAAACACTTGTTTAACAGCTCTTGGTAGGCAACAAACAACACAACTACTTCAGTGTAGGCGTGTGTGTGTTAACTGTTTGAAGTGTGATTTCCTAAGTACAAGGAGTCATCAAAGAGCATTCATTTAAAACTGTCCGTAATCAAAACTGAATTATCACACTTTGACAAAATAATAAAGGTCACAAGCTGCCACGAGATACCTCTCTGTAGCAGATTCTTTGTTTGTTTATTTGCACAATGTATAAAAAAAAGATAAAATGTAAAAAGTCACTGCAAAATTTCAATTAACAATCTTTTTACCAGTTGTCCAATTTCAAGTATCTGGAAGTTCACTTAACAATAAATGTTTGTTTAAAGTATGGTCTATTAATGGAGGATGTTTTTATAACTATTTTAGTTAGCTTTTTTCTGAACAGCCTAGCATCTTATCCCTATTCTTATTGTTGCTGTTTTTCTTTATCACATTAACTTTGTATTATTATCTGTATTGCGTGTCTAGTAGCAGCACTTTGAATGTCCTCGGTTTTTATTGTGTTTTGTGTGTGTTAAATGTTTCTGTGCTGCCTTGCTGCAAAAACAATTTTCTCTTGTAAGCCAATAAACTCGATTTTATTTATGTGGCACTTTACACAAAACACATTCAATCCAAAGTGCTTTACAGCTCACAGAGGAAAACAAAATGAAAGAAAGGACACAAGACACAGTAGAAGAAGAGGAAAAGAGAAAGTTTTTAAGATTTAAGAGAGAGAGAGAAGAAAATAAATAAATAAAAATTCCTCATATAACGTATAGGGAATGGACAAAATAACATGAACACAATCTAATGCATTTCAGTATCCCTGCACTGATGCTACCTTTGTGAAGCTAACGTTATTCAGCTTTTTTAGTGTCTGTGTCAGAGATGTGGAGATTTTGTTCCTGCTTGCCCCCAAGAGAAAAGTCAATCTTAAATCATGTTCATATTTTACGAAGTCCTATTGGTCTGAGCCCAAATATTCAGCAAATGGATATTGATTTTTTGGAACACCTACAGCTTATTGAAGGCGATTCAGTCATCTCTTCTGACTCAATTGTCATTAGCTGGGAGGTTATTAGATTTCTGTGGCCTTGGAAAATTCAATTTCAGAAATCATAGTGTGACATTCAGAGCACAGGCCGTTGTTATGAATGTCATTCAGGTGGAAGTGCCTGAGGAAAAAGACACTCCGTCATAATAATGGTCCAGTCAGTATAGAGTTTGACAGCTTTAACAACTTGAACAGATGTTTTAAACGCAACATTATAACATAAGTTTGCCCTTTTGTCTTTAGTCTTTAGATCATTAGTGATAATCATGTACAATTTAAAGAAATTAGGATTTAATTCAATGAGAATTTGTCCCTCTACAGTATGACCTCGGGTTGTAATACTGTGTCTTGTTTTATAATGATGCTGAGGGTTACTTAGTTTACTCAGAGCTACTTCTATTCTATTCATCATTTCAACATCTTTATATAAAACATAAACCATGTGCTGTTCAATGCAGTGCTGTTCTCAGTGAGGATGTGAAGATGGTAGGCATAGAAGTCGGTGAACAATCCACAGAGCAGGCCCGCGTTTCAGCAGGCTGAGCAAGGACACGGTCTGCCTGTCGGGAGAAGGGCATCAAGGCTGCCTAATAGATCTGTATTCATTATTCAGACCTTGGCTCCACACTGCACAGAAAATTTGCAGAGAAATGTCAACATAATGTGCCTGTAACGAGCTGCGCTGTCATAACACGATAGAGATAGGGCTTTTGAAAGGATGAGGTGTTGTTTTTTTTTGGTTTGCTGTCATGTAGCACAAGCTTTGCCATTGGATCCAGAAAACATAATTGTTACAAGAGTTTTAAAATAATGATTTCTTCTCGTTACACATTGTACATTAATATATGTTGCAATAGTCACTTTAGGTTCAAGTATTTCATTTTACATATCTGCTTTTACAGTATGCATAAATCTTGTATTGCACTGATTAGATAGTTCTCAAGGAATAGTTTAACATTCTGAGAAATGTACTCATTGATCCTCCGGTAGAGAGTTAGATGAGGAGATCAATAGTACTATAATATTTGTACAGTAAATATGAAGCTGCAGCCGGTTAGCTTAGCTTAGCACAAAGACTTGAAAGACTGGAAACAGGGGGAAGCTGCTAGCCTGGGTTCTGTCCAAAGATCAAGTCTACCAGCACCTCTGTTCACTAATTAACACGTTATATTGTGTTTGTTTAATACATAATTGATTAATCTGATGATTATTGGCCTTTCATTTTCTTGACTAATTGTTTGGTCTATAAAATGTCTGAAAATATTTAAATTCTGATCACAGTATCCTTGAGACTATGGTGGCATCTTCAAATGTTTAGTTTTATCCGACCAACAGTCCAAAACCCAAAGATATTCACTTGACAATGATGAAACGAGGAAAAGCAGCAAATACTCACATTAGAGAGGCTTGAAAAATGAGACCTAAATGATAAACACATGATCCAAATACCTGCAGGTTCATTTTCTGTCGATGGATTAACTGAATCATCAATTAATTAGGTAGTCCTGTTTCATTCACAGACAACGTGTTCAAAGGCTTTTCAGACACCGAAACACTGCACAGCGGTTTGTAATACTCACAGAAAGGATTTTACAACTCTGGGAAATTATCACGGTGGCAACTGCATTATCCTTTGTCATGACGATCGCAAATGTAAGTCAAATAAGGCATTCACATTACAAATTGATCTTCCAGGAATATGTGCTTGCGTGTATGTGATTAGCCAACGCAGCACCTTGCTGGATGACTTCACATTGCAGCAAAAGTTGTGCCTGGTTTAAGTTTTTAGCTGAACATTGTTTAGCGTTGTTTTGTCGGAGGTCTCACCCTGTTCCATCAGCAGACGGACCCAAATGAATGAGAGAGCTATGTCTTTTCATGCAGAGCTAATGTTGGTCTGAATGTGGCCGCTCAGCAAGATAAGTGACTCCCAAAATGACAAACTATTCTTGTAAGAGGATTTTAATACCCTTGTGCTTACAAAAGGTAGGTAAATTGGGTTTTGGGGAATTATGAGAAGGCTATAACTCCAGTATCTGGCAGAAACCGTGCACCATCTCTCACAGAGGCTGCAGTCAGTTCGATTTTTTAAAAAGTCCCATGCTAGAGTACCTTAATCATGTCATTTTAGTGAACTAATTCAGAGCTGCGCTGTTCACGAGCCCTATCTAATGAGGACAAATCTTCTTAGCCAGGTAAATCAGAGATGCGAGTGGGCGTCATTATTCTCCATAAGTCAGGTCCAGGCTCTCCTGTTAACCAGAGAACTTTATGTCCCTCTCGGCGCAGAGCTTCCGTATAAATAGACTCTCTACATGAGTCAGGATGCACTTGCATTTCAGAGTGAGAGACAGACCCCGGAGGATGGAGAACGTCAAAGCGCTGGTTGTGATTGTTATGTGCTGGCTTTTCAATAGCCGTGTAGAGCAGCGTGACTCCCTCTCTGCATGTGCTCTCGTCGGTTTATGTGACCCCATTTTAGAGTCATCGGCGTCTGAGACATGTTTGATAATGGATGTTTTAATGCAAAGGAGAATAAGCATATACGTTCATTTGAAAACATTTTTATAAATCCTTTTCATCTCATAAATCAAAGGTAATTACTCATTCTTCCCATTATTCATGCCAGCGTGTGTAGTGCCATAGACTTTCCACTTTACATGAGTCACGATTTATTCACATAAGAGTGGGAGACTGTGCACCACTGGGGGACTGATGCCTAAATTACACAATTTTATGTGTGCTGGCTTTTCAATAAACATTGGCTGATGCCAGTTATACTGCCTGTCTGCATGTGCTTCCATTACTTGATGTTTTATCTGCTGTTTGAATGTCTACTGTATCTGTAAGAGAGGCCTTATTAAAGTTTTGCAAGATCTTGACTCATGTGGATGAGAAAGTAATCAGTTTCATCCTCTGGCAAATTCAATTTTTTTGTACAAAGAGGACAAAAAGATTTGTTTTTAGTACTGCTTTTGCTCTACTGTGAATGTACTAGTTTGTAGTCATAATTATGTTGATGTCGGTAGGAAGAAATCATGACACCACTCACATTTATTGTCAGTCCTACACAGGCTGTATGCACTCTTTTTTTTCTGGATAATGCTGCATGTTGTCAGTAAAGGTGATTTGTTTCTGCTGAGATGCATGTGCAAATTGATTTGTCCGCTAAGGTGCTTTTAATTTAAGCTCCACAGACGCCACATGATCCTGACATGTGGGTGATGCTCTTTAGGATAGATGGAGGAGGACAATAGAAGCCCAAAAATCCTGTGGGAGGAATGTCACTCGTGCATTTGAAAACGACAATTGCGCCCATCAATAACATGCTCAGAGCAAAATACGTGGCTCCTTATCTGCAGAGGAAAATAAAAAAGGAAGAAGGTTATCTACAGCGCTACATCCTCTGATCTGTGAAGGGCCAAAATGTTCAGGATTCTCAGATGAAGTTTTAATCAGTGCTGGAAGATATGTTGATCCAAAGGGAGCACAGGTATAAAACATCTGTATGGTCTCCCGCTTGATGATTCCAGTAGATTGATAAGGTTTTCTAAGATGCTTTACCCTCTATCCCCTTTAGAAGCATCCTTATCCTTTTCTCCAGGGGCAACATGGCTGGGTGATCTGTTTCTGCTCGTCCGTGCCTCAAGCTCCATTGAGCCTGGGATCGATATAACCCAGTTTAATCTCAGTGCTGGTGTAATAAGCCAGTGCATTACTGCTGGGTGCTTTCTGTATGAGAAAAGAGCTTCCACCATGAGCTTCACCCAACCCCCCCATCCATGATTGAAAACCAGATCTGTGGAGTGTGCGTGTGTGTGTGTGTGTGTGTGGGTTGGAAGGTGTGAATGTACATTTTTTGTTGGGATAATAAGTTCAGCTGTGAGTAAGAGGCTGTTTGTCGTCGGTAAAGAGTGAAAACGCTGGAGCTGAAACTATGTAAGGCACCATAACTCAGCCTAATCTTGCAACAGATTATAGTAATGTTGTTTTGCAGAGAGAGAGGATTCCAATTTCAATTCTGAATTTAATTTAACCACCCGCTGAGGAGACTATAACTTAACCACAGGTCGTTTCCAAGGCTTTTCACTAAGGAGAAAAACATATTTCTTTTACTGCTTTTCTTGCTTCTGTTAATCTGCATTTTACTTCAACAACTACTGTCAGGCTGCAGCAGCATGTCCGTCCCCAGTGTCCCTGTGACTGCTGGCCCTCATAGAATACATATGTGTGACGAGTCAGTGGGTTCATCTATCAAGATGGTTTATTTGTGGGAATCATCCGTCACACATGTACCTCATGACTTATTGATCTGGTCAGACAACACGGGTCAGCGAGACACAGCTTGTTTTGCGGATGATTGGAGGCAGTGACTACCTGCAATCCAGGAGCGGCATGAAGGCGTGGTTGTGTTATTTCTAGGATTCTACCTCTGATGTTATAGGGGTCAGAAATGACGGACTGTGCACCTCCAGCTTTTCATTCCAGCACTTTTCCAGGCAACCATGTGCTACATGCGCTGCATTTATTTTTTTATGAGCAACAATTTATTGGCTTGTTAAGCATTGACAACAAAGCATATAAATATTAACGTGACATTTTATATACACTGTGTAAGCGTATACATAAGCGCTCATACAATTGTAATGGCACATCAGTAAAAACAGTTAGACATAAATAATCCACCGAAAAGAAGAGTTGACAACAAACAAATCCACAAAGACAAAAAAAAGAGGACAAAAAAGGGGGTGATATACTATAAACATAAATTATGTTTTACTGGTGGAAGGCAAAGTTTGGGTTTGTCAAATGTATGAACCATTGATATGATTAAGGAACTTTTCTTTACATAGGTGTTCAGTTTATGTACCAGCCTAATGGAGATTCTCTGCCTATAAATTGGTAGCAGGCACACACAGTAGGAGGCAATACAAGATTACTGCAAAGATGCACATTTACTGTGAAAATACAGCAATGATGATAGAGGTTCAACATGTGTTTGCAACGTTAGGTTGCTGGAATGAAAATGCAATTGATGAAATTTAAACCTACTATTTTCTTCCCAGCTCTAAATCAGCATTGACATATTATCCTCTTTTAAAGTTGAATGTGTTAGCAAACAGTAGATTATTTACATATCAATAGGAGAGTGTTTCTGGTGACCTCATAAATATAAGTCCAGTATTCACTCTCCTTTTTGCTCTGTTTTGTCCCCACTAACTTCTGAGGGAAATATCTGGTTCTTTTACTGCTAAATGCTCCATCATGTTAGTCACTAGTTTGCCTTTCTGCTGTTTGGTGCTGGACATGCAGCATACAGTGAGTATGAATAAGCTTCTTCCTCTGAAAACAGCTGCATCTGGAAATTTGATGGAATTTCAAAAATTTATGTGGTCGAGCAGACAGGTGTGACTCTGCAAATGAGGACTCTGTAACATCAGAACACAGAGAGCGTTTGCCACCACAGTTTTACGCCATTTTCAGTATTCCACAACCACACAGATGAATAAAATACTCAGCTTATACTCAGCATATTCAGCTTATACTTCATTTACATTTGTGCTCCTCTCGATCATTCATTCATGGTTGAGGCGGAACAGCAGAGAGCACCCTGTGTGTATTTCTTCCTATCCTTGCATGGCTGCCCTCTAATTTCCTGCCACAACCCAAAGCTCTGTCAATGGACTTTTCTCTGCCTTCCACCCAAAGCATGCTGGGATAGCCTCCAGCCCTTCTGTATGTGACAGTGAGTAAGTGAGCCATATGGAAGATGTAAATTTGTGCTCCTTTTTGACACCATCTAATGCACATAAATAAAAAGCAATATACAGTATAATAACAGAACATATACTGTCTCAAAGAAACCACGCAGAAATACTGAAGATGATTCACCCGCTGTTTTACTGTAACAGAGTATTTAAGCCTGTCTTCTTATCCTCCCTCCAACTCACTTTGTATATATCAACAGACAGCCCGCGTGTGTGTGTGTGTGTGTGTGTGTGTGTGTCTGTCTGTGTGTGCATGAGACACTTTGCACACAACTATTTAAAAGAGAAGGGATTGTGCTTTGCAGTGCAGCTGATTTAGTGGATATTGGTAATTGCTTTGCATAGTGACGTTGTTTAATTACAGCTTTCTTTCTTAGTTCCTGTTTTTTTTTTTTTTTTTTTTAAATGAGATACACACAACATGTGTGTGTGCATGTGACTGTGATTTGTGTGCTTATTATGTAGGCAGTTTAGTGTGTGTAACACTACATCACCACATCCAACACCAGCTTATTCTGTGTACTTAAAATCTCAAATGCCCAAGACATGAGATGAAGGCAAAGGTTTATAATAATTTAGTGTCTCATTTGTATTCATAGAGTCAAATTATTGATGATACCTATCTTTCTATTGCAGGGACTTGAAATCTAACTGAACAGCTTTTGAGTTTTGGTTAAGTTTGTTTGGCTCGTATTTCATTTTGCATCATATTTGCATTTTTATGCTCTCATCCAAAGCAGCTTACACTGAGCGAACCGACAGAATAAATTTCCTAAATTTCCTAGCGTGCCAACCACTACTCCTCCCATTAGTGTGGTACATGTTAATTATACAGTACTCAAGTTCAAGGGTTGAACTTGGGCGGCGTGGGCGGCTTCATCAAGTTTGTCACGGTGACTGAAAATGATGGTTTCTGCCTTAATATTCTCATTCCTGAATTCAGGAGATATCCTCACTGTCACCTTTGGACCTAAAGGTCTTGTGGTTGTCCACTCAGTGGAGTGCTGCACCGCTGCATATGCAGAGCTGGCTGAGCTGTACTACAAGCCCACTGTGGGTCCTCTGGGATCATGGCTTGTGGGGTGGAGGATGGGAATCCAGGGCTCACTGTGGCGGAGCTGCTGAATTATTCATGTCCCCCCACCCTGCCTGCCTACATTCCTCTCTGCAGTGCATCGACTGAGACCTCCATAACAGTGTGAATGAAAGATCTGTCTTTCCCCTTCACTAAATCGTAAATGGGGGGATCTTTGTCGGTTTTTGCAGCAACGTGTACGGAGGCGGCTACTAGATACACTCATCATGATACCACAGAATATTACAGGTGCCGAAATTGGACTGAATTAATACCAAAACTTTAACACAAAGGATGATCCAGAGGTTATTTTACTTCCCTTATTTTGTGAGCGTGAGCATAAATCTGTGTGTTCATTTTAAACTTTAAGCGGAAAGATAAAAACACCACCACTGAAATCAATATTTCTTGTACTGTAGGAATATACAAACCACAAGCGAGCTGTTTGCTCAAGCAAACATACTGCACACATCTGTTACTGGCACTTACACAAGTTCATGTGCTGACAAAAAAGCACACACACACACACACACATTCACACTCAAGGCCCACACAACTTTCCTGAGAGGTGGTGTTAAACAGTGGCCAAGCTATCCTCTGTATAAATAGGAGGCTCTAAATTTGTCTGACCTTAGATACTGTGTAGAAAATGGATATGCTTGAGGGAGCACTTGTACTTGTTCCTTCCCATCAGCCTCCTTCAAAATGCCAAATTTGCTTTTCACCTCGCAGACAGAAAGCGTCAACCGCACGTTTCCACCAGCCCAGTATTAGGCCAGCTAATGAGAATTAGTTTTGCTCCTCATTAGCATTCACCAGAGTCTCAAGAAGGCGAGCCTTATAAGACGAACCGCAGGCTACTGTTCCTCATGCTGAGTTTTCCATGATAGATAGATAGATAGATAGAGAGATAGATAGATGGATAGATAGATGGATAGACCACAGGTTTCCTTCAGTTTCTCTAGCACTTGACTCGAAATGAAACTACAAAGCGAAGGGGGTGGGCTGTGCCTCCTGTGGTGTTTTCAATGCATCATAATTTCCTCCACATAGCCTTTACTAGAACACATCATGTCCACACACAACTGTGGCTCCCTCCCCCAGCAGCGTCATCCTCACCCTTTTATGTCCACTTCACCTCCTTGTTGTTCACCCACTAATGCCCTGCTGCTGTTTGGCTGTTTGCTCCTAACACTTTTTGCCATCTTACTCTCCCCGATGCCCCCTCCCTCTTTATCTCAAGGTTCATTTCGTCGTCATGTTGCTCACACTGTGTCAGTCCTGAATGTCTCAAGCTGTCACAGTTTGTCACAGCTGATGTGCGACGTCAGAAATAATTGCTCAAGAAAGAAAATGAATAGCAGCGTGTTCTCAGGCATCTCTCTCTCTCTCTCTCTCTCTCTCTCCTTTCAGTGCACGAGGTCAATAAGGTACACTGAGACGAGAATAAGACAGGATGTTTTAACCCTACATAGATATATATAATTATGATTAAGGGAAGGCACTTTCTTGGCTTATGTTAAAGCTTTTTTTGTTGCTGAAACATTTTAGAATTGAATCTCTTCTCTTAAATATTCCTGTTTGATTAATTTGTCCTCTGCCTTTGGGGAAATTTTACATACAAGCCCACTGCGATGTCTTATTTTTTCCACAAATCTAAAGAGAGGCTGCATTTTGACTGAAGCCACTGGAGCATGGCTGTATGACCCAGAGGGATCAGGGATCTCTAAGTTGATTTGCATAACAAAGTCTTGATTACACACAGTGATTGCAATTGCTATCAGAGGGGATTTTGAAGTTGATGAATGCTCACTCCTCATGAAGATACAAAGTCAGCTAAAAGCTTACAGTGCCCCCCATCCCGCCCTCCATCTTCAATCGACTTACTGCTAAAATAAACGCTGCCTCGTGTGTACGCTGTTACCAAATCTTATAAAGTTCAACTCTGTTTGTGAGGAGTGACTGTGCACAGCTTGTTAAAAACAATGACTCAAAAAAGATTTTTTCAATTATTAAAACTGCAGGACATTAAAAACAGCTGACATATATGCACCCCGAGCTGTTTGACATAAACTCATGCTGCAGTTGTTTTTTTCCACAATTGGGTCTTATTTGAGGTTTTATTATTATAAGATTTGGTCATCATTCTTACCTTTTATTATAATGATGTTCCCAGATTTCAGCAATTACTTTGGTGGGTATAATGTTACCACAAAAAATAGAAACGATACCAAAGCAAGACAAGTTGTAATAAAATTATTTTTAACAAGTTTCCGTATTTTTTAGGTGTCTTGGAGAACTTCCAGAGAGAAATAATTTCTGTTTCTGCTTCACAATTAACAAGGCTGCTAATGTACAGTATATATAGTATGTGTTTGTTATATGTTATATGTGTAAACTCATTTTGTATCCTTATAATGTATCTGGGCAGCACGGTAGCTCAGTGCTTAACACTGTTGCCTCACAGTAAGAAGGTCCTGGGTTTGAACCCCAGCTTTCCCAGTTCCTCCTTGTGTGGTGTTTGCATGTTCTTCCCATGTTTGTGTGGGTTTCTGCCAGTGCCCCTGACCACTGGCACTGGCACAAAAAAAGAACTGGAGTTGGTCCCTGGGCGCCCACTGCAGCTGCCCATCGCTCGTAGAGTATGGGATGGGTCAGATGCAGAGGATGACTTTTATTTCAATGTATACGAGTGCAGAGAAATGACAATAAAGTCTGAATCTTAATCTTAAGTATGCCACACTCATCAATATGTATTCCTAAAATGTTACTCACTGCATTTCCCGAGTAGATATCAGTCTTCATCATCATAATCTACTTCCTCATGTGTTCCTCATGAGGGTACAAAGTGCTGACTTCAGCAGAGATATCTTGAAGATTAAAAAAAGAAATCAAAGGCACACTCGTGCTCTTGTGCATAATAAATAGTGTTTTGACTTACAATGACATTCACTGCAAAAAAAAAAAAAAAAAAAAAAAGGCGTGAGCTGAATCACTGGTGTTTGATAATGTAAAATCTTGCATCGTGTCAAGAATACACAGCTGACATGTTGACCTGTTATTCCTTCAGGGGTGCAATCTAGCTGGATCGAATATTAATTGCTGTCACTGACTTGATAAAATGTTTTTGTAATCCTCCAACAGAGCTATACTTGTTTTTACTTTACCCTGCTATCACCTCTATTATCTGCAGTATCTAAGCGTTTTCTACAAATTTTGTTAATCTTCTACCTTAACTTGGCATCATCGACCCATACAATGTTTAAACAGGACTATCCTCAGGTCATAAGTTGGCGGTAGAACACCTGTGGCAGGGGGGGGGGGCAGAGAGGCAGGCAGGGAGACTCAGAAATGGCATAATCACCAGGGGCACCAGGTTAATGAACACACCACAGGAGCAGCAGAAACAATAACAATATGAGGGCTCCGCTCCACGACTCCTAACAGGATGGGAGAGGATACCTACTGTACATCTGTCATCTGTCTTCATTTGTTGTTGTTGTTTTATTTGTTTTTATTTATTTTATATCATAGAATATATGGGTATACACATTCCTTTCAACAGTATGAGCAAAACTTTCTGCTTCAGTTCCTCTGCTGTTACATTTACAGGCAGTCAATGGTCCCATTAGGATAACATGAGGCACATTGCGGGGCTGCCCTCTGTCCCCTCATCCATTTGTTCTACCAGTGGAACGAATCACTCAGCCAATTAGATTATCCACCAATAATAATAATTATTACATACGGTATGTATGGAAATGTATTATTTTTTCAAGGAACAATGCCATTAGTCGTCCCACCGTCTTGGCTCATAAAACACAAAATGGTTTACATTTATAATGAAGCACATCCTGAAGTCTATAGTCACGCTAGCAGCGCTGTGAGACTGTACTTTGGCACAGTGGTGCTTTGAGCTAAATGCCAATATCAACATGCTAACATACTCACAATGATATGCTATTATCCTGATGTCCAGCAGGTGTAATGTTTCGAGTTTTCACCCTCTCAATTTAGCTTGTTAGCATGCTAACATTTTCAAAGTACAGCTGAAGCTGATGGGAATGACATTTGTTCTGAAGATATTTGGTTCTAAACCAAAGAATTGGACGAATTAAATTTAACTTCATGATGGCACTAGATGAAATGTCACAAACATTATTACAATTCATCCTAAGGGGGACACTGATGTCTGTACCAATCTTCATCCACACACTGTAACATTTGTCATATAACACTGTCAGTACATACAATTTTATGTGGGAATGCCACATTGCATATAATATTTGAATTCATGTACAGTACGTTCTGTGAATCATGCATGTAAAACAGAATATTATATCTGATAACTTCCTCAAGTTATGCTCTTTTACTGTGTGATCTATCCAATAGATGGCAGCAAACTATCACTTCCTATTAGTTAATCATTCAATGCACTTTTAGTTATTCTCCTCCCAGAGATTTCTGTTCTCAAAATCAGTTGAATATGTAAAGATTCTCATACTGTTGGACTAAAATCCGCCTTCACCATTTCACAAATGTTCTTAATCGAAAATCCATGAGACAGTAGTGCCTGTATATGCCGTTATATCTTGTATGCATGTGTATGCACTGTATATATTGTTAAGGAGTAGCTATTCACATTCCATGTATATTATTTCTTTGACCTTGTGTGTTATTATCATAAATAGGGGGCTCACATCAATTTATTTATGGAATTATTTATATGATGTATAATTCATCTTTTTTTTTAAATTATGGAGTAGCTTTTATAAGGCTAGTATTTTATAAATGCAGGATTTTCACTGACTGGGACTGCTTACAGAATTATGTATATATTGTATATGTCATGTTCTCACAAACACATTCATTTTGATTTACTGTTCATTATTTTATTCCAGTGTTATAAGCCAAGTACTCTCATATGTCATGACTGTCAAACCACTTCAAATTTGTGTTTGTCCTTACTGTGAATTAAAAGGTATCAGTTCAGTGTTTCAGTTGTGATAATTTATCATGGAAGACTCTCCTGTATCTTGTCCTTGACTACTGGGAGAATTTTGTAGATAAAGATCCAGTCTGAAAGAACCTGGTGACAGACTGCAGTGACTTTTTAAAAGGGTCAAGAGAAGGTCACTGACGAGGCAGAAACAAGAGTCGGTGAGCCGGTGTTATGGATTAAGACCTGCATATACAGAAGCAAAATTATCTTTCATTATTGCAATGGTGCCAAAAATGTACTTTTTTGGAAAAGTAGACTTCTGGAACATTCAACAGAAGTAATAGTTTTATAAAGTTAGAGCTCAAAAAGAAGGAGCCAGTGATAAGACAGGAACAGTTTAAGATGAAAGTCAACAAAAGCATGGCTTGTCACTGTTCAAAGGCAGCTTATTGTCATTCTACAGCACAGGATTGCACAATGAAATGCAATTGTTGAGATGCAGTTATCTATTCTACACACACAGAAAATGAGAGTAAAAAAAAAAAAAGGCATTGTAATAGAACAAGGTAGGATGAGAAAAAGCACCGAAGGAACAAACAACACGGATGTTCACCAAGAAAATATATTAACAGCCTTTCAAACATGTCCTTCCTGACAGCTAACATCTAACTCTTAAGATTGAAATAACCGTCTTATAGCATCTAGATGAGTCATTTTATCTGAAAATTACCTCCAGTAGTAAGAAATAGAGAGATAGAGCATTTTGTGGGAAGTACTGTAACACAGCATGAGGCCTTGAAAAAACAAGAACGATCCTCTTTCTGTGATGATTATGAGACACTTGAAAATGGAAACATTAGAGAGAATTATAGAGAATGTTTTAGAGAATTGTGGAGTTAGTGAATGGAAAATGCTCAAAGACTTTTTATATGTCTGTGATGGATGTTTTTTGTTTTTTGTTTTTTTTAATTTGCAAATTTGTTCACCTCATTGTTCGAGAGACAGTTGTGTATTTGTCAAAGCAGAGTGGAATCAAGGATAAAACTTTATCCTTCACTGGAGCGTTTAGTGCAGGACTCAGTTAAGTTCTTGTCTGGGAATTGAAATAAAAGCACTTCAGAACTGCTGCTTCTGGAAATCAGGTGAAGAAACAACATTTTGATGCATGAATATCACATCACAGCTCCAGCTAATCAGTCGTACCGCTGTTGCTGATGGATTTCTTTGTGCTATCAAGCACTTTGTCTCCTTTTTTTTTTTTTTTTACATCTCTTTCCTTTGCCATTCTTCGACCATCTTTCCATCTCTCTCTCTCTCTCTCTCTCACGCTGACATTTATTTCTCCAGGGAAGGTTATCTGGCCACACATTCACTTGTCAGAATCCACCTGTTTGATGTTCACTCTCCCGTGAAACCACAGTCTATTAGTATTGGCTCCTGAGCAGTTTCTCCCAGAGCAAATTGGGGTCAAACGTCTTGCGCGAAGGCAAATCGACAGAAAGAGCTTCTTATTCACTTTCCAGGTTTGCCAGTGATCCTCCTCTGGTCACAACCGACTTTTTTGTGCACTTTAGAGCAACGCCACCCACCCGTAACGGCTAATGTCTGTTCTCATATGCAGTGGGATCACAGAGAGGTTAACGCTGCTGTTCTACAGAGACATCACCCACACCCTGCTGTTTGCTGGGTTTTTTTTTTTTTTATCTGACTGCCCTGTAATTCTCTGTTGCCGGATCGACTTTAAGTCAACACCCATACTTCCTCACATACATCTCATCGCATCAGTATTCATGTATCGATTTCATCTCTGTCTCATTTTCATCATCAGTTAAATCTTTCTTCCCCTTCATCAACAGTTTGTTTGTGGCTTGTTGACGCGTGGGTTTACAACACACAAACATAAACTGAAGGTACAAAATATTATCTGCAGCTGCATAATTTAGCATAATTTACATCTCAGCTCAGTTGTTTTAGAGTTTTAAGGATTCATTTCAAACCTTATAATAGTTTATACCTGGATTTACCTTATCAGTAATATTTTTAACTCTGTGCGGGATGCGGGACGTTTGTTTCTATCGATAGACTCACAGTGAGGATATGTTTTATAGCGCATAAGCATAGGATTAGGGAACAAAGAGGACAATCAAAGACAGAGGCTCCAATGGTCACAACAATTACACATGCATGAATCTGCAGTAATCCGTGGAAATTGTGTAAATTTGCTTTTTAATAGGGGTCAGCTAACCTTGTGTATATCTCTTCCCCTCCTGAGGATTTCCAGCCTTTCTCTTGTTTCCCCTTGCTGAAATCAATAATGGCAGGACACGAGGCGACGTCACAGTTATATTTATCAGGAAACACGCCTTTGAACCGATCCTATCCATCAAGGAGGGGGAGGGATTTATATGTATAATAACAAGGGAGTGCGATATGGAAGCTGCGCCCAGGGTCCCGGTTGTTGGAGGCGTCTCTGCTTTGTTCCACCCTGGAGGTTCTGGCTGCCTCACTGTCTGTCGAGGCTACGAACGCCCATGTGCCATGGCACGATCAAACATATTCAAATGCTTGTATTTGCCTGGGCCTCTCCTGTATCTCATTAGTCGGTGTATTGCTCTTGGCGACCTTGGGAATTGTTTAAAATTCACAGGAACAGACCAGGACTTCAGAATGTGTTTTGGTTGTTTACTGTCTGCTGCCAAAGTGGTTTTGTGCAAACAGTTTAAATCTTAAAGGTCACAGATGATGGATAACTATTACACTCTAATGTTTGCCGGTGTGTGTGTGTGTGTGTGTGGCCGCTGCTGCTCTGAAAGGTGCATCAGATCAACGTGTGAGATTTTGGTGCTGAGATTCAACAGAGGTTTATGAAAAAGACACACAAGGGAGGTGAGACTCTTGCCCTTTAAAGACAGCTGGAGGACATGGGTGAAGTGAAGCATGTCTCCAGCATGATAACCGTAATCTCATTCATCTTGAGGTCATCTGTGGAGGTTAACATGAACTCATTTTCTGAGAAGGTCTGTGCACCTGTAATATTCTCTAGGGATGTGGTTAAAAAAAAATAATAAAAAAAACCTTTTGCCTTTCAAAGGCCTTGTTGGCACATTAAACCAGTCATCTAATGTCATAACTGTTGTGTAATAGGTTAAAGGAAAATGTGAGGGTTTTTTTATTTGTAAGACACGGACACAGATAAAAGATCTCGGCAGGGTATAGGTGGATACTGTTTCAGAAAGAGAGAAACTGTGAATTAAGCTCTGAGGAATAATCTTATATTTCATGTATTGCCACCTTCAAAGACTTCTTTGAAGCCAGAGAATCACATCTGGTCACTCAGATAGTGAAAAAAAAAATCACACTGGTTTATTTATATATTTGTCTTGTTGAAAAATGCTTGTAGGCCTGAAGAAACCCATAAATAACACTATAATACACTTCTTTATTGTAACTGTCTCATATTGTTGTGACAAAATAATCTTAGCTCAAAGGTACGCTTACTAGCTTTTTGGAGCTTTAAACTGGATCTCACAGTCTTGTCAAGTCACTTTTATTTATATACTGTAGCCAAAAATCTAATTCACACATTTCCCTCAAAGGGCTTTAAAATCTGTACAACATATTTTATAACACTCTGTCCTTAGACCCCCGAAACACCCTTTAACAGGGAAAACCCTCCAGAAGAGCAACATACCTTCCTCCAGGACTGATGGATGTGCAATAGATGGGTTTTTTTTAAAAACCTTTTCTCATTCAGGTGAGTTTTTCTGAGAGCGATGCTCTCTTTTTCACTTTCCCCACCCAGATGTATCATGCCTGACCAAGAGATTGAACCCTTCTCTAACCTTTAGGCCACCAAAGATGTGCAGATGAAATAACGCTAGCAAAAAATGGAGAAACAGAATGACAATATGAGGTAGATAGACTGTAAACATGTATGAATATGATATATATGTTACATACTGTGTATATAAATACGGATAAGAACAAAACCATTAAAAAGACAAGCATAATTAAAATTTAAGAAAAGGTTTTCTGATAAAAGTTATCATTTCTTAAAGTGATTTAAAAGATGCTACAGATACAGATGTTGGTCTGAGATACTCAGACAGGGATAGAAGGTGTGGCTGAGTTTACTGGAGGATGAAGATCCAGATCCAAAACATCTTCCCCAGCTAAAGGAGCCAGCTCAGGTCATATTCTGTATGACCATGTTATTACATGAGCAAAGTGATATAGTTTATTTGATGACACCTGAGCCAGCTCCATTCACTGAATAAGACGTTTGAGCTTAGATTATTTAATTACACACACTTTTCCCATCCTCAACTCTTAAAGACGCTATTATGGATTCTTTTGCATCAACAACGGATCAACGACAAATGACTTTGTGACGGTGACGAGGTGTCGTTCCGTGGTGACAAACCTCAGAGATATTTATCACTCGACTCAACAGTTCCTCTCATTTTTACACATTCATTTAACATCTTTAAGCTCATTGTTTTGGGTTTTGGTTTTTGCTACCTGCATCAGCACCGAACTGCAGACATAGAAAGTTAGCGACTAGCTGGTGAACATAGTGGAGCATTTCACTACTAAATATCCAGATATTTCCTCCAGAATTTGGTGGAGAACAAAAACAGCAAAAACAAAAGTGACTATTGGACTTACATTCATCTGGCGGCCAGAAGCACAACTCCAAATGAATGCAAGTGTTGCTGTGTGTCTGCTGGATGTGTAAAAAATTCACCAAATCAACTTTATAATCCAAGTAATAATCCAGTAATATGTTGAGTTTACAGCTTGTTTCTGCTGCCACAGTGTGGCCAAAACAAAAAAAAACTCAGTTAAATGCAAGTTTAACTCACACAGAAGCAACAAATTGATCCAAAAACATCTCATCTGTATGCATGACTTCTTTTATTCATCCATTAAATCACTTACACAAGACCATAGAACCATTCAGGACATCATCCATCACAATTTATATTTCTCCAACACATTCTGACACCATGCACACAGATCATTTTTTTATTACAAACATTAGAATATGCTCTGTGCACTAAAAAGAAAACACTACCGAATGCATATCATTAACACAATCCTTACATGTAAAATCTGAATTAAAGTTATTAAAGTATTATTAGGCCACAACTAATCTTTAGGGTATCAAATCAAGAGGGAATAAAAGTGTGGAAGCTAAATGCATAGAGATGTACAGCACTACAGTGATAATCATTAATTTATCTATCCAAAAGGTTTTAAAAGATTTGATTCATAATTTGGAGTGGGGTGAGGCTGTAGTGTGTCATATTTACATCACGTTGCGTGTTTAGACCACCGACCTGTGCCATAAGGAGATTTAAGAAATCGAATGCCCAAGCAGAAGTATGAATCAACAGTATGTACATTACAATACAGCTATTTGCAACAAACATCGGTCTGTGTGGGGAAGTGCATCTTTATTTTGTCTGCTGTCATTGGCAGTGTTGGCGGTGCCATTACGTGATTCTGCTGGTGAAGATGTGTGTGAACGCCACACAAAAAGGCACAGAGCGGATGTCACAGTGCTTTCCAGGACAGGCAAGAAGGTCACCCATCATATGACATACTATACTATAAAGATCTACTATATACAATAATTAACAACCTGTTTTGGAATGATGAATTTTGACAACAGGGTTGGATTTGGATCAAAGTCTTCATTAGACTATGAATATTATCGTATTAATTTACAACTGACCTGTGTGTTAACACACACAACTAAATGTGCTCTATACAAGACCAAGAAAAAGATATGAACAAATGATACAATCCCATTTCAAAAACATCAAGTAATCCATCAGCAGTACTTCAGTCTCTCTTCAGTACAAAGAACAAAAAAAAAAAAAAACAACTGAAACAAGCGGTGTTTGTTTCAGCAACAAAGAAATATCACTGTGAATAATAAAGTGCTGCTAAAAAGATAACCTTCTTCAAATAACGTATTTAAAGAGAAGAAAGTTTCGAAGTGATACAGCAGTCATAGACAGCTACTTGTACAGCTAGGCGGAGTGAGCCAGACTACATAGATTTCACCAGCAGCTGTATACCATACAGCACAGACAACCGAAAGAGAGAGCTAAACATTACTGCAGAATTCAGTGCACGAGGCGAAAAAACAGGCCTTGCACAAAAGCAACAAGTGTCCACTACATAGGACAGATAATGGACATAATGGTGTGCAAGGAATACTGGGATTTTGAGTGACAAGCACTTTCAGGACAACTAAAAACCTTTTGAAAGAGACTGACATTCATTTTTGGTCCCCATTATTTCTTTACTTCTTTCATTTTTCTCCGTAGTTGTCACAGAGCAACTCCCATTTGTGTGAGAAAAAAAAAAAAAAAAACGGACAGCTCTCGAGTCGATTCACCAGACTGTCGAAGCTCCGCAGATAATCTCAACTCAGAAATACTTAAGTGAAGATCCTCCATTGAAGCTTTCAGTCTGGATCAAGCCGGTCTGACCTGAAACTCAAACTGATAAAGGCTGAAATGGAGGCAGACGAGGCTTGATTGTTTTAGACAGGCACTTAAACCCACCAATGTTCTGGTTTTGCGAGACAGATTTTGGTTTTGTGGCTGCTGATTGTGAGCGTTTACTTATTTCGTGTCATGTTAAAACGGATGAAAGATTTATTTATTCAACTTCACTGCCGAGTCGTTGCTCTGTATCTGATCTGTACAGATATTGTTCTTTCTTGCACATACCCACTTTGATATGAATGTATTGCTAAAGAGGAATGGTGGAAAAAAAATACATAAATAGCGGATGAATTTTCTTGATACGTTATCGGGAACACACTGAAACTGATTTGTATTCGTGGCTGAAAAATCTAAAAAATAAAATGACAAAAGAATAAGTAAATAAGTAACAAATATGTGTAATAGGTGGCGTGTTACCATTAATCTAAAAAAAATTAATTGAGGATATTGAAATCCTCACAGCAATACGCCAACATATCACAGTGTGTTTGTTTACACTCAGTAACATTCTCTGAAAAAAGGTACATATACACAACTTACAACTCCTTATCAGTGGCGACCTTTTTTTTTTTTAAAGGGTGGTGCTCCATCTGGTGGAGGGAAACAAAGTCGAGCTGTGCAGAATCTACAGTGCTAAGAGTCTACAGTGATACAGCATTACAGTGTGATCAATAAGAACAAGTATTTTGCACAGTGACGCTGATCTCTATAGCTACCGCGCTCTTTTGGCAGGTAATAAGAAACTGCATTGTAACAGGCTACAAAGAACATAGCATAAGCACATATCAGTAATATATTCAGTGAAAAAGTTATTAAAAAAGGTTGTTTGACTGATGCAGACACACATTTTCCTTCTTTAAAATATCTTTAAAATATTTAAAAAAAAAAAAAAAAAAAAACCTTCCCAATCTATCCTCAACTGCCCTCTCCACATCCACCAGGTGATATTGCTCATCAAGTTTCTGTTTCTTTGCGTGACACGAGAGGAGCAGCAGAAGACGTCATGTTGGAGAATCACACAGGGCTGCTCTGTGTTTGGTAATGACCCCGAAATGTGGTGACAGTGAGAAAATTATTCTACCAATGGATCTGTCTACTTCTAGTTAGTAGACCCTTCTCGTTCCGCCTCGGTCTGAGAAAGAGTTTGTTAAGAGAGTTAAGAGGCGGTCACTCAGAGCTGAGAGTCAGCTCCCAGGCTGTTGAGCTCCTCTGGCGAATGCTTTTCGCCTCCGGTGGCGGCTGTCTGGCGGAAACCGGCCGCGATCTCGTCGAACGTCCGGCCCCTGGTCTCCGGCACCTTGAAGTAGGTGAAGATGAAGAACATCAGCAGCAGCAGGGTGAAGATCACGAACACGTAGGGGCCGCACAGATCCTGTAAAGAGAAGAGAAAGAGGAAAAACAATTATCTAGTGGCGTCCTAACAGGGTTCAGCCTTTAATCATATGACAGTGAGAAAGTAAGATGAATATCATTGAAAATGTAGATTTCACAGATACTGTAGAGAGCTAAATTAAATGTCATGACTTTCAGGCTGTAGTAGTATTAAGGAACTAAGCCTCTTTTCCTACTTGCATGTCTATGTCGTCTTCTTCTTTAATGCATTGTGAATTAATTATTTCAAGTATGATCATTATGATGATCAAGCTGCCTGTTTCCAATTCTGTGGAGACTGAGGCAACTTTCCAGGACAATTTCTAATTAATTTTTTTAAAGGTTTTTAATGGTGATGGGTCAAAGTAGACTGATTCATCTCCCTTGTGTGACTATCGCAAGCATGTACGTTAAATGTAGTTGCTTTCCCGTCACACATTCAACAATTATGCCCCATTTCGTCTTGGTGATATCCCAGATTTGTGCATCACAACCAAATTTTTTGATTTTCAAAACTGCGGGTGATTGTCATTATGACTGACGTTTGTAGAACTATATGAAAACGTGAGAGAGGATCGATTTTGCAGGAGAAAAAGGCTTTTTAACTTTTAAAATCATACATGGTGAAAATTTGTCATAACTGAAATTAAAGCCTATATGTGTAATTTGTGTTAGGACATGTAATCTGAGGGGAAAAACATATTTTATTTTAGGATTAAACTGTAACACACATTATAATGTCACCATCTACATACAACACATTGAATCATTATCATTCACTCTTTCCCTCTGCCATACTTTTCACTTTTAATTATTACTGTCTAATTCTAACTATATTATATATTATTATTAATTATTATATATATTAAGCATTATTAAGCAGCGGATAATTTGATTGGTCACAACTGGTGGGTTTCGGCCTTAATCAGTCGGAACAGAACAACTTATCAACCAATCATTCAACACAGTGTGATAAAAGGGTGAAAGTGTATTTTACTTATAGTGTGAAATGAGGTGGCCATCACAGAGAAGTGACTAATTGTACTAAAAAAATGTTACAAATACAAGATCCAGTGTATTCTTCCACTCACCTCTACATACTGGAAGCCCATTCCCACTATGAAGTTGGCAGTCCAGTTGGAGAAACCAGCTACAGCGATGGCTGAAGGCCTGGGTCCCTGGGAGAACAACTCTGCCACGATGAACCAGGGGATGGGACCCGGTCCGATCTCAAAGAATGCGACGAAGGCGAAAATGGCCACGATGCTCAAATATGACATCCATTTGAGTTGGTCCTACAAGAACAAAGCACAAGTATGAGGTTATTTTCTGGCAACTACCTCCAGCGAGTCATTATTTTAGAATAATTACAACATCAAAGCATGTGTTTGTTGAGGAGAAACCTACCAGCAGAGCCAAGGCAATAGTCATCAGGACGGCAGATCCGGCCATTCCCAGCAGCCCCAGCAGGTGCAGAGACCTGCGTCCTGCACGCTCCACGACAAACAGCTACAGCACAAAAAAAAAGAGATGGAGAATAAGAAAATAAGAAAGTGATTCAACCTATCCTTTACTGCTCAATAAAGCTTCTATATTTGCTACTCTGAACTCTGAGGACTCATCCTAAGGAAAACACTCCAGTGCACCAAGAGAGGAGATGCTTTTTACATTTTTAGCAGCAGCAACAAAAGCTGAGACTTGACACCGTTTGACTGCCAAGTGATCCCACAGGAATGACCAAATTACCACACTAACTATAATTTCTGGGTAAAAATGTTGCCATAACTCGATGCTGTTGACACCTTTTACCTTTCTATACTGTGATGATTCTGCTATAAACGTAAAAAGGTTTACGTTGTACTCACCGACACCACAGTGAAAGCTGTGTTAACGACACCGGCTCCGATGGTGGCATAGACCGGCTGCTCAACTCCGGCTTTCTCAAAGATACGAGTGGAGTAGTAGAATACCTAAAAATATGACAACCACAGAGAGTAAACATGAGGGAGTTTACTTTTTTTTATTTATTTTTTTTACACAGTTGACATGTCGATATGTTGAGGATGTCTTCCTCTGTTTCTGATGTAGCTGTGTGTGATGTAGTGTGAAACGTGTATGAACGTGTAGCGAGCATGTCAGCGAAAGTGATGCTTTGGTTTCGGTGTCTTTTCTTCAGAACATCGATGACAGTTTTCAGAGTGGATAATGATATAATGTCTGGGCCTGGAAACTCACAGCGTTGATGCCAGACAGCTGCTGGGAGAGCTGCAGGATGACGGCGATGAGTAGGGGCTGGCGGTAGAGGGTCGAGCGGAACAGTTCGGGGATGGTCACCTTCTTCTCCCTCATCATCTGCCGGCTTTCCTCTTTCATCTCCTGCATGTCGGCGCTCACGTCTGTGGTGCCTCTGAGCTTCTTCAGCACTGAGGGGTGCAAAGAAAAAGGTGTCTGCTTTTTTACTTCTGCTTTTCTTTGTCACCTTGTTTCTTTTTGTTAACATCTTTGGACATTTTAGAAACCCGTTGGAATCTGTGATGACTATTGAAAGTTGAGAATCCTTTTGAATTTTAGGATAGAAATATCTCAGTTATCAAAATGTCACCTCACAATAACAGCTTCACATTTTAGACTCTGTAACCTCTTTTGTGTTTTGTTTTGTGTGTGAACCTACCAGTCTTGGCCTTGTTCTCTTCATTTTTGTTGATGAGCAGAAAACGAGGGCTCTCAGGGCAGAGAGGCAGCAGGACACACTGCAACAAAGCGGGGAGGAAGATGAAGGCCAAGAGGAGCGGCCACAATTCAGCGTTGCCCATGATTGACTCCAATCCAAACACCTACAAAAAAAACCAAGACACACGTCACACAATGCACGCATTTGTAAAAAAAATAACCTGCACAAAATCAACAAGGTTGTATTGTTACAATGTTACAGTGTTATGAAAATATACAGCTACTATCCACCGACCTGTGCGATGAGGATCCCCAGGACGATACCCAGCTGGTGGAGGGTGCCCAGCGCTCCTCGTAGGGATGTTGGAGAAACCTCGCCCACGTACATGGGCACGAAGCCTGTGGAGAGGCCGGAGTAGAGGCCCACCACAAAACGACCGATGATCAGCATTTCCCAGGAACTCGCCATCCTTGAGAAACCCATCAGAGCGGCCGACACGAAGGCCAGGACGTTGGCCATGAGCATAGAGTTCCTCCTATAGGCAGCAGAGAACAGATTTAGCACATTTAAGTTAAACCCTAAATGTACAGATTTGCATTAATGTGTGTTTATACCTTCAAGCACAATAGTAAAAGTTGATATTTTGGAATTAACTTTCTTTGTTCATATACAGTTCTAATGTCCTTTATTTTAATCTTTATCGTGTGATTGTCATATACAGTTTTGTGTTATGTACTTTTTTTAGTTTTTTGTGTGAACCAGAAATAAGAATATGGGCTATAATCAATATATAATCAATATCATAACATTATGAAAAAGTAACTTCACACTAAATCCACTTTTTCAAATTAGAAAATTATATGTGAAATCATTTTATAAAGCTATCAACTGATCCTGGTCCTCATCTACAGTGTTCATTACAACATACAGCACATTTTGTAGTTCATTTATCATTTGATTATGTGTCTGGCACATATGCAAGCTAAAAATGGAGGGTTCAGCTGCTCTTTGAACTAAAAACCTTCTAACAATCACTCATCTCAGCTGTGATCTTTAATTTTCTACACCTTATATGGATGCACCACGGTCTGTTTCTTTTACAAAAGCCCGAGGCATGTGCTATTTTAATACCATCAAGGCTTTTGTTTACTTTTTACCTTCCGAAGCGGTTGACGAAGAGTCCGACGGAGAAGGAGCCGAAGATGCCACCGACGGAGAAGATAGAGACGGAGATGGACCAGATAGCTGTGAGGGCGCTCTTGGTGATGGGCTCCTGGTAGCGCTCGAACCATGTCTCGTTGATGAAGTTCTCGATGATCTGCCAAAGGGGAAGAAGAAAAAAAGTTGAATGTATTTTTTTGTAAAAATACACAAGCACAACCTGAATAAAAAGAGGATTCATCATTATAGTAGTGGTATTATGTCACAGTATTAATGTCATCATTACATTTGTATAAGATCTTCAGAGCCAGATGATGTGCTTTGTATAATTGAGCTTTTTCTATGTGGCCAGCAGATGGCAGCACTGTATGATGATAACTATTTCCTGGCAACCAGGAAGTTTACCAGACTGAGCCAAGTGTCAAGTTTCTGTTCCCCTCCCCCGCTCCTATTACAGATGACTATGTTGACAAACACACCCTGGCGACCTAGTGACGGGTAAAGTAGAACAACCCCAGCCTGTTAACATCACAGTGAGACCTCTCATATGATTCAGAAAGGTCACAACCCTGTCTGCAACCTCCCGTAACTCTGACCTCACCTCTGTTCATCATTACCACGCTCATTACCAAATGTTAACTCTGGCTCCGTTATACGCCTCTGTGATAGTGTAAGGTCACCCGTAGTTGTTTTGAAACACTTGGCTGTTGACCTAGTATCAAAACTTGTAATGCACTAGAGCTCGGTGGTGTCGTATGGAATACATGTTCTGCCTTTGCTCAGCAGTGTCCTTATCAACCAGTTATGAATAGTAAGGCTATCATCTCGTCAAGGGCTTTTCCATGGTGGAGGGATGCATATAGAATGACACTTTGACGTTATGAACACAGCACTTGGGTCAAACCCACTATCAACTTACACTCACAAGACCTTGCTCAGTGATATTACAAGTTTGTCATCATACCCTGTACTGTACCCCCTGACCTTCAGTGCATCACATCTACCCATAAAAAATCTGCTTTATTTAGAAGAACTCTTACTGAGCTCTGAGTTTGCACATTTGCAAGGAAGGCCAAGCTGTGACAAAAAAAACTCCCATGAATACAGAGTGCTTATAAAAAGTGAAGGTATTCATATTTTATTGTTTTACAATATTGAATAAAAGTACATTTAATGTGGCTTTTTTTTAACTGATCAACAAGAGTGACTCTACAAAGTGATCTAGATTACTGACAAATATAAAATATAGAATAAATGTTTGCATAAGGTTTAATACAACACACCATGCCAATTGGCTTCAGAAGTCACATAATTATTTAAGTGGGGTACGGCTGCAATTAATGATTATTTTCATCATCGATTAATCTGCTGATCATTTTTGAAATTTCTTAGAGCCCACAGTGATGCCTTCGATTCGCTTGTTTCATCCAACCGTCCGTCCAGAAGATATTCAATTGACTGTTATATACAGTATGTCCAAGAAAAACCACATTCTCACATTTAAGAAGCTGGAACCAGACAATTTGTGGTATTTGTGGTCGACTAATTGACTAATCGTTGCAGCTCTAGCTAAAGCAGAGATCACCCGTGTGTGGTCGAAGCGGTTTCGGTTGTTTGTAGAGTAATACACGTGTATCTGGTTTTTTTTTCTGTTGATTAGAGTCAAAAAAGCCACATTTGGCAGTGTATAGGAGCTATAATTATCAGGCTATATTGCTAACGTGACACTTTAACAACCACTGATCGGCAGACGGAAACCTGAATATCTAATCATGTTATTTTCTGCTTCCTCCGCAGTCTTCCTGTCAATAGACTGGCCTATATAGTCCAAACCACCTGCTGGCTCTAACCACACCATGAAACAAGCTGTCTATTCATGCTGTCAGGCTGTCAGCGTATGTTGTTTGATCTGGCTTGTGGCCAGGTCGTTAAGGTGAGCACTGTCTTCGTAGCACGCACAAAAACAACTTTAACAAATGAAATTATCTTTCTTCAATCATCTTTGAACAAGTGGCAAAAATAATGAATCCTAACCCTTCTTGGATTCAAATAGGTCCAAAAATAATCTAGCACACAGGAAGTGATGAACAGTATTTTATATATGTACTAGGGATTAAAGCAAGAAAAGATATGTGAGCCTGAAAAGTTGTCCAGGAGGAAATGTGTACAATGTATTGAATCAAGTATGACATGAATTTAAAACTGCTCTATGCCTGAAATCATGCATAGTGCCTAAGCGCTGTGTACTGCTTCAGCAACAGCATTTTAGTGGTTAGAATTCATAGCTTCAAGCTAAAGAAAAGTAAAACCTATAGAAACGAACTTCATCAACAGAAAAAGTGATCTCAGAAGAAGCAGAGAAGCCCTAACTACCAATTCTGTTTCCAGAATTTTAATACTAACAACAAGACAAAGATAATAACCCTTCCATTAAATTACTTCCCAAATAAGGATGTTTTTGCGGTGCGGAACCAGCAGATATGCAGGAGGGAGGAGGGACATCAAGCTGGATCAAGGCCCTTGAAAGAGCGTCTCTAATCAGAGACGCTCTTTGCACATTGCAAGGGCCTGCGTCACCAGCAGCGGCAGCAGCATCACTGCAGCCTTTACCGCAGCCTTTATCACGCACGGAGGGGAGAGAGGCGCTGGCGATAATCTCAAGTGTTGTTGCTGTATGAAAGTTTTATTTGTAAAACTATAGCCTCTTAAGTGGTCATTAGTAATAAAGGATTATGAGAGCCTGTGTTGAGTAACAGCTTGTTCCGTTTGCACGTGATACTGCTCAGACTTATGTGTATGTGTGTGTGTGAGAGAGAGAGAGAGAGACCTAAGCAGGCTATTTGGGGGGGGTTGTAAAGAGCTGGGAGGGCATGTTCACACTGGCCCAGTGTGTAACAAGCCGCATATTCACCTCCTCCCTCTCAATCTGCAGCCCCTCACTCAGCCACTCACAGGGCACTCGGCTGAGCTACGTGAACCTGAACACGTGCTGTTTTTCATGGTGGAGGCAAAGCTTTGCTACGCTAACAACTGAAGTGTTGTAGAGGAAACGCAGCGGATTAATTGTTATGAAATATCAGTGGGTCTTAATTACATTTCAAATACCAAACATTCCCAGCCTCTTTAAATGTGATGATTTGTCTGGTTTATATAATTGTTAACTGAATATCTTTTTATTTAATTATATTGAATTTGAAGACGTCACCTTGCAAACAATTAATCAATGAATTGAGACGATTGGCATATTAATCAGTGAAAATAATTCATCATTATCTGCAGCTCTAGACCGACTGCAGTCTGGTACATCTATAACTAATTCATATAACTTAATAAAAGGCTTTGTTACCACTGAGTCACACTTCTATTGTGTTTGCACAATCCATGACCATTGCAGTTTTTGCCTGAATGTCGTAAGGCCTTAAACGCCCTCTTTAACAACTACCTCCTGTTTCATTTTCCCTTAATGACGCAACAAGAATAAAAGATCATATTTCCAGCCAGACCCTCTCCTCTGTCTATTTCAGCTTTTTTTTTACTTTTAAGAAATGAGGGGACGCACTCGACCTTTCCCCGATTTTCAGAGACAACTGATGAAAGCTGCCCTCATTTTACGAAAGCATCCTTCACATCAAAGTCCAGGACAGCTTTGACAGTGTGATGATATTGGGTGAGCGGTTCAGATGAAAATCAAGCTGTCCTGACAGCTGCAACTGTAGATCACTGTGACAGTCAGGAGCAGCGCACCAGAGAACGCTGCGTATGTCAAAGGTAAATAAAAGGCAGAGCTCTGGATTGTCTGGCGACACACCTGTGACCTGTGGTCAGACAGCTGCGTTGCCACAGGGTGTGTTCAGACCAACGCAAACTGGCAGACATGCAATACAGTGTAGATATACTCCAGGAAATGAGTTTCTTAGGTGTACCTCTCTGTTAATAAAACCTACTTTAGATTTACTTCAGAGGGGGGCCTTTTTGTACTAACTTGCATTATCATGGGGACAGGTGGCTGTCTACCTGCTTCATTTAATTTCCTCCAAAACTCTTTGTCTAGATTTTTCCCAGCCTGCTGCCTGTCAGTGGAGGCCCATTTTTGGGCATGGACACGCTGTTTTACACAGGAATCACTGTCCTTGGATCTGACAGGCATGAATGCGGCTATTATTATCTCACCCTTTAACCCACCCGACTCCTACTTTCTGTCTTGTTCTCCAGTCCCATAAGGGAAGGAACACCAAGTGCTGGAATCAGCCTAGCTGAAATTGTGATCTATTGCGTGAATGATAAACAGACTCCAGATTTTTGGCATCTTGCTTGCTTGAGTACATCATTTCACATATATGCACACAGACACATATCTCACCTTCTGAGGGGCATTGATGACACCCGTGTTGTAGCCGAACTGCAGAGAGCCGATCACAGCTGCTCCGACACACATCATCAACGGGAACGTTATTTGCTGGAAGGGAGAATAGAGAGAAGAGGAGGAAGTGTTGTCAGTGAAGAGACCATTTTGGCAGGTTCTTTATACAACCATCCAATAGAGCTAGGATGAGTGAAAACAAATATGACCAAACTTGTATCTTTCCAGTTGCACAATATGTTTTTCTTGACAACAAATTCCCATGCAGATCAGTTTACAAAATGGAAATGAAATGAAAACGGATGCAAAATGTTTTTGGAATACAGCGTATACTGTCTTGCTGTATCACTGACTGACTTTGTCTCTTGCTGGTACGCCTCAGCAACCCTGGAAATATCTGACTTAAAGGGAAAATAACATGCTTTTTGAGATATTCTGTCATTTAAATGCTGTTATGATGTTTGATGTCTATATTAAACATGTGCAAAGTCCCAAAACTCTGAACACTCCATTTGCAAAGTTACCTGTATTTCCCCATTGAACTGACATCAGATTGCTTGTTTTACCTTTGTTGCTAACGTCGTTCGCATTGTACACTTGCATATTTTAGGAGCTAAAACAGCCCGTTTCAGCAGAGGCTGAACTGAGGAACTGCTTAAAAGGACCAGTATAAGACAAATAAGAGTTTTTAAAACTATAAATCATGAAAAGATATTCCAGTAGTGCCCCGGAATAAAAATATAGTCACGGAAATGTGCATGTTATGTCCTCTTTAACAGAATGTTCAGGTTGAGGAGCATCTAATTTTACCTTCGCTGCCTGTTCATAACCAGTATAATGAATGCTCTGTGAGAAATGTCCTAAAATATCCTGGAGATGTTTGGTATCAGGCCATGTTATGCAATACGGTGAAATCGGACTGCACATAAAAGATGTCTCATGACACCTAGAGGGGTATTCTCAAGAGAAGCAGAGAAGAGGTGGAGAGATGTATCTTTGAACAATGAAGCAATCAGACACTAGTTCCACGAAGGAGGGTTACTGAGTTATCCAGATAACTTTCCTGAGGTCATGTCTTCCCGCATCTCAGTCCAGGTTTCAGATCTGAGGGGCTTCCAAGTATAACTCAGCAGAGTTTATCCAGATAACTAAGTAAACCTGCTTCTTGGAACAGGTCCAGGTTGACCCCAGGTCTAAGCATGTTATTGTCTGTGTTCCTCTTCCTGTTATTACAGAGGTGATCTCGGTAAAGCCCGGCAGATTAGAAGTGATTTTCCTCATACCACGAAGTTAATAAACCAGAGCGGAGTATGTCGCTGTCTGTTTCCTCCTCTCAGACAGGAGAACAACAGCTCCAAGATATTATTTACCTTTTTTGTTGTCATCCATCCAAAGTTACTTTTATACTATATGTGTTTCAGTGAGGACGGAGAAATCACCTGAAACACTAGCGAGTCGTTGTTGCACGTACACCACGTTTTCAGATTTATCTACCAAAAGTGCACGTGGTCTCAAATTAAATATAGTGTTGACTACTTTTTCCATCTGTAATATCTCACCACCAGTCATCATGTTAGGGTGATGACTGTTTTTAAGTCCTGTGATTCATACCAGCACTTCGCCACAGTGATTCACATCAGATAAGTTTCTTATGATATGGCAACAAAGGATTTTTATCCTGTGGCAGACTCTTTACTTGCAGAGAAATGGGCAGAAATAGAACATATTTTTCCAAAGATCAAACCTACATCCTTTCGGTTATGTTTCTAATTTTACCTGTAGACCGTGTGTGAGAATGGACACAAACCCAGGAGTACCTGAAGTCCTCTGACCCACCAAGACATTAGATCAATGAATTAACAAAAAAACTGCGACAGCCCACATTTATCCTGGTGATGTGTCCTTCAGCAAGACAGTGTTCAGTCTATGTCTGCATTGCACTTGCACCTTTGCAAATGTGGCAGCACCTAATATAACTATAAGAAGTAGCAGTATTTTTTTAAACCTGCATTAACTGGGTTTTTTTTGCCCTCTTGGGGGCAGCAGAAACAAGCTGTAAACATAACATTGACATAATATTACCTTTTAGGTTGATATGGCAATTAGAAAACAGTTGCCTAGTTACACATCCAGCAAATATAAAAGCAACATTAGCATTATTTTCTGGCCACCTGGTGAATATAAGTCCAAATATTCACTCTTCTTTTGGCTATGTTTTTAGTCTCTGCCACCTCCTGAGTGCTCTGCACTTGCTAAATGCTCCATTATGTTCACCAGCTTCTTGCCAACTCTTTCACTGAAAACAGCTGCCTGATGCTTGGAAACGATGGTGATGAGAGCGGTGACATTGAAGTAAATTCGTGGAATGGAAAACCAAAACAATAACTTAAGAGACACTAAAACTCTGTTGAGCTGAAGGGGTTCATCGGTATGAGTGACCTCTTTCACACACACACACACCAGTAGACATGTGATTTATTGTTGATGAAAATTAAAAAAATATATTGAATATAGCCACTTTAAGTACTGATTCAGATTCAGTCAGACAACTCTGACTAAAAAACCCTGAGGCTGATTCACTGGAATTCCCATTTAAGTTTCCAAAGAAGAAGACAAATAAGGCAAACCGACCCCACCAGATTTCATTAAAAGAACAGTCTTTAGAAACTATTTGAAAGGATTATGCATGCTCCTTTGTAATATCAAAAAAAGTGCTTCAGGCTTCTTTTAAATAGCAGTATTCCTGGTGACAGGGGTAGCCTGGGTAACATGAGTCTACAAGGGTTTTTTTTTTTTGTTTTGTTTATGAGAATTCCTCCCCTGCATGAAGAACGAGGCGAGCTGGATGAAGAAAAAAAAAAAAGTCCTGTGTTTTTTTGGGTGCAGTCACTCCAGCGTGTTCGGTCGAAAAAGAGAGGCATGGACGCTTAAAGACCCACCTACGCTTCTGAGCCAATAAGGACTCTTGTTAGGAGGGTCAGCAAGTCCATGACAGGACTGTTTAGACACAGTATATAAACACACACATACACTTTTCAGCGTTGTGGGCCGGGCTCTTAAAGGAGCCACGTTACCGACGGGTAGACCAACCAGATCTGATGTCATTCTGTCACTGATTGGACATGAACAAGAAACAACACAAGGTTTCAATGAACTACCATCTGTTTTTGCCTTTTTTTACAAAGAAATCCTGTGTCTCTGGGAAAAGCCTTCGCTGGAGTCTGTTTGAGTTTTACTGTCTCTGGGGAAAAAAGCTGGAGTTATTTGCTATTGCTAATACTCCCTTAAATGTGGATGTTTGAATCCAGCTGCTGTCAACGTGGGGATGGCAGTGTGAATTCACTTCTTTGTGACATCTTTACCTTTAACCTACATACTAGGAGACCTCCCTCAGCCTGGCCTCAGGGCATACATACCGTTTACTGTTCAGAAGTTTAAGTCCAACATGTTGCAATCAAAATGTTTAGGTACATTTTTCATTAAAAATTTTCTTTAAAATGTGATAAATAGGCTTTCATCTACTATTACAGGAAATCTAAACGTTCTACTGTTAACTTTTATTCTACTGTCATATCACGGATGTCAGCCAAACCTCCCCTGCTCTTCTTTTGAATGCACTTCCTCTCTGGGGAAACATTGATGTCACACCCAAAAAACAATTTTATGATCACAGCCTCGAATTAACCACTGATGGCCAGTCCTCCTCTTGTGCATTAAGGACGACCTTTATAATGATAATAATACCAAACTTTATTTATATAGCACTTTTCTTAACAATGTTACAAAGTGCTTTACAAAAGAAAACAAAACCAAACAAGGAAGATAAAATAAGGCACAGAGGTAAGGACACGCTACCTTTGGCAGTACACTACCTTTGGTGATCGCCGTGCCACGTTTCACTCAGCAGCAGCTTTCATTCGTGTTTACATTTCTGAATGGAGCTTTTGTATTTGTTTACTTACACATAATGGCTTAGCTAGGCGTTCACAACCTTGCTAACGGCTCGGCGTCACACTACCATGCTAATCTACACGTGTAACCTTAAATCTGATTGCAGAAGTAAGAATTGACTCTCTTAGAACAATAAAAATGGAAAACTGACAACAACAAACAGGCCGGATAGAAAATGCAAAATGTCGCTTAGGAATTTGTTCACATTTTCACTATTTTACCTTCCGATTAGAAATGTAAAAAAAAGAAAAACTCTGGTTGGGCGTGGATACAACAGACGAACCCAAACCGGATTTGATTGGATGTTGGTGCTAATTTCCATCAATGCTTTTTTTTCTGACTAAATACATCAAATTTTGTAGCCTTGATGCTTAAAAAAATTAAGTATCTTTTAACACGATATCAGAGGTTAATTTAAGCATTTGACATACTGCATCAGCACCTGGTGTGTTGAAGGTTATAACCCTTCTCTCCTCTCATGACTTTACTTTATTTAAATGCTTCAGATTTTTTGATAAACCAGCATGCAAATCCAACCTCTTTGCATGTGAAAAGTAAACCATGTGATGCAGGTTGGCTGTTGGTAATAGCTTTGGTTGCTTGGCACCACAGACTCACTTCTCTTATTGGGTAAACACTAACACAGCCAACAAAGACTGATAGTGAACAAAGTCATTTGATACATGATACAGGTAGAAAGATGGGAAAATGTGCAAATATTAACAAACCAGCCCACACTCTACAATACTATTCCTTCTCTAGAAACCTTTATTGGATTACTGATAATGACGGAGTGAATTAGAAGAGCTCTTTTGTCCAAATTAGGATATTACGCAACCATATCAGCTAATATGTAAACCATCTTTCCAGTATTTATGTTTAAGCTGAGCCCCATCCAACATCTAAAACCTCTTTTAAACAGAAAATTGATCGATGAGATTCAACAAACATGACCCTGCTCTGATCACTAACCCTAAAAGTACATGTTCAGTTATTGAATGTGACACTTTCTTTCAGTAAATCACATCTACTTCCGCTTCAACACAGAGAACCTAGAGAACCACCAGGAAATGGTAACTTATGCTTTGACGTGCAAAGTCAGCTGACAGAGTGGTGACGTTAATCTTTTAAAAACATGAGGAGGTTGCGGTAAATGTCTTCTTTCAAGAAAATGACAGGGTTTGGCCACAACAAAGAATGTCAACAGGAAAGATACGGTGCTGCAAACAGCAAGTCTAAGTTAAAGTGAGGACAAGACACTTTAATATTTGAACTTCAACAAGACAGATGAGAATAGTTTTTAGGTGTACTGTAGTTGTTTAAAGAAACTAGATAATTTAATACATTTACCATTAGTTGTTCCCTAAAATGTGAGTGGTTATCTAGCCCCATGTTTGTGTCTGTAATGCTGGATTATTCTTGCAGTATGCTCAAACACTACAGTTGTGTCTCTTACTCCTCAAAGTAAAGCATAGCGGCTGAAAAAAGGGAAAGTATTTAGATAAGTATCTAAATAAGGATGATAAGGTGACTCTATACCTCGACACTAAACCACAATGCACCTCAATTTCAAGCCAACAGGATGCATCAGGGGACGAACGTAGAAGCTGTAGTTTCTAAATGACAAATATTAGTAACTGATAAACTCAGTAGATGACTCTCTTCCTGTGAGCTACACGGCCGATCCTGTTGTATCATTTTATTATAACACTACAAAGTTTGTGACTCACTGCTGAACTCGCAGAGGTTTTCCTTTAAAGGAGTACTGTCGGTGTTAAATTATTGAAAAGGAGAAAAAAAAAAGGCAGAAGCAGACTGCAATACGGCTCCTTTCAGTTCCTCCTTAACCACAGTGAGCCAGATTCTTGGTGATGGCCTACGCAGCGAGCATCACGTCCCTTCACACGTCACCTCTTCAGTCTCAGCTTACACAGCTGTGGAGAATCCAATATGTGCCTCGTCCTCACCTCCACCCGACTCCACCCCCCCCCCCCCCCCCTCTCTGCTCTATTAAGCTCCAATTCCTCCTCATCGTGACCTGTGTTGTGGGGACAGTTTCCAAATCATCTTGAATGTTTATTTTAACTTTTTCAGCGCAGAGATGGATGTAATCCACTGGATTAGCACAATTCAGACTGTAAGACACTGCTGTCATTAAAGTTCAGGCCCAAATACTATGCCTAAATGTAGTATTTTTAAAAAGACATCTTTTTATTTTATACATTTTTTGTATTACTGATTTTCCTGGGACTGCTATGTGATTAATAAAACACTTCTACATTGATAACTTTTGACTTCAATTCTGTTACTGTTGTACATTTGCGCTTCAGGTGATGTGCATTGTAAATAAACTGAAGTTTAAAAAGTGAAATTAGCATGAACTGCAAAGCAGAACAAAGGCATTGTGTTTCTGTAACAGAATATCTACCTCATTTCATAATTCTGATAAGATCCATCCTGCCATCCTGTATTTAAATGAATGTTCAGCCTGTGGCTTCTTTCAGGGCACAAAATTAGCACTGGCTACCAGCCAAATCCTGGTAAAATATGCAAGTGCTGGGTAGATTTGCTTCACTCACCGGCCAAAAAGCAATGGTAATCTATAGAGTGGCTGGTAAAATTTGAACATTCACTAGCCATTTGACTGGTAGACAAAAAAAAGTGAATTTTGCATCCTGCCTTCTTCTAAAGGGACGTAGCCCTGATCTCTATGGAAAAAAAACCCAGATGAATAATGTAGGAGGGATGGGCAGGTTTGCCTATGAAAACATACTTTTTACTTATTATTCAAACAACGTAGAACAATAAGAACACAGCTTATCTTTTTTGCGTGTTTGACCTTAAGCGTTCTCTATTGGCCTTAGAGAGATTATCTGTATGTGCTGTATACAACATTAGTAAAGACGACTGGAAAGTGTTTAATGCTAATCCGCCAGGGCCAGTGACATTCCAGCCTGTTGCAGTGTAATCAGATAAAAATGTATTTTCAGTTGTCTCTTTGTTTAGAAGGCTAGTGTTGCAAATACAAACAATAGGACTGTGGTGAGTGACATTTTTCATTGAGGTAAGAGACAGGATAAACAAGATTGTCATCATCAACACCAGAACATTTACAGGGAGGGAGAGTACAAAATACACGTACATAGCTATCATGGTAGTAGACACACCGAGGTAGAGGTAAAGTGTGTAATAATTGCATAATTATTAGATTAAAGAATGACTCCATCTCTGTTTTTTTTCTGGGTTGTTCAAATGGAAATGTCCACTCAGCTGTTAGCAAATAGCAGTAACCCCTCCCTCCTTGGAGCAGCAGCAACAGTGAGTGCTCCGTCTGTGTCTGTTAGCACCGAGCACCCAGGAAGAGCACCGGGCTTTGATCCAATGTGACATAGTGGCCAAACCGTATGAATATATAATGTGGTTTACATTTTGACAGGTCAACAAAGTATATTTCACATAAAGCTGCAATGATTAATCAATCATTTAATCAATCAACGGATAATAGAATAGTTGTTTAAGTCATTTTACAATAAGAAAACGCCAAATATTTGACAGTTCAGCTTCTCAAATAATAGTATAATAATACCTTTATTTATATAGCAGTTTGCAACACACAATTTAAAGCTAACAAAATGGGAGAATTGACAGTTTTTCCTTGTGTTACATTATAATAAATTGAATATTTGGGGGTTTTAGACAGTTGCTTAGAACAAAACAAGACAGCTGATGACGTCACCTTGAGCGCTAGACATTCTTTCACTGATATTCAGATGCATTTTTCAGTTTCCAGGTGTTTTGAGGCCAAGCAATTCATTAATCATAAAAATAAACTGTAGCTGCAGCTCTGATTCCACATGTAATAAATCCCCAGCAGTCTAATCTATCAATACTATTTTTGGATACTTAGGTTCTCAGTGCACAGGTCACATAATGCAGTAAAAGCCAAATGATACAGACAAGTTCAAACTGATTATACACCACCATCAATGAAAATAAACGGATGTGTGAAAGTCAGAGGTGAGGCCAAAGATTTAAAGGTCGAACACAGACGTTAAACCCCTCATCAGCTCTGATTTATGAAATCTGGCAGCTGGTGGTTCATGGGGGGGGGGACTAGCTGTCCCTGCATCTCCTCCATGTGAACAGTGATCAGTACAGTATGCACCAAGCCATCGGGTTTGCTAAGAAAGTGAATTAAACATGCACTCTTGCTTGTTCATTTCAATTAAAACCCCGCTAGATCTCTTAATCCCAACTTTTGCAGCAAAGCCTCATTATGCCTCATTAGAGCACGGCTGACAGTCACACTATAAGATATACTGAAGGGAGCTAGTCATGCAGATGAAAGTAAATCTAGAGGACTGTCTTAAGGAGGGCAGGAGTTGGCAGATGGCTGAAAAGCAGTGGATGGAGAGGAATTAAGCCTGTGCAATTAGGTCTGTACAATGTGAGGCTGGTCGTTGGCTCTGGACTCTAATCAAAATACCTGGGCTGTCAAGTCTGTCAGGAAGCAGATATTTGGAGGCTTGTCTCATTCTAAACACACCAGGTCAACTGTATGCTTGACCCCAATTACCATTTTTACTCTTTGTCGAGGAACATAAGAGGGCCGGGGTGAGTTTTCAGCACAAAACAAAGCCGTTTGTTCAGAATTAAGCTCTTTGAGATGGCTAGGAATGTGAAGTTAGACATCATTAACGTCATGTTTTGGTGCAGAAGCTGTGTGATTAGGGTAAACAACGTCACTATAATTAGACTACAGCAGCACTGAGAGAATTGAATTGAAATGTGAGTGAAAAGTAAGAAATTAAAATCTGTAAGTCTGTGCTTCTATAGCTGAAACAACTGCACAGTTCATAAACATGGACCAAGCCTATTCTCTGAGAACAGGACCACACCTCTACCGAAACAATAGTTGCTTGGGCAGGTTTTAATACAAACACTTTATTAAACAAAAGCATTCTCACTTCCCTGAATAATTATTACTTCTAACTAGTTCTACAACTTCCAACAGTATGTTATCCTTTCCTGTGAACCGGCATCACTTGCTGCAGTTTCCGCATACTTGACTTCATCTGCACACACCTAGGCAACACCGTGCACGAGCCAGGTATGAAAATTCTGACCCCTAAGATGTTTATTAGCCTGCGCTCAACTGCTGTTTAACTACACACAGCACTGCTAGCAACACTGGAAGCAACAAAACATAAAAGAGGGGGGCGAGGCAAACATCCTGGGAAGGAAAGAGTCAAGGCTTTTTGACACCGCAGGGTCGGCTATTACGTATTCCCTCGGTGGACTCTCACTCTCTCTGGATATCTGTTGTGTTGGTGTCACAGCGGAAACTGGGAACAGAGAGGACCATTCCCATCACGTCCACACAGCAAACCCACCCAGCACAACATGCATGTGCAGGGATAAAATAACAACAGCTAGGGAAACATTTTCTGACCACTGTGTCAGACTGAGCTGCACTGCACTGCTCTACTAGGCTTAACTTACACTAATGAGGAAGTAGAGGGAGAAAGAAGAGTGACGTCTTTTAGTGTACGTGCCGAATTGTACTGTAGGTCTGTGTATGTAACAGAGACCACAAGTTGCACTAAAACAGAGACAGTATTATCAGATACCAGATAAGTCACATTTACTTTCTGAGCAATGAGCATCACGGTCTATAAAAAAAGACACAGTACAGTACAACACTGATACCTCGCCTGTAGAGCAACTATCTACTGTAGATCGAGTTTGGATGCACTAGTAAAACAATAATGGTTTAATTGTGTTTCTTTGATACTCAGAATTGCATTTATGACCGCAACTAACCTTTATTTTTGTGATTAATCAATCAGTGAGTCTAATAAAATGTCAGAAAACAGCGACTAGTAACTCTCATGAGTTCTCATAGCCCATGATGATGTTTCCAAATGTCTTGCTTTGTCCGTCCAAAACTAAAAAACACAGACTTAAACTGTTAATCAGTGAGTCAATTCACAAAAAATCCTTGATAAATAGTTGAAGTCATTTGTCATTTGGGGGCTCCATTCTCTCAAATGTGAGGATTTGCTACTTTTCTCAGTTTCTTTTCATTTTAAATAGAATATCTTTGGATTTTGGATGCTTGGTCAGACAAAAACACAACATTTAAGAACATCACCTTGGCCTCTGAGAACTTGTTTGTACTTTACTTTGATTATTTCAATTACCTGCTACTTAATATGTAATCAACTAATCAATTGGTCAATAAAATGCCCCAAAAGAGTGAAAAGTGTCCATCACTGTTTCCTAAAACCTACAATGATGTGCTCAAATATCTCCTTTTGTCCCGAAGCAATACATTATTTGTAATGGAGTTGTTGCATTGTGACTTTAACTTAAGTAAACGGTCTGAATACTGAATACATCCATCACTGGTCTTAGCTTAAGGCACAGTTATAAAAGACTGCGGGGTATGAATAGCTCATGACAAACTTTAGTCACTAAGCCTTAAACTACAGTCTACAGTGACATAATACTGCATAATACCCCCCAAACACACATAGAAACACACACACACACACACACAAGAAAACTTTACAATAAAACTAGAAGAAAGTTAAAATTTCACAGAAAAACTATTGATTCTTATGTAGAGAGTATATGGATATATTTTGTAATAAGTGCAATCACACACTGGAATACTAAAATAACGTAAAGTACGACTTTGCAATATATTGATATATCGATATTGTGATATGAGACTAGATATCGTCTTAGATTTTGGATATCGTAATATCGTGACACTACTGAAGTGGCATCTTTTCCTGGTTTTAATAACTGCTGATGTAATTGCTGATGTAATTTTCTGAACTTACCAAAAATCTCATGGTGTAAATCTTTTGGGAAAGCACCAACAGTCATCCCCACATTACTGTCGCGATAACAATATCGTGATATTTGGTCAAAAGTATCGTGATATTTGTTTTTGTCCATATCGCCTAGCTCTTCACGTAAAGGAGGTAGTAAACTGGCGCCAAAAAAAGTACGATAATGTCAATTAAAACTATATTAAGTGGCAGCTGAGAGTCAGAAACATTACTGAATAATAACGACGCAACAGATTTGATTAATATCAGCTGTATCGTTGCTGCTGACGCTCCGTCATGCCACATGTGGAAGTGCCTCATGGTTAAAAAGTGAACTCGATGAACTCGTTGGTTAGTAGAAACACACGCACACACGTACAGACTTTGACAGCAAAAAACCCGACAGGTTTGACAGGATTTCAAAAGCTTGTTTGTGAGTCACAGTTATAAATACCTTTCCTGAGTCCATGGCTGCACTGTCAAGGCAAATATCTGCTCTTCTTTGTCTTCGTGTTAGTTGAAAGGCGATGCAAGAACTTCCTTGGGGTCTCCCGGTGGTCCCGTTCAGAAGGCAGTCATCTTTAAGAGTTTTCTGCTCCGTTGAAATGACTTCAAAACTTCAGTCGAGTGTTTGTTTTCTTTAAGGAAGTCACTATAAAGTGGCTTTTTGTTTTTTTAAAAACAAAAAGCCTCACTTGGAGGTCGGATCTGTTTCTGTCTCTCTTTCTCTCTCTTCTTTCTCTGTCCTGTGTCGTTATATTTCAGAGCTCCTGCAGCTTTAACTCACAGCCTCATGGATGTGAAAAGTCGTCCAGGATGTAGTTTTCTAACCGCTGCTGATGTGGTAGTAGGTACCGCCTGTCTAGCTTTATGAAAACTAGTCCTTGTGGACATACTGTTAATATATTCGTCGTGCTGACGCAATTTTGTGGGATGTGTCCCTGGAAGCCCATCCTTCCTTTCAGCCAATGACAAAGCTTCTGTATGATTAATACAGCACTGCTGGCTGACGGAAGAAAGGCAACTTCAGGGGAAAAAACCCTCTTAAATCACTGAGCAATAAGTGCCATTCAATTTAAAAATATATTATAATGCAAACGAACTAAAAGTCACAGTTTGTTTAAAGGTTTTCTTCAGTCATGAATCACTTTTTCAACTCTTAAGATACTGACAGTGGAAACACGTGATTTTCTCAATATAAAGCCAGATTTATTTATTTTTTTAATTTTTTTGGATAAAAATTACATTTTCACTCAAAGAATGAGACCACACAACATGATGAAGAGGTCATTAGTGCACTATACATATACTATACATGTTGTTTTTATATAAACATGGACATAAATAAATGTTCATACTTTATATGCACAATTGAAAGTATTGTATATGTGTGATTATTCTTGTATTTCACTTTCCAACGTGCAAGTGTTGGGGTGGACAATATGGATGAAACCCTCTATCACAGTGTAATTTTGGTGCCACTTTGTTATGAGGCATCCTTCACAAACAGTTGTAATAAAATCAATCACTAATGCTTTATAAAACTGTTATAAGGGTGGCCAGGTTGTGAAAAATCCCTTTGACTGATTGCACCGTTTGACCACTTATCCTCCAGAAAAGGGCTGCAGAGGATGTGGTCCGAAATCCATTTAATGACTTATTTAGCATGTATTGATTACCAACATGTATAACTGCATTATTAACAAATAGAAAGGATAAAAACCAGTCAAAGACATTTTTCACAATCTGGCAACCCAAAACTTGTTTAATTGTTTATAAGTGATCTATAAAGCAAATGATTTATCAAGTGTTAATAAAGGTGTTAGTTACCACTTAGAAATGGGTCCCAAATTGGTTAAAGCGTTATCACATTATATTGGTAACATGCCTTGAAAATCTATAGAAAAACTGTCGATGAATACAATAGCCAGACAGGAATGTCTGTTTTTGGCCAATCCAGACTAATGAATTAAATATCTGACAAATGAAGTACATCATCACATTTATCCAAAAATCATATATTGCTGTAAAACTGTTCTGCTTATTGATTTGCAGTGTTACCTACAATGGCCCAATACACCTAGAGATATGAAAGGGATAAATACAAGTACTATGATATAAACAATATCGACAATAGATAAATTTATACTTTGTACATATATCATCAAAATCGCCCAATTTTAATTTACCTGATATGTGTGAGAACTTTTTTAAGGCTTCTCTGAAGTTTTTTTTTCATTTGTTTGTATGTTCAAACAAGTTTGGCCCAAGTTGCTCCTACGTAAACGGAAGTACGCTTGCAATGTTTGTTCCTCTCATTCTTATTTACATTTTGGTCAGTTTCAGATATAAGGAAGTTACAAATGTCTGATCATTGCACTTAATTTCAAAGACGTATTTGGAATAATGTGCATTGAGATAATTATATTTATATTAATGGTTGTGGGGTTTTTTTTTTTATTACCATGTTGCTCTCCAGTTGGTTTTGAATGCACCATCTATCTGGCTGCCTTCAGTTCTCCGCCTTATAACAATGGCTTATTGAGTTCATCCACATGTGTGATCTTATGATCTTTCACCACGTTGGTGATATGACATGTCTGCCCTCCATTCAACCCTTCTGCTGTGATCTGGGATGTTTGTTACCAAAAGACTTGAAAAAACAAATTTTTAAAATGAAAACTGTGCACTACCTTTTGTTTGGGAATGAAGGGAGATGTCCGGTTAGGGTGTATGTAAAAAGAACTAAGAAAATAATTGTGAGCACTTAAAGGGAAATGCATGTGTTTGCACAGTGCACGAAAGCACAAGGGAAAGGAGGGGGTAAGGGGTAGCATTTGTAAAAATTTGTTCCCTTCACATTTCATCTTCTGCCTTTGAAACTTTGGGAAAACAATAACAGGGAAATAGTGAGGAAAAGGTCAAGTGTGAACCCCTAATAATTTGTTTTTTTAAATGCCTGAAATGAAGAATTAACAATACATCCAAGTTTTCATTTGTACGTCAACAAGTATCACATTGTCGCAACAATGTTTCCAGGAATCGCTCTGATCATTCTCATTTATGTCATTTCTAAAGCGTCATACATCAGTCACACATTTGCAGTAAAGGTAAACAACACTTTTTTATATGAGTGTTGAAACCAGAAAATGCATTTCCCCCCATTTCCTCTGCCTGTCCCGGACCAGTACATCCCAGACGCAAGCACAGATGAAGTGACATCATCACGTCACACATGATGCATGCCTTTTGTTGCAGGTGGTGGGGTGGCATCCGGTTGAAGCATATTGAAATGAAGAGAAAATAATCATGATGGTAAAGGAGGAAGAACGCCTGTATTCATACAGCAGCAGCAGCAGCGAGGGGACATCAGGAAAAATGACACATTATGGAACAGTTTGTTTGGTTTTAACATGCAAATCCTTTGAAAATCCAGTGAAAACAATAACAGACATTTTCGGGAACAAAGACCCAAGCGAATGTTCTGACGGATGGTATTGTGCACTAAATCAAACGCTCAGGATGCCAGTCACAAGGAGTCCAAGTTTTGTCCTGTTTTGACAAGGCCTTCGCATTAAAAAAAACCTTTGCACTTTGCAACACATAATAATAATCCTGATTCCTGATTATGGTTGCTGTTTCCTTGTTCCTTGTTGAGGAATCCTCTTTGATCCAAAGGCTATCAGGGCTACAGTTCAATTCAATTCTTTCTGGATATATCCAAAGACAAGACAGTACCAGAGTAACTAGGAGCATGTTGAATGGCAACTGTAAAATACCATATTGTAGATCTAAATTTGGACAATTATCCTTCTCCATATAGGGCTGTCAACTCTGGAACACATTACCAACTGAAATCAAATTAATTCCAGATATAAAATCTTTTACAACAAAGGTTAAGTGCCAGCTAAAAGCAAACCAGAGCTGTACCCATTTTTAGGTAATTGTATTGTATTGTTAATTTTGTTTTTTTTTCAAACTGTACATCACAATCAATGTTATTCAGTATGTGTATTTTATTGTAGTCCCATATCTGTAGTGCACTGTGTTTTTTATGATGATGAAAGCTGTATATTTTAATTACACTGTATTTGTAAAGCTCAACCAGGGACAAGAGCTGAAAATTAGCAATAGCTATAAACTCTTGTTGCAGTACATCGGTTTCATGCTCTGTATCAGAACTATGTTAAATTGCATCGTCCCTATCAAATGAAATAAAAAATAAATAAATTCAATTTCAATTCAATTTTATTTCTATAGCACCAAATCATAACAAAAAGTTAGTAGGTCTAGACCATACTCAGACATACTAATTTAGAGAGGCCCAACAATTCCCCCATGAGCAAGCACTTGGCCACAGCAGCAAGGAAAAACCCCCTCTTTAAGGGGAAGAAACCTCAAGCAGAACTGGGCTCTAGGTGGGCAGCCATCTGCCTTGACTGGTTGGTGTGGTATCAATTTTCTCATCTTACTCTTTGTAATGTTTTTGTAAAAGTTTGTTGTTTATTGCATTTTAGAACTTAAATGTATAATGTTCTGCTCTATCTGGTGTATCAATACATTGTTGATTTCATGTCAGAAGCTCCCCTCACTGCAACATGCTGACCTCCCAAGTACCTGACGGCACCCCTACTGAAAAACACCAGGCTAATTTTCACCAGAGTCAACTGGCAGCTCAAATTCTCCTGTAACAATGAGAGCCCGGGACTGGGACTGTGCCCTCATGCACGTAGGCTCCCCTTGCATGTTTTCTCACGAGTCAGTGTCCATCACCAGCCTTTGTGTCGCTAAGACTCTTCTCAGGACCGGCTTTCAATGCTTTTCTCTCAGTGACTTTTCACTGGATTGTCTATTTATCTGCTGTAAAACAGTGAGCTACACCCATTCTTTATCTTGTAAGACTCATCAGCTGAGGGCATCTTCCTCAAACTTTGACACTCTGACTCATCTTTAGATTCAAGGAATCTTAAATTAAGCTTTTATATGGGGCGTATACTCAAATGATTGTGATTGACTATCTCGTAGCACACAAATGACACTAGTGACTCCCATAGAGCAAACTGATGATTGGTACAAAAGAAATGAAGTGCTTATGCTTACTAGGAGGTATATTTAATTCAAATACACAGTGAATGTCTTTAATTTATAAAATACAAGAAAGACCTATTCACAATTGTTTTATTTGCATGACTGACAGAAACAGGTTACATACCTTAAAATTCCCAAACACAAAAGCCAAATAATTATGTAGAGATCCCTGAAGAACATACACTTTCTTTTCATTCTCTGTTGTTGGTATGTGTCAGATTGGTAGGGCATTGATGTGGGCAGTGGAGGTATTTAAACCACAAAGTATATATATATAATGTAATATAGTAGTAAAAATATCTATGTCCAAAATCTAGACACAGGCAGACAGTCCCAAAACCTTGATGCAATGTGATACTGTCCCCACAGTTCTGATATTGCAGAGGTAACTTTAGAGTTACAGTTTGACATTTTGGGAAATGCACTGATTCACTTTCTTGGTGAGAGTTAGATAAGAAATACCATAATTTGCTTTCTTGGCGAGAGTTAGGTAAGAAGATTGACACCATTCTTGTATCTATCTGGTAAATATGAACCTACAGCCAGCAGCTGGTTGGCTTAGCTTGGCATAAAGACTGGAAACAGCAAGAAACAGCTAGCCTGACTCTGTTCAAAGTAAATAAAATCGGCCTACCAACACCTCTAAAGCTCACTAGTTAACCCAGGATGTGGTTTTAGGAGAATGTTGACTATTTCTTGGCAAGATGCCGTGACTTTCTTGAAGTGGTCTCACACGTAACCCCTATAAAACTTGTTGTTTTTACACTTCATTTGTTCTTCCTTTGGACAGAGCCAGGCTAACTGTTTCCCTCTGTTTCCAGTCTTTATGCTAAGCTAAGTCAACCGGGTGCTGGCTGTAGGTTCCTATTTACCAGATAGATACAAGAATGGTATCAATCTTCTCACCTAACTCTCTTGGCGAGAGTTAGGTGAGACTATTCCTCTAAAGTTACCTCTGCAATATCAGAACTGTGGGGACAGTGTCACATAGATTTTGGGACTGTCAGCCTGTTTCCAAATTTTAGTCATAGGTATCCTCTGTCCTGTCCACTGCTTTAAACATTAACAATCATATCCTCACCAACCCTATTTCTTTTTAATGACAATTCCCCACTGCAGCTATTGGCACATACTCCTTCTAGCCTTTCTTACAGTGGCAAAGAAATCTGTTCTTAAGCTGTGGTACTCTCCCAAACTTCCACTTTTTAGCACATGGTTCAATAACGCGGTGCATATTGCTATTCATGAAAAATCCTGTGCCAGGTTATGAGGAGCACAAACTCATACCATCAGGGCACGGTCAGACATAATTGGTTCACCTAGAGTCCTGATGTGACTGTAACTTTCTTTTCTAATCCAGGTATACATGTTTGGTTTTTTATGTTTTAATAGCTAACCTGTAACCATACCATATGTAAAATCCTTATTTTTGTATTATTTCCTGTCTTTGTTCCTGCTTTGTTCCATAAAAAAATGTTCAAAATATTCCTCTAAAACTACAGAAACTACTGCAACATTGCAACAGGGCTGCTTCCAAAGTAACAAACCATTATCTGCTCTAAATATACTGTTGCTGTTGTAGGTTTTTCATACCTGCATCAGAAATGAAGACAGTGGTGACATTATTTCTGTCTCTCTTGATGTTGTACTTTCAACTCTGCAAACTTGGTCCTGATATCTGAAACTGACCTAACGTGATCACACCATTCAACCCTGGTATCTCCAATGTACAAAGATAAGGGAGTCACTGTATGAGCGGAAATGCGACAACAGGATGCGTGTTACGGCATCCACCTGTTCGGCATACTTTGCATCTTTGCTGGAGCTTTTCCGTAAACCGAACATGCAGACGTAATACGGGCACTCCCAAGAGCCTGGGCTTGGGTCTATCAGATTTGTTTCCTTTTCTGCACAGCCTGGGTTGTGGTCCTGCAAAACACAAATGCATCAAAGGCCTTCTTTCATCATGGGGTCATAACAGTACATCACTGGTGCCTGTTGTTCCTGCGTGTCACTGCTGTTTACAGTACATGTAAGATTAGAACCTGAGATGTCAGATTTGGCCTCAGTGGCCCCAATAAAGATGCTGCTGAAGTTTCAGACATCACAGATTACAGTATAGAGTAGTTTGCATAGTTGGCTAAGAAATACTTTTAATAGAAACATCACAGCGAGGTGTCATGTTACCAAATATTTCCAATTTTGCTTGGATTTTTTGATTATTTTTTTGCCATCATACATGGAAAAAAAATGAGAACAACAGCATACATTTAAATATACATTAATAAAATATTACTTAAACAAGTAATATTTTTTAAGTAATATTAATACATAATATTACCCTCCTGGTGCCCCTGAGGACAAAAAATACCGCAAAAGTGCTCTCTAAGGTGCCCCCACAGTATGATAAAATTCCCTCTAAAGTACCCGCACAAGGATGAAAACACACCAAAGTTCTGTAATGACTGTCAAGTTATGGGTAAATCAGAATGAAATACCCAATAGAGTACCTCTATATGTGACAATCTGGAATGAAGTGCCCTCATGGTGCCCTTTTAGTGGAAGAAAATGTGATAGTGCCCTGTAAAGAATCCTCAAAAACGAGAAACCATGATGTGCACTTTAAATGAAGGGGAATTAATACAGTCAGTGCCCTATGATGCCGTTGTAGTGGGGTGAGCTGGAGGGTCTGTACGGGTGCCCTTCTAGTGGACAAAAAAAAAAAAAAAAGGAAAAAGTGCGGTTTAGTGTTCCCCAAAGTCTAACATACTGAAGTGGAGAATTGGACATCCTGCAAAACGACATATCATCTGGGGTTTCTATGATTTAATCTAACTGCGGTCAGTAGTTACATATGTGGGGCTTCCAGTATCGAAACTGTGGTGAAGCCTTGTAAGTGAGCAGTGACCTTCCTGTGGACCTTGTTTTGTGTCACTGGCGTAGAGTTATGGACTTGGCCTCTTTGTTAAAAGTTTTCCCTTGGCTCATCACTAACGTGTCTGGTAGGGCAAGGCCATAGGCTGACCTGTCATTCATCTTTTCAAACATTTGGAAGGTAATTGGCTGACAGGATCTCATGCCAAGACATGCCTACTGCTGGCTGTTAAAATATTGAGTGATGTCTACAGTCTGAATGGGAGTATACAGGACAACCATTACTCTTAGGGGCATTTCTTACAAAACCATGGATACAGCAAATCGAAAGAAATGTACACTGGGACAAAAGGAACAAGCCAAAAAGGACCACAATCACTCACACCATTTTTTAGCTACAGTAGCAGCTTTGCTCTATAGGAATGGCAATGTCTGTCTCTTGGTCTGTCCAACACTTTGGTCTAGACTGAAATATCTCAACAACTACTGGACGGATTACTGTGGAATTTTGTACAGATATTAATAGTGCCCACAGGATAAATCCTACTGACTTCAGTGATCTCCTGACATTACCTCTAGCGCCACCATGAGGTTGACATTTTTGTTTCTTAATGAAATGTCATCAGGTCAAAGTTTTAATTTGTCAAACACTTTGGTTTATGACCAAATACCTGCTATAAGAATGACATTACCATCAGCCTCAGCTGTACTTTGTGTTTAGTGCTAATTAGCGAATGCTATGCTAATATTTGTGCCATGTTATCCGAACCAAACGTGGGTCATTCTTTTAGCTCAGAACAGAGGTGTCATTTAATCAGACAATCACTGGCTCCAAAATCCTTTTTATTTAACAAAACATGAAGAGTAAAATCTGCTCACTGTCTGTGACAAAGCTATGCTTCATTTCATTCACACTCCCCTGAGGTCTGAAACCAGAGCTGCTGCAGGACAATGCCAACACGTCTAAAATTGGGACATCTGTTTGCCTAATCTCTATTGTGCCGTGCCTATCAGTAAGGACCGATAACCTCGACTATATGTGCGCATACACGCACTCATTCCCATTTAAACATCCAATATCACACACACAGATAAAACTATCTACTGTATTGTCACATACCTTTTAGGCAACACAATAGGCAATATCTACAGTCAACAGGAATATTGTAGTTTAGGACTGTCTGCTGGATTTACCTTTGCACAGTGCATTCCATGTAGATTAAAGGACAATGGTTATACTGGGGGGGAAAGGTAATAATGAAGAACAGCCAGGGGCAACATGAAATGAAAAAGACCTGAGCCCTGATTATGAAGGTTGTATGACTGACATTTCATTACAAGGAATGTTTCACAGGGGTTTAAAAATCCAGGTGGAGGCCACCTGCTGTTTGAAGTGTTGCTATTCTTTTACAACACTTTGGGATCATCGTCTTTTTCTTCACAGAGGTTTAACCACTGACACAACAACCAACCAACAATAATTGCAATGTCATCATTAACAAACACAGAGGAAGCTACATCCTGTTTGAAATGTTGCTATCATTTTACAACACTTAAAGATCATCTAGTCTTTTTTTCACACTTTAACCACTGACACAAAAAACACCCAACAAAAAATAACTGCAATGTCATCATTAACAAGCAAAAAGAAAAAACTTCAGTAAAATATTTTAATCATAGAAGCAGCAAATAAATTAACTCCAAAGCATTGAAAAAAGGTAATCAATGTTAATCTTGTATTTTTTTAAGTTGTTCTTTTTCCTTTCTATTTAAACACTACATTATTGTATGTGATGCAACATTCAGTAACAATGAGTTGCATAAGTTGAAGTGTGTCTAATAACATTTGACAGGCTTTTGTGCTCATGATCACTGATAACCTTTTACTCACTGACCTCTGCCCCTGGCCTCATCTGACAATGTTTATACGCTTTCACAGCTTTTAAAATACAAATAATGAGAAAGAGTTCTCCAAAAAAAGCTCTCCTTGATTTAATCCTCCACTTCTCTCAGAAGTGCCTTACAATTGAACCTCTGTTGTGACCTTCTAAAGCTGTGCAAATCTGAATCCCTCTCAACTGCTTATAAATGTGACCCTCTTCCAGGAAGGCTACCCAGCCACCTTGAAGCTAATGCAGGTTTTTAAAAAAATTACTTTTCTAAATTGATAACTCCTCCAACAAAGGGAGAAAGTGCCAACAGGGTTATTATGCTTCTGAAAAGGAGTTCGTGGAGAGAATGAGGAAGACCTGTAGATTTTTTTTTTTTTGTCAAGTCTGCTTTTCTTGTTTGTTTTCATGCCAGTATTGTTTGAGTGGCAGGATTAACACTAAATATGTTACATAACTGAGGTGGAATTCAGACACCCAGGAAAACAATCTAAGCTCATGTTCACTCAACTTGTGTGAGCAGTGATTCATTATCGGTTGTTAGTTTATATGAAAATGAATTGTTGAAAATGCTGCAGTTTGTTGTGTCACCCAAGTGATTCCTTTCACACATAAAGAACCACTAGGGTTTTCACACTCGTTATGTCTTCATTAATAGTTGTCTTGTGAAACAGTTTGGCACATCTGTAATTGAGATAATGGTCTCATTCAGGAGAGATGAGTTAAAGCATGAGCATGCATTGATTTTTATTACTTGTGCCAAAGCCATGGTTTATGACATAAGAGGGCTAAAGCTGTACTTGGCGGGGTTACTGGTCTCTCCTTTTGTTGAAAACAAATGTCACTGCTGACTAACCCACTGTACAGTCAGGTGATTGCCTGCTGGTTTGACCAGCACCATATTAAATGCAAGGAGCTGTCAAATTCACATTATTGTTTTAATGATGTCTACATTTACTATTCTTTACAGGAAAAAGTTGGGCGGTCACTGAGCTTCCCAGCTGGGGACTTCATCTCCGGTACAGATGAGTCAAATTCAAAGTAGGGATGTGCAGAGAACCCAGTATTTGTATTTGTATCTGTATTTGTTAAGGCAGCCGAAATATTTGTATTCGTATTTGTATTTGAATGAAAGAGGAAAAAGGCTTAAAAATCCTGTTTTTGTTTTTATTACACTTTTAGAAAATAAAGTGTTACAACAATTGTAATGAATAAACTCAGAGGTCCCCACACTGGGTCTCGAACTGGAGTCCCCCAGATCATAGATGACTGCGCTGACTACTGAGCTAAAACTTTACTCATCACCTCATTGCAGACAGACCTCTACCTATTTATATAACCATAATACAAAGAACTTCAAAGGCAATTATTGCTTTCATTTATTGCCTATTTTTTACAACCTAACTTTGTGGAAAGGAGAAGGGGAACTACAGGTTAATGGAGAGTTCCTTGTAAGCACTTTGCGTGTGCCAGTAGCTCAGCGTTATCTCTGGGGAACACGCCCAATTCCAGGAGGGATGTCCAAATGAGGAAATGTGTGTCATGTAGCAGGTGGCTTTGACTTCCCTTGTTGAGACCTGATAGACGTAACAGCAGAGAAGAGGAGAGAGACAGAGATAGCCAACTTGCGTGCTGGTATTTGACATGTTTTTTTTTTTTCTTCCTGAAAACAAAGAATTTTTAAAGTATTTGCATGAAACAAATATTCATAAAAACAAACAGTATTTGTGTAACATATTTGTATTCGGGCTCACCACCTAATTCAAAGTAAAGAACTCCCATTTTTTCTATTTAATATCAACTTCTGAGAAAGCACTATCCTGGGTTTAAAAAATCTTCCGTATTTTTGTCAATTATTCCCATTAGTTACGAAAAAGTCCTGAGTCCTTGACCAGATTTGTTAACCTTCAATGTCAAATACTGGGGATGTCTTTTGTCAAATTGTGCTCGGTAAATAAAGCATGATTATTTTTGTCTTCTATTCATTTCTGAAACATTCATATTTGACACTTTCTTTATTTAAGTTTCTTCATGTAGCATTTCATAGGGAAAAAAATCACATTAATTTCTAAACAGCATAATTGCAAATACATAAAGCGGACCATCAATGGGAAGATTCACTTCTAAAGGTTTGTGGTTTGTCAGGTGTAATTGACGAGATGGATCACAGTTGTGTGATGTTCGGCAAATTAATTGAATATTTTTCACATATGCTTCATTTCAGTATAATCACTCTGAAACTTGCTTGAACCAGGTTATCCATTACAATAAATACAATATTTTTCATATAAATATGTTGGAGGTTATGCAGTGTGGGATTCACAATCCTTTGAGGAAATGCAGAAAACCGTACAGTCTAAAATTGAGGATGCTTTCATAATAACCCTGTCTCACCACCCAGTTTTCTGTAACCCCAACATTGCTCTGCTGAATAAGAAACAACACAATTAGAGCTTTCTTCCCCATATTCATTTTGCCACAAATAAAACCAACAGTAGCTACTGCATGATACAGAAAGAGTCATTACATCACCACGTTTCCAGCACCACTTATTTAATCTGGACTCCCAAATAAATTTTGCATCACTTTTTGGTGTAACAGGCCACTAATGCTGTTGTGTGATTTGTTCATGTGCAGGTGAGAAGCTCAAAAATCTGAACTATGAGAAGCATTGACGAGTGTGCTGCAGAAAAATCCAACCCAGAAGACATTCTTTAAGGTAAAATAATAATAATTTTGCTATGTACTACAAGGAAAAGGCCTGTATTTTATTCACATTGCTCTATTTGCATAAACCATCCCAGTATGTGACAATAAAAGTGAAAAAATCTGTGTGAGGACTCATTGTTTGAAATCTTACTGGATATCAGTTGCTGTAATTCAGCTTAGGTAAAAGTGCAGGGTGGACTGATGAACATACTCATGAGGAAACACATGGGCATTGTTTCAGTATTTGTTTACTCCATGTCTGCTAAGCTCTTTTTTCACTAACACAGAGAAGGTTTTTGTCCTCACACATTTGTTAAAGTTTTTGAATAACTGTGCATAAGATCTTTCTACACCGCCTGATGGTGGTTGATGGTGCATATCAAATACAATGGAAGAAGGAATTCAGACTGACATCTCTACAGTAAAGAGATCAGGAAGTAGTTCTGTATATTTGTTAAGACTTTTAGGAAGTTTTTACACTTTGGTGCAAGAAACCTGACATATCACCCAGAAAGTTCCAGTCCACTTCCCTTTCCCCAGACTGCGGTTTATATGGTAAGTAAACAGCTAAAGAGTAAATGACCTATCACAGAACAATGAGCCAGGATGCTCACAGACATTAATATCTGTGTTTGTATCTGTATTTATTCTATTTGTATAAAACCAAAACTGGCCTTTTCTCCATTGTTGGGATACTGACACAATTAAGTCTAGTTTTATGGTTAATGTTAATGATGAATAAAGTATAATAACAGCCAGGACTGAACACCATTTTTGAAGAAAGGAGCTGTCAAATTGACATTACACTTTCTATGATGTCCACATTTTTTCATTCTGTATTATCAACTAGATGCACAACAATTCCCAGTGAAGCTCTCCAACTGGCATCAAATTCACTGGTGCCCCTTTTTAGCCACTGAACCCAGTATTAGTAATCAGTGATATTTTGATTATATAATATATTAAGTAAGTCTTATGTCTACAAACAATACTGTAGAGATTTAAAAGCCGATCGGTAAATGCTGCAGAACTGCTGCTGAAAAATGTTCATTTGTTCATCATGTGAAAATATTTACTTGTTTAAGTGTATTGAAATAATCTCCAGACAGTTTATGAACATCTATTAGATCATTTGCATGGAAGCCACAGTGTCTTGAGAAACAGGTAATGTGAGATGTAATTTATGTGACACATGAGGTGTGGTAAAATTAACATGCACGCTTCAGCTCAGGAGACAAATAAATAACAGCAACGTTCACCGAGGCAACAGACAACAGAGTGATGCAGCATGCCAAAGTGTGTGGAGGCCTCTAAGAGAGTTGGCGTGTCAACTGCAGTCACTAAGGATTTCTCAATGCCATCCATTTCACTTCACCCGTAGCCAGAGAGGTTGTGAAACTGAAAGATAAAGCACAGCAGCTACCAAAAGTTCATGTGTGACAAAAAGTCAAAAACTATGATTGTGTGGCCCTCACTAGGCCACTGGCCTCTCCCAGTCATATCATTTTTATTTTGCCCCCATATCAGTTCTCAGGGATACTTTTAACTGGTGCTTAATCCATTGATTCCCTCATCCTGTCATCTTTTTAGACATGCTAATGCTGCAAATGTGAAATAGGGAAGTACTTAAATATCTGTGTGATGTTTGGCAAGTTGTTGGTTTTCTTTTTAGTATGTATCTTAAAATCACTGGTAGAACAGAAATATATTTTCCAGACAACTCATTCCCACTAACTAGAAAGATTACAATATCAGGGCCAAAGTGTTGGCTGCATGTGAGGCAATTAATCTCTTGAAGTATTTTGCACAACTTTATTTTTAACAAGGAAGGCCTCAATGAAATAATATACACGTAAAACTTGTTTGTATTGCATGCTGCTGCTGTCTTGACAACATTTTTATTATTTCAATGTTGAACGTACACAATAGAAAAGATAAAATATATTCAGAATAATCAGGAATCAACAAAATAAATTAAAAGTCAGAAGAATCCAGCAATTATTAAGCCATTAGAAAATGCAATTTACAATACATGTTTTTAATGTACATCTTTAAAAACATAAAAGTGAAATAACTAAATTTCTCAGGTAGTTTATCCATATCTATGAACATGCACTATCTGTATCTATGTATTTTGCAACATCAGAAATGTTTTAGAGACTCTTTCCTGCACATGCCAGCATAGCACCAACCAGACTACATGAAGGAACAGAACAAAGCATCGCTCCTGGCACTGTGATCAATCCAAAGACCAACCAGAATGAACCGGCTGGTTCAGAGGCAGCCAGAACCACAGCGCGGGGACTAAACGCCCATTCTTATTCTCTCCACCTCGCCTCATCTATCTTTGCAAACTCACCTACATCCAACAAGGTCTTGATTCACTGTAACTGGTCCTGTCACTTTGCCCAGTGCCCCTGCCGAAACTCAGTTGACCAGGCAGCAGGCGAGAGGCCAAACGAGGCTGTAGCTCTCGGCTAAATCGCTGACACACGCCTTTCCTTTCTTTGCGGGGCCCACAAAGGCCGCACCCCTGGTGCCACGGGGCCCCTAAGTTGGTCCCGATTAAGACGCCCATGAGGTGCTGTAAGGGAGAGGGAGCTGGGGAGAGCTGAATGTGTCTAATCCCACAGTAATGAAACAGCCAGATACAAAGGAAGGCAGTATGAAATATTAGACTTTAACGTAAATGTTAGTGGTAAACTTTCCCATGACCCTCTTGCCATTGTTTGAGTTTGCCTCCAACATACATTGCCGAGAATTATTGGTTAATATTTCTCTACTTTACTGTGTATCTGTTGGGTGAGTTATTACAGTAGCTTGGATGGAGTTAATTTATTAGTATGTGTTTAAAAAAGGGTTTCTATAGAGTGCCCACTAGTGTTAGTTTAATGCATGGAGTTGGGGTCTTATACATTCTTGGTATGCTCATGTTCTATAGGGTGCAATGAAAAAGGTAATACCGAAAGTGCCTCAAAGATTTTGACCAAATTGTACCTCACACCCACGAAGACACAGAAAACTTACATGTCAAGTATCGGTTTCATGGAGAAGAAGAAGAATTTTTAGCAGTAGAGCAGCAGAATAAGCTGAAATTCCTCTTAAGTAGCAAGGAGGGGCAAAGGTCACAAGCAGAGTGCCTGAAAATACAAGCCAGCTTAGATGCAAGTAAAAGAGTAAGGGGAGGAAGAGGACGACGTGTTGACATCTGATTTTGTATGTAGTAAATAATAACAATATTGATGACAAATGTGATATTAGCTCAATATGATGCTATTCTTCCAACCGGTGTTATCAAGGGGTTAAAACTTGCACATTGTCCTTCATAAAGAGAGAGAAATGGGCACATTATCTTGAACAGGGAACCCACCTCCATCTCTCCTCATCATTATGTCCAATTAGAAAAATGTCGCTCCCACTGCTGCCTCCACAACCGTGCAAAATAGAAAAACAGAATGTCACATGGCATTAGCTTGGCGCTGGAGTGTTTGCTGAAATTCACTGGAGCATCTCTGAGGTCTGCAGGCCGAGCCAAATGACGTAAGAGTGGAAGGAAGCCAAAGAGAGGCTATGCAAACCTGCAGTCTTCCTGGTAAACCCTTTTTTGGTAAATTAGAAATGTAACTGTACAGTGATTTATGACAACTGTTATGCTGCACTGTCACATGATGCTGAGGTTTGTGAATACAGCTTGATTCTCAAGATAACTTTACCATCAATGTCTGTGCAACAAGACACTATATTGGTGAAAAAGAGTGGAAATACATATAATTTGCCGATGGGAGTATTACTTGGAAATACAATAAATTCAACTTAATGTGTGGTGTTATTACAATACATAAATACCTCTTACGGCCTCTACGAAAGGAGAAAATTAAACTATTAGAAAATTGTTTCTTCCTCAAAAATAGTGTCTGTAATATTTATTTCATGCACAAACAGGCATAAATAAAACATCAAACCAATAAAATCAATAACAAATATTTGAACATAAAGTGTACATTTTGAGGATAATTAAGAAAATCAGACTCAGTCTACTCAGACTTTGATAAGATTCACTGTCATTTATGTTAATCAGTTATCAACAGGGATATGAATCATGCCCCATATAACAAAACTGACTCAGAAATACAACATACATAAATAGTGGTGGTAAAACACAGTAATTATTTGTCATGCTATCGTCTCCTCGTAGCTCTGAAGCTCAGCTGGAAGTAGTGTATTGACTTATTGGTGAAGTGACGATTGTTTGGAATATAGTGAATACCTATATATGGAGTTTGAGCTGCTGACCGCGGCTACTGACCTCCATGAAGGAACAAGCTACAAGCACCCTTCCTATCCTACCGAGTGTGAATATTTAATACTCAAATGATAGATTTTTGAGACAGTACCACCATGAACAGGATGTAGCATATTGAAAAGGGTGGGTGAGGTTACAGATCGACCTTTTCCTATCTATATATGATCTTCAGAGGGGACATTTCCCTGCATCTATGTGGGAAGTATGACAAATTTTCTCTGAGTAATCATATTCAGTGGAAAAAGTCTCTCTCAAAATAAATGGTTGATAAATTATTCACAATAAATATTAGGATCTCTTTAGTAAACTACACTTCTTGTACTGTGTCTGAGTGTGAAGATTGAAGACTATTTAACCATTAAACAAATATTCAGGCTTACAAGGCAGTATGTTTGTTTTATTGACTGACATTTCAGGCTATCAAACTTAGCCTCCACCCACTTCCCCAAGGTCAGAAAGTCTGTTTATACACCTCACAACGCAAAAGTGTTGAACGAAATCAACAAAAATAATCTTAATCTTAAAATACCTTTTAAAATGTATATAAAATACTCTACTTTGAATAATATTAACAAGATAATTGAACTTTTGTTGTGGAAAAAAACACTTCAGACACAAATTATTAATAACACTCAAAAACACTGGAACGTTCCAATCAGAATTATCTCTACATCAAATATCCATCCAAAGTTCATGGGCAATGAGGTGTTGGACAGACAGACAGACCTTTGTTCAAATGACAGATTTTATTATCGTTTGCATCCTGATGATGCAATAATATTTAGTTGTTACATGTTGCCATGTGAATGTTTACTCATGGGAACTAAAAGGAAACCCAAGCTGGCTGTTGTTTTCAGGATGATGATGTATTATTTAAACACTGAGAGGGACCGGTGCAACAACCAGCACATTCAGGACTACACTAGTTCAGCCTCACTCACCAGCATGTGACTATGACTGGTCCCAGACGGCCCTGCCTCTCTCTGTCTCTCTCTCTCTCTCCCTTTTTGTCACTCTGCATTTCTGTCTGCCTGCTCTGTATTTACTCTTTTCTCTTTTAGATCTCATCTCTCCATATCTCTGCCTCTATGTCTCTACTTTCTCTTCGTTCGATTTCTTCTCTCTTTTGTCATTCCCTCCCTCTTTAGGGATCCACTTACTGTATTGTATTTACAAATTAGTCTCCTCAGGGATTTGTCAAATAACACCAGCCATTAAAGTACTGTGCAAAAGACAACCAACAGCAATCTATGTATATTTCATGCTCTCAATATTTAGCAAAAAAAGTGGATCATATGCACATCCAGCCCTAATTGGGTACAGGTACAGGACAAAAAAACAGCAACAAGGGAAAGGAGATGCTGTCCGCACACTGAAATTTGCAGGCTCCCAAGTATTTATTGCAACATTTTGACAAGCAAGGTCTGCATCAGACAAACGATCTCTCAGTATTTACAGTGCTTTAAAAGAGTGTGTCTTTGGACATCCTACATCATGTCCTTATTTGTGCAGGTATGCTAACTCTCATGCCACTGAGGGGACAAACACCATCTTCTGTCGCATCCATTTCCTTCTGTCCTTTTCTCTCTCTCAATTCAATTCATGCAGGTCAATTAAACTGAGAAACATCTAATCTGCACTGGAATTTGAAGTGGGGTGAGGGGAAACGATTGTATCACTAACTGTGCATCCTCAAGTGTGATTGATGGGAACTTGGTTCAGCACAGCTTAAATAAACATTTATTTTGATATTAATGACATCAGTTTCCAAAGCAACGTTTTGCATTAAAAGTAGTTATCATGAACGGCTTATAATTCCGAAGAACTGAAGCAAATTAACATAAACAAAAAAAGTGGTGACTCTTTCTATTTCCTTGATTCTCATTGGTTTAGGCGCTCATGGTAGACGTGCACAGTCTCATGTTCACTCTCTCATTCTTTCTGTCTGAGTCACTGTTGGTTGCCAGACTACCCAACACTTCACACTTCTTTTCATATTCTGCCTCTTCACAGTTCACAAGCTGCTGTGGTTCAAATCCTCCACACTCTCTCGCACTGACTGTAAATAGAAAATGTGTGCGTGCAGGCAGGCATGCCGCACTCCCTGAGTGAACCTATGGCTGACTTCCCCAATGAACAAGTTAACTTACAACAGAACAATCTAATTAACTACACTGCATTTTCAACCAATGTGATTCGGTTTTTAAAGAGAAAGACATCGAGCATCTTAGTAGGTCAAACCACAACATCATTTCTGGCAGTGCAGAGTTGGTCTGAGGCTCCACCTACTGTACAATGTCCCCGTCAAGTCACCTCATTTAACCTCAAATGCTCAAACACACATGTGCGCATGCATGAATGCATGCACACACACACACACGAGAAAAGAATTTGAAAACTGGTTTGTTTGGCTTGGTTTATGCAAAACAGTATTGTTAGCTGACATCTGTCAGCTGTCATAAACTAGAATCCCAGAGCAAGCTAAAAATAATGTATTTTTGTTTCCTGCACTCTCCTCACACTAACTTCAACATCACAGTTTTCTTTTGAATTAACATTTTAAAGGATGCATATGTTATGAACAAAATTGTATCTGCATATTCAAGTTCTTTACTTGACAACTTTTAACACTAATAAACAACTAATACACCTACTTTCATGAGGTCTACAATTATGATAAGGGCACATTAAAATCCTCACACTGTCAGGTTGTGTTTTGTTTGTTTGTTTGCTTGCTTGTTTGTATGTCTGTGCAGCTTTGACACATTAGGATGCTTTTGAATGACACAAGGTTGATTTCAAGTTTCATCATTTCAGTTTCATCGCTTATTTGTATGTTTGTGCAGCTTTGACGTACTAGGATGCTTTTAATCGACACACTGGTGATTTCCAGTTTCATCATTTCAGTTTCGCAGCAAGACACCAATCTGCATATTGATAGGAAAAAGAGGAATTGGAAACCCTGCTGTAGGATTTACTTTAATGATACTGCACCAAAAGATTCCTGTTTTTAGCTGTGTGAAAAAAAATAAGCGAATAGCAAGAACTAAATAACGCAACCTTCACACTTATTTAAAGAATGTTTCCGCTGTGCTGCTGAGCTTTTTTATTGAAGGACAACTAACTGAGGATTGTACAGGAACATTTAATCTTAAGGAACAGCGTCATGTTTCTAAATACCACTTTGCGTCACTGGAATGAAGTTGTGCTGCACGTGAAAATGAATGACAGGTATTTAACAAGCTTGGAGGCAGGAGAGAGTAGTGAAGAATTACTATTATTATGACTTTGAATGCTACTTTTGCTGTGGACAAATAACTCTAAGCATAATATAGGTAGAAATATATAAATCACAACATTAATTGCATTAATAGTATATTTAATTATTTTTCAAATACTGTACATAGCTGAAATTCAAATATAATGTGCTGACAACTGCAAGGAAAAAGACAAGAGTGAGCTGAGCCAAAACGCAGGCACAGGCTGCCACAGCACACAAACAGTTGCATGGGCCATTCATTGGCAGTGAAACACCCTGCAAAACACTGGACCCTTGTTCGTCCACACACATCGCTGCACACTACCCAGCACGCTGTAATTGTGATGGCAAAAATCCTATTATTTTGATCGGGTGTGAGGGAATTGAAGTAATGAGTGTGTTCGATGCACTCGGCCATTCAGTTTCTGCCGAGAAGGCGGAGACACTTTAAGCTGCTGTAATTCAGCTACCGGGGCTGAGGTTTTCCAGTAATGGCACTATAAAGAACCACATGGTCTTATGAAAGAAAAAAAAAAACACACACACAAGGAGAAGGTTTGAAGCTGCTCACGCACAGGTATGAGAGAGCAGAATGCAGAGGAAATCCTACTCAACATTTTTTCCATGTCAGAAAGGTGTCTTAATTGATCTTGACATGTCAAGAACAGTGACTGGAAAGGCCTTAAGGTCATTTCATAGTTGATATATTAGTCTGTGTGTGCACCGTATAAGCTTGGCGATTCCTTTCATAGCTTTACACTAATTGTAAAAAAGTGAAAATGTCGGTAATAATAGTGTAAGTGCACCATGATTAAGTATCCAATGCAGAGGCCAACATACAGGATGTCTGTAATCGCCAAACCTTTTTTGTGAAGTCTGTCTTATGCCGTAGGGAGGGGATGTCTGCTTGGGCTGCATCAGACTAAATATCCTTCCTCACAATAGTCATCCCTGCTGTACAAACACCGAGTGAGACAAATCGGAGAACTACACAACAATGAGGAGAAAACGGAGTAATTCCTGAACTAATAAGCAAACTTTGATGCGAGAGGCCACTCTATCGCCATTCCCAAGCTCTTTCATGCAGTTCAACACAGTTCAAAAAGGCATCAAGGTGGTGGTTTAGACTCTTTGAAGAAATTAATAAAAGCAAACACAACAGGATTGGCCAGAGAGGAAGCAACCGCACACAGCCTTTGACTTCAGGAATTTTCATTGTTTCAGGGGAACAATTATCCCCGTTCCTGGATTCTATTTTGAACGCCGTCTACTCACTCAAATGATGACAACTGAGAAAAGAATTCTCACATTTATTTCAGACTTTAGACGAGACTTAACGTGGAAATGAGATTACTGCTTAAACCTTTATTTTTCAAATGTTCATACATGCTTGAAAATTAAATCTTTACATATGTGTTTTGAAAACTATCGGTGGATTTTGTGCACCATCCTCACACAAACATTTCCATTATATTTATGTACATTTTTTTTCAAAGACAACAAGGTAATGCTCTACTTAAAAAATGATCTGGAAAATCAGTCTTGACCAGTAGTGATAGCAAAGTTTAGTATCTGATGCACATCTGAGAACATCTCTCTTTTGTGATGTGTCTTATCTTTGCTTGTTGCTTGTTTGGATTTTTATTTCCTTGTACATTTTTGTTCCAGTGAGTGTACTGCCTGGGCTGAGAACTGTTTCTTTGTAGACTGGTGAGATAATGGCACCCCCTTGTGGAATATAAATGCAATAACATAACAATATTTTATCAACATCTGATTTATTAAAAAAAGAAAAGCTGTTGCAGTAGTGCAGCATTTGAGCATTTAGATACAGCATCTGCAACAACAGCAACAATGAAAAAGTTAATGTAACACACTGTTTCTGCTGTACAGCTGCAGAAAAATCACCCACACATAAAATACACAAGGAGGAGAGAGGTTAAAAGAAACATTCCTACAAAAAAAAAAGAAAAGGGTTTAAAATCAATTTCTGTGTTGCCCTTTAGTAAGGGATTTACATCACCAGCTACTCTAGTGGGTTTTGTGAATCCAGTAGTCAGAGAAGGATTCAGTTGGCCAAGTTCCAGATGAAGATACATCTGTCCCATAGAGAGGAGGGGGGATTTCTGAATGGGAGAATGATCTGTGCCAGGCTTTTCCCAGATGAATAACAGTGATAAAGAGCTCACCCCTAACCTCTATGACAGACACAGTCAGGGCCATTGTGTTTGCTTTCAGTGAGGCAAATTTCAGATAGTTTCATGAAATAAATGCGACGTCATTTCGGGTAAATCCCAGTCTTAATTTTGACTCATTGAAAGGCGTCAATGTCTCACTGCGTGGGTGAACTGATCAATGGTGCAGCTGTAAACCTAAACGGAAGTAAATAACTTCAGCACCACATTTGTCATATGTGTATATTTTGCCTTTCAAATTTGAATGAAGTGTAGTTCCTGTTGTAAGGGATAACTATTTAAAATATATGCTGTACACACAATCGGTGTACACAAATAGGAATAACCAGAATGGTAAACATCAATTAGTCTGGAGTCACGTCCGCATGGCATCATAGCCCAACCTCTTTATTTGAATGGGCACAAACATATAAAGTGAATCACTAAGGGTGGGAATGATTGACTCAACATTGGGGTCAAAGATTTCTGTGACAAATTATGACACTAGATTTCCAGCGCAGTACGTGTGATTATAAAGGGAAGCTACGTAAAAGGAAATATTTTATGATAACAATAAATTTAGTGACACATGATTAGTGACACATCATGGTCACAGTCAGTTAGATATAAACAGTGAACTGTCCAAATGCAGGTCAAGTTGTATTGTTATAAAGAATCAGTGTCCTCAGGTGAATGAACCTCACGTTACCAATCATGAAACCAATAGTGTAAGTGTAATAAGTGTTGTGCTTCTTTTACCACCAAAATATCAGACCATCTCTTCATTTATGTTGCATCAATCTGTCTGAATTTTAACAAAGGAAAATGGAAATAGCTTTTTCTATGTAAAAAAAAAAAAAAACTTCTGTGAAACCTAATTATTTTTGATAAGTGTGTCCATTACTATTCAATTTCCTTTTAAACAAGTGAAGTGGAAATTATGCAAAAATGTTACTTACCTTGGTGTCACGGGGGCCTTTCACTGCAGCAACGCTCTCTGCTGCAAAAGTCCATCTTGTGTAGTAATATTTATCAAAAATAAAAAAAAGAAGAAATAAATAAAAAGAAAGGAATTAAAGTGGTTTTAGCATCCAAGTTGTAACCATTTCTGTTCATTCACAGACAGTTTACTGTTTCCTTAAAGTGCCCGTTTCCTTTTCACCCATCACCTGATTTATAATGCAATGAAGTCATTATCATGTTTCAGGGAAGAGCTGACCCATCATGGGGTCTGACTGAGGGTGATTCCTTGAAGCGCTGACTGATTTGTTAAAGTCCCTCTCCACTCAGAACTGTGTTTTCATTATTGTTATCTCAGTTGGATGTTTGAGCTTCATTATGCAGAACGATGTATGTGCAGGGTTCGACACTAGAAGGCTGTTTTCACATTCATCTGCTGAAGAGCATGATACGAGACTAGTTTGGAGCCAGTAGTGATCCAATATTCAACTTACACAAATGTGATGTGGAAACTTGAAGCCTCCAGTTCACATAAAAATGGACTTTTCGGTGAAAAAGGAGGCATCTCTTAATAAAAACTATCATCAAAAAATATTACTTGATCATACAGTATCAGTGTTTCCACCAGCAGGGGGCTGTATTATTGTGTAGTCACAGTAATCGTTTCCTCAATATGCCACTGCCTCCCTAGAAAATAAATGCATAAGTAAATACATGTAATTTACCCAGACAACATCTGGTAGGGTGCATAACTAAACCATTTATAGACCAAACTATTCTATATATTCAGGAGAGGCAAGTTTGCTTATAAGCTATAGCACATTTCAACAACAAAGGAAAGTCTAAGAATTTTATAAAGGCATAGACATTAAATATGTAATATACCATAAGACATTTAAAAGCAATTAAAATGGTCAAAACACATCTTAAAGAAATTTAAAGGACAAATAAATAAAATTTTGCATATAAAACTGTTTTAAAAGTTATCAAAAGGCAAGTTTTATTATCTTCTGGAAGTATGTTACTCAGTGCAACATAATAATGTAATTAAATGCTGCTTCCTCATGTTTTGATTTGACTCTGGATGGTTCATTAGGAAAAAGACATTCAGAAATATACTTTGGTCTGAAGCCATTAAGAGATTTATCATCAAGCAGCAGTATTTTAACTAACAACCCATCTCTCTTTGTCTGTGGTTTTGGCTTAAAATAATAAATAATGAGAGGTTCGGAAATGCAGCTGTGTATGAAATATTTTGGAAAAAAACATCCACTACCAACCCCAAAACAGTCAGAAGTTGCTAGCAGTATGGCCCAAGAAAAAGAGCATTTTCACTAAAGTGCTAAAGTTCTTTATCACAGTGAATCAGTTTTAGTTTTGCACTCTTTGTGTGTGCACGCTGATCTGTGTCAAAGCAATGAGCAGCATTGTGGAAACACAGGGACACTTGCTTGATCTGAGAGAGGAAAACACCCCATCCCTGACTTTGTTGAAACGTTGGCTCAACCAAGCTGAACGGGAGCCCACATAAATATTCCATTAAGATTCTCATGTATTATCTACACACCATTACATCTGGTCCATGATATTGTGTAAACATCACTTTGAAGGTATGTTCCAGCCCAGCAGAGCAGTGTTCTAGTTCAGCGTTACCTTTGCTACAGCATGAATATCACACAATCTGCCTGGCTGTAAGCCTATAATATGTCTTTAGGGATTAAAGTTACTGGAATGATACTGTGTTCATGCTGATGCTGCGAGTGAGGTGTCAAGGGAGCTATGAAAGACCAGATAATTAACTCAGGGGGCCAACCAAATAAGTCATATTCTGATAAATTATTCAGTATTTGCAGGCGGATGAATGCACTCCCTCCTCATATTACAGGCAACATAATAGCGACTCCCTGAAACATTTGCAATTCATTGCTGTCCATTTTATTACCATGCTGGGTCATTTCCATCTGTATGTGCATTAAGGATTCAAAGCTTGTACACTCTTGTCTGGCACAGTTTGAAGAATATTGAGATCTGATGGATTAGTGCATTGTAGAAATCCACACTTAACCAAAATAAGAGAATAATTTTAACCTCATTAACTCTGCATGGACGCTGTCTGCTACTTGTCCCTCTCCCTCTCTCTCTCTCTTTCTTGTAGTTTTATTATTATCGGGAAGACTTGGTGCTCTCAAAAAGATAGAGTCTCCAAATGTCCTTTTTGGAAATCCGCCGGGACATTTCATGAAAAAAACAAACAAACAAACAAAAAAAAAAAACACTGTAGAGTTGACAGACCGTGTGCTATCTTCTTCAAATCTGAGGCAGGTATTGACTGGTATTTAGTTTACAACCCCATACTGCCCTGCATCTTTAGAGACAAAACCCAAGGCAGTTATTTGGACTGAAGGGCATTTTTATTTTAGGAGGACTGATTTCAAAGACATTCTGCTCTGTTTAAGTATTACCTTGACTGCTTCTGATGCTTTCACAAGAAACTTTGGGATGTTTTCTTTCTGACAAGGCCTTATTTATCCATATAGTCACTATGGTTCAGGAGCTACAGTCATTTTAATTTGGGTATGTCATTTTAGTTTTTGCTCCAAAACAGGGATGGTGTGGAAGAGGTTAAATAAAACAAACAAACAAAAAAAAAAAGTCAAAAAAAAAGACCCATCCCATATATCCTATCTGATGTTAAAGAAATGTCTTCATCTAAAAGTCTCTAAATCTAAATCTAAAAGTTTCTGACAACTAAAGGATTGAGGTAAATATGGAAAACCATCATTATTTGTGTTTATGAGATGGTGAGAATTCAAAATATGGGTTTGTTTTGGTGCAAACATTACTGTGTATACACATTTTACATGTCTCCCATCACAGTTGACATTTATATTTGTCTGATGTTTGTTTGTGTGACAAAAGACTTTTAAAGGTGTAACAGCACATGATTTTTGGCAGAGGGACTGTCCTCTTACTTGCATTTGAATGACAGATTATGCCTTGAATGGGTTGCATTTGGAAAACACAGGTTTTTCTTGTTTGTTTTCACCTAAACATTCCTTCCCTACATTTTCTTAATATAATGATGGCTGCACTCTGTTCCAGTTGTAGAGCCCTATTTTGCATGTTGACTCAATTATGTCTTATTGGCACGCCTTAACGGAACGGAGTAGTCGTTAATTTTATTAGTTCCACCTGTGCCTTTCCTGCTATGACTATTCCAAATGTTTACTGTGAAAAAGGTCTATAAAGCCATTAAAATATTTATCTTTCTGAAAGCTCATGGAAAGTGGAAAGTTGGTGAAAACATAGATAAGTGAATTTTGAACTGAGATTATTTTGTCACATAGACAACAAAATAATCTTTGAGTCAATGTGGTGTCTTAGTGAGTAGAGAAACCGCTCTAATGCAAAAGCTGGGCTCAAGGCAGTGGGCAAAAGTTTATATAATCGCAATTCTGCCTCAGTAAGGCCTGCAGATTGCACTACTAGACTCATAACTTCATAACTTCACATACAGTGTATATTGCACTGATTGCGTAGGCTTTGCAACGTATATAATGTATATATATTCCTTTCTTCCTTTTTTTGTTTTATTTACTCATCCCATGTCTTTAGATTGTTTTTGTACCACTATAACATAAGAAGTACACCTTTGGAATCACTAGTCTTATAGTATTGAATCTTATCCAATTTATTTATATTTATTCTTTTTATATTTTATATTTGAGTTAGTCTATTTAGTTATTGTATATAATTTAGCCTTTAACTACATTTGTTTCTTCTGCCTACTTCTTTGTATTTATATTATGATTTAAGTCAAGTGGTTGCTTTGGGATTTACAAAGTATTCTATCTATTAATCTATCTATCTACGGTATCTATAAATCTTGTTTTATTTTATCTTATTGTATATTACTTTTCAAAACCTGCAGGGTTACATAATACTTCACAGTTAAAAGTGAAAGGTTATACGCCTTTACCTTGACAAACATCTGACCTGCAGAAGTGCCCTTGAACAAAACTCTTTACCAGCTCCAGGGGTGTTGATCCTGACCTCTGACCTCCCTGGAGTAGACATGTACAAAGGCAGTTTTCAAGTGGGGCAATAAAGTGTCACATTATCTTTACTTTTATTTATTATCTCTGGCCCTCCCGTAAGACCATCAAGGATCAACGGGACGTCCGTGACCCGCAGTTTGAGAACCACTGTTTATGGTACCTACAGCACAAAGATAATACTAAATGATAACCCTAGATTTGGGAAACTCTCTTCGACTCAAAAAATCATTGTCTCGCTGTTTTATGATGTGATAACGCTGTGGTTAAGGTCTGGTTCGGTTCAGGCACATAAACCACTTGGTTAGGGTTAGGGAAGGATCATGTTATAGGTTAAAAGGATCACTTGAAAGTTACAACTGCCTTACGAATATCGCGAGAGTTTCGCAAATCTAGGGTTACCATCTGGACAACCGAATCCAGTGCAAGGGTTAAAAATCCTTGTTGTTACCATGGCGATCAGACAGCGGTCGCGGACTTGACAGGCGCGTGGAACAAGAGACAAGAGGGGGTGGGGTCTAATATCGTACTCTCTGCTGATTGGTCATATTTGCATCACGTTGCCAGTGTGGAATGCAAATGAAAAGATTTGTTCGACCCGCCCCTGCTCTGCTCTGCTTTGCTGCTGCTGCTCTTTACAGCCACCATCCAGAAATGGTGTAGAATATCAGGAAAAACAGCGAGGGAGAGGGCCATAGAGAGGAGCGAGTCTACACGGCTTACGACAACGGTATGTGGACGACTAAATCGCCTCTTGGCACGGTGTGTCACGGTTGGCACGAGTGTCAGTCACCTTGTGTGTCGGAACGTGCGAGGTTAATCGGTCGCACTAGCTAACGTGTACTCAGGCCCCGAAAACAGCAGCAGGCAACAGCTCGTGTGCTAACGCTGGTGTTTGTTTAACGGCTAACTTTAGTCTGCAGAGCCTCATATAGGCCTAACTTAGTTGATGAAAACAGGAGTAGATTGACGAATAACAACCTAAGGGGCATTAATGTTAGCAAATGTTGTAACGGAATTCATTACGCGCTATTATTTTGATTTTAGCTATGAATGAATATTAGCGTGTGAGCAAAACGTTTACAGGAACTGTTCTCACAAGCAATAACTTAACGTCTGTTCTTTTGGCTATAGCTGCTTTGCTAGTTTTTGCATTAACTCTGCACTTTTAAAGTGTTGGCTAAAGTTAGCCAGGTGTTTTCCTGAGGGACTTGGGTCCCATAGGTCATGACCTTTGACACAGAGGAGGAGTTATTTTGACAAGTGTTACGTTAGGTCATCACCAAGGATAGCTATAATCCTCTACTAGAACGGGAGTAGTGTGCCCATGGCCTTACAGTGACCCATGTGTGGTCAAAAAATACTACAGCTATAGCAAGTCTGCCCTTCACTGTGTGCGTGTATGTGTGTTCAGCCACAGTGCATGGTTGTGTGTCATTGACTGTAACGTTACACACTAGAGGTGCAAATAACGATTGTTTTCATTACTGATTGTACATTTTGTCTATAAAAAGTCATAAATTAGTGGAAAATGCCCTATTATTATTTTCCAGAGCACAAGGTAACACATTCAGCATGCTTGTTTTGTCTATTCTATAGTCCAAAACCCAAAGATATTCAGTTTACTAACATAGATGTCATAGAAAAGTGGCAAATTCTCATATTTAAGAAGTATTTGAGAGCAGTTTTGCTTGAAAAAATACTTGGGAAAAACCCCCACTGAATTACCAAAATAGCCAATTCCGTGCCCTCTCAATTGACTAATTAATTAATTGACTAATCATTTCAGCACTACACTATGGCTTGCCCTAAACATCACTCTACATGTAAAACTGCAGTTTAAGTCAAAACAGTCATCAGTTTCATCACAAAAATCTAAGTCAAATAAATACAGATAGAAATTGGAAAAAAAAGAAGTGCAAATAAAATCAAGATTGATTGGGTTTCCTCAAATATTTGTACAAAACATGCTTGGATGCTAGATCAGCACATTTTAGAAGCTGTTTAAATAAGTGGCAAAGTAATGCAATGGACCAAAATGCTCATTTGATCCAGACAAACCACTGCAGCTGCAGGCTCAGTCACAAGAGTTGTCGCTTTTCATTGCCTCGAATTGCTGGTGTCACTTGACAGGTCAGTGCAAGTTACCACAGCTTCCATCTCTGTTCTTTTTATGTTTTATTGAAAGATATTTCATTCTTCAAAAGGTCTGGTTGTTAATGAACAGAGTGAGTTGGCAGTTAACTCTCTTTGCAAGGGCCTTGGTTTGGAAGTTATTGTGTGCTTTTTTTTTAATGTGCATTCACTAGAGTAAAATAGAGTAGCGGCGGTTCATGAAGTAATGCAAAATTACATGCTTTGTAGCACTTGAAACCAGTGAATGGTCGAATTGTACAGGGGTTGGACAACACCAAGAAATTTGGAGGTTTAGCTTGCACTGCTTTGCCACCATGTCCTATCCACTATTTATCTTCATTGGACAACATTAATATTCTTCTGATATGGTCACCCCTTAGTTTGATTTACCCGAGCTCCAGAGCATCTCTGTAATTGGTGCCTATGGTACACACCTCTCCTCGTATTATCTGCACTCTTAAGAGGGTCAGATCATGCTCAGTAATTTGCTTATTTCAAAACGAAAAAGCGGCTACAGGCTCAGAGGAGAAGCTCAGAGATTTTTCTCACGGCTACTGGGGTTAATTGTCGGGGGATGATTGCTTTACCCACTTAAAAGCATTGCATGCTGTTATTATGGAATAAAGTGACTCCTTTTTAAACCTTCGATCACAGAGCCCAGGAGAATCGGCCAGAGACAATTACTTGCAAATGTATTCCTATTGCACACACCTGGTCTAATGCAGGAAGTTTATATTCAAATGACTTGTTCTGTGCTATTTATCTGAGTCTTACGAAAAGGCTGATTTGTTTATTTCACAAGAGTGGGAGCCACATTATTGTGTTTTGTTGTGACGTGATTTACATGTAAGATGGCCCTGATTCTCCATCATCTTATATCCATATTACATTCACTTGCCTCACAGGTTGTTTGGGGAGAGCAGACAGAGGCAGAGCTGTTGCTATGTGCTCTGATTTTTAAAATAATTCTCTGATCAGAGTCTGTGATCTAAACAGACCTGCTGCACTGACAGCAATCAGCTGAGTCCAGCTGATCAATACGGAACTTTAAACTAACTTCAGTGCAGTGTATTGACTGTCCAGCCAGTGATTATCAAACTAACTTCAGCCTGCTATTTGACTGGCAGCGCTGTCTGCTTTCCACTGCTTGTGCAATGACTTTTTCCTTTTACATTCCCACCTGACTCTGACTGACTGCAGAGTTTTTTTGTTTCTTTTTTTATCACATTAAGATTCTTACGAGTATTATCTAATGTTTTGACATGACACACTGCTAATGATGAATTTGATCTTTTCAACAGCACTAATATTGTTTTTAACATACTAAGCAGTGACCAACCTTTTCTACCAGGATACCGCTATCAGAATGTGGCATTTTTGTCATAAAGATAACATTCATGCAAATGAATAGAGATCTCGTTATCAGGGGAAAAGAAATTGAGTGTTTGCATTTTTAACCTCATGAGATAACTCCTGTGCTATAAACATTTTTGGGGCCAATCATCTAGTTCATAGAAGGGTAGCAAAGAAATGCATCCTTGCGCATATAATAATTAAGTTTGCCAAGCTACTTAAAAGTTATGTGTCTCTTGTGACCCAGAGGCATTTCTGTTCTCCTTCGCATTAGTGGAACTTTTAATGACTGGCTTGTCCACTTGTGTCATTGATATAAATTTAAACTGCTTGTTTCCGATGAACGCAGTGAAGCACTACATTTCTCAGTGCTGCAGCTCATCTAATCTCACACCTGACCTATTTTTTTTTTCTCTTGGTGTGAAAAACGCCTGAGATTGGTGTCTCAGAGAGACTGCTTTGATAAAACAGTCTGGATTGAAGCAAGTTGCTAATCTGCAAGCTTTGCAAGAACTATTTAACTGTGGTATTTATAGATCAGAGTGAGAATCTTTCATTTTTCTGTCAGTCTCCTGCCCTATCGCAGTGCTTTTCTGTTTGCTTCTCCTGTGTTTATTTTGGGAGTCATTAACAGTCCAGGCAATTTTTAGCATCTCTTGTTGTTCTTGTGGCGAGATTTGCACATAACAGGCCGGGGCCTTACTAAATGAAGCCGAACAGAAAAAGACTGCAGTCCTCTGGGCAGCGTCAAGTGAAAGTGTTTTGTATCATCACAGCGTGAGACTACGTGTGCTGGAATGGCACACACAAGCTCGGCACACTTAACCTGGAAGGCAGCCAGAGTCTCTTTGTACTGGTCTACTCAGCTGCATAAGGCAAGGTCCATCTGAGTCAGATGGCTCAATTACGGCTACCCGACCAATCTGGCCTCGGGATCAGGGGGTATCTGTCTTACACACTCTAACAAAGGCATTGCCCTGCTTACTCTGTTTGGACAAGACCCATCAACCATCATCAGCCTCAGGGGATGACCTCAGCATCACCAACGAGTCCTCTAAGGAGATGCTGCTTTATCGCGCAGGATGTGGATGCTGACTCGTACCGTTCAGATTCACAGCGCAGGCCCTTTCATCTAGCAGAAAGTGGGTTACATGCATTGTTTTCTGCTAAGAAAAGATCTGGGAGTTGGATAATAATAATAATAATAATAATGATAATAATAACAATAACAGTCATTATTTATTTATTTATTCATTTATTTATTTGATTATGCATTATTAGTATTATTAATATTATTTTCATTATTAATTTGTAGATTTGTTTTTAGTCTATAACATCAAAGAATGCCAATCACAATTTCCCAGAGTCAATGGTGATGTCATCAAGTCGCTTGTTTTGTCCAACAAACAGCCCAAAAGCCAAAGGTATTCAATTCACAGTACTGTCATCTAAAACGGAGGAAAGCAGCAAGTCTGTACAGAAGAAGAAGCTTCTATTGGAGCTGGAACCAGAATATTTGGCATTTTTCATTGATAAATGACTTAAACAATTATTCAATTATGAAAATAGTTGTTGAATAATTCTCTGTTTATCAACTGATCAAATGAAAATTTATGGATTAATTGTTTCAGGTCTAGAATGAATCGAACCTAAGATCATACTAACATGTTGTCTTATTGTTGTTTTTTTATGCTAATAAATTGTATTACAGAATAATTGCGCACATTCCTTTAAGGACTTAATGGATCACCTCTTCTGCAATAAATAAACAATGACAAATCTGCTAGTTACACTATCTACATTTTGTAAAAAAAAAAAAAAATCAACTAGAGTAGAAACAATTAGTTAATTAATCTATTAGGAGATCGACAGACAATTAATCAGCAACTATTTTGAATATGGTCTCATTGTTTAAATCAGTTTTAAGCAAAAACTCCAAACATTACGTGGTTCCAGATTATCATTTAGGATTTGCTGCCATTCTCTCTCTCTCTTTTTTTTTTTTTTTTTTTTTTTTAAATATCATTGTAAATTAAATCTGTGAGTTTTGGACTTTTGGTCAAACAAAACAAGACATTTTGAAGACATCACCCTGGGCTCTGGGAACATTTTACAGACCAGATGATTAATCATCAATCAATCAATCAATCAATCAATCAATCAAATAAATAAATAATTGGCAGATGAATCGGAAGTTGCAGCTCTAATTTCAACCAGCTTGAATAGTCTATCCATAGAAATTGATAAGAGATATTACGTCGGCCTTTAAAAAGAGAAAAATAACTGACGGCAGAAAAAGACAGACAGACACATCTAATGAGTGTAGTCAGCCCCTTTAAAGGAAGAAATTATTTACTGTCATAAAAGATTTTAATGTTTGACAAGTCAGTTAGGGTTACTCTTGTGTTATTTCCTGTACAGTTTATTCTGCAGCAGTTAATGTGTCAAGAGACTTTTGTTTCATTTCAAACTTCTTAAATGGATCCGTAATGAGTACGGAGTTGATGTATGTTTTCGAGCAAAGTTTTTAGTGCATTGGCTGGCAGTGTCTTTGATGTCAAACTCTAAAAGCAAAGCTCATATGGAGCCTAGATCATTTATTTTTATACCGCTCTCCCTCGAAGAGCTTGTTAGGCGTCAGCGTTCTCGAAATTGATAATGAGCTTGAATGCCCTTTGAACAAAAGGTGGGGTTTGTTTGTTTTTAAAGCCCCTTGCTGGAACACCCCTTACGCTTCACTTCACCGCGACCGCGCTGTTTATTCTAGTATCTCATGACAGTTCAGGGTCTTTCAGATGTTGAAGTACATCATCAAGCAGCTCATAACAAACTGAATTACCCCATCACTGTCCTTTTCCTTCTTTTTTTTTTTTTTGACCCCTTCTGCTGCACAGCTCCGTTAGCCTAGCGTGAGACCCCCAGGCTTGTGTTTCAGGCTGCACCGCCAGCTAATCTATATGCTAATGAGAAGATAATAATCAATGAGGTTTACGCATGGTTGGCCCCAATCAATACCACATTGCACCAGCAAACGACTCAAATGGCTGCATTTCATAGAAGCAGACATTTGTGTGGCGTGTTAATGTGGCAGGGCAGACCATAAGTATGCCATTATCCTCTGGTTTTATCTTCCCTATTTCACATAAATGAATACTGTTGTCATTAAAGTGAGGTTTGAATTAAACTGCAAAGCTATCCCATTTCACTTTTATGAGGGGATTGCAATTTTCTCCCCCTATTGTTTTGTATTTCATTTCCATGACTGCTATAAATAGGTGGTTTGTTTCTTTCCTGCTGTGAGTTGGCTGGCACGTCACTCATAGATTCTGATTTATATCATTAGTTAGTGCTTTAATGGCGCCGCTTCACCGGGATTAGGATAATTTTCGTAACAATTTAGGCCACCATTACCTCACATAACAGGCTGTTGCTAGGTTATATGCTTCTTCGATAGATGACAATTCCTTTCTTCTCCTCCTCGAGCTTCAGTGTCAGTGATGTCTCAAAATTGATGTTGATTACTGTCCTGCTAGTAAGATAATGGGTTAGATGTTCAGTCCGGCCATAAGTCACTGCTCCTGTCCTTAGCTGAATGTTATGATACAAAATTGGCCCACTCAGAGCTGCAGGTTATTTGTGGAAATGGCACTTCCTATAAATGGTTCAAAAGCTATCTTGTAGACCGGCAGTCTTCAAATTTGAGACACTGAAATGGAGCCTTCAGTTTCAGCCTTCTAGACTTAGACTCCACCTAGACTAAGCAAAATAGAAAATATGTAATTGCAGACCTGTCATTTTAATGAAATACCTCATTACTTTGGATTTGTCTTTTAAAAATTTAGGTGATGATTACAGCTTACCTTATGTTGGAAGGTCTATGCATGCGCAAAAAAAAAAAAAAAAAAAAAAATCAGCATTCAAGCAGCAGCAGAGGGGGAGGGGAGAGACAGAGTAAAATCATTACCATCATCTTCATTAGAGAGGATCCTGTTGTCCAATCAGCATGCTGCTCTGCACGGGGATTCCGTAGGCACCCCGTTGGCTGTCGCTAGGATACCACATAATCAGGAGGCAGGCCGCGGCCTGGTTGGTGGAGAGGGGTGTTGATGCTGGGACGACGAGCTAGCTGTGTGTTGGGGGTAGACAAGAGGGGCTGGGGGGTTTTGATATAGTACAGGAACACGCTCGCACACGCTCACTCATTCACTCACTCAGCCAACCAGCCAGCCACTCAGTTTGGCAGACAAAGAGGAGCAACATCCTGCAGGAGGACAGCACGCTCCCAGGGGATGGGGCATCATACCCCTGCATCGCGTTGGGGGGGCCGGAGGAGGTAGGAGCACCAGGGTTAGGGGGCTTTGTCTCAGCAGCAGAGTACCCCTCCACACATACACAAACACACAAGCTTAAATTTCTCTGTGGATCTTCTGGCTATTAAAGCCATTATCACACATCAATCGATTTGTGCAGCTGACAAATGCGTTCTTGTGGTATTTTAAATGTGGGTCAGGATAGTTTTCCTACACATGGACTGAAGGATGGACACTGATGGAGGCTCCTGCACTTCCCTGACTGTGATCTAAGCGCTGTAGAGACAGACAGTCTGTCTGACAGTCTCTTAACGGCTCTCATCTTCCTGCAGGCTATGCAAATCCTCTAGACATAAATCTGACAGTCAGTTTTTTGTGGTCTTGTAATGCCAGCATGAGTAGATCAGTTTGTCCTCTTGAGAGGGTTGCAAACAGCTGAAATTGTGTTGTTATGATTTTTGACTGGCTCTTTGCGGTGTATTACAGGCTGCCGGGGCTGCTTTGATGTGCTCTCAAACACATTGGCTTTACCACTTGTCATGGGTACCAGGTTTTTCCCTCAACTCAACGCACGATCGTAGTTGCAGACGTATAAGTGGGATTCAGGATTGGAGCGGGAGGGGGGGTGTTTTCTATCGCACCCCTTCACTGATGGATGGGTGACTCCTCTCAGAAAGACAGGGGCCAAAGGCATCATTACCAGAGGGGATTCCCTTCCCTCCCCTCTCCACACACACGAGGAAGCAATGGAAAGCAGGCTCTGGGATGTAGGCTAATGACTGCATACAGGCCAGCAGACAGGCTTTGGCAGTGCTGGTGCTTTGTTTACAACCAGAAAGCCACTTTGTCTGACTGGATTTCAGCTTTTTCAAAGGCGTGAATATATATATTTAAATTCACAAGAGACACTGCTGAATGCAAACTCATGGTTCCTTTGTTTTGACCAATTTTATCATTTACATTTGTTTTTTATATTTTTTTACATTGTTTTTGTCTAGGTTTGCTATCTATGTTTAGTTTTAATTCTCAGATTTAATGAAATGAACCATTAGATTCATGCTCTGATGCTTTTAAGTTTGGTCTGTTTTGTATGTTCAAAAATGTTTAATTGAAACAAGTATATATATGCGCCAACTGCCTAGCAGGAGTGTTTTCTGTCATTGTTATAAATCTGAAGTTGTCATGTAAAGCACATACAGTTCTGCAAACACAAGTCACACTCAAATTCCAGTCTTTTCCTCGTTTAGTGATTGTTTACTGAAATGTCTTGGGACTGTATTTAGGGCTGTTCTGCTTTAACCTTAATCCTCCTGACTGGGGTAACCGCAGACCTCAGAGGTATACTTTTTATCATACCTCACAGGTGCTTTATTCTATAATTCCAGTTTTCATGACTGTCAATCAATTTGTTCCTAATGACTTCATGTCATTGTTTTCTGTGCTTTTTAAAAAATACCAGTGTATTGGAGTCCTGGGGGACCCCAGTCCAATGCAGCCAATTCCACCTATGCAGTTTTAATAGATGGAACTATTTATTGAGTTCATGTTTGCAATGAGTCCTAATTTAAAATATCACACACTATCGGGGGGGTAGGGGCATTTTGAAGGCGAAGTGGGAAGATTGTACTTGGGATAAAAGCTTCAAATTGTATTAATTGCATAACTAATAATGTTTTGAGAAGAAATAAGTTAACATTTTGCTATAACAGTAGTTTATTCTTGGATTCCTCAGGGATCCCGGTCAGTAGTCCTTGTATGTTAAATATGTTGGTGGGATGAAGGTTAAAGGAATAGCATATGGTTTATTAAGATTGCAGTTTGTTCTGAGTCTGCTTTGTAGCATAAGTGGGCTATAGAGCTGGCCCCTAATCCGCTCAAACGAATAATGAGGAGGAGGAGGAGGAGGAGGAGGAGGAGGAGGAGGAGGAGGAGGAAATAGCTTAAGAATTGCGGCATGGCGGCAGCATTGCTCCTTATTTAATTACTTCCATCACACCCTCTTCCCACTCTGACCCATTTAAAATCCTCAACCTGTTCACTCAACCTTCACCCCCTTTTCCCCCCCGTTCTCACTTGCTCTCTTCCCGTTCCAGCTTTCCACCCTATAACTTAATGCGCACACCTCTAACCTCAAGGCTAAAAATTCCATCCTCCCCATTTTGGCCTCTCTTTTCAGCTCCGTTACATCAGCTGTCATGCTGTTTGAATCCCCCACCACACACACACACACACTCACACTCGGCAGTCCCCTCCTCGACAACACCGGCATCTCAAGTTCTTAATGACTTCGGATTCTCGTCTTGTTGTATTAGAGCTCAGCTTCATCAAAGACTTCTGAACTTTCCTCTTATCCTTTTTTAACAAAACATAATCTTTACCAAAGAAGGAACCTTTCTCTCCTCCCATGCTCTCCCGTGTCTTATCACCTGTCATGCTGAGGCCTCCTCCATCTCATCCGCCTGGACACCTCTGAACCTTTTCCTCCTGTGCTAATGGATAGCAGAGCACCAGGGGACCAACCTTTAAAAAGGCTTTTATGGAAGGGGCTTAAATCGTTCGTTCCTTTCTCCCTTGTGTACATGACTCTCAAGGAGAAATTCTTTCAGAGGTCCGAGATACTGTATGTCAGAGTCAAAAAAAAGTACAAAAAAGCAATCATTCTGATTTGTTTCTTTTATTCAATGTCAAAATTTAGCACATTGGGAAAAAATGCACAGACGTTTAGGCTAGGCCTCCTTCCGTATGTCATGAATGTGGTTTTGACATAGTAGGAAGGATATTGGACTCTAATCAGAGGAGTTTGAGCAATAATTAGGTCTATTGGTACATTAAAGTGGATGATGTGGTGTTTGGCTCATGGTTCGAGCTGTTTGGATGGGAACGGAACAGCCACTGCTCCCCTCCCAATTAACTTTCGCTGAATGAGTGTGTTGTTGTTTATGTGAACTGCTCCAGTGTTTAGGATGTAATTTAGGGTGGCCACTAATGTCAGCCAGCTACCCGTCCTTTTTTTATACTAAATTCAGTGGATTTCATGAGCTTCCCAAATTGCATTTTTGTGTGTGTGTTTCTACCCAGCTTTAATCTGCTCTGAAGTCAGACGGGTTGTGTTGTGTTTGAAAAAGTGAGTTCGTCTGTAATCAGAAGAACGGTGCAGGGATAGTTAAGCTTTGAACAGGCTTCCTAAATTTAGATTCAGTATTTCTGTTATGAATTTTGTGCCTGAAAACAGACTTCAAAAGAATCATTAATTTCCCAGATGATGCTCATGTCCTGCTGCAGATTTGCGTAATGCGGAACTTTATTTGCAACCAATGTGGCCATCTGCAGTCATATGGTATTACTCTGGGCATAATAAAGGTGTGATTTGAGCATGATAAATAGAGTCATACTGGTAGACAGTATTCTGAAGAGTAGAGCTGAATTCCTATTCAGCTCAGTTTATTAAATGCATAAATACACAGTGATCAAATCGTGCTTTCAAAAACACAAGAAGAGCATCAGATTTCTATTTTAGAACAGAAAGGACAATGACATACTGTAAAAATGACCCAACAACAACAAAAAGCAAGCAGTAATTTCTTTGCATGTGTCTATGATAGTGATTACTTGATGAAAGAATAATCACCGTCATATATTATTCCCTATATTCATTCTGCAGCTGTGGTGTGCTGCTGCAGAATGAATATAGTGGAAGCACTGCAGGTTATGAAGGACTTTGCATTTGCTTATTCAAAGTGCAGCATTAGATTGAAATGATCAAATGTTTTATCTCTGACATGCTCATACTCATTTTCCCTCCCCCATGATTCCTTTATCAGATCGTATGCGTTTCTTCCTTGACATTTTATATGGGTTGCTAGTCTCGCTTTCCCTTGAAGTTGACCGTTCATCTTTCGTCATATACAAACTGTGAGTTCAGTTTCTGCTACTGAATTCGGTCGTTTGCTTGTCAGTTGTGTGTTTTCTAAACTACATAAAATATTTTAATTTCTTGGGTTTTGCCTCAAAGATGTTTTGTTGGTTGACATTTTCTCATGTGCTCTCCTTTTTCTGTCTTCCAGGCACAGGAGAGCCATTCAGAAAAGCCGGGGGTCAAAGGTGAGAAGAGCAGAGGGCACCATGAGTGAGCCGGGGGGCCCTGCCTCCACGGCCAGCAATACTGGGACCAGCACCTCCTCCACCACCACCAGCGCCTCCAGCACCACAGCTGCCAGCAGCAGTAGTACCTCTAACACTACTACTACTACTACTCCTGCTACTACTTCTACTAGTAGTAGCAGCAGTAGTATTAACACTAGTAGTAGTTCCAGTAGTAGTACTACAACAGGAAGACAGGCAGTGCCTCAGATATCTGTTTACAGTGGGATACCTGATCGACAAACTGTGCAGGTAAGTCCCTTTCTGTGTGATTAAAATTGCTGAGTTGCGGTAATGTGTGTGACATGTGCTGACATGTTCAGATGCCCACAAACTTACAAAGTTGGTAAAATATAAATGCACTTAAGTTCAGCCTACATTCCTCTGCTCTACTGCCCTCTGTTGGTGAACATGAAGCCACATACAGGCCTTAGATGTACTCTGGAAATCATGTTTGATCCATTTTTTTTTTTTTAACTGAAGTAAAGGAATGAAATAAGAGGCATTTGTGTTCTTTATAAATCTACTGGTCTACTGATAAAGGAAACTCAAATAAATTTCACAGGATCTGTCCAAGATGAAGGAAGGAATGCTTTCTGTGCTTTAGTGTTCTTGACCCTCTGACCCCAGGATTAGCCTCTACACAGGCTTACCCTCTCCCTGAATAAGGTCCACTCAGATTTTAGTGCTGATGCTTTGACAGCAGGGTTTTTGTCTATTCAGCCCTCCTTTTCTTGTACTCAATCTGCTGACATTTAAAAGACAAACACTATTGTCACCAAGCAGCCCTCTGAGCAGAAAGGACTGTTGGTCATTTATGGTCAGCGAGAGTTGAATGAAAGTATGCTTCGCATCTCTGCTAATTTTACCCTCATTCCAAGAGGTGTGGGTCCGGATGCTTCTGTGACACCGTGGACCCCAGGTCAACATCCTCTCTGGTTACTTGGCAACCAGGCAGGGGGGCGCTTTCAGAGGTGAAGAATGAGGAGAGTTATTTTCAATGGCAGAGGTTTAGCTCTGTCATAATTAGGTCATGGAATTGTTGAGACTTTTCTTGCTGACAGTGATTTAGAGACTTGGTTTATTCATGTCCGTCTGCTTGAAGTGATCAAAACTTTTAGACATTTTCAAACACTGTTGATGAGTGATGTGTATCCTTCTTTCTCAAATGATTTCCAGATACACAGCCCACAGTTACAAAAATGATACAGATACATTTGTGGTGATACAATTTGCTGCATTTCAAATTCAATTAACTTCAGCCATGGTTGGGAAATGGTTGTTACTTTTTAATGAGAACAAATGAGACTAAAATGAATTACCTTTGTATTTCAGATGCATCAGAAATGTCCATCTGCCACATAAACATTAGTAAACACAGGCCATGATACGCTGGATAACATTTTTGCCAGTCCCAAAGGAGGATGAATTGTCACTAAAATGCTGCCGACTGGGTGGTGTCAGTGTCATCCTCAGTCATTTTCAGTAAATAAATCCGCACATGGCTTCAATAACTAGGATTAGTTGGGGCCAACTGGAATTAACATTAACATATTTGCTAATGCTAGAGCTCCTCTGACTTTACTTTCAGAGGACACATCACCCTCTAATATGAGTAGTGAGGTTTGATGAATAAATTTTTCTCTCCTAATTTTCATGCAGAATTTGGGCCTGATTTATGGTTGTGTAAAAATATAGCCAAATCTCTATCTTTAATTAATCTTTACACACGAGTCATCTAAATTTAATGTATGAACACTCTTGGGGCGCACTGGAAGCCTAGGATTACATTTCTCAACCACCTCTGTTTTTTTTTTCTGTTCTTATTTGCAGGTATTCCAGCAAGCGTTACATAGACAGCCTAACACAGCGGCACAGTACCTGCAGCAGATGTACGCTGCTCAGCAGCAGCATCTGATGTTACAAACTGCTGCCCTCCAGCAGCACAACCTCAGCACCGCTCAGCTTCAGAGCCTGGCTGCCGTACAGCAGGTCAGCCCACAGTCATCACACCAAAGAATCATTCTCACAGTGTACAGATGATTACTAATGCTGTTATTGTTGACCTGCTGCAAGACATGTTTCAGGAAATTGTACTTTTCTCTTGTCTCGCCTCTCTCCTGCCTTGTGATAGGCCAGTATTGCAGCTGGTCGGCAAAGCTCTTCACAGAACGGCACTTCATCTCAGCAAACTGGATCCACTCAGGCTACAGTAAGTGCAGTTTTGAATGTCAGGCCTGTCTCCTAAAAGCCTCTTGAAGTTTAAGTTATATTTATCCATTAGATTAACATGGAACTACATTGATTTCAGCACTAAGATGCTTTGCTCTTATGCACTCTGCTCCTTTTACATTTGAAGAGGCTGAAATGCCTTTTCGTAAAATATTCTGTAATAATGTTTTCCTTAACAAATTTGTGGTTTTCTATATTTGGCATGTATTGTTTAGAAGAAATTAGTGTAGAGATATCAGGAGTGGAAGAGCAAGCGTATAACCTAATTATCCTGTTCATCTTCTCCCCGTAGATCAATCTGACCACCTCCCCAGCAGCAGCTCAGCTGATCAGCCGGGCTCAGAGCATTAGTTCCACCCCCACCAGTATTTCCCAGCAGGCTGTTCTTCTGGGCAGCCCATCTAGCCCCACTCTCACGGCCAGCCAGGCACAGATGTACCTGCGCGCACAGATGGTGAGACTGCAGTCACAAGGAGCACAGCCACCGGCACATTTACATGAGCGTGCATATATGCATAAACACAAGCACACACACGTACTGCTTGAATAAATAACATGCTCGAGCACAGATTTTTTTTTTTCCCTCCTAGAACAGTGATTCTCAAAGTGGGGTCTGGGGACCCCCAGGAATCCTTAAGGGGGTTCTATAGGGTCCCACATAAAAAGGGGAATAATTTAATTTCACTATAATTCCATCCATATGTAACGCAGTGACAGAATGTATGACTATTTTGGTCATGGGTCTCATACACTTTCTGTAATAAAACATTTAAAAGCAAAACTCTTATCAGATGGGGGACCCTGAAACAAAATCTTATCAAAGGGGGGTCAGTTTAAGGGTCCTTGACGTGAAAAAGTTTGAGAACCACCGTTTAGGCTTATGTGTGTATTTTGGACTTGGTGTGTGTGTGTTATGTGTGCATACTCACTCTACCATAGTAAATGGTGTGCTTTATTCTCATCTTGACACCAGAGTAGGTGGTCAGGATGAATATGCTCAGAAAACATTTTCAGAGGTCAGAGGTTATTCTTTCCACTGTGGCTTAAGGTCCAGTTGTTTTTAACCTGAGTTGCTGAAGAAATCATAAAGTCATTTTTGTTGCCCACGCTCATTGGTGTGCTATTTTGGTACAGCTGGTTGTGGGTAACTTGTTGGTTCCAATTTGACGTCAGTTGTGCAGCTGGCACACAGACTGTTCCTGCCACCTCATTATGACAAATAACACAACATGATCAGATGTGTGTGATGACAGATAGCAAAACATGTTTGTCACATATTTAGATTGTCACAGCCTTTGTTTCTGGTATAGTTTCCTGCTGTTAAATTAGTTCATATGATTTGTATTAACTCTTACACAGAAATATGAGGAGAAATACAATCTAAGAGGCATTGTCTTATCCATTCACTTCTCATTTTTTATGTTTTGTGTGTGATGCTCTCAAGGCCCAGCAGAGTAACCTGGTACAAGTGGCCAGAAGCCTGGGAAGAGCCGTTCCTCTGTCCCCACAGCTCATCTTCACTCCAACAGCTACAGTGACGGCTGTCCAGTCAGAGAGCTCCACGCAGGCCTCCTCACAGGTAGGTCCATGTTCCAAAATTCAAATTACAAAAAAAAAATTACAATTTATTATCAACATCCTGCACCGAATCCATCAGTCAAGTGCGAATTCATATGCGGAAGTAAGCATAACATTTGTAGATTTAGAGAAAGTTGCTGCAGTCACTGGAAATATTGCTACAGAGGATGTGAAATGGTAACGGAAATGTTTTTCACACATTTAGCAGATAAACGATGAATACAATTGTACCTACTGCTGTGATATTAACAGTAAAATCTTCATATTATTATTTTTTTTGCAATAATCACAGTTCTGACAAACTAATAAAATCTGCTCCTTTAATTCACTTCTATGCATCTGTTTGTGTTAATAATCTATCATTCTCTCTCTCCAAGAATCAGGTACAGAATCTGGCCATCCGTGGCCAGCAGGGGGCGACCACGTCCTCCTCTCAGACTCAGACACTGCAGGCTCTGAGCCTGAAGCAGAGCCCTGTGCCCATCCAGCCTGCCTCACTGATCAAGAATCCCAGTCAGGGGACCCAAGCCTCTGCGGGAGGGAAGGCCAGCTCCTCCGACAGCTCCTCTGAAGTAGGGAAGAAGGGGGACAGCGCAGCAGTCACAGAAGTCCGAGCTATTAACATGAGCCGCAGTGTTACAGCTGTCAGTGCCCAGCCTCTGATTGCTCCAGGTAAGTGAATTATGCAGCCTGAAAGCCTGAAAACGTAAAATAATATGAATGTTTGCTGGTCTCTTATCCATGAAGCTGATTGTGACAGTGCCTACATTAGACCAGACCAAGTTTGATGTGTTGGTCTAGGTAGTGAAAATAATGGATATTGATAATATGGGCACTAGAGCTGAAACAATTAGTCGATTGATAGATTAGTTGATCCACAGCAATTTAATAAGCACCTGTTTTGATAACTGATAATAGATGAAGATGATTTTTTTTCAAGCACAAATGACAAACATTCCCTTGTTCCAGCTCCTCAAATGTGTAGATTTTCTGCTTTTCTTTATCTTGTGTGATGTAAACAAAAAATAGTGTTTTTTAACTTTTGGTCGGACAAAACAAGCAATTAGAAAACATCACTTAGTCTTTCAGGAAAATGTAATGGGCATTTTACACCAATTTTGAATTGTGAAAATGATCCGTGCATTAATCAATAATGAAAATGATCATCAGTTGCAGCCCTACTGGGTATCAAACCTAAACGCGCTGATCAATATGCTGATCCCCACAACCAAATTCCTCATCGAGATTCTAAGACTTGCTTTTCATCGCTCATATATTTTATTGCCTAGTTGGTCAACCAGAAGATTTTCCAAATCTAACAAACAAGCTTTAGTCAAACGAGGACCTCAAAATTTCTCCTAGATCAGCCTCAGTTTCAATAGAAGATATCTAGTTGGCACGTCTTTTGAAGTACTTTTATCCTCTAGAGTCCACTCTGGTTACAGAGCAAATAGTGTGTATATTAAATGTAAACAATCCACTTCTTTTATGCATGGTTTGTGTTATTTTTATACAGACGCTGTAATTCAATGGGAAGTTTGTTTTCATTTTTGCGGGCAGTTAAATTAAGCTGCCAAATTGTCGAACAGCTGCTGCATGCCTCTTTTTTTTTTTTTTGTAACAGATGTACAGTACATTTAAAACTTTAAAATAGACTTGGCTTCAGGCAGCTGTCATATAGAAAATATGCTCTTGTGCTTATAGTTTGATCAGATGAGAAAAGACTTTTTTTTACACTTGAGCTTTTAATAGCGTTCTCTCTGCTGTTAATGTGACATGTCAGGACCTGCATCACAAACCCATTCACTCACTATAGGGGTGAAACCAGCCGTAAAGACAGAGTGTTACGTTGTGTCTGGAACAGTCGAGCTGCTTTGTGAACTAGAAGCTGTGAAAGGCACGCTGCCATGCAAGAGGCTTTTTAAACCACTTACTGTGTAATTGAAAGTCAAAAGTATTTTTTTTTTTTTTTCTTTTTAGTGTGAGTTAAGAGTGTGAATCTTTGGGAATCTCATGAATCGATTCGATTCAGATTCTTGGTGTCTGATTCGATTCAGAATCAAACCAACTCTCGATTGAATGAATAGAAAAGGGGGGCACTATTTTCAGTCTCTTGCTTCAGTATACTGTGTGCCAAACCATTCACCGGTGTTCTTAGTCCACTGAAATACAATATGAAACATAGCTGGCACTTAAGATAAAAAGTTAACTGCATTAATTGATGAATTAATTCATTCAAAGCATCGTACAGTCTCCTTCCTGTATTAGAATAACAAAATGAGGGGGAGGTGGAGTGCTCCACTGTGTTACTGCCGTGGAGAGCAGCCTCTCTGCTGCACGGTTAGCTCCAGGGACGCTGAGTGAGCGCAGGGTTTTTGAGGTGAAACAGACTGTGCACCGAGTTATTTTCTTCACCTCAGAGTTGGTTTAAGTTGTTTTAATGCTGCAGTGTGTGTTGGTCAGCCGGTCAGTTTGTCACTGCTGGAATTTGCTGCTCCGCTAACATGACTAAAATATACTTCACATTCGTCTTGCAAGGGTAATTATTTAGCCATTAAATGCTTGCCTTATTTTGAAGGTGTACTATAAGATGAACTCTAGCGTGTGTGTGTTGTAGACTGTCAGGTGCTGCGCTGACCTTCACATTTCAGTTCTGCATATTTCTTCCCATCAACATCAAGTTATAAACTAACATTTAGAAAATCAATTTTTGATATTGGTGAATCAATTCAGAATTGTAGGAGATAAGAATTAAGATTCTTTCGTGAATCCTTTTTTTTTTCCCCACCCACCTCTAGTGTGAATGGTTGTGAATATGCCAGCAGTGCAAGTCCAGTTTGTTTGCAAAATAAACCCCTTGAGATGCATCATCTAATTTTCAAGAAAACCATGATAAGACATCAAATTTCACAATATAATTTACTGTGTGGATGGTAAAGTAAAGTAAGGACCTTTTTTAAATGTGTATTAGTTTACATTTGCTGTGTAACTGCATACTAGTGAGTGTACATGACTGTAGACCTTATTGTACATACACTGCTGTACACTGTGTTAATGCATGGTGTTGTTTTCGTGTGCCTATTCAGACTGGAGTGTATGTTTTGTGGTGTGTGTGTGTGTTTGTGTATCTGGGAGGGGGGGGTAGGGATTATTTGAGCGTGTCAGTGCACCACTGTGTTTTTCTTTGTTGCAGTAATGGATTCACATAAAATGAGAGGGAGGATGGAAGCTGAAAATCTGGCAGCACGCTGTCTGAAAAAATTAACATTGGTTGCCATAGCAGCAGGCCATGAGGGACAGGTGTGCACATGAGATGCTGGGGAGTTAATACGCTGTGGATCAAGAGGAGGAGAGGCTGTGTAGAAAGCTGATGGGATTCAGATTAGGATAAAAGCTTGGTTGACCCTGACTGGGTCATTATGCACTTTGACTTTTAATCTAAAATCAGAGAAAACCTTTTCTACTGATATGACATTACACTGTCTTTTGTAAATCGTACATTTACACTACTTTCATAAATTATTAGTCTCCTGTTACAGTGGTTGATAGAATGGACAAATCAAATGAAAGGAAAATTTCAACCTGATGTATTTCCCATAAATGTGGCCATTGTGGCTCTATGGGTCATGCTAACTTTGTACTCCCAAACTCTGTAATAGAGATTTTGGGAAACGAGGGCTCATGCAAAACAACATATATCGGGGCAAGCTGTGCTAGCCTCCTAAAGGTTTCCAAACAAACCTGATTTTCCACATGAATCATTTCAAATGCTTATCTCTTGCTGACTAACCTATCATTGTTTTGTCCTCATTTCCCTTAAATCTTGGTGATGGTAAGTGCAAAAGTTGGCATGACACATTCAGTGAACAATGGCCACAGTCATGGGAAATTCGTCAGGTTGAAATAAACTGGAAATCTCCTTATCAGACATATCAGACATTAGAGATTTTGTTGGTGGCTGGTATTTTCACATTTTGCATGTAACCTTAGCTTGAAAGAGAAGACTGTAGATGTAACCAGATTCTGTGTCTTCCAAGCATTTTTAGGGACCGAGCCCAAAAGGCAGGGCACTACTGTAAAACAGTAGTTCTCGCCTAAGGGCAAGGACCCTATTGTTTTTTGTGTGTTTGTTTGTTTGTTTCTTTCTTTATTATTATGCCACTAAAACCCTAAATTTGACCCCCTAAACATGCTCAAAAACTCACCAAATTTGGCATGCACATCAGGTCTGGTGAAAAATTTGATAAAATGTAAAAATGAACCCCTAAAGTGCCAAAATGTGCTCTCTAGCCCCACCCATGTAACTAAAATTGCCACCACAACCTGTAGGAATATCATAGAGAGATCAAACCAAAACTCAATTATTCGTCTAATCAAGACCTACAAACCATATGCTGACATCCCTGACCTAAATCCAACAGGAAGTCTGCAATCTCAATTTCAAAATAAGACTTTGACCCAATTTTGGACCCTGAACAAACGCTATCTCCTCCGTGGACGTTAATGGTATCAGCTTCAAACTTTAATACATGACTTATGACACTGTGCTGAAAAAAAGAATGTTAAAAACTTTGTAATAACTCGAATGATTTAGATATTATAAGCCCTGAAAGTTGTAGTGCCACATCACCCTTACAATGTAAACCAATGAGGAGGCAATCTATGGGCATGGACTTTGTGTCAAACAGATGCTTCTGACGTCTAAACTGTAAGTCTGACCACTTTCAAACCTGTATCAATGGATTCACAATGAAATTTCCTACTAAAATATGATTTTTAATATTAGATTTGGCCAAAATAATGGGATTTATGAGGATATTTCACAAAAAGTGTACTCTCACTCTCCAACTGCTCCTGGTGATGTCACTCCCTCAGTGCTGTGAAACTTTCCAAAAATACACACTCATTATAAAATCACAGGAGGAGCGAGAAAAGACGTTAACACTCACACTCTAATATCTCAAAAACAATAAAAGATAGAAAACACATGTGAATTCAAGATTTGTAGGTCAAAGTCTCTTGATTCATTTAAAGTTCAAAAAAAGTCTGTATCGAAAACTATGTGGAAGCAGTAAATGATCAAAAAGGTGTGGGTTCGCTCAGACTCTCCGTTCAAATATATGAGTATTTTTCTGTGTCCAGCTGCAGTTACTCATTGTCTCTACACACCTGACAGTACACATCTCAATCAAACTTTCAAATAGAAAGAAATATCTCTCATTTTTAAAAAGCAAAATGATCCGATCCCGACGGGTCAGAGTGCGAGGTCCCGACCAACGCAGCTTGCAGCTTTAATTACTGTTGTTTCTTGTAATATGTAGTAAATTACACATTACTTGTTACAATGATTCGAATAAGTATATTGCTCTAATTAAGTAACAGTTCTTCACCACTATATACTATTTTACAGTGCTATATTTGCCCTCCATCTGAAATTGATTGTGCTGAACTTACATTCATTGGATAAATAAACAATAAATAGACCTACTTTCCTAGCATAACTAGGGTTAATAATGACATTCTTTTTTATTTCAATTCTTTCTTTTTGAGACTATGGGCCCTATTTTAATGATCTAAAGCGCATGATCTGAAGCGCATGGCGCAAGTGCATTTAGGGTGTGTCCAAATCCACTTCTGCTATTTTAATGGCTGAAAAATTGTCGATGCACCAGGCGCATGGTTCAAAGGGGTTGTCCATAGTCTCCTAATTAATCATGGGTGTGTTTTCAGCGTAACACGCAATAAACCGATCAGAGTGTCGTCTCCCATTCCCTTTAAGAGCCAGGTGCACTTGCACCTTGATGGGTTGCTATTATGATGGCTCATTTGCCAAATAGTAAGAAGGAGCACTTCTCTGCAGAGGAAACGGATCTGCTTGTGCGCAAAGTGAAAGCACATGAACCATAACTAGCATACTGGCCCCTGCTGCTCCTGGACCCTCCCGTGGCCAGCCCCAGACTACCAGTTTAAGATCCTGTTCATTAATTTGTTGAAAATTTATTTTCATTAGGTTTATGAAAAGGTTAATTTGTTTAATTACAGCTTTGGTTTCTTTAAAATCGTTTTGTTCAGTAATGGAGTAACAGGTCAAATCAGCGGGGTTTTAATTGCTGAAATGATGGAAACCTGATCACTGTACTCTCTAAAATGTTAAAGAATATTTTAAAAATATTGCTCAAAAATTAAATCATTAATTTTAATCGTGTAAAGAATCATCAACACAGTTATCAGGACTTGATCAGCTCTCCAAGGTGCTGATCCTGCTGCTGGCAGCAGCTAGAAGCTGTGCAGATTTATTTCCTTCTTTAGTTTAATAATTGTTTTCACCTCATATATTTCCCCATGTGTTCCTCATGTCATCATGTACTGATGCAGCAGGAAAGTCGATCTGTGTCTGATCCTACGTTGCCCGTCTGTTTAAATACCAACATGTTTTGCGACGATTTGGTCAAATAACTAGACTATTTAATCTGTCATTACTGAGATTAGTTAATTCTGATAAATATTATGACTCAGCTTTATGACATGTATTTTTTAAAATATATTAATATACACAATAATAATCTTTCACATTGTAATCCTTTCATTTGTAATCTTTTGCATGTCTGTGCGCTGCTGCGCTCCTGTGTGTGTAACAAGCAGAGTGTATGTTGTGCACCGGCCTGTGTAGGCGCATATTACTATAATGATAATGTGCCCTTAAAATAACAGTGAAACACTGCGTCATTGACTTCAGACCAGGTTTTTGTTGGTCAATAGCGCAGTCACTCTCTGCTGCCTCAAGATAGCAATGGGTCAACAATGCGCCTGACCACACTTCATTTTAAGACCAACACGCCCTCTGATGGGCAAGTGCATTTGCTATTTTGACAACGTGGGTGTTGGACGGGAAAATGACAACTGCGTAGGTCTTAAACTAACAAAGACACTTGCATCGCACTTGGTGCAGCTTTGCGCCAGGCGTAAGATAGAGCCCCATATGAGCTCTGCCCAGAATTCAGATAATTCTGACATGACTTGGAAGGTGAGATTAGACCTGCAACATCTTTTGATTATATAGCACGACAGTAAAGATGATAATGTGATTATTAAAATTGGAACAATAATACTTCACTTTACTAATCCCAACATTGTTAGACTTAACTGATTTATGAAATGAACAACACCATTGCATCAAGAATAGATGGAAGAAGGGAAGGCACCAAACACATCTTTGCTTTTCTGGTGTTCAACGTGACTCAACAGAGATCAGTCTGGCCTGATCTGAGAAAACAACACAAATGGTAGAGGTGTGATGAATTGTGCTTGCTATTTTTTGTCATCGGTTTTCATCTTGCTGTCCAAAGGACGGCAGAGAGTTTTGAAGCTATGTTTCTGTTTATGTGAACGCCACAAACATTATGAGTCAGTCACTTTCCCTTGAATACGAATTGGGCTGGAAACAAATGTTATGCTGTCTGGCTTGTTGGAGTAATTGCTTGTCATCATCACCTCCTCTTGGCAGGAAAGAGCCAGCACCTTACTATAAATACCACAGCAGGGAACCCCCAAAAGCCCCATGCTTACAGATGAAAAGAGCAGATCTGCACATGATGTCTGTGTCTTGGCATATTTATGTAGCTGCTGGCAATAGTATCAGTTGCCAGTTTCGCTTGACTGTAATTACAAAAATTCTTGGAAGGCAAGAAATGATATGCTTAAGAAGCCTCTTTTTTTAAAAAGTGAAAACCCAGGCTTAAACTTTATGCAAAACTTTTTTTTACTGTGCTAATAATTCACCTACTTGTATCTCTTGCCTAATAGTCTATTGACATCTAGTGTTTCAAATAATCTCCTTCTTTGATCTGTAAATATATCCTTCCTGTACCATATACCTACTACTAAAATGCTGAGATGTGTAATTTGGTTTCCTCCTTAAGGGCCTGCCATTATGGTGTTTGCTGTCAAACATGAGAGGGGTCTTGTTTTCTCTGGAACAGATGTCTTTAAATCAATCAACAACTGGATTATTTTAGCTAGTGTTCTTAACACTAATGTCTTCTTGATAAAGTATCTGCAAACCGCATGTTGAATTGTGTTCATCTGAGGAAAGATGGCATAAGGCCTGCTGTTGCTCTGTTGTTTTAGGTTGGAATGTGTTTCATGACAGTAGACCACAGCGGCAGCCAGTGAGAATGTGGAAACTCAGGGATTTTCCAGGGCCTGGTGCTACAAACTCATCAGGAACGTATACTGTCCTCATCCACGGGACATTGCGCAACAACGCACAAATAGAGTAAGAGGGCCACGCAAACCAAAGAGGGAGTCCAGGCCACTACCACACTCTGAAGATTGTATGATTGCATGTGTATATACATGTGTGGGTGTGGAGGTCTGAGCCATTCCAGTCCTTAATCCCAAGACCTTGAGGCGGAATAGCATTGAAATAAATTCCCCTGTCTTCCTGTTCTTCCAAGACTTCTCTCTGTTCCTCATTAGGGGCTTGAGAAAGCTGTCAGGATTCATGGGGAGGGCCGGTTGTATCCGGTGTGCACCAATTCAAAAATCCCCCTCCTTTACTCAGACTGGAGCTGGGAATCTCTTGCTACCTCACAATTTGGCGAGATTCTTGATGCATTTTCACCCTTGCTCGGCGTTTTTTTTTATTGTGTTTCTTACTTTATGACCATATTTACAACAGCAAAAGTGTAAATATCAATCATGAAAAAAATCAGGTGAATTTGCTCCCATTATTAGTCATTTAATGAAGTGAGTGCAGTTTATCTTGATTCTAATGTAATTTACATTAAGCAAAAACCCAGGTTTTCAATACCAAATTACGAGTGTGGATACCTTGCAGCTTGTAGTTTAACAACATGCTCCATTGTCCTTGCGTAGCCTGTTTCCATTTTAAATGTAATGTTGAAACGTTTCATATGGCACGCTTCTTATTGTCTAGCAGACGTAACTAATTTTATAAATTGACAAAACAATTCCAAGTCACGGCTTACATACTAGCTTTTTCCAGTGCACAGTCGTCATCAGGTGATGGAGTTTGCTCAGTTGTCAAGGAGATGAATCTGATGTGTAGATCCATCTCCATGACAACTGACAGCTCAGTAGCTGTTAGGATTTCATCCATAACACTTTTTGTTGGTTTTTTTCATCTGTGATGGCTTAAAATGTGTGTGACTGTTCATTCTTGACCTTGTAGATAGAAGTTTAACAAAACAATCCCAACTTAAGGTACTTATTTTTCATGCTTAATTTTTAAGCCAACACACTTGAGAAAGACAACTAAGCAAAATCCACCCACTGATAAAGACTGTGTGATAGAAAGGTCTGGAAAAAGCTAGTAAGTAGACCTCAATTGTTTTGTCAAACTTATATTTCCGACATCAAAAATGAACTTTCATGCCTAACTTTATTTGTGTAATGTTATGTGTTCTCTTCATCTTTAGCGCAGTAGTTACTTCTTTGTACCGCACATACTCCTTTGATTAAAAAAAAAGTTTTATTCATAAAGCACTACTTTACCAGAAATGTAGTTTGTGTATTGATGCTGAATCTTTCAAGTGAGACCCATGATGCATCTAAGAATCGATTATTTTTGCCACCTTCAACTCAGATCCAGCATCGCTGCAGAACTGATGGATGTTATTATCCCTTGAAGTGTCTGTTTAAATTGCTTTTCAAGTAACCACCTCATAGGCTCGCATCTTTGATTATCATGCTGGCGGCCGTATCATGCCATCCAAGGCTCATATCCATGCTGCTCTGAACATTTTTAAATATTCACTGAAGGCCTTCCATGTACACCATAGCTAACCACATTTTCTTTTGGTGGGTTCCACTGTGTCTCACCATGTGAAAAAGAAAACAGTTTTTCAGCAGATCCTGTAGCATTAAAGGGACTAATGACATGCAAACTCTGCTGGATAGAAACATCTATATTTTCCACAGCAGGGTACAGACTGCGGTTAGTGCCTCACAGGGAAACTTTGAAACCAGATGGAGCCTATCCCACACAAAACATCATGAAAAGAACAGGGGGAGGAGGAGGGTGGGGGCGAGGGGGATTTGAGACAAACACTAAGTACTTGGCAGTTTTCCATGCATGGATTTATTGGGGGATTTATTAACATTACCAAACACACCTCCATGTTCACACGGCTCATATAGCAGGAGCTACCGTATAGTGCCTCTGTGCAGGGGTAACTCATTTCATGTTTGGGTTTCAGTAATAAGAATGACTCAACTAGTTATTATTGATTTCCTGGTAGAGTTGTTAGAGATGAAAGAGGTAGCACAGGCTGGGACCTTCTGACTCACCATTAACTTTATAAAGAGTGTCATGGACAGTTGGCTCTGTATGCTCGTTCCTGAGGCATTGCTAATATTAGACTAGCCTCAGGCTACTTCCGCTGAACACGCTCCTACTCACACATGCTCCCACTATACAAGATTAATGTGCTGTGTCTTGGGCTTCAGGGCAAGTTATGGGCTCAGGATGTCTTTTTACCCACAACATCACTGACAGGTGGTGACAGGCCATTTTGAACCGATTTATGAGTAATGGTCAGGCCAAAACTGCAACAGCGGGCCTCTCTGGGCACCTTTCAACAAGCTCTTAATATTACATCCTGTCAACAAGGGGCACACAGGTGAAGGGAGCGCTACAAAACAAGCTCTTTTGTGCAAATGTCAACATTTTTCACTGTTTATGAGCCTGTGGCGCAGTGTTCTTGATTTACACGGAGTCCTGACAGATCTGAGCACATATGAAAGAAATAAAGTACCCAAGTCAGTTCCACCTGTAAAGATATTTCTGAATTACCTTATAGAAGTACATAATTTTTAGAAAAGACTGTGGTATGCAATTTTGCAATCTCTGTTTAGCTCTAGGACTGCAAGTTATGGTTAATTTTCTTCCTGAATAATCTGACGTTTAATCAAAATAAAACAAAGTGGTGAAATCCCTCATTACAATTTCCATGAGCCCAAGGTGTGATGTCTTCAAATTGCTTGTTTCGTCCGTCTAACAGATATTCAATTAACAATGAACCAAGTTGAAGGCCCTAATTTAAAGGTATTGACTTTATAAGTAGTCACTGGCTGGTGAATTTTGGATACATAGTTATCTGAATTCATCATTTTTAAAGATAAGTGTTGTTCTTGTTTCAGCGTACACCCAGATCCAGCCCCACTCCCTGGTTCAGCAGCACAAGCAGCAGCAGCAGCAGCAGCAACAGCAGCAGCAGCAGCAGTTTGTGGTCCATCAGAGCCAAAGTTCCCAAAGGACCCCGGGCCAGCTGCTGCAGACAGCATCCATTCAGCCATCACAGCACCCCGTCCCCGTGTTGCCCAAACCTGCTCCACACCAACCCTCAACGCCTAGCCAACAGGCCACCATCTTCCACTCCACCATCAGCCCCCACGCACTCCACTCCTCCCTCAGTCATGCCAAAGCCCAGCCCGTCCAGCTCACTGCCATCAACCTACAAATACAGCCAACAGTAAGTATCGTTAAACACAATAAGGTCTCAAACAAACGAGCATTTGAACAGCTTAAGTTTTGTTAAACCAAACTGTTGCCAGCATCAAATGATAATGATAAAACCTTTTAGCAGGTCTAAAAAGTAGATCTAATGTTGGTGTTAATTCAGGCGGGGAGATGCCCTTTGTTCTTAAGTCCAGTTACTGGCTGTTTTGACACACTTGATGACGTTTTGGACGCGTAAATCCTGAAAATCCCTGCATAAGATGATAGTATTAGTTCATTTTGTAGGGTAAAACGGTAGGAACACAAGAATTTAACATCCTGTTTGTGAAGTCACATATTGGTGCTACAAAGGCATATGAAGGTGCAGTACCATTGTGCCAGTCTTCAAGAGGAGTCCTAGTAATTGTAACTTAATTAGAAGCAAAATTATTTGAGATGGTTTTCTTTAGAACCTTCATATGCTTGGGAAAATTATTCTAATCCAGGCAAATAACAGTCCAAAATAAACTTTGTACCTTTCTAGGGCTGCAACTAACAATTATTTTCATTACTGATTAATCTCCAGGTTATTTTCTCAGCTAATTGATTAATCTATTTGCAGTGGTGGAATGTAACTAAGTACATTTACTCAAGTATTGCTTTTAATGTACATGTCGATTAATCAATATTTATATGCCAATAATATCCATATGTACATGTTGCTTGCAACACTTATGTACTTTTACTTTAGTAAGATTTTGAATGCAGGACTTTTACTTGCAATGGATTATTTTTTCATTGTGTTATTGATACTTTTACTTAAGTAAAATATCTCAATACTTCTTCCACCACTGTTTATTTATCTATAAAATGTTAGAAAATACTGTAAAGTCCACATGATTTTTTTAGGTCCCATGGTGACGTCTTCAGATGTCTTGTTTTGTCCGAACAGTTTGGAGTTTGTTCAGTCCGAACTCCAAACATTTTCAGTTTAGTGTTATGCATGACACAGAAAAGCTTTCTTTCAGAAGCTGCAACCAGCAGATGTTCATTAGATTTGCTTAAAAATTGACAAAAGCAATTATTCAAATATCAAAATAGTTGCTGATTAATCGATTAAGTCTGTTGACTAATTGTTGCAGCTCTACACAAGTAGATGTAAGGATTTAAGAAAGTCCATCTCTAACAGTAATATACCATAAGTCTTCCATTGTAGGTGTTTCCAGAACTGCCTGATGGATGTGATCCATTTTTTTCCTCAATTTGTTTCTAATGGGATGTGGCTTTCTGTCCTACTTCACATGCTGACGTCTTTTTTTTTTTTTTTTTTTAAAGCTGTAACTAGTAAAACAAAAACTGATGTTCCGACGACACCCACAGTATCCGTTTTGATTCCAAGACATACATGTAAAAAAAAAAAAAAAAAACACACAGGAATCCTCTCAGTTTGATATTCCTGCTGTAATATTTTCCTGCTGGTGTGATATTTTCCAAGCCTAATGGTTTTATATTTTTGAGCCACTAACATTAAAAGAACTAACAGTCTCTAATAGATATCTTTTCTCACACTCTCTACCTTTTGTTCCTAATTCACATCTCAGGCCTCTCGACTGGTTCAAGACAGTAAAGATAAGCCAACCTCACTGGTGGTGAGAGAGACCTGTCCAACACCCGCCACACAGCAGCAGCAGCAGCAGCAGCAGCAACAACAGCAGCAGCAGCAGCAACCTGCGACATCACCATCGCCATCACAATCTGCCAAGCCTGTAGAGCAGCCCAAGGTCGACCCAGCCACACCAGCTGTTCAGCCACAAGGTAATGATTCAGCATGATTTTCTAAGCTGCTAGATTACTCTTTGGGGAGTGTTCAAACGTTTTGGTAAATTAACTGTTAAACCAATTAGCCACTGGGACAAGAAGACTGGTAGCAGTTTAAAAACCTCGTTAAGTGTTTACGGCAGCTTCTGACACAGAAAATGTTCCATTGTTTCCACCCCTGCCCCCTTAAATTGGGCTATTCTTTCAATCCGCAACGGAAGAGACGAAAAGTCGATGTTTATTTTTATTTCAGTGCATGTTGCGTCTGACGCACGTTGAGCTTCACTGTTCTGTTTCTTATTTATTTGTAGTCATCTTTGTGATATCCCTGTGCTGTGGCCAAAAGGTTATACCTGATTCACTCACTGCTGTCCTGTGTACTGAGCACACAGAAAAGTAACAATCAAAGACAAACAAATGGTGGAATTTAAGAAAGAAATACAGTAGTGTAGCCACACTGACAATATGATGTATAAACAGCTGCCTGTAAATAATATATTATATTACTCTGGGCTTCAAACCAGCTCCAATGGATGATGTCACACCTACGTCCATCTTTATATACAGTCTATGAACATCTCACATGAAGAGAAGATCACGGCTGTTCTATGGGATTGAATGAGATTGCACAGGCATACCTTGTAAACTGTAACTACAGTGTATTTTAGTAAATGGGAACCACATATCCTGCTTTAACAGTGTTGCCTTTGATGTTTACTTTTTAACCTTTAACTAAAATAACATTGAGGCATTTACAAAGAGCAAGTAGGGAGTGTTTTATTATTTTCTTCAATGAAACTTTAAATGATTTTCCACTTACAGAGCTCATGCGGTCAATACCTTGACGCTCTATAAGAGGTAGTACGTCATCATGTAGAGGTTAAACTCTTCTTGCTGAGCATAGTTATTTTGGTGTATTTTATAAAGGCTGACACGGATCAGTTTCTATAGTAACATTTCTCCTAAATGGTTGGAAATAGTGCTAATATTGTGTTTCTTGTAAAATGAAACATTCTGTAAAGCCACAAATGACTGTTTTAAGACGGGGATTTGGGTGTGATGTGCAGTGGAGGTGCACTGTTCACCGCCAGAGCAGGAAACTATTTTTGTAATCCACTGACCGCAGGGGCTGATGAAGATATTCCCAAAGTTTCTGCCTTTTTTTTTTTTTTTTTTTAACTGTAGAAAAATTAAACATTTAAGAAAAAAGCCTTCAGGCAAAAGATGTTCTTCTTCAAAGTGGCTTCTTGATTTCACAAACCGGCTACCAGCCACAAAGATTATTTTCACTACGTTTATTTGATACGTTTCTATGCTGCTTACTGCTTTCTAAGAAACTGTCAGTTGTCTTTTATACTTGTATAAACTGAGTAGAGGGAATTGCATTAATACCATACTAAGCGGACACTACAGTTTCTATAGTTTATAATTTCGAGACTTTGTGTTTATCTACTGAAACACTTTTTTGTAACCTATTACTGATGATTTATTACTGGCTATTTATTATTACTTACATTATATGTGAGATACTTTGCATGTGCCACTAATGGCTGTCGGAAGCTAAAGATCACAGTGTCCGGAAAACTGATTTTTACAGTTTGCAGCTTTAATATATTTACTTTCAGATTCTGAGTCAATTTCGCGTACATTTTGTAACCATGGCGCTGTTTCTGGTTTACAGCGGCGATGACGTAGTGTTTTGAATTTGTTACCTCTGACTCACTTCTCAGCAGCGACAGCAACCGAAACCGCAACTGATTTCTCAGGAACTAAGAAAGAATGTATAAAACAAGTTGCCATAACACAAACCTGTTATGTCATCCAGCTGACCTGTTTTCTATGTTAGACTGTTAAGTACATCATCAAATAAAATAATTCTGAATTTTTAGACTTGGTATATTTGGTAAATGTGCTAGTTTTACATCAGTAAATAAAATAATTTAAAAAAATCCAGATTAATAAAACAATTCGGAGCACTTTTTGGTGTGTGGTTAAATTTTTTTCTGAGAGGGTGCATTGGGGGGCTTTTACGAGCTCCACGTGTCTAAAATCCTGGCTACGGCCCTGCTGAAAAAACATGGAGTGGTGTCACCTTTTATTTGGCGCTTCAGTGATAACGATTGTCGTAAAACTTGGTTATACCTGTTGGGACAAATGAGTGACTCTTCCGGTAACTAGCAGGCAGAAGCAGGAGGCAGTCTGCTGTTAGTCGAGAGTCCGGATTGAAACATGTTGATCCGCAGCAGCATATCGTTGAGCTGCTGTGGGAGGACACAGGCCGGGGGGAGGGAGGAGGGGAGGAAGAGAGGGGGGGGGGGGGGGGGGGAGGCGGATCCCGGCTGTATGAGGCGTTTCATTTACGGACTGAAGCAAGCATTGAAGCTTAAATCCCGAACACGGTCCCGAACAGCAGCTCGGTGTCTCTGTCGGATCATCACAACAACAAAAACACAAACCAAACCGCACATGTTTTCTGTCTGAACACAGCGGAAGTTGGCGCGGTAAGAAAACTCTTGTCATTCAACGCTGGTGGCTTTTAAGATGACAAAGCATGGCGACTTGATGCTTACTTTCGCTTTGTGGGGTTTTTTTTTTTTTTTTTTTTTTTTTTTTTTTAGTGAAAGAGTCGAGGGCGTCCCAGTGATGGCAGCAGAGATACATCATGGATTTAGTGTTTGTTGTTGAGCAACAGTCTGCCTCTGGGTCTCTTCATTATGGTGATTTATTGTCGGATCGTCGACAACAGAAACGTTATTTAGATAAGCGGCTGGGAGATGAATATGACTGGATACTGGTTTGCATGTAGATAATAGGATCATTACAGCATGTGTCTGGTTTGCAAACAATAACGTTGTAAGCGTTCATAGCTGCGTATCTGATGCGTCAGTGCTATAATCTGTGATTATATGAGGACAAACTAGCACTAGCTCGCTGATAATACTAAGACAGATTATATAAATGACGCATCAGCTGCTCGTGTTGTTATTATTGTACATTTCACCAGTTTGATAGTAAGGATCAACTCGTATAATTCAATTAATACAGGTAGATATACAGTGTATTTACCTTCCACAACATTCCTGCTGTAAATACTTTTAATGTAATTTCCTTCAAGGCTGCAAATAACAATTATTTCCATTATAGGTAAATCTGTTGATTGTTGACTTAAAATACATTGTTTGGTCTTTAAAAATGTCAGAAAATACTGAAATATGACGACTAACAGTTTAAAAACTCAAAGATAATCACTTTACTTTTACATAAGAGAAAGAAAAGCAAAAAATCATCACAACTGAGAAGCTGGAACCAGAAAATGTTTCCATTTTTACTCATAAATGACTTAAATCATTAATCCGGAGCTGCAACTAACAATTTATTTTCATTATCAATTAATCCAATGATTATTCTCTCAATGACATGTTGATGTTTTGTATATAGAATGTCACAAATAGATGACATATACTTGTTTTGTCCAACTAACAGTCTAAAAACAATTTACTATCACACACGAGAGGGAAAAGTATCATTCCTCACACGTGAGAAGCTTGAACTTTGCTGGCATTTTGCCTGAGAAATGACCTCAACAATTAGTCAGCTCTGATTTCAGTCAGTCTGAATCCATTAGTGACCACCTTTACTAGAGTACACGCTCTTGTGTATTAACAGGATGTGGGGTCAGGCAATATATCAATACTATATTATTGATATTGTGATGTGAGACTAGACATCCTCTTAGATTTTGGATATTGTTATATTGTGGCATCTTTTCCTGATTCCTTGATTTTGTCATATCACTCAGCCCTAATGGGATGTTGTATTAATTTCCCGGTCAGGAGGGGGCTCAACCAAGAGGCCGAGCGCTGCACCTGGGACACCACCTCCAGCCATGACCTCAGGAAACGAGAGCGAGGCGCCCACGGTGACGGGCAGCACGCCTCAGAACGGAGAGAACAAACCGCCCCAGGCCATCGTCAAGCCCCAGGTCCTCACACATGTCATCGAAGGCTTTGTCATCCAGGAGGGAGCCGAACCGTTCCCAGTGTGTGTAAGTGGCCCCGATCTCTGCTTTACCAGCAGCGAGACATTATAAACAACCCCAGAGCCACCACAGTCTCCAGCGTACACGCCTGCGGGGAGCTGTCAGCGAGCAAAACCTCTGCGTCTAGCTGTAGTGACAGCTCACAGCTTCTGTTTGATACAGTCGTTAATTATCGCGAAAGAATACAAGTGGATGAAGGTGTTTGTGTGTAATGAGCTGCACAGTGCAGTGCTCAGTTATCTCCTTCCTTAATCTATGTCATCTAACCTATAATGGATGTTATTATAGCTTATATTGTTTACAGTGTAGACACCTGTATCATCCATCTTTATTATAACTAAAAAAAAGAGGCAGAAATGTTACACAGAACATTTTTAAGGTGTAATATAAAGAGCTTGTTGTGATTTTAAGACTTTGGGCTCACTGCCTCCTACTGGACATGTGCTGTAAATGCACAATTCACTTACATGCATATGGCTGAACAAACATGTTACATTGAATTGATACTGATAAACATAGGAGAATGCAGTATCTACATCACAGAGGAGTTAGTGCGCTATTTTCAATTAGGGCTTTAATTAATTACCATTTTTATTATTGATGACTCTATAGTTAATTTTTATATGAAATGATAAGGGGTACTGCAAAGTTCTTGCACTGTAGAAATTTTATGGGCAGGTGTGTCGGATCATAAACAGACTGTGAAAGGACCAAAGAACTTGAACTCACTTTATTAACGATATTTTGGTTCTCAGACCTTCATCAGACAAACAACGTAAATAAAGTGAATACAAGTGATCGACAGTTTACAGGATCTTTTGGCTCTTTCTATGAAATGATTGAAAAAGGCGAAAAAAGTACTTATTACAAGTTCTAAGAGCCTGAGGTGCACATTTAAATGACTGTTTTGTCCAACCAGCGGTCCAATATACGCTTATTTGTATTCAATTTAAAATGATATTAACAGAAATTCCTCATATTTGAGAAACTGAAAACAGATACTTAGATGCTCGATATATCAATCAAATAATAATTTCAGCACTATTGATAATCCATTCATAAAACCATGAGTTAAACAGAGAAAGTGTCTGAATTCACCTCATTTCATCTCAACAATACTACAGTAACGTACGTAGCACAAGGAGACTCATTAGTGAGTGGTCAAAGGGACGCTGCTGGCCTGTCAGGATAAACACATGTAGAGAAATCTTTTGCGCTTCATATTGATGTTGTGATATTTGTCCGGGAGCGCATAATGTTTCATTTATAATTGTAAATATTTTTTATCTTACGACAGGTGGAGCGTCTGCCCATTCTGATCGACAGCCCGAAGAAGCTGGATCATCAGCTCTCGTCAGACCCTGACAAAACCCCCGTCAGCAACGCGGCAAACTCTGACTCTGAGCCTGAGGACATGAACCAGCCAGGTGAGGGGGAAAAAAAAAAAAAAAGATTAGACAAGTATATCAGGTTGTGTGGCACTGTGCTGGTGCTAGGCTGAAAAGGATTTTGTCAAGTGGAAGTCAAGGACACCGAAAACTTGACTCGTTTTAAATTCAACTGGGATAATGATTAAATATATTTCCAGAGCTGTTTATCTTGATGATCGCAGTCAATCGGAGAGAGACTTTTTCAAAGAGCGAATGTTAAACTTCAGAAGAAAATCTTAATATTTGTGCGTGCGTGTCTGATTTTTTCGCTGTTTTTACAGAAAAAGAGCAAGAGCCCAAACTGACGTGTGAATACTGCGGCTGGGTCGACTTCGCCTACACGTTCAAGGGCTCTAAAAGATTCTGCTCCATGGTTTGTGCAAAGAGGCAAGTCACCCTTTAAGTTAAATTATCATGTAAAAAAAAAATCTTGGCATTTACTCCTTCTCCTCATTAAAAAAATCCAGATATCCATGAATATGCAAAGTGGAGTTGATGTTTCTCTATATATATATATATCATGTGAAAAGCTCTAATTGACCTTTCTGAACAGGTACAACGTGGGCTGTACAAAGAGGATAGGCCTTTTCCGTCCAGAGAGGAGTAAACCAACAAACCGCTGGCGTAGAAGATCCCAGGGCCGCTCGAGTATAGAGGCTAAGAAGCAGGTACAGAGATGCGGGCGCTTCTTCACTGTTGTAAAAGTTCCTCATCGACACTTCTACTCCCATCAGATACTGCTGCCACTGCACATTTTATACCCTGCACTTTTCATGCCTTACGCTTAATGAACTAAAGCATCGTTTCTGTCAGTGCTGGATTATCTCCCTGACTTTGAAGGGTCATTAAGTACTTTATGATCTTTGTCAACCTTTATTGGTGACCGGAGGTAATGGGGAAAGCATTAGTAGAGATTTTCTGCCTCCTGCACAAATTATTTAGACATCAAAAGCAACTGGGTTTGCTGGTTTTGTTTGTTGTGTTTTGGGGTTTTTTGCCAAGACTTTGACAAAATACTTTACACTAGAGACAAATATTTTGGATAATTAAAGCAGAAATTCTACCAAAATGTCAAGCGAAGATGTAATATGACTATATCTTAGAGTTATGTCCTGGGGATGGGGCTGTGAACATCCAGTGGGGGGTGCTTTTGTCTCGTTTGGACCTGTATGGGAGCATTATAATCCAGAGGGCTCAGCACCTGACAAAGTAATCTTCCAGGCATTGGTATCGATCCAACAAACCTATCAACTCCCTGCAGGTATATTACAGTCATTTGAAGCTGTTGTACAGCATCAATCTTACTTATTACCCCTTTAATCTTTGCCGGTACTATCACAATGTCCCAGCAGTGTTTTTACTGATGAGCCATTCATTTCTCAAATGCTGAGCTTCGACGTCATGCCTTTTCGCCATTTTTTTCCTTTTTTTAGAAGCTGTCCCCCTCACCGCAGCAGCCTCAGGGGGGTTCTGTATCCTCACCGCATCCGTCGCAGCCCAGTCAGGAGGAGTCCAGCCCGTGTTCGGACATGTCCAGCTACGAGGAGCCGCCGTCTCCCCTGTCAGCCGCCAGCTCAGGACCCCTGGCTCCCGCCCCGGCCCCAGCTCAGGTCTCCGTCCACCGGCAGCCGAGCAGGGCCTCGGACCAGGAGGGCTGCGCTGGGAGAGACTCATCTACGCTCTGTCAGCACTTCTTACCCAATGACCCCACCAAGTGGAATGTTGAAGAGGTGTACGAGTTCATCTGTTCACTGCCAGGTCAGCGGAGTAAACAGAAACCAATAAAGCTTCACATACTTTTTGTGTATGAATCCTGTTTTTTTTAGTGTGATTAACTGCAGCCTTCTTCTTCTTCTTCTTCTTCTTCTTCTTCTTCTTCTTCTTCTTCTTCTTCTTCTTCTGCTGTTCCAGGTTGTCAGGAGATAGCAGACGAGTTTCGCTCTCAGGAGATCGATGGACAAGCGTTGCTCCTGTTAAAGGAAGACCACCTCATGAGCACCATGAACATTAAACTGGGACCTGCACTCAAGATCTTTGCACGCATCAACATGCTCAAAGACTCTTAGCAGGAAAGTGCGTGTGTGTGTGGTCATGCACACATGCATTGATCTGAGTGCATATGTATTTGTATGTTTGTGTGTGTGTGTGTGTGTGTGTGTGTGTGTTTTTAAGCGTGTGACAGAGGAGCAGAGTGTAGAGCTTCGGCACAGGGCAAAGGAGGTGTCATCGTAGCACTGACAACACAGTATTGACTGCACTATGGCTTCGCTTCTCCACACTACTGGACTGGCTGCTTTCTCTCACTCTAGCTGGACTCGGCCCCACAAACTACTCATACCGACTGGCATCAACTCAACAACCACGTGACCATTCAAACTTTGTGGTCGTCTCATCGAAACGGAGCGCTCGGATCATACTGACCCCACAGTGCGAAGAGGAAGTCTGTGTTTACATGCACTCAAACCAGTTAAGCAGCTCTAGACGGTGGACTGAAATGAAATGATCCACAGCTGTGCCAAATTCCAAAATGTGGATTCTGATTAAACGAGTGGATTTATGTGGAAAAGACAAGGGATTTATGGAGCCCATTTACAGGGTATTAACATGTGATCTGTATCTAGATATCTCATTTATATCCAGTTAACGCAGGTGTAAATGCACACAGTTGGAATGGATTTCATTTATGCTTTTTATGCTTTTATTAGCGAGGCGACAGCTGAGAGATGACGGGAGCTGAGAGGAAAGGATGTTGCGGTTCATAGTTAGTACCTGGGACCTGCTCAGCAAACTGAAAGATCACCTAACTCGGCCCGTCTCTGCTATCTCAAGCTGCACGTCAAAAAAGCTACAAGTAGAAGGTCGAGCCGCTTTCCTTTACCTGTGACAGGCCGCGCTGCGCACCTATTTTGCATATTAAGATCCGATAAGTGTAGGTAGAATTCAGATAACAAGCGCTTATTAATACCTTTATATAGATACAGATTCCATGATAATACCGGATGTAAACGGAGTCTTGGATTTGGCTTATAGAAAAATAATCTGTAGAAGTTCAAAGGAAAACCGTGACAAAAACGGAGCTGAGAGAACAAGCAGTGTCAAAAGTGCACACTACCTGTTCAGTCGTGCCCCGGGTCGGGTCATACCGCAACACAGTCGTAGCTGAATCGAGGCATTGAGACTAAACATGAGTGAAGTCTAAATTTATTATTTTTATTATATGATTAGATATGTTTTTTTTGTACAGTTTTGTTAGTTTGTGAATGACAGAGAAATGGCTCTGTGTGTGTATGTGTGTGGCTGGGAACAGAAGATTGCATTCATTAATTTGCTCATTTTTATTCAGTAGATGCTCCTTTTGCCTTTTTTTTTTTTTTTCTCACAATAAGACTCACACAGCTCCTGAATACAAAGCACGAATGCGGAGAAAACCATTTAAGCAGCTTCTTTTGTGACATCGATTTTTTTCCTTTCATAAGGGACTCGCCAGTTTTCTCCTGTAGATTTAAACTGCTTGGAAATGATTTTTTTTTTTTCCTGCTGCTTTTTCAAAATGATTTACTAAAATATGAACATCAATTTCTTGTCTGTTCCATAGAAGTACACCGAGTTATCCATTGAACAGTTCGGACATTCTGCTCTCTCGTCACAGCTCTGTTTTTGGCACTTACTTTTCTTTTTGTTTGAGTCACAAGGAACTCCGACTAACTCCGACTTTATGTGAGGAATCTGGAAACAAGTTTATATGTACATAGCAGCTCAAGTGAGGAAAGAGACTGAGACGATGTGTGAAACTGTCTTTTTTTTTTTTTTTAAGTTATCCTTGTTATTTTAAAACAGAAATTAAATGTTGTTTAATATTTTGAAATATGCAAATGTATAAATATCATGGCCTGGGAGTTGTTTTTTAATGTTTCTTTTTCTAATGAAAGCTAGATCATATCTATTTGTGTTTTGTGGCTGTGATGGAAGGTCAACTTTTTTTAGATAATGTTTTGTCAAATGCTTGTATTTATCAAAGCAGTTTGTTATACAACATTTTGCAATTATAAATAATTTACAATACAGTTCTGTCTTAGACTATTTTTCTGTGTGTGTGTGTGTGTGTGTGTGTGTGAAAGAAACTGTCGGGTCGGAAAACAAATGCAGGGACACAACAGCCCTTCGACAAACACCAGCTGTATGAAGCATCTCATGTTGAATTATGACTCCGCTGATGCTTGTTGTGATATATTGAAGGAAATATTTATTTTAGGGCTTTGGAGTGTATTATATTGTACACTTCTTACATTTACTGTGTTCCCGGTTTACCCGCTGTAGTATAACACTGATGTCCTCTCAGTGACATTAGAGGTTTGTGGGAAACCAAAAATCTGATACTTAAAGATTCAGTTTTCAGTGATAGTAGAGATTTAAAAAAAAAAAAAAAAGGCAGCAAATCTATTGAGAATCTGGATCCAGCAATTGTTTGGCACTTTTGCTCAGTAAATGACTGAAACAATTAAACAATCATCCAAGTTTTTGTTGGCAAATTACAATCAATCAACAGTTTGTTTCAGCCTTACATAAGGTTACATAATCCATGCAAAGAAATTAAAGCGCCACAGCAGCAAAAGGAAGGACAAAAACAGTTTTTTAGTAGTATTAAACAACTTTACAAAAAGGTAATAACATTACAAGACAGTGACGAAAGGAAAAGTATGTACAAACAAAACTACAAATGTTGAGGAATATCCTTTACAAAATACAAACTCATGACTTTCTTAAAAGATGGGATTCTTCAAATGTTTTCTGACAGAACTATAGTGTGAAACAGTAAGGGAAGCATCTGCTACAAAAATAGGTGAAAATAGAAATGCCAAAAATAAAAACAGAAGTACAGATAGGTACTATATACACTGTACATAAATAGTATTTACAAAAGTGTATTGTTGATAATCTACAAATGACTAAATGTATGTATTTCCTCTGCAGTTGTAGTATTTCTATCTCTTCTGGTTTGCATTAGAACTTCCTGGTTTGTGAGAAATTTCCAGCTGTTCACAGGTGATTGTCACACGCTCTGTGTCTCATGACAATGGACGCTTTCCATTTTGTTTACACTGAACCACAGTGCGGGCACATAAACTAAACAAGAAACCGGTAGGGTGAGTTGTCTTTTTAAACGCGGTGACACGCTGCAGTGTTTGTAGCTGTTGGAGCAGGCAGAGAGAAGCAGAAACATGCAGCACCGGCACGCCCACTGTTTTGATTTAAGAAACGGACCAAACCACATGAAGCCTTCGTCATTTCCTGTTTTTAATGCAGGAATGAATCAAAATGTGGCTTTAATGCATATATACTCAAACGTTGTATCACAAAAGTGTCCCAAATACAAGTTTAGATCATGAGTTACAACATTACTAAAGCGTGAAAATTTTAAGCTCCCCCCCGTACCTCGATTAAAATGGTTTGGTCCGGTTTTAAACTTGAACGCTGCTCCTGTGTCTTTACGTGGTTTTTAACGGCAGTTACAGTAATCGATACATTGTTGTGAAGTGAGTGTGACGTTACGTGTTATTAAATTCACCTCCACACCAACACCAGGTAAGTGACTGTCTAAAAAGCGTCATACTACTGGACAATTTGATTCTTCTTCTTACCTGCTGTTTTGTTTTTAACATATGGTGACGTTTGGGTTTTTGTTTTGAATGTTTTAGCCAATTTTATTTAAGATTATTTGGGGTTTTTTTCCTCTGTAGGCTGCTTTTAAGTGTCATGACAGTACATTAGATTATAATTGTAACATGTTTGGGGCTGCAACTAATGATTAATTGCATTACATATTAAATTGCAGCTATATTCTCGATTAATGGTTTTGTCTACATAAAAAAAGGGGAAATGGCTGTTATAGTTCCCCACAGCTCACGCAGATCTATTCAGATTACTTGTTTTATCTGACTAACAGTCCCAAACCCAAAAATATTTGTTAACCATAATGTCTGTCAAAGAAAAGAAGCAAATCTTAAAAACAACGATTAGTCAATCAGTTGCCAATTATTAAAATAATCACCAACTTTTATAATCAATTAATCGTTTTAAGAAAAAAAGTAAAAAATTCTCTTGTTCCAGCTTCTTAAATGTGAATATTTTCTGTCCGCTATTACAGTAAACTGAATATCAAGACATATGAAGACGTCACCTTGGGCTTTGGGAAACTGATCAACATTTTACACCATTTTCTGACATTATATGGACCAAACAACTAATCAATTAATCAGGAAAATGATTGACAGATTAATCAATAATGAAAATAATCATTAGTTGCAGCCCTATAACATTTAGAAAGCTGGAACTATCCATTGTTTGGCTTTTTAAAAATTAAAACGATTAGTCGCTTAAGAAAATTTAGTTGCCAATTCATTTTCTGTGGACTGGCCAATCGATTAATCAACTGATCGTTGCAGCTCTTAATATTTTTATTGGACACATTGTTGTAACAAGCAAACTGACCAATGAGTTTATTGATTAATTTAAACCTCTAGGCTGTTGCTGAAATGCCAAATCAAAGAGACGAGGCCCCTGATGATTCCCCCACTGACCTTCCCTGTCTGGAAAAACTTGAGTCCCCTACAGGTATGGAGCTTTATTGTGGTAGTTACTGTTTTCAGGCAGGTTTAGGGACCGAAAGTAATTGAATTATAAGCAGCATGGCAGTTTTAATGATCAGTGGGCGTGTGTGTCCTGTCTTTGGTGTCAGGGAGCCCACCCACTGCCTCACTTTCCAGTCTGATGGAGCTGGAAAACTGTGTTTCCAACCTGAGCCTCGCACATGAGATAGTGGTGAATGGAGACTTCAGCTTCAAACCCAAGAGTCCTCCCACAGACAGGCAAGAAATAAATAAATAAATAAATAACACTCCACCACAGCTAAAGTGACCTTGATTATTCTAATTTCCTAAATTAATTGAGTTTCTTTATCCATTGGGCTGCCTTTTTTTCAACCGTTTTTCCTTTTGCAGCCTGGAGGGCAGAGTGACGGAGATTGTTCACCGGGCGTTTTGGGACAGTCTTCATGAGCAGCTGAACAGCGACCCTCCAAACTACAACCATGCGGTTATTCTGCTGCAGGAAGTCAAGACTGTAAGTGTGTCTGGTATCTGGTGTGTCTGGTAGATCAGAGGCAGTAGTAGCAGAGGGAGAGGGTACACTGTGACCTCTGACCTCTGTCATTCTCACATGCTTTGAGCATCAAAACCAAAGCGTGTACATTGTCGACAAATGTCAGATAAACACAAACACAATGCCGACCTTACACAGGGGGAAAAGTGTGTGATGTCAGACTTCATTAGAAATATCTGCTATTCGCAATGAAAAATAATAAATAAACATTAAGTTGGTGATATTAATACATAGAACTATTGAATATTCACATCACTAATTAATGATTTTTGTGGCCGGTGCTGATATTTGATATACACTAGCCAATATTAGAGGCTTAGGAGTTGTATAAGAAGATGGATACCACTCTACTGTTTGTACAGTTAATATTAAGCTGGAACTAACAGCCAGTTAACTTAGCTTAGCTAACCTAAGATTTTTACTCTCTTATACTTGTGTAATGAGATGTTATGATAAATAACCTTGAATCTGACAAAAACCATAAAAACAACATGTTGTGGTTTTACAGGAGGTTACATGCTGGACTGTTTCTTGGCACAGTAACTGATACCTTGTACGTTACTTATGGACAGAGCCAGGCTAGCTGTTTTACTGTTGTCAGTCTTTATGCTAAGCTAAGCTAACCAGCCGCTAGCTCCAGCTACAAAATTACCCGACACACACACAGAGTGCTTTTGATGAGAGTATTTCCTGAAATTTCAAAGTATTCCTTCAAATTTGAGTTTTAAGGAATTGTGGACAAGATATGAACTGCGCGTGACGTTTTACAGTTCAAAAATACGGTAGCCTTGTCAGTGCTCCCTGGTGGACAAAGTATGTAATCGCAACATATTTCTAAATTATCTCCAACATACCTTTGGTATTACTGTTCTGAACTTTCTTGTTACTTATTGGCCAACATGTACACCAACACCAAAATATCTGATATGAGCTAAAATTGATTGATAATATCATTTTGCGAATTAATGGGTAAAGCTCTGCCACTGACAGTATTTTTAATTAACTGATTAATTGTCTGGTGTGTAAAAACTAGTTGAAGAATTCCAGATGACATCTTCAAATAAATCCCAAAATACAAATGATATAAAAAGCAGAAAATCTTCTCATTTGAGAAGCTGGAACGAGCATTGATATTAAATGACTAAAAAGATGTCTGGTTATCAAAATTGTCAGTCACATAGTCAATGAACCAACTTCTCATTTAATCACAATTTGAATTCAGTGATTAAATGAGAAATAGAGAGGAAACTGCAAAGACATTGATGTCATAAATCCTTTTTTTGTGCAGGTCCTGATAACAACATGTCAGCTTCTGTATCTGCTTATGTAGAGGAACCTTGTAGTTATCAAAAAAGACACCAACTCTAAACTACATGAAGCAAAATGTACGTGTAAAGATATTTAATAATAAATAAAGATATTTTCCATCAGATGCTTCAGTCCCTGCTGCTTCCCGGTCACGTCAGGCTGAGATCTCAGCTGGACGAGGTGCTGGACATGGATCTGATCCAGCAGGAGGTCAATCACGGAGCTCTGGACCTCCACAGACTGGCAGGATACGTCATCAACACCATGGCGTCTTTATGTGCACCTGTGCGTGACCCAGAGGTCAGAGCTCTGAGGGACCTCAGGGACCCTGTGGAGCTCCTGAGGTGAGGCTTGTGCCTGATGTGGAATAAATAAACTCATGTATTCATCACTGTTTGCTGCAGTTAACACAAGTCCAGACTCTCCATCCAACTGTATCTCCATACATAATATCATTGCTATTATAACAAGTCTAATATATATATATACACATTTGCTTTTTTGACTTTCATTCACATCACATCTCAGTGCCTTTTAGGACAGTTTTCATTGTGCAGTTTTAATGTATTTATTTCTAAATCTACCACAGGTTAAATATATTTTTAGTCAATGTACCAAGAGCAGAAGACATTATTGACATTTAGTATGCCAGTTTGTCTTCAGATATGTCCACTTTTACATTTATACTTCCAGTTACTTCCATTCAAAACTAAAGGTGACAAAAGGTGCTTTTGCTATTGTTGCTCCTTGACTCTGGAACATCCACAAAAACACAGAGAAGCTAAATAAGAGCAAATCTTATAAAAGCATCTTAAAATTAATTTGTTTTCTTTTGGCTTTTTTGTTTGATACACTTTATTCTGTGGTTGATGTACTTTTTTTTATATCCTCCCTCTCTCTCTGTCCTTTTCTTCCTCCTGTCAAGCACTTCTTGTGCTCTGAAATGTCCTATATAAATAAAGTTTGCTTGCAATAGTAGTATTTTTTTGCTAAAGCATTCCAAAAGCTCTCTAACCCAAAAGTAATCCACTCCTTGCTCTTTTCTCAGGGAGATCTTTCGCGTCTTGGGGCTCATGAAGACCGACATGGTCAACTTCACCATCCAGAGTTTGAGGCCTCACCTCTTGCAGCAGGCTGTGCAGTATGAAAGGGCCAAATTCCAGCAGATTCTGGACAAGCAGCCAGGTGAGGAAGGATTTCAATACGTAACTCGACTGTTACAGCAGGAGAGATGAATGATAAAGGTGACTTTGTGACTTGTAGGATTTATGGTCATTGGATATTTCAGTCTTTCAATTAAACAAATTTTGACCCTCCTCTTCCTAAAGCTGTCATTTTTTGAATCTGATTGGTTGAGGAGCTGGATGGCCAATCAGTGAACTCTGGCTGTTCGGCTCAGATATTCCATCTAAACACATCTGGCTAATCAGAGTCACTGGCAAAGTGATAGAGCCCTTCCTGTTGAGATAGTCATGTTAGCTGGGGTACTAATTATCCTTTAGTCATATTTTACAAAATAACGATTCTGTCCTCAAAATATATATTTTATTAATGACTTAATTAAGTTTAATGCATTAATCTTTTGGTCTGTAAAATGTCAGAAAAAAGTAAAAAAATGTCCGTCTCAAGTTTCTAGAGCCTGAAGTGAAATCTTCAAATTAAAAAAAAAAAAAAAAAAGACTATAAAGACTATAAAAAACAGCCAATATTCACATTTTAGAAGCTTAAACCAAATACTTTTAGGCATTTATGTTTAAAAATGACTTAATTATTAATCAGTTATCAAAATAGCTGTCCAATTACTTTTCTGTCAATCAACTAATCGCTTAATTGACTGATTGTTTCAGCTCTAAGTAGAACAGTATTCTATATTTTCCCATAATACCAGCAGTATTTAAGTTTGATAGCAATGTCAGAAGTTTTTTCAAAAGATAACATGTATATTCAGTATCTATCTCTTTATTTTTTTATCAAAATATCTTTTGAACTCTCTCATAATTCAGTTATATTGCAGTTTATCTTAATCTTGTTGATCGTGGTTTTTTAATGTACACGACTTTCTCATTATGTTATTGGCTCTTTTTCTTCAGCCTCTCTGGACAACACCACAGCTTGGCTCCAGGCGGCAGAGTCAGAGGAGGCGTCGGCCATCAGCGCTCGCTCTGAGTCTCTCGGTCCTGACAGCAGAGGTCCTGTCAGTGCCACCGCCGTCCTCAACCGGGCCTACATGCGTCTGCTACACTGGGACCCGCAAGACCAGAAATATCCCGAGGTCAGCTGCAGCCTGCAAAATTACATCACACTATGCCTTTCATTTGAGCCATATTTTATTGATTATGAGGGAATATTCAGTCTCCCTACACACTCCTCCTCACACTGCTGCCTGTTAAAGCGTGTGACAACACGTTAGAGCTCATGTAGCGTTACAGAACATCCACCGCAGCGGTTTGCATCCACAACCAGAACGTTGTAATCTACATATTGATTTTATTTAGATATTTTAAAAAAGATGTGGGTAACCATATGACATGTGACCCTGACCTGACCTCCGCATACAGACCGTGCTAATGGACCGCACCCGCCTGGACGCTCTGGGTCGGCGGCTCGAGATGTTGGTCCTGGAGGCGTCGGTGCTGCTCCTGACCAAAGCTCAGTGTGGGGGCGCCGTTTTCTCCCTGCAGGGGTTTGTAGGTAAACTCAGGCAGTCCGTCACTGCCCTGCTGGAGGGCAGTCACACCAGGTAAGAGGAGGATGTGGTGATGCATGTACTGGCTGTCATGGGGAACAGGTATTGTATAAGGAGGAAACCAATGGGGGTGACAGGCAGCAACTAGCTTGTCAGAACGGATCCAGCTAACCTCATTCTTTCTGTTCAAGAGAAGCATCGTCATGATTAGAGGATAAATGTGAAACAGCAGCTTGTGATGTTCACAGCCTGTTCACACTGTGGTCCGAGCTGCAATAAAATGCGGCACAGGCTGTTTCTCTCTTAATCACTTTATTAAAACGTAATTTTATTTAATCTAAACGCCTTTTGAAAGAACTAGATGTTATTAAAGACCCCTATTTACCGGGGAGTCCCAAGACCCTTTGCTCCTTATAAATGGACAGATTCATAAGCCTGTGACCTATTACACATCTAATGAAGCCTGCAGGTAATTTGCCTCATGCTGCTGTCTGGTGCTACAGGGAAGCCGACCTGAAGGGGGCGCTGCTGGGTCTCGGGGAGACAGTACTGCAGCAAGTGACCGAAGCTGTGAACGACCAGGGAGGAGCAGCGATGCCTCAGGAGAGCCAAGATCTGCTGAGAGGACAAATATCTGACCTGTGGAAGCACAACAACCCTGTTCGCACACTCATAGGTCAGCCATGAATTAACTGAAGCACGACGGGGCTGCAATTTACAATTATTTTAATTGTCAATTCAATATTTTTTTGATTAATTGATTCATTGTTTTTTTTGTAGAATGCCTGAAAATAATTAGAAATGCCCACCACAGTTCCCCCAGAGACTATATTAACCTCAAAATCTTTAGTTTGCTGTCATACAAGACATCTTGACATTTTAGAAGCTGGAAGCAGAGAATGTTTGATATTTTTTGCTTGAGAAATTACTAAAATGATTAGTCGATTATCAAAATAGTTGCAGATTAATTTCCTGGAAACTGAATAATTCCAATAACGTCATGTTGTTGGTTGTCATGTTTTCACTTCATTTAAGGTGTGGTTTAGAAAATTCTGACATTTTAAGGCTGATAAATCTGTTCAAAGCTTATTGAAAATATTAGTTTAAGACAGAGTTGTATATTTTAGTACCATTTTCACTCCACAGGAAAAAAAAACATATAATAGAGCTGCAACTAATCCTTTTCATTATAGATTCTTCCACTGATTATTTCCTTGATTAACCAATGAATCATTTGTTTATAAAATGTCAGAAATGACTGAAAAATACCTATTACAGTTTCCTAGAGCCCGAGGCGGTGTCTTATTCGGTTTACTATCATATCAGAGAGAAAAGCTGCACATCTGAGAAGTGAAAGTGAATCAAATGATTAAATTATTCTCCAAACGGTTGCAGATAAATCATCTTAACGACCAATTGTTTTAGCTCCAGCACCGGCAGGGGAAGTACTACATATGAGATTTAAGTTTCCATGTATTTATTGTCGGAAACTGTTGTTATGGTAACAGTTTTCACTTCATTTAAGGATTGGTTTAGACAATTCTGACCTTTCAGGCTGATAAAACAAACCTTTCAAGTCTTATTAGAAATACATTTTGATTAAAACAGGATTGTATTTTTAGTTGACAGTTTGGAGATGAAACATTTTTTTACTCAACAGGAGGAACATTCCTTTTAATGTCATTTAGTTCAGGTTATTTTTGTCCACATGGATGTTTTTAAACTTGAATGTGTCCTGCTGCAAAGCTGACTGCTCTCTCTCTCTGTCTTCCTCCACCCCCTCACTCGATCAAACATAGGAGAAAGGGTACAGGGCTTCCTCCAGGCCACGCTGGAGGGCGGCCCCGCTAAAAGGAGTCCAGAGCTGCCCGCTGCCCTCAGGCTAGTGAGTGCTGAGCTAGCTGAGCTGGGGACGGCCTTTGGGCGAATCGCCCACTTCAATCGAACGGTCTTTGGCCCCTTCTACGCACCCATCCTCAGGAAACTGCTCTTCTCACCAGGAGAGGCCGAGACCGGGGAGGACTCGCGCTAAGCTGAGGGCGACCCATACGACCATTAATGACCTTAATATGAGCCGCCGTCTCGCATTGTAGATATATAGTTTTAGAGTGTAAATACAGTGAGTGAGAATGTTCAAGGAGAGCTCGGTAGTGAGATGTCAGACCCAAAATATAAAACTATTTGCCTTAAAAAAGGAAGCTAAATTAGGGACTGACGTAAGAGCATCTTTCTGTTGGTCCTGTTGTTTTTTTGAAGAGACATTTATATTCTCTGGAAAAAAGGAATTTTGTTTTCTATGATTATATTTTGTTAGATGTTTAAAAAGAAAAGTCTGAATCAAAGCATGAGGCAGGAACAGAATTATTATTCTTAACCACACATTTGAGTGCAGAAAACATTAAGAAAACCTGATGGATTGTGTGACAGAAATGAGTAATAGCTTTCACCTTGATAAGAGTAACTAATAGTTTGTGTAGCGTGTTGATGAGGAAATTCTGTATGAGTCATATTTTAGTCATTGCAAGAGACTGATTGTGACTCAGAAATGTTTGTGAAATTATCAGATGCTTGGAAAAAAGCCTCAGTTGGTTTTCACTCTCAAGACAAAACACCCTCAGGAAAAACACAAAGTACCAAAGAAAATATGCTAACAGTCTGTAAATAACACTGAAGTTTTAATATGTGGCTGGTTTATGTTTATGTTGATAGATGTGTATATGAAACTCTTTCAAAGATTATGTATAATTTACCAAAGATAGTGTGCACTTTTTTTAAACTTTTAAAAAATATTATTTTTTCCTTGCACCTTTAATCACAAACCAAAATTATACTCAGTGTTTCCCCTACAGCAGTTGTAGTGGTTTTAGTGGTTGCGGGGCTTATTTTGTAAATAAGATACATACCCAATTGATTAATTAAAAATGGGCATTCAAACAAAACAAATGAAAATACAGAATTTCTGTAACAAATCGTTGTTCACCTTGTTGAATTTAAAGCAGCATTCGGTGAAAATCTTTACTGAATAGATTTATAACTAAGCTAAACACAAAAGCAAGTTTCAAGGTCAAACTAAAAGCTTCAGATTACTCTTTAAAAAACTGTATTTTTTTTTTTTTTTTTTTTTACAAGGAGTAATGGTTCAGATAACTCATTTGTTTTGCATTACAAGCTATATTATTGAAACTTAAAGAGAATCTTGAATCCAGAAACAGTTTCCAGTGTATGAAAAATTACTACACAGCTGCGATTCAAGCGCCGTAGCCAACGGCAAACAACTGTTAATGGAGCCTGTGATGCGAGCACAGCAGAAGATTTCTGATGATTATATGCATTTTTCCTACAGTTTCCTTTCTTTTTCTGTACACTATGGAAATTATTTATCAGACTCTCTTATTTATGTCATTTATTTATATTGTGTAATCCATTACAGTGTCAAGTCTATACGACTTTATATACATTTTTGTAAGTGTTACATTATCATTGTGGGGTAACGCAGTTTAACACCTTTTTTTATCAATTTTTGGAACAGTCTGCACTGCATCACTTCACAAAAATAATGTAACTTTGACAAAAAAATAATGCAGACTCGACTTTTGCTGTGATGGATTACACAACTCGAGAAAGTTCAGAGAGTCAGCTAACATATTTTCATATTGTGCACAAATAAATACACACCAATGGATACCTGAAATTTTGATAAATGTTAAAATACATAAAACTTTCAAAAGATTTGCAGAATGGTGAGCGGTGATTAGAAATATAAATGATTACGTCCTTTAACTTCAACTAATTTTGATACAACTCTTGCAGAAATTAGTGGTCATTTAATGGTTCCAGGTTTTGCCTTTCATGTCATTTATGCCTTCCATATCATGACATTAGAGCGACACAGCTGAACTTCATCTGAAAGATAAATGTCTGTCAACCTTTGAAAAACCCAGAAGGTTTTTTTTGATAAAACTTACCAAATATGCATCATAAAAAATAAAAAAAAAGATTTTCTTTTACCGGTTTACTAAGTTGCAACTCTATGTCCTGATCAGAGATAGCCAGAAATTCCATATCTCTTTACTTGTTTGGTATGGGCACAAGAAAAATACAAATGTGTTATTGTGTATGAAAATATAATAAAATATATATTTACACTAATATTAACAAATATAACTAATAACAAGAATTTGGTTCAAGTCATACAAATCAAGGAAATGTAGTTGCAACTTGGGAAACAGGTTGGAAATCCTTTTTTTTTAAAAAATCAAGTAACAAACTAAGATGTTTTTATCGAGATGGAAATATGCTGAAAATACCTTCAGCTATTGTTAAATGACCTTCTTGGTTTTATGAAAGATTGTGAGGTATTAACCTTTAAAAAAAAAAACAACCAGATGTTTAGCTGTGTGACTTGAATGTAATTATAACATCAGAGGCACAAACTGGTTTTAGTCGTTTGGATGAGATCAGTAGATTCGACGCCCACTAGTCTACCGCAGGGGAAACACTGATAGTATAATTGTACAGTAATTACCATGTTGTTATAATTGTCACTTTAAATTTTTAAACAGTTGATTTAATGTTTCTTTTTGTCTTTTATTACTCAACCATAAAAAAAATCAATACTGACAACAGACTTGAGAGGGATTCTTTTGTCATTGTATTATTTAATTTCATTAATATAATATTGCTTTGAAATTTGAAACAGTATCACATTTTCATTGACAAACCATACTCTGTCCACAAACATGGGCAAAGCATTGTATGCTGGTACAGTTTTTTTTTTTTTTTTTTCTCTACATTTTGTTACATTTCTGTTTACCCTTAATAACTCCCACAGTTACTATCTCCAATAGACCTGAATCAATAGAAATGCTCATTAATGGTCTATATCATTAATGGTCTACAGTGCTCTAAACATTACAGTACCTACATGACAAGATCAGAAAGTCACATGGAGGCCAGGAAATAGACTTGACCTTTCTGACTGACCTTTCTCAAGACAGGAGTGATAAACAGGTCCTGTTTAGCCAGTGATATGGGACAACAGGTTACCTTTCGTCCGTGTGTTGGGATTCATATCAGGGGCAGTGGAGGAGCAGGGGATATACAGAGTGAGATCTAAATGTCAGCGCTGGTTGGCCCTGCACGTTTGCGAAAAGGCTTACCTCTCATTTTCTCTCTCTATCTCTTTTCCACTGATCTGCCCACTAACTCAACACACGCACACACGCTCACATCGGCTGCTCCCCTTCAACTCACAGCTTGGTATCCGGAAACTTGAACGCTGGGGTGAGCTACACAAGGAAAACACCAATGTTAAAAGACCGGTACATGCACAGCCATATCATGCCACCAAAACTTGCTTTAAATAGCTGCTGCTCATTAAAATGTAATGCTTTTATATTATGCATCCATACTAGAGCAGGTTGTCTTGGTGACACACAAAATGGAAGATACATACGTGACAAAATGTTGGGAGGAATGACGACAATGGAAACGTGGAGGGATGAAGATGAATCGCTGTATTGGTGGTGTAACAAAGAGAGGGAACATAAAAAGCAAATGGCAGATGAGTGAGAAGAGACGAGACACTGCTACAGTACATACAAAGACTGCTCAGGCCAAGTGCATCAAAGGGTACAAAACACAAAAACACTGCCAACATGCATCAGTCAGTGGAAGCTAACAGTTAACAGTCAGAACAGAGTGGCAATGACACAGCCACGGTACCGCACACAGACCGGTTACATCTTAACAGACAGTCTCCAGACAAACCGTCTTTTCTGGAGAGGAGCTCAATACCTCACTTCTCCTGCAGCACACAGAAACAAGGACAGTGGCCAGTGATGTAACAGTCCAAACTCCCATGAGGACAGACAGAGAGAAACAAGGCATACAGCACGCACAGCAGGTAGTGCACACAGGGGAGAACCCACAGATATGTGTCGACTCCACAACGAGCAATTTTTGAGTCACAGTGCAGGAAGAAAAATTCTTTAAAAATAAATAAATTTAAAAAAAAAAAAAAAAAATGGTGTCACGTTCTCAGCATAGCAAATCCATTAGCATCAACACGACACCAGAACAACATTTAGATTTGGCTCTTTTAATGTGGTGGAATTAAATCTTCCCGCTGCCATTTCTTCTCTAGTGACATACTTTGCGTGTACTGCACCTAATTCTAAATTGGTGTGAAACAGCACGGATACCAACCCATGTAATCATGATAATAGGATGCTATGTTGGGAAATGTGCGCCAAATTGTGCTTAGGGGCTCATTAATATACTAGAGTCGAATGAAATCGTGTTGAGGATGTTTTGTTTAGATTACCAAAAATTGTGAAATGTGGAACCAATGTCAGTACACTCGATTTAGTGGCATTCTCTCTTTTTTTTTTGTTTTTTTTCCTTTTTTTTTTGCTTCTGGTTGTATCAATGTCGAGATCCTTCATGATCCCATCTTAATCATTTTGTCCCAAAATATTTCAGTCAGCCCCAGTCTATCAAAAAGTATCACAAATGTCCTATTTTGCACCGTAAGAAAAAGAAAAAGGTATTCAAAGGGATAGTGCCATCTTTTAAACACAGTGTTTGTTTTTTTTGTTTTTTTTAATTGACAAGAAGAAGATGCTGTGATTTGCAGTCTCTCGGTGCTACCATGAATGCTGAGAGGCACAGGGCAGTACAAGGCCAGAGCAAAGACTCTCATCTGGACAAAACTGTACCATCATAAGAACACGTCATCCCAGCCTACGTTTCTCAGTCTCAATTCAATACACCAGGAAATCAGAAGTGTTGTCTTTTGGTCTTTTTAGAAGCAAAAGGGGGGGGGGGGGGGGGGGCGTGCAGTTGTCGGGTGGTGTTCAGGGAGGTCGGGGCGGGAGGGGGGGAGGTGTAAGGGGCTTCGTTGATTATAGATAACCGAAATGGAGTAAGGCTGTTGTCCTCGGTAAAGTGTAGGAAAAGTTGTGTCCCCCTGTGTGTGCGTGTGTGTGTGTGTGTGTGTGTGTGCATGTGTTTGTCTGTGTGTATCCGGGGGGGGACGGGGGGGGGGACGAGGGTTTCAGTTCTTGGTCCGTTTGAGTTCAGACATCAGCGACAGATTCATGACCAATCCATCGTGGTGTTGGATGGATATGAGTATTGTACAAATGCGTAGAAAAAAAGATTGTTTGCTGCATGTTGCTGTTTTGTCTTTCATTGATTAATTGTCCGTCTTGCATCCCATGCTAGCAAAAGCAGCCTCCTCATAGTGCCTCACAGTGGAAGATGCCTGGTAAGACAGGACAGGCTACAGATGGAGAAAGAAAAAAAATAATAACTGTCTTGAGGCAAAACAACCAAACAATCAAATCATTCAGTAAAATAAAAATGTTTTAAATCATGGTAAAACAAAAAAAAACTTAAATGCTAAATATACTTTCATTTAACAGATTTAGAATCTGTTTTATATCAAAAGGGCTTGTTGACAGTGTAAAACACTGGCCCCCGTAATTCAGTATCAACTTTAAACTTGGATGTCTTGAAACAGAACAAAATGAAAACTGAACATGCTTGTTTTGCCTGTGAAGAATCAATTTCTTTTTTTTTTTTTTAAAATGGCCTGAAAGAGGAAGAATAATAAAGATGCAACCTCTGGGAGTTATCAGGGGGTTGGAGGCAGATGCAAGTTGTCAGGAAGAGGAGGATGAGGAGGAAGAGGCAGTTTGGTTGAGAGAGCAGGGCCACTGTAAAATGTGTGTCCAGGATCATCCGTTCCAGGGCTCCGTCATTGGCTGCAGCAGCAACAGGCGAGGGAGGCTGCCAGGGGTTGTTGGGGAGGCACGGGAGAGCCGCAGGAGTGTTTGTCATGGCGGGTGGGAGGTTGGTGTGGGTCACTGGGCAGGGCAAAGGAGGGGTGCAGGAAGTAGGCAGCCCTGAGGGATGCTATACCATCACAGTGAGAAGGCACGGGGCTCGCATGTTTATATATGTGTGTGTGTGTGTGTGTGTGTGAGAGAGAGAATGGAGAACCGGATGCAATGGGGAGAGGGAAGTACGAGGGGGTGCAGAGGGGCAGCTGTGGGGATCCGGCCTCAGAATATGGTGGTCTCGTACTTGGTGCTGACGGGGCGCCTGTTGGAGTCCCGCTGATCCAAGAGCCAGGTGGTGCTGCCCAGGGACTGCATGTCTGCGTCCATCTCCAGGGGGTCGATCTGCCGGGGGGAGGGAGGGAGGAGGGACGAGAGGAGGACGTGAGACGGGTGGCAGTGAAGGCCACTGCGCCACACTGACAAGTCCTCAGCTCACACATGTGCATGTGGATTAGAGGTACAGTCCAGTGATCATGTTATAATCACAGACACTCAGGGCTCAATCCACAACATGGATGATGTCTGACAGAAAATACACTCAGCCTGACGCTCTGTAAGCCGCAGCAATAAACCAAAGCTACAACCCTCTGGGAGTTAAAAAAATATACTGATTAGTAGTTCAAAAAAGCAACATGTTGCTCTACACCAGTGGCTTTTGTCATAACATAAGCAGTCAAGACATACAGTTGCTGATTAATTTACTTAAAGCTACAATTTGAAATGGAGGTAGGCATTAGAAACAATTTAAATTCCCTGCTTATGGATGACATCTTCAGTTCAACTTGTCTTAAAAAGATAGATATAAACAATTAAGAAAGGTTAAAACCATCCAACAGAGACCACTCCAACCATCTTGTTTATGAGCGCTATAGAATAAACCCTTACTGGCACAATTAAGCCAACAGTCCTCATATAGAGAAGCTAAATCACATCAAGAAACTCTCTCTTCCCTGAATGTGTTTAACAACAGAACTTGAACTAATTGCATCTTAGATCCTAAAATGTAAGATGAAGATGAGAGATGGGAAAGTAAAGGGATGAGGAGAACGTTTATGGTTGAAATATTAGGAGCACGAAACAAAGAGAAAAAGTGCACTGTGGCACCCCAACAACAAGAAAAGGTAAGAGGGGAGGGGTGTGGTGTGGTGTGTAAGCAGATGTGTGATGATTAAGGGTTAAATAGAGGAAAGGAAAGAGAAGGACCTGGACTCCAGGGCTAACAGAGTGCAACGGGAGGAAGGAAGGACGGTGGGTAGTACACGTGTGACAGTGACAGCAGCGGCATTCGAGCAGAGGGGCACCCTGGGAGGCAGGAGGACCAAGAAGACAAGAACAAAGACATGTTAAAAAAAGGACAGAAAAGAGGGACAGAGCATTTAAATGCACCGAGTGGACAATGAAGAAATCCAGTAGCAGCAGTTTATCACCTGTTTAGAGTTGAAGAAGGCAAATTATTAACAAAATTTCTTCCACTTCTCGTGTTCTTGTAATTGACCATTGGCTAAACCACTCCCACATACAGCAATTGTCCAGTCATAGCTTAGCAACTGAAATTAAGCACAGCAGGCCTGTCAAGCTTTGCATTTCTTCACATGGTGAAGCAGTGTGCACAGGGATGTAGTAAGAAATGATGGGGATTTGGAGGATGGTATGCTTTAGTCTTTCAAAAATCCAGAATACGAGAGCAAAACTGATTAAATAGTGTCTTTAATTGCTCTAACATTAGCTGCAAATGTTGGCATGCCCAGCTAACTGGCTTGTTACCTACAGTAGTAACCAAAGCTAATTAGCTAATAAAGTTTTGTGGGGTTACAGATTACTTTTTTAAAAGCCTGTGCACAATAGTACATCCGATGTGAAGTATCTCCACACTGTGTGGGAGCCGGTCATAGACGGATATCAGAATTTAGGCTAAAGTCAGCAGCTCTATCCTGCTCTGTATTGGAGTTGGGGAAGTTTACACTGCAGCAAACACCAGCCAACTTTACCCGAGACAGCCAGACACATTGGTTACTCCTCATTATAACAACCTTTTCTCTCATCATGCTACAAGTGAAAATGTGAACATGTAAATAACAGGGTTATGTTAGGTAACAGTTCTACGTCTTATGTCATACTTATAATAAGAGGACTAACTAGCTCCTCACTGCCAAACAAGAAATATGCAGTTTCTTTATTAACATGGATCATTAGCTGGTGACGGTGCTAACTGGGACATGTAGCTTTATCCTCAGACTTTTAGCACAATATCATGTATGCAGCCATCAAGTGTATATTTAAGACCCCTTTTACAGGGTATTTATTTTAAAATGAGTCAGCTTTAAACATTGGCTGTAAACAGAGTTTTCAACCAACTCAAGGAGCTAACGTTAATTAGCTAGCTAGCTACCACTGATAAAATCTGTCACTGATAGAATAGGAAAAAAAACGCATGCTAGAAATGGGAGGCTGCTTTCGTCTTCCTCTGTCTGAAATCAAGGACCTGTTGTTTCAGAAATTACAAATAATTTTGAGTGGTTAATCTACGAACGTTATTATTTTAATGGAAAGCTTGATAGGCAAAGGTAACTAAAGGGGACAGGGCTTAGCAAACAGTCAATTTTTTGTTGGAGAAAACTTACAAAAAGTGTCACAGTTCTTGTTTAAACCAACTAAATTTGGTTGCATTCACATCGCAATAAAAAGCATCAAAGCAAATTGCAGCAGATAGGAGTCTCCCGCCTTCTCATCTCAAACTTAAACAACCAGCCAGGCTCATTATGCAGCTCTGTGATTACTCCATATATTATCTTTACAGGCAGGTAGTAAAACAAAGTGATTTGTGTCTCTGCATAAGCATGTGGTCCAGTAGTGTGCGTGCTCTCAGCTGTGCAGCTCTCTCAGGTGACAGTGATCACTGAGTGCTCAATGCAGCCTGAGAGGTCAATGCATCAAAGCGTAGCTCAACGTATACGCAAACATTTACGCAACACACTAAATCAGTAGCGAGGAAGAGGTGGATGGGTCCAACCAGAGGGGAAATGAGCCCCCAGAAAAGTCCCAGAGGAAATTATATGTTCGCCTGTAAGCAACAAATAAAACTCTTCATTCATCATGTTTCACATATGCACAAAAAGAAAATCTTTGCTGATCTGAGTGACTCACAGCGTTGGGGGGTGGGGGGGGGGGGTGGGCGTGATGAAATTGGTAGCAAAGTAATGACTCATCACTTTCTACCACACAGACAGCAAATCTTCCTTTGTAGGTGGCCCAATGGGGGATTCAGTCGCAGGGAAAAAGTCGGTCATGAGGTCTGTGTACCTTTTCTGAATTATGATTGCACAATGATGTGTTTCTGCTCTCTTTCCATTTAACAAGTAGAGCAAATTTAATGCTCATGGACACGCTCACATTCACACAAAAATTCACATCTGATTTAGGGTTTGTAGGGTGGTACTCACTGCTGATCTCCGCATGCTGCTCCATGACTGAGATACAGGACGGCTGGTTTTGGTCTCTATGACCTCTGAACCCAGAGATGAAGGTGGGACATAGTGTCTCGCCCTAGTCTGGATCGCCATCTGATAAGCCACCTCAAACGCCTGTCCCAGTGTCAGGATGATCTCGTAGGTCTGTGTCTGTGTGAATGAAAAAAAAAAAAATGTTAAGTGTGTTTAAAACAGTAAGACACAAAACAACTTCCTCATAGCGGTTGTCTTTTGATTTTACTGAATTTATATTAAAGACATACAGTAGACTACACACATTTTTTTTTCCAATACTGGTTTTACAATTGTGTTGTGAAAAGATTTAACAAAGTGCTGTAGCTTGGTCTATATAAACCAATGGTACACATACTTTATCTTGACTTCTAAAATGGTTACAATATTCTTTTATAATTACCATTTTTTCATTGGGCTTGTTTTTCTACAATTTGTTGTTGTGAATCACACATAAAAACATTGTGCAGCACACAAAAGCAGTGCTCCTCACATTGTTAGGATAATTACTTAGTGTAATTATCCGCTGGCTCGTGGTTGAATATCATGCTCATTTTCACTGAAAAGCAAAGGCCAATTTTGAACATAGTGCACATAAAGCGGTTGTGTTGAATATAAACAAACATGTTTTGGGAGCGCCCCTGTAGCCAAATGGTTGCTGCGCATGCCACATAACTGCAACATCCCTGGTTTGATTCCAGCCATGGACCTTCGCTCCATGTCATACACATCTCTCTGACCTTGTTGACTGCCTTTTCCTGTTTCTTCACTAGTCACTGTCAAATAAAGGCAAAAATGCCAACCAAAAAAAAAAATCTAAAAAAAGAAAACTGTGTTTTGGCCTGAAAACTTTGATCATTACAGTTGAGTTTGAGCTATTTCCCTGCAGTTAACTGACACTCCACAGTGGTCCATCTGCCAGGGATAAAAGATTGTTGTCGACCTTTACAGAAACTGAGACACAAATTACAACATAATCTCTGTCTATACATGGAAATGCCATGCATAGCGGGAGAGAGCTTCAATCAAGCCATTCAATGAGCCAATCACGGAAAATAATGTCCATTGGATGCTGCATGCAGTTTTAACTGTGGGATACTTGGTATCCCACAAAGGACACTGTTTTCTCTACATTTTTCTCTGGTGAATTAACAAAAAGCTAAAGTTTAAAGAATTATAAAGGTTTAAAGGTTTCCTCAATGGACTGTATGGCTGTTTATACTATTACAGTTATACTGTGTACTGCATCTAGAGAGATGAACCATATTTCTATTAAACCAAGCGAAAGACTGAATACACTCTTTAAACTAACTTTTTTATTTTTAAGAACAAGACAGTACTCACCACTTCCACAGTGCTGAAGACATGACAGAAATGGTGGCCACTCTTCAGATCCTTGGTGATGTAAGCAAAAGTGCAGAGGTCATCTGGGTCTTGGGCAGCACATGAGATATTCCTTATCTCGTGCTCTGCGACTATGGTCTAATGGTAGGAGAGAGACAGGAAGGACGTGAGTGCTAACTGGAAGCCAACCACTAATGGAGACGGAGACAATCAACTGGAATGTTTGGGTTGGACAGATCGATAAAGAGACAAACAGAGAGAGATACACCAAAATACTTTCCCATTACCTTTGTGGCTGCATCAATGAACTTGACCCCTCTGTAGGTAATGGACAGTATGACAACTGGACCCTTTCTTGAATCCTTTGATTTCTGCAATGAACAAGGGTAAAAAGAGTGAAAGGCAAATGCATTTAGTATGACAAAACACAATAGTTCATGCATTATAAATGGCATAACAGAAATATGAATGCCCTAGATTGTACCCAGACTGGGAAAAGTAATTGTGAGACAGGTTTTTCCTCTATAACAAGTTTAATGTCCAACATTATTAATGTTTATTTACTGGAATAAATAAATTTTGACGATCAATAAAACCCTTTTCAGTTGTTTTTCAAAAAAAATAATCTTAAAGGGGACATGCGTTTTGTGATTTTCTGTCATTTATATACTGTTATAATTTCAGATATCTGTGTTAAACATGGTCAAAGTTCCAAAACTGGTGAACATTTGTAAAACTGCCGCCTTCAAGGGCGGGCTTCAGCCAGGGCTTCAGCCTGCTTCGTAAGTTACCTCTTATTCACCATAAAACTGATGTTAGATCGCTCACGCATGACCACAAATGGCCGTCCATTCTGAAGCCATTGTTGCCAAGGTTGTTCCACGACTTGTTCGTGATGGCCATTCTCATACTTCAGATCAGATTCAAACATGTATGGATGTATTTGAGAAGTTTATATTTCGAGTAAAGAACAGGAAAAAGAAGTCAAATCCGACTACTATTGCAGCTTCCAGTTTTTTGAACTGTAAATCATGCAAAGATATTTCAGTAGAACCCCAGAATAAAAAAAATATAGACCTGGAAAAGTGCATGATATGTCCCCTTTAGAGCTTTTCAGTAATATTTACCCTAATTTTAGCGCAGGCATCTTGTGTGGACTCAATCCCTCGTAGATCCCTGATTATCATTGATCCTAGGTACTAGGAAAAACAATCAAAATACACCAGGGTTGGGTCAATTTCAACATGGGTGCTGACACACTGCAAATCATCTATATCATCAGGATAGAGACCCTGGTCAGTCTATTTCATGGGAAACAGTAGGCATGCTTAATATTTTCTTTACAGTGTATCATTCTTTACAGCGTTGTATATAAACTGCATCCATGTTGACGATAGTAAAAGTGACTTACAGTCGCCTCGTACCCGCAGGAGTCCAGGATGAGTTTCTCAGGCTGGTGATGCCAGGCGGACACCGTGGCGTAGGTAGCAGAGTGGCTTGGTGGCCGGAGATTTAAACGAGACTCTTTGTGTCGTTCACTCTGTCTGTCCTGCAGAGATGCAAAATAACTGGTTGGTGAACGCAGTAAAAAGAGAATACACAACTAACACCAGTGACATGAAACATATCAAATTCTTCTGTGAGGCAGTGGAAAGCCTCTGATGTCTTTGTGTCAGGGCCCTGTTTTTCACAGAGCCACATCTCAGTCAGTATACAAAATGAAATGTGATGGTACACTGTGTATTGTGCATCGTACTAGAGCTGAAAAGCAGACTCGTGGCCACACTGACTCCAAGTATAAATCTGTGTATCTTGGTCAAGGTGATGAGGTGGAAGACATCTGACTGCTGTACATTAGTTTGAAGGCAAGGGAAGTCTGCTTGGTCAGCACTTCAATAGAAGTCCTTTTTGATCTGCTGTTAGGCTTATAAATATTCATGCACTGGGTTGGGCCTTTAGGTTAATGTGCACTGTGCTCAGCTCTTCCATAAATCACTTGTCAGAGTAAAATATACCAATCACAATAACCCACTAAGCATTTGGGAAAATGATAAATATTGATTTTACATATCATGAACCCTGAGTACTGCAGTCGTGCAACATTTCACCTTTTTTGTGGTCGCTCCTCACCATTTTCTCTTTGGCCTCAGTGAGTCAACCAACCAGGCATGCTTGACTTGTTTGTGTATGAGCCGTAGTTTGACCTTTAGCAAATGGTAAAACTTGATCGGCGAGTTATTCTTAGTTCATTCTCTTATGGAGGAGCCAAAGAAATTCAGCGAATCATGACAGTGATTGGAGGTGTTGCATCAGATTTTTAGTTATTAAAATATTTCTAAAATTTCGAGCTACTCTGAAGACAAATGATCTTTCTTGATCTCACTAGCTGAGTTACAATTCAATTCATTAAAGACTGCAGCGCTTCCAGTAAAAGTTAGGTAAAAGGGGAACTTGGCTATTCATTTTTTTAATTGATTTTCATGGTATTTATGATAGAGAGTCAGCATGCTAGCTTACCTTAACACTTTTATTATGACTAGTTTAAACAATGGTAGGTAGGTCTGGGCAATAATTCAATGCTATGGTGTTTTGACTTTTGACATATCATGATGCTATGATCATATCATGTTAGGCTTAACAGAATTCTCCTCTCCAAATTATCATACAATGACACCGTGACACATTTAACTCAGTACAGCATCCTCTTCCTTCACTCTTCATCTAGAAGCTCATGGAGAATAAGTTTGGTGGCCTCACGGAAGATCAGAGAAGTGACAGAAGGTGGAACTCACTACAGATCGCGGCCTCTCACTATAGGAACGCAGAGATACACTACAGTCTTGGTCGACTCCTCTCCGCCTCCGGTCTGACTCAGTCAGAGGCAGGAGCATGTCCATGGAGCGACTGGTGTAGGGGTCCATCTGACTGAGGGGAGATGTGGTCTGGGACAGGAGGTCATGGAACTGCCACACAAACACAAACACACACACACAGACACACAAAAAGCAAACACAAACGAAGACGCACACCACAGATGAATGTTTTGACAGCACTGTCTAACATGGGCTGGCTTCCCCTGATCTACATCCAAGCTTAATCCTCGACAAAAGAGCCTCTTCCATGGAGATTCTCAATTCTTTTTAGCCCGGTTTAATCTGCCTGGGAAATCAGCCCTGAGTATTTAACTGTTGTGAACATAACGATATTGAAAAATCTCATTCCAAAATTAGACATCCGCTGCTGAAAGAAATGGATCCATTTTCTCACAAAATGATGTTGGTATAGAAATACAGCTTTCCATGCAACATTGTTTAACTTCCATCTGAAGCTCTGCTTTGATTGTTGTTCAATAATTAAAATAACAGCATGCAAACATGAAATACTGAGCATTATGAACTATTTTCTCAACTAATGTATGAACCTTATATACATATCTTTCTATAAATCTCAAATGCATGTTGAAACTGTGAATATGGGTCATATTGAGGGCATCTGCAGAATTACTCTTCTACTTGGGCATATTGAGCATACCCAATCTATTAACCAAATAAGTGTTGACAGTATGTTAAATAGTGGCACTAACATCGCTGCAGTCTGATTCACACTGTTGATGCCGTAAAGTGCTTTAGATAAAAACCTCGCTCTTGGATCGTGCTGTCTTTTTGTGGATTCTAGGACGAGCAGACATCAAATCAATGCCATGTAATGGAGAGCTAGTAATGAAGACCTATAATAAATGTAAACTGTATGAGTCTTACCATAATCGGGGATAGACGACGTGACTTAGTCGGAGCCTCTTCATAGGGTCTCTCTGCTAGAGAGGCAATGATCCTCTTCCTGTGGCCCAGGGGACCAATCTTAATAACCTAAAGAGGACAACATCAGCGCACAATATGAGGCAGACGTCCCAGTGCATTGTCACATCAATAACTCACACAAAATAACTTATCTAGACAAAACTAATAGAGATATATCCAAAATACACTGACACAGAGTTGGTGGCATGCACCCCTCACTGGCAGGCATCCACAGGCAAACAGAAATGACTCTCGTCAATAATTCAACCTCAATCTGTTTTGCCGTAAGCTTGAAGTACAGCACTGTCTCCTTCCTGGGACACTCCATAATTCACAATTCATTTTTGGACACAGTGCTTAAATAACAGAGAGGAACTCTGTGGTTTATAGGACAAATACAGGTAATATGCAAATAAGCAAGTGATTTGTAGGTAACTGAATGGCATAGATACACTTCATTTGTCACATTTTTTTAAATATACGTTTTCAATTTACAGTATTTTAAGACTACAAGTTCACCTATCCACAGTATCTCTGTCTCTTAAAACCTTTTACAAAAGCCATTTCAGCTTGTGTGGCTAAAATCCTCAGAGGATGAAACATAGGTTAATTTTATGTAGTCAAAACTCATTATCTTAATACTGTATATTTGCATAATTGGCTATTAACATTCACGCTCATCCGGTAAAGGTGGATGTCGAGTGATTAATGTTACATTCGCAATTATGTTGCTGAGACAAAATATTCTATAACAGGCTCATATGGTTCTTTGTCTGAAGGCTTCAATTATTTATTCAGTGAGAGTCAGAGACAGAAAAGGCAACTGGTCTGGATTTCTGGTGCGGTTTTCATTATTCTCATGTGCAGAATCCCAGAGAGACCAGTATGCATGAGGTGTGTGTGAAATAAGAGTAAATTTAAATAGTAATAAAGAGCCTTGGGATTATATAGGAATGTAAACCAGCTCATAGATCATCTTGATGCTTGATACTATTTTCTGTAAGATGCTGAAGAGGATGGAGGAGATGTAATGGGCAAAGCGAATTCTGCCAAGAGGCAGTTTTGCTACACTGCTCACTGAAAGTAATGTGCCCTGCTCTCACACCCATCTTTCTGTACTGCATCGCAGTCTGCTGGACGCTGTCCCTCCTACACTGCATATACAGTATGTTAGGCTGCTGCTGCTGCTGCTGCTGCTGCTGCTGCTGCTGCTGCTGCTGCTGTTACTGCAGCTGTTGCCGGTTTCTGCCATTTTGCCACAGCTGTCTTTGTGTTTATCACAGCCAGACACACATAGATAAGCATTGACAAATGAGAAAAATATGATTGCTTTAAACATGCTCATCTTCTGCTCCTAAAACTTAACAATGCTAACTTCTACATGATTGGTTATCACACCTGTAACAAACTGGTATCTGACATTAAGGGAAACTGGTAGATTTGAAGATGTTAGCATTTCACTGTATGTGTAGTTAGTCCATAAAAGGATCTGGTTAGTTGTTCCCAACTTTAAATTGTGGCTAAAAAAAGATACAACGGCTACTTGTGACCCCTCACTGCAGGCTTTATACTGAATATCTGTGAATAATTCAACCACAGAGTGACTTTTCCTTCTAAATTTGGATCATTAAAATACTTTTTAGAAGCCAGAAGAGGTAAAACTATCCTGTATTTCATAGTGATAAATAAAGATTTAAGAAAAGTCCAAAAAAATAAACCTAAATCTTTCTTATCCCTTTAATTATCTCAATTCAAATTAACCTTGTAGCCACATGTGGAAAACGCTGCCTTCACCCAAACACACACACACACACACAATATTAAACCAAATTCATACATGCGTTTCTCCATAACCACCACAGATTTTAACCCCAAAGAAATTAGTTCTCCATTGTAATTACAAATTATCATAAAAAATAATTACATATTTCCCTGTCATCAGTCACCACATAGCTCCTTAATTTACAGTTATCTACTAATTACCCAGTCATTTTGAAAATGTTTCTGCTATAGTTCTATGCAAATGCTTCCATCATCAAGCACTTCTCTGTTATTTCAGGCTTGCATTTTAAAGTGCTTCTTAACCTCAAACAAAATCCATAAATGAAGGTGGTCATGTGATTAAAGAGACTGTTGTGTGAGAAATGGTTCAGTATGGCTCAGGTTTGACACTTGATGGCTATGTAGAGTCCATCACCACCCATGAGCCTTTGCTACATGAGTGAGTAAACAATGGTTATTGGGTAAATGATAAATGTAAGCCATGGCTTCTTACATTGACGATCTCCAGCTCCCACAGGTTCTTAACACACTCCAGCGTGCGGTAGCCGCTTGAAAGAAAGTTGGGCAGATATTCATGCAGGCCGAGGCCGTCCAGCCAGGAGGCAAGAGATGTGCTGCCATCACAGCCCAGTGCTTTTACCTAAAGAGTAGAGAAAGAAGTGTAAGAGGAGCAAGTACAGTAAATAATTTCTGTATCCAGAAAAATACTTAACAGAGAAGCTATACAGCATATTAATATTGTTTTCCAGTGCTGTCTGTAATTCTATGTCACTGGCGGCTTTTTTCAATATGTCACACATCAGTCTAACTTTGGATATATTCTAAACGTTTAGACTTTTTTCAACTACAACCCATGTTTAACCTTTACATTTACAATGTACAAATTTTCCCTTTAAAATTGTAATGCATTTTGTAGAGTACACCTTAAAATTAAAATTAGCAACATACAGTAGGCTATGCAATATGTAGTTTAGTTTAGTTTCAGTCTTTAATAAGGCAGTCTTATTACCCATACAACAACAACATACTTTTGATTTGTTTGCCACCAAATCTATATCATCATCAACACAGTGGTGCTTTGAGCTAAATGCTAACATCAGCATGCTCACATGCTCACAATGATAATTTACATACTGATGCTAAGCAGATCAAATGTTTGCCATGTTCGCGTCTAAGATTAGCTTGTTAGCATGCTAACACTTGCTAATTAGCACTAGCACAGCTGGGCTGATGTGAATGTCATTAGTTTTGCAAGTATTCAGTCATAAGCTGAATAAGTATTGGACAAATTGAAAATGTTACCTGATGATGGCACTAAATGAAAAGTCAGGGGGTGGGGGTCATCAAAGTTATTACAATTCATCCTAAAGGTCACATTAATGTATGTACCAAATTCCATGGCAATCCATACAATAGTTGTTGAGATACAGTGTTTGACTCAAAACTACAAATGTCAACCTCATGGTTGCTGAGATATTTCAGTCTGGACCGACCAACTTTGCCACACCACTAGCATGTTTAAAAATGTTTTTCCATTGTTCTATATTGGAAGTTTTCAACTCTGAAGTATTGTTCAGGTCTACAAAATGCCAACTGTATCTATCTACAATCAAAATAACATTTCCCACTATTATCTATTTGTTTTGGCTTATCTTTCATTTTCATAAGCAGGCTAACAATTCAACGTTCTTTCTTTTTTTTTTTTTTCATTATCCTTTCTCAGTGCCGAGGTCAAGTTATGATGTTAAGTACCTTTGGCAAGCTGCGTGCCGCGTGGAGGATCTTCTTTCTGTGTCCTGGGTCAGTGATCCCAATGTCTCTGAGATCCTGGTCCTCCATCACGTTACTTCCCTGCATGTGTGGAAACGCAAGAGACACAAATACAAATAAACACATTCACACACAGCCGCACTCATACACACATGCATGCAAACAAATAGTCACACACACACACACAAGTACACACACACACAAGCACAGAGACAAGATACAATATGGACATACAATAGTAAAATACAAGAAGAAGAAATCAGTAATCGATCATGAACTATATCAAAGCAATAATTTAAATGTCCCTACTTACACACATGCATACATTATTTACACATTAAACACACTATTCTGACATATGAGACACGGCTGTGTAAGATCATAGGTCAATAAAAGTATCATGACATATTCCACAATGTAACTACCGGGGCAAACTTGTATCTGCACAAACACACACACACACATACACACACACAGAATATGCACATCTCTGAAACAAGCAGTAACACCAGAGTGGGAGGACAATGAAGTCAAATAAATTGTGCATGCCAAGAGTAATCAATCTGATCTGGTGCAACTCTGTGGGAACAAAGCGTTCATAACTGCAGCAACTTCTACAGGATCTCTTTGCCGCTGTGTTTCATTGATAGAAACTAAACAGTCCACAAGGAAATTGAATAAAAATACTTCACTACAGTTTGTAACAATTCCTTAATTTAGGAGCGAAACAATGAACAACAGAAACAATGAACAACAATGGTTTTTTTGGGTCCCTGAAATCTTGACTGACAAGCAGATTCTTGTCTATTTCATGTAGTTGTTCATATTCACAGCTTCAGCTGCTTTGTCATCTTATTCCGGTTTATAGGCAGGAATAAAGATACAAGGGGAACCTTGAAAATGTGGAGCTAAGCGTTTTTCCCTGTGGACTGCTGCAGATTGATTCTTCTTGGCCAAGAATGTTAAAATGTTCTGTAGTCTTTATTCAATCTGCTCTTACTGGATTGGCTTCAGAGCACAATGCAGCAGTACTCACAGGCCCTGTATCAGGGTGCTGATCGCTAGAATAAAGGTCAAAATGAAGCGGGGTCTGATGTAAGGGAGGCCCAAAATAGATTCTCCACTTCTATTAACACAGTTTGAAGTTTGATGATGCCTCGGGAGACTCGGCAAACTTATTATTTCATGCTGCATTTGAAACATGTGACGGGAATGTATGGTTCAGTTCTTACATAGCTTATGAGCTATGGTAGTTTGATTTAATCTGATACGACTTGCAGATGTAGCCATGGTAGAAGTCCTTCATCTCACTAAATGCACTCAGTTAATGCAATAGTGAATTAGAATTGCTCTATTGCTTTGCCCCACAGAGGCATTGTTTAGAAAAATCAAATTTTGTTAGTTTTTCAAGAGTCAGTAGGCGTGACAATGATCTGACAATAAAAAAAAAAAAAAGACTTAATTTATGTGTTACAATATGTATGTTGAGTTCCATATTATAACATTTGTGAAAGAGGGAGCTGCAGAATCTGATGCAATATTAATGCAGGATAGATGCAATGTAAATGCCTGATGGGGAACTTCTAAGATGTTTTGCAGTAGACAATTTTCCTCATCGCCACATTAGTTTGGACATCAGAGCAACAAAGCGTAACACTTAAGAAAAAGAAATGATGTGGAATTTTTGACTGTAAATGAAATGTGCGGGCATGAAGGCCAAGAGAATGAAAGCTACGGGCGTCCCACTTCTGGTAGCATGAAAGGAGCACAAAATGATAATCATCGTGTAAAAATTATGAGAATGGGCACACAGCTGTTCATAATTTATGATCCCTCAAAAGCTGCATCTCAGAGCAATCATCACATGCAGAGAGCCTTGCCGACTCATGTGAGTGCTTGCTCTCTTGCTCTGGTGGGCGGGACCAAGGAAACTTCCCAGGCGGCACTGTGCTTAAGCTGTGACAGTGGCTGTTTGTAGGTATAGTACAGCTCTCATGCTGAGATCCCTGCCACTGCAGAATTAGAATAGACACGGTGGGGATTTTGTCTTCCTCTGGCTCACAGACGTTATGGATAGTGTGATAAGAATCTGCTTCATAGTTTTGTTCCTCATTGTGGCTAAACTGCATTCAAACATGACATTGAATTAAATGAAGAGACACATTGTGCTGCCTTCTTCTTTGCAATGAATCCCGCAAACAAACTCTGGATGTTTAAGTTCAGCATGAACTTAGATTGATCACATTTTGAAACTAGTCTGGCAGAATCTAAAAGGGCACAATATTAAACATTCACAATGTCTGCCTGACTACTCTGACCTTTCCCTTGTTTGCAACCTCCACATCCTCGTAAATATCCGTGTGTAATTTGCCTTGTGAAACTAATGATTTATCTCCTTGATGCATCAAGTCCAGCAGACACATTAGCATGAAAATGAACATCAGAATGCCTAATGACCCATAGTCCTCATCTCACGCCCCGGAAATCTTGATCAACATGGAATCATCCGACCCAGTCGTTGAGACAATACGGTGGCTTTGTTTTCCTTTAAATTATGTCTAGATAACTGCATATTAGTATCGGGCGATATAACAATACACAACCTGAGGCGATAAAAATCAGTCAGCCGGTAGAGATTTTGCTGTGCAGTTTATAGTGAGGTAACTCTTTCTTTAACATCTCTGGTGATGTGTGGTGATGTTGTAGGCAACGTTGCTAATCAGTAAGCAGGACTGATTTATGGAGGTATCGGATTTACTGGATCATTGCTTCAATTTATTTATTTACCTTTGTTTTTGATTAATTAATGAAAAACAGGATTTTTTATCTAGAAACTGTTTCTCAATTAAAGTTACAGAAAATGTAATATATCATGATAAAGTATATCTGATTATTGCAATATAATAATACAGTGATGAAAGATCTTTATCCATATAAAGGCAGACACCGATATTGAATATGATAATAATATATCGGCAGATTTTTTAAAAATAACTCATACAATAGCATAAACATTTAGATTTAGGGGGTATCCAAATGGCCTCATGGTTAAGACTCATACCATTCACTATGAAGGCAATGTTACCAGTTTGATTACAGACTTGAATTTTATTCATCACCTCTATCTCGCTTCATTTCCTGTCACCTTCCTACCGTCCACTATCAAATTAAATCATACAATGTCCCAAAATAATTATAAAGAGAAAAAAAAGATCCTTTAAATTTGTTATCACATATCCTTGGCATTTCTGTACTGCAGTTATTGGCCAACGTATACACAAATATCTGCAATAAGCTCATATTGGCTGATAAATCAGCAATTTATTGGTCTAGCTCTAATCCATATCACTCTTCCTTTACTATGACTACACACACACACCGCAACCTGTTGGGCTTGTTGTCACCTCGTGAACAAACACAAATCTGAGTCTAAAGCCTTTATCTGCACAGCATCTCATAGTAAAAGTGATCACATTATGCTGTGATCTCACGCCTTAGCAGAAAGAAAAACAGATCAGAGAGCAGCACTCCTCAGCTGGAACGCTCTGTGAATACAACCACTTTCCCTCTGAGCTCACTGGTTTCACTTAACTGAGCTCAGCTGTGACAAACTGATGTAACATATAGCCCATAGTGCTAATGCAGCTCTGTAGTCTGAGAAATGCCCGTGTTTACCCTTTGGGCTTAGTTATTTACGGTGTACAGTCATGTTTTTCAGAATAACATGACCGGGGCACTGAAAATGTAATGGTGTTTTCTACAATCATTGCCAAATGCAATATCAAGTTTACTTGCAATGTTCTTTACGGGAAACACAATAACGCTTTGAGTCATACTGTGGGCATGTTTTGAGCTGCAGTTAAATGAATTTATCGATATGTAATCTGACGGGGCTGTTTAAAAACTGCAAAACATTCATGCAAAAATGTGTCAATGCTTTCCAGAAACACTAATCTGTCAGATCATTTTTTTTCAACAATCACAGTGGACAGATAATGTGGCTTTTGATAATCTACTTACTGGTAAAATGATACATTTGCAACCCAAAATGAATGTCTGCATGCAAACACATGTAATTAAAATCTAAAAATTACAAGTGTACAGTATATAAATACAGCATTAGAGCATGCTACTGCAGGCTAATCATACATTGTGCATTTATTGCAAGACCGTCTCATAAGCACCACAAGCAGAGTACAAAGCATAATGGGTAGAGGATTTAGTGAGATTTGGCAAGCAACCATGCAAAGTGTATTTGGAATAAACCACAGTATATTTAGATTGAGGACTGTATGTCAGGTTATATGACTGTTTGTATGCAGAGGTCAAGTCCAGTGGCTGTAAATCAGAAGGTTCAATACAGGGGTTGGTGGGGGTGACTGTAGAGTTGTACAGTAAATGAGATAGCATGATTGGGAATGCTGGGAAAAGTTAATGGGTTTTGGTTGTCATTTGTCTTGCCATTGGTGACAGCCCATATTCTTTAAAGGGATTCAGTGAGGGGCTATAAATCTTAGCAGGGTCATGCATCGCACGGAGGTGAAGAGGAGTTATGAAGGGGAGAGGGGAAAAGGGGAAGGAAGAGAGAGGGTGCAGGGGTGAGTGGGAAAGGGAAGGAGGGGTAGTGGGGGGTGGGGGTTGGGGGGGTGGAGCTGCTAAGAGACAAGCAGAGGGTGAAAGAGCAGAGTGGTGACATAAAAAGACAAATGCAGCTTGGTTGACGGAGGGAGAGATTGAGTGATGTAAAGTGGACCCGACCCCTGAGATGACGTGCTGCAGGTGACTCACCATGAATCGTAGGTCGTCGAAGCCATTGAGCAGGAACTTGCTCTCGTACTGCGGCAGCCCCACGTGCTCCAGCCACTCTCCCACCGGCTGGTCCAGGGCTTTACCACAGGCCCCATCTGCCGAGAGAGGGAAGCGCTTCAGCAGGGAGAAGCCGTTCAGCCGGTAGCAGCGGCACTCAGAGGACGACACATGGCATTGCCACATCATCCTCGGCCAGCAGAGGCAGAGCCGAGTGCAGCAGCACCAGGCGGGGTGGGGGGGAGACAGGGTCCAGGCCGGGGGTGAGGGGCTCCCACGGTACAGGCGGGGGCCCGGCTAACTCAAACACAGGAGGAGGGTAGGAAGTGCTGCAGGCCCAGCTCAAGCCCTGCAGGGGACTGACTAGGCTAATATACACCCACTGGTGTTAGTGTGACTGACTGGAAATGTCAGGCGAGGGTGGAGGTAGTGCAGGGAAAGAAGCCCATCTGAAGGTTGGTACTGTTAGATATGTTGGACTGAGCCACTACGGCATCTTCCAACAAACAGGGTTCACTAAACATTCCTTTAGTGAGCAGATGAGCGAGTGTAAAAACAAATGCTTGGCTAGTCCAAAAACATAACAATAATGAACACTACAAGTCATGAGACTAGATCATTTTCAGGCCGAGGGAAAATGGAAATTAATTATCACTAAATCAGACATTTTCACATACATCACACATTATTTACTCTGCTAAAATTATCCCCATCATTTTTTTTTTTTCTAAAATCAGAAAGTACTCCATCAGGGTGTAACACAGAAATATTCAGTTCCCCCAAAAATAAATTTGTCAGGGTTTTCACCACATACTTGTAAAGCTCTGGCTGAGTCCCATGGCTTCATTGGTCAACCTCTTTGAGAGCTAGGACACGGCTCATACAATGAAGGTAGCAGCATTCTAAAGTACTGTTGAGGTACTCATGTTATTTTTTGATCAAGGAATATACATTTGCTTAAATCATTTTTCGTCCTTACTCCAGAGCCACAAGGAGTATGGTTAGGTAGACATATTGTAAATCCTACATCAAAAAAGAACTGTTGGCTTAGGATTTGCTGATGTGCTGATTCCAAACTCCTCAATTCATAATCAAATCCAAGTATAGATTCCTTGATAAAGCTCCAGGTAAACTGTCTGCCACTGGAAAAAGGCTTGGTGTCCTTGGTGGTGCCAGTGCTCCCTGTGCTGCCCAGCATTCACACTCTTCAGCAGGCTGCTGGCTGGCTGGCTGGCTGTGCGACTCCGCCAGAGAACGTGCTTCTCATCTCTCAAAGCAGTAAATCCAGGTTCAGATCCAACAGACGGCAGGTGAGTCTCGTTACTCTGAAGCGAGTATCACTGCAGGACCACAGTGCAGGTTAAGCTAGCTCCTTCCTGAGGCAGGCGCCCCCCACTCCCACCCTAGCCCACCTGGTTCTTCTCCTCGCTGGGTACAGCTAGCAGCCTGTGTGCTCAGGGCAGAGGTTTGCTGCATCCCCTGCCTGTCTGAGACATGCAGGCAGTGCAGATGCAGTCACAGCAGCTGCTCCTGGCTCACACACGCTACCCCTCACTGCTCACAGGGCATAACGTCCTGACGCCGGCTACTTCTACACAGGAGACCACAGATCTGCCTCAGCCTCAGCTACTGCTGCCACGTCCTTACCACATCCACGACAGGCAACAGACTCAGTGATCATCCCCCCTTCTCATCCGAGCAAATCCCTCAAGCTCTTCTTTTTTAACTCCCCCCCCCTCCTCGCTCTCGTGTCTCTCTGCTTTCTTTCTCTCGCTCTCGATCTCATAGCCCCATTCCCATACTGTGTGATCGCACTGCAGGGCTGCCGTATGCTGCCTGATGAAGTGGGGTGCTGCTCCACGTAACCACCTCTCCCTCTCCCACTATATCAATTCCCCTCCCTCTACCTCTCTCTCTCTCTCTGCACGGCTTGCACTCTCCCTCGCTCTGTCTCGCTCTCTGCCTCTCGCTCTCAAACACACAGACAGATGCGCACACACATGCACTCTTCATCGTCTCTCTACCCCTTTCCCTCGTCTATTTTACAAATGCACATATACTTGCTCCTCTCTGTCTGTCTCTCTCTAACCTTACCTCACCTCTCCCCCCACTGCACTGATTAGAATTGCACAGAGGCACTCTGATCTTGCCAGTGCAGAAAGGACACTACCATCAGAGGCAAGGAACAAGCGTTGAGAGCCCCCAAAATCACAGTCCTTTCTGCAAAGAATGACTAGAATGTAATGGGATGACGGAGACCTGATCCTGTTCTGCAGGAGCGGCGCCAATTTTTTAGGTTAACATGGGATATTGAAATAAAGAGCCTTCTCAAGCCCCTGCTTATTAGCAGATGGCTTTAATTCATTTACATCTTACTTTGATGATAGAACGAGGGGGGGCAGCATTGATTCAAGTCAGCAGAAGTCTCTAATGCACTCATACAGAAGAGGGAGAATGGGAGAAGAGAAGAGAAGACGTGCACACACTTCTTTCAAGTGCTGTCTTCTTCTCCATCTCACGCAGTCATACAGCATGACAGAAAAGAGGCAAATTCCATTATGTACTTCCAGCTGTTCATGTCACATCAACCATTTTTCAAGCACAACGGTGGCTACTTACAGGATAAAGCCCGGATAAAGGAGTGAGATGATATAAAATTCAGATAGATGTGGGGTAAAAAGACTTGGAAAGAATTGCCACAGTCTACACGGGGAGCGATAGCACCCACCTATGCAGGGCTGCTTACTGCGTCCGTCACTGGTGTTATCTGGGTACAGCTGCAGGCAGAGCGTAATTATGCAGGCTTTCAAGCTGCTTGCAATCACCTCACACATTCCCAGATGGGTAGTCAGCCAGTCAGTAAGGCAGTCAGGGCAAGGAGAAGCAGTGCCAACAGAGGGAGGCAAAGTGAAGGGCTATTGATTGAACCTCCTCCATAATTGGCCCGCCTGTACCGCTGTTGCTCTGCGTTAATGATCAGGTAAAAGGCCAGGTCAGGTTTCCGTGACCCGTCAGTCATCCACCAAGGACCAGTGCTCATCATTCGTTATCAGGAAGAGAGAGGCTGCTGTCAGATTTGCTCTGACTGAGGAGAAGAATGATGGAAAGAGGGAGAGAGAGAGAGAGAGAGAGAGAAAGAGAGAGAGAATGAGCAGGAGACAGATAAGAGACAGAAAAAGACTAATAGAGGAGGAGGCGATGAAACATATGGGCGAGATAAGATGGTAATAGGAAGTAAGAAGGATTGAAGTGGACTAATTATGATTCACTACGAGATCCCACAACTCCCCCTCCTCCTTCTTTACTCTTTCCTCCTGAGCCTCATACCAAAGTCCGCTCTTACACCACAATATCCAGACAAAGACTGTTAAAAATACCAGCCACCCCTTCCAATTACTTCCATTCATTTGGGACAGCAACACCTCCCACTGTAGTAGGACCTAATTACTGACTGACAGAGTATCCAATGCTCCTCCGTGGGGGGGAAGTGGGTCACTGTCTTATCCCCTGTTAAACAGGCCAAGCTGTCAAATCTATCCAAGTGGCTTTCTGTACTGTTTGAGCACTGCTAGGTCTAGACTTGGCTCTGAGGAGCGCCCAGAAAGACCTATTTACAGAAGAAGAGGTAGAGGTTGTGCCTAGATAAAGCTGTGCCTCTTTATCAGAGCAGGAGAAAAGCACTAGCTCCTTGTCAACACACCCAAGCACTGGAGAAAATGAGCCGCAAAGCTGAATTAATTCAGGGAAACTGAAGGCGGACTCTTTTCCTTTGAACGTCAGAGTGTGCCTGTACACAAACCGAGCCGATGCCTCCTGTGTGCTGTTAGCTCAGCTCTCTCTCCACTCCCTCTCTCTTTTTAAGCTCATTTACTCAGTGCTCTCTTAGCACACAATCGAGGCACTCGTGATGGCCACACAACACAAACAACCTCATCCTTGAGCATTTCAGAATGGCACAAAATTGCAGGGCTGTTTGTTTGTTGAAAATCTGATGTTCGGAAATGTGCTTCTTCGAGATGAATTGGGCGTCCTTGGGTCCTGATATTAAGAGGGAAAAGGTGGATGGAAGGAAACTACACGAAAACAAGGATAAAGGATAAGGTTTTCCCAGTAGTGTCACAATAGAAAGATAAAGGTGGGATAAAGAGTGACAATTTAGGTTTCCATATTTGTGTAATCCTCCTTTCTATAGTTCTCCTCTCCTCTCCTCTCCTCTCCTCTCCTCTCCTCTCCTCTCCTCTCTCTCTCTCCCTCTCTTGGCGATGGCTCTGAAGGGTATCTGTTTGTTCCGTTTCATTACATTGTGCAAAAAGAAAGATGACCTCTTTACTATGCGACACATGCAAAAACAGCAACAAAAGTATCCTCGCAACCTCTGGAAACTACTTGTGCACAATCTCCGATTAAAATCGGAGCAGCAACTGCATGACTCAGCTGAATCTGGGACACTTTCAGCATGCTGTTCTTCAAACAAGGCCTATAAATAGCACACACCTATACGTGAAGAAAACAAAACAAACAAACAACATATTTCCTCTTATGTAACGCGGAATAACCTCAGGTGTTAATTGTTGGGATAGCAATTAATTTAAAAAACGCTTGAAGTCAAGTTACAATTAAAATCATAGATGAACACAAGCTTTGTTATAAGATTGCTTCTCCTTTTGGCTTAAAATTATAACAAATGTAAATAATAATTTGGTTACATTATATTAGAATTACATGATGGTTAAAAAGATATTAGAATGAATTAGTATACTCTCTATAAATTAATTAATCTACATCTTAAATTCATAAATGAAACTAAAGTTTAACATGTGAAATTAAAAGATTTGTGGCTTCCACCGACCGCATCAGTCAATTTGATGAAATGAGTAAAATCCTTGACATTTTGTATATTAATTTAGTTAAAGTCCCCCTCCAGTCAAAAATGTGCTTTTCTTCTTGCTCCTTCAGTTGGATATTTGAGCTTCACTGTGCAGAATGATGTATGTGCAGAGTTTGACACTAGAAGGCTGTTTCCACATTCATCTGCTGAAAGTGGAAAGTGTCTCTGTGCTCACCTTAAATCTGAGTTATAAAGGGGGGTGCCTCTATGAGCATGATTTGTGACATCACAAGTAGTTTGGATCCGATCGAGGGGCCGGTATACATCTCAGAAGATATGATGTGGACGCTTGAAGCCTCTATTGCACATACACTAAGAATGGACTTGTACAGTAAGAAACAATTAAAAACAATTAAAATGAACAATATTTGCATATTCATAGATTCTGTATTTTCCAACGAGGGTGAAGAAGTAGATGTCATTTAAAGGATTTTTAAGAAAAAGCTACCTCAACATTTTTTTGTGGAAAAAAACATGTCAGACACAATTTATTATTCCAACTTGAGGATTTTCATGTCTTAAAACATGTCTGGAGGGGATCTTTAAATTGGTTGCATACTGTAGGTCAAACTATCAGTATACACTGTCAGCCTTTGTAATGGGATTATAGGAAGACGGCGATGTAAGAGATAATATAAAGACCTCATGACCTCAGGTGCAGCAGTAAAAGTCTTAATTCTCTTAATTCCAGTGTCGTTTTTTTTCTTTATTCTTCTGTGTCCTTGCTTTATATCCCTTTATCACAGCCACACATTTCTGTTCTGTCTTGTTTCAGCTTGGGTGGAATTACACCTTGCCGTGGTCAGCACATTGTTAGTCCTTGAAGCTTACTGCGCATATTGTAGCTGATGAAAATTTTATCTAAATAAATCTAACGAGACTTGTAAAAGGCGGTCCTGCGCAGACCCACAGAAGCTGTTACACAATACTGTATGATGAAACCCCCTTATGGCAGAGTATCTAATGGAGGTAGGTTTACACTGTATCAACTCAGGAGTGTTATCTAAACAAACTGAGCTCTTGCCAGCTGGCTTCTCCCTCTGTACAGCCTGGAGGACACTTGATGAAGCGTAGTATCAATTCAAGCCCTATTGAGATATACAGTAACACCAGGAATAAAAAGAAAATATGACAGTGAATTTAGAATTTGATTTCCTCATAAACTGGAAAGCTTGTGTGTAACAAAGAACAACAGTGACGTGCCAAACAAATGTCGGTTTGAATCACTTTGACTTATAAGGACAACAAAACTACCCTCCGTCCTTTCAGGTGTCTTTGAATACTGAATAGCAACTCTTAGAAAAGCTGTTGAGGCTCACAAATGTAATCAGTCACATGGTTGCAGGGGGTTGCTGCTAACATTACATATATTTCCCGTTCATTAAACTCTATGAGACTATTATCAATAAAGCACCGGGGCAATTAAAGAGTAAAAATAAATGGTTAATGAATAAGTCTCACTTAATCCCCCAGACCCAGTCATTTTGCATTAAGTAACCAATAAATTACACACCACATATCTCTGGGAGAAAAATTACTTCATACCGCATAAATTAAATTCTATCATCATGGAAACAGAATAGGTGGTAAAGCATTACCTGAGCTTGGCGTGGGCTGTTTGTTTTTGGATGTTTCAATGCCTGCGCCGATCAAGTTCATGATCTTCTCAATCTGTTAAAGAGAAGAAGTAAGATCACCTTTTCATTTGATTGAAATGTCAACAACTACTAAAAGAAGGGGGGAAAAAAGACAGTAAAACAACGGTGTTCAATGTTCAAACGTGCATTAAACTCCCCATGTAGCCAAACCAATTATGGACCAGGAACACTGAAGGAATGGCACTGGGTGAGGAGTTGGGACACAGTGTCAGAGTGCTGTAGTGTTGGGAAGGAGGCGGGCTGCTTTGCAATGATGGATTACAAGCAACAGTGCAACGTGGACAGCAATTCAATGACTAACTCACCACTCAGCAAAAACACAATGGGGTGAATTACAATCTAGAAGACTTTGAAACTTCAAATTATTGAAGTCCTGTAGCCAAGTCCAAGCTGCACAACCTGAACCTGGAGAGATTCAGATCTATTACTGACTGTTTCTCGGTGAGTATTTGATTGCCCTCTCAGACTTGTATTATTTAAACTTCACAGAATAAGGCAACAGCTTACTGCAAGGTTAAGTGAGCACAATGCTGCATCCATGAGATTACAGAGCAACTCAGAGAAGAGTTGTTTGGGGCTTAGAGCCAAAAATGTTTATTTAAGTAGTCTCTGACTTCCCAGGAGAACCAAAATACATTTCCAGGTTGTTTGCTTTTCTTTATTTGACTGGATAAATGAATAGAAACTCAAGTTCCAGGAAAATGCTTTCGATGTTAGATGCGGCATGTTTCATCAAGTGCTGATAGTTGGTTCAATTCAATATAAGTAGGACAAATGATGACATTTAATGTTTTCATCCCAAACTAGGATTGAGTACAATATACTGGTTTAGTATCAGCCCTGATGTTGACCTTATTAAGAGGATTGGGTATCTGTCGTAATGTGACCAATTTTCATTAACAATGATGAAAATAAGTCTAGTTCTATCCCTGACAATGTCTGATACATTGTATTTTATAAATATATTAGAACGTTGTTAATAAATCAAAACCAAAATACAGTTTTAATGTCAATGTCATTATAAAATTAAGTCTTTCCGCTATGATTCATTCAGTGCTCAGATTTTAGTGTCACAGCAATACCTGAACTCATGTTATCTTAAATAAAAATGAATATAAAGACTTCCAAGCAGTGAAGTACAAAGATTTTAAAATTGGGGAAAAAAGAGCATTAGCCTGGTATTAGAGCCGCAATGATTAGTCAATTAATCGATTAGTCACAGACTATTTTGATAATTGACTCATCATTTTGACTCATTTTTTAAGAGCATTTGTCTTAAATTCTCTGGTTCCAGCTTCTTAAATGTGAATATTTTCTGGTTTCTTTAGTTTTCTATGATAGTAAACTGAACATCTTTGGGTTGCGGACTGTTGGTCAGGACAAGACATTTTAGTTTGCATCATCGGCTTTAGGAAACAGTGACGGACACAGAAACTAATCAAGCAACTAATTGATAATGAAAATAATCATTAGTAGCAGCCTTAATTACAATCGGATCATTAGTGTGAATCAGCAAATACTGTGAACTGAGGTATCAGAATCTGTGTCAAGAGAGAAAGAGAGACGGTATCAGTGCATCTCATTCAAATATAAGGATTGCATTGGCTTGATTGATCAGACATTTCCAAGCACACAATGTCATGTTCCACACATAACGACTCATTGATACAAAATAGTATAGTCATGATTCCTGACTGTTAATATATACTGCATATTTGAATAATAATCACTCTCATTGATGGTTAAGTATAAGAAATTTGTCTACAGAACAACAGACTACTTGCTGACACTTCAATAGGACCCAATGGACTGAACAAATGTACCATTGATCCCATCATAAAGAGATCAGACTACTACAGACTACTACTATACATATAAATAACATTCAATATTCTTTAGCTTTTGTAAAGAAGAGTGTAGCTCAGAGTACATTTTTGACAACTTTAAACATGTCAGTTAGCAGGCTGGGGTCAACAAAAAATCTCAACGCAAACTTGCAAATCAGACTGGGAACTAAATTTAGAATCACTAGAGTAGTCTTTTCACAATCAGCAATGACAATTTTGAGAGCCTGAAAAGCTGATTCTGCTTTCACTAGTGACACCAGAGACACAGCCAGGCTTATTTGATGTAATATTTAGTGTTTGAAAAAGCCCTATGCACTTCGCTAGTGGCATCAACACTGTGGAAAAGCCTTGATTCATTTGGAAGTCAGGCACGTGGGACGCATGGCATATGCCTCCAGCAATACAGACCTCACATTACTCTTTGAATTAACCCAGTTACATTCTATATCACACACACACACACACACACACACACACACACACATCACTGCATTACATCTAAGCCTAAGTGCACCTTTATTAAAACCTGGCATCAAAATGCTGCTTCTAAGGAAACGTCATCATGGTTAAAGAGCTGAAATCCACTGGAAATAGCTAAATGTTTGGCACTGGTTATGGTAGTAATATCATATTTTGTTATTCAAATGAGAAAGTTGGTGTCAAACATTGTAATACGACCATACTTTTCATTAAATAGTTCCCATGTGAACGCAATGTCAATTCACTGGTCCATTAGTAATTTTAACTACTAAACTAAACTAAATGGCAGTTACAGATGACGATTAGATGAGAGGATTTTTTCACCACAAGAAATATAATGCTTATTTGTTCTTTGCAGAGAGTTAGATGACAAGATTGATACCACCCACCAAGTATGAAGCTACAGCTAGCAGCTGGTTAGCTTAGCTTAGCATAAAGAGTGGAAACAACAGGAAACAGCTAGCCTTAGTCTGTCCAAAAGAAAAAAAAAACACCTCTAAAGCTCATTCATTAACACATTATATCTTCTTTGTTGAGCAAAAAATGTAGGTGTAGCAGTTTGTGGTTTTACTAGGGTTATGTGCTGGACTAAGGTTTGATCCCAATGTCCCCCCTAAACCCTGAACCCTCACGGACTTAACTGACATCACCTGGTAAGTGCTTGAGTTCAAGAGGCTGCAAGGGCTCAAAATGGTATGAATAGGAATGGGACAGCACTTTGCAGCATATCATGTTATCTTGACGACACCAAAACATGTTTTGTATGATTGTGGGTTTGGGACTTTTCTATTTCACCTTTTTTTACTTTCTTCAACATGATTGACTGGAATTTGTTTTAGTGAGCTCACTTAAAACAAAAACAGAAAAGACAAAAAACCGCTCACTCATAAAGCACAGAATACATTGAACAAAGTATACAACAGATAGGTAGTATCCAACCCAGAAAATAATCATATGCTCGACAGTCAAGTAAGGGACCAACTACCTGATTTCCAGGCTCTTGCCTTACAGAGTGGACCAGAGGTAGCCTAATTGTCAAATAATCCATTTATTCATTTTTTGTCAAAATAGCATCATTAATCAAAAATTAAAAGAAAAGGTTTATGAATAAACTAGGTGTTTAATATAACCTATGCTTGCATTCCTCTGATGTCATGTGTTTTTAGATGTACCATCTTAAATCCTTGTTAATGAAGTGTTTCTTTGTAAATTTAGGCATACTAGCGCACCCACTATGCCAGGCTGAACACCCATGTGCCACTTTGTTTACCTTTTGTTTTTATGCTTCCGGACTTCTAACGTCACAATGGTATGAACTGTGCGTAATTCCCTCAGGCAAAGTCTGCAGAGATGTGGACTTACCGAAAGTGTGCATAAAGGGCTCAAAATGTCTGCTGGGGAGCCATCATGCACTTGACGATTTGACAGTGGGACAACCCTAAGCCCTCACGGACTTAAAGTCTGTGAGTCCGTGAGTGTGGACATTGGGAATTCTTGGTCAGGCACAATGACTTCCTGGAGTCTCCGCTAGTTGCCTGGCAACCTCATGGTGAAAACAGCCTGAAAACAGCCCTGCGTTAAAACAATGCAAGGGGCTGCGTTGGTGGGGGTGTGTTGTTTAAGATATCAGTGAGACAATGAAATACAAGAGAGGGAGTCCATTTGGAGCTATAAATTAATGCATTTAAAGGCTTATGCTTATCGCTAAACAGTGGCGTGTAATACTCACAGACAGGATTTTACAACTCTGGAAAGTTATCACAGCAGCAACTATTTTTATCTTTTGTTGTGACGATTGTGAGGTTAACAGTAGGAACACAGCATACATGTTACAAAGTACTTCACCAGGAATGTCTGTTTACATGTATATGATTGACCAACGTAGCACCTTGCCAGATGATGCTGTGTTGCGGCAAAAGTTGAACCGGGTTCAACATTTTTGCAGGACAACCCTACGTTGTTTTGCCAGAGCCCTCTAAGTTTAGACCACCGTTGGGTCAACAGACTGACCCCATTCAAATAAATGAGAGGCCGGTGTTCTTCACGTAGAGCTAATGTCGGTCTAAACGCCACCTTAGAGGTGCTGATTTTGTTACCTTTGGACAGAGCCAGGCCAAGAATTTCCCTGTTTCAGTCTTGATGCTAAGCTAAGCTACCAGTGACTATAGGATTATATTTAATGTACAGACATCAGCGTGGTATCGATCATCTCAGCTTACTCTCGGCACCAAATATCTGTCATTCCCAAAATGTTGAGTCATTCCTTTAATGACTAAAGCATAACACCTACTATACAACTCAATGCACTTATGCAGCAACACTCAGGCCTAACAATCAGGTATACAAAATAATAACTTCATATAAATACATGATATATATAAATAGAATTGAGTTAAGTACTGGACATGTATTGAAAAGGGAAAGGTCTAGTTACCTTGAGCCACGAACTAGCTCTCAGTGGGAATTAATTTGACACAAAGTGCACTTTACAGAGAATGTCTGAGAGCAGGATGGAAATAATCAACTAAGATCTATCCACACAGAAATGTGATTGATAGTGCAGTTATGAAGCACATGGGGCTCTGAGTGGACTGTATCATTAAATCAGTGGTGCTCCACTCTGAGTGATAGCTCCACATCCTGAAGTGATTTACATGTTAATACAGGTTGATCTGCTCTTCAATTCCTGCACACACTGCAAAAATTAACCATTTTATGTCATCTTTTCATGTTCATGTCTCATAGTCAAAAAGATATGCCAGTAAGGTGAAGTCCTTTGTATTTCTCGTGCAAATTTTTGTGATCAATTAATGTCCTCGGTACATGCCCTTTTCTGCATTGCCTCTAGATATCAGGACTTGTTCTTCTTCAACTCAAAAGACAGGTGCAGATACATTGGAAACATTTTTTTGAAGAATTATAGACTATTAAATCTAAATCACTGAGCAAAGGACAAGTTCAAACAGACAATTGTTGGAGTGCACTGCTAAGATCTATAGCAGCAGCTCTATGTTCTCCTTTTCTGTCTAGGAGACCAGCTCTTCTAAAGATTGGCCTTGATTTATCTTGAGAGATTAACATTAGAGCACAAGTCCTGGGTGTTCAGTCATTTCAGTCTAGGTCTAGGATATATAAACCCTTAGCAAAACCTTCAAAAAAAGATGTGGTGAAGGACTTGAGTTGCGCAATCTAAGAGAGTGTTTACTAAAGATTTGAGCCCTAGAAAAACAAAAAAGCAGGCCTGAACAAGACTGGGTCTTGGGTCCATGCTTTCTTGTCCACCTTGATAGGTTATGAAGTCTGTTCTGACTTAAATTTTTACTGATCATGGGTCTGTGAAAATTTTCAATTGGACCAAACAGGACCCACGAAAGATCAGATGAGCGACATAGGCTGCAGCTTTTGTCGGGTGAAATTATACAAATTGTTGACTTGAATCAATGTGGCTTCATCATGTTAGAAACTGTGCCTGTTTTTTTTTCTCTGTCAATTTTTCCCTGAGTCAGTCAGCCCCAGTGTGTTCCTCTACAGGCTTTATTATACCTACATTCATTAAGTGCATCACTGCCACTGAAGAAATATACAATATATATGTGGCAATTCTCCAAGAAAGAAAAGTTAGAATCCTGAAATGCTAAAATGAACCAGGAAGAGGAACGTTTGAATGTACAAGACAAGTTAAGAGCTTATTATTTTTAATTGGAAATTTTGAGCTGGGTAAGGTGAAATACAGGAACTGGAAGCAACACTTCAGCAAATTGTGAATGTTTAAAAGTGTCCATAATGTTCTGATTGCAATAGAGTCATATTTCTGGTGTGTCAGTTTAGTTTAGGTCAGTGTTTTGTTTTTTGTCCATGTTGGCTTTGGGTAAAATGCTCATGGATCCTTTCAGAATAAATGAAAACCTACATTAATTATACTCTAATGCTACTTATTTGACATATTTGACCATGCCAACGCCAGGAATGTGTTGTCTATGAATGACATATTTTGTATTTCTTGTGGGGAATTTGAAATCTCTTGTGTCTTCTAGTGGTTTATGTCATTCACTTTGACATGAATGTGTACAGTAAAAGGGCAGCTGTTATCGCTGATGCTGTATCTTTAAAATGTTCCCTGATTGGTCCTGACAGTCACTTTGAGCCAAGGGTTATAGTGCAATGATGTCTCTATTGAAATGGCAAGAGGCAAGAGAGAACAGACAAAATGGTGAAAACGCTGCCAACATAATTTAACTGTGGAATAATTACATTAGACACTTACTGAGACAATCAATTCCAGCAGCTGGTATCAACAAAAGTGACTTCCAGTGCTTTACCCTATATACAACCTCTATCATGATTAATCACAATCAGCTATAGGCTCTGAAGTACGATCAATACATTTTCAAATACGGTAGAGGTCTGAGTACAGATTGTACTGAAGCAGTGTCCAAACTCCATATTACACACTAATTCTACAAAGCATGCTTATCATTATTGTATTCTTTTTTTGCAGTTAGAATTTAAGAAATGACTTTGTCATTAGGGCTGCAATTAACGATTATTTTCATTATCGATTAAATGTCCATCAAGGTTTCCAAAAGCCCAAGATGCAGACTATTTCTTGTCTTGTCCTGACCAACAGTCCACAACCCAAAGGTATTAAATTTACTGTCATAGAACATTAAAGAAACCAGAAAATATTCACATTTATGAACATTTTAGCATTTATTCTTTTTAAAAAAAGACTTAATTTTCTGTTGATCAACTAATCAATTAATCAACTAATTGTTTCCACTCTCTAGATCATTTTGTACTGACAGACAAAACATGCCCTACCAATTGAACTGTGAATTTGTAAGACTATTGACATTTAATCTTCACAAGGAGAAAGTAAATTGTTTACTTTCTTTTTACAAGATGTTCTTAAAGCCGTCTCATCATCCACAATCTGCCAAGCAGTGAGGAGCTTCTCAGTTTCCTTTGTGAATTTTATTGTCAGGCAAAAGTGTTCATCAACCAGATCAATGAAACATCAAGTGAATTTAGTAAAGAGAAGTGTGTATTTGAATATACTGAATTTTGTCACTTCCAGTGTGAAGAACACATGCTAAACATCTAATTAGTGTAGTATAGACTTGGAACACAGCATCTGTCTTTGGAGGGATATACAATTTTAATTGACTTCACCAACAATCACATTTTTCTTCTCCCATTACATTCATTTTTTTCCTCCAAGGCGACTTACAGTACATTATTTCCCATGCATGCACACCCATTATGACCAATTTAGGGTTCAGTATCATGCTTAAGGACATTTTGACATGTGGACAGGAGGAGCCAGGGATATAACCACCTACATTTTCTGACCTGCATAATAGTAATAGAGGCACTATGTGATTACTCTAAATTCATGTCTCACATATTATAATTCTGCTTGTGGTCTCCCTTCTTCCCATCTTTCTTCTTAAGATGGGGATAATGTGAAATGATCTTAAACAATGTGTTTTACAGATACAAAGCACAACATTGTCCTTTGAACCTGTCACATGTGGTGGATCAGGTGAAGAGCGGGATATGATAGAAACAAGGTATATATTTTAAGACGAGGGAAAGGGAACGCAGGCCCGGTAGCTGGGAACCCAGGCCAAGCTGTGGGCTCCAGTTTCCAAGCCATTGGCACCCCTGCCAATGGCTTGGAAACTGGAACAGGCTGAGCGTCGGCAGGGGCAGCCAACGGCTTGAGAACTGGAACAGGCTGAGGGTCGGCAGAGGTGGCAGATGACTCGGGAACTGGAACAGAATGAGCTTCGGCAGAGGCAGCCGCTGGCTCAGGAATAGGCTGGGCCTCAGTAGTGGCGCTGGCCAGTGGAGAAAGCTGACGGCCTTGGGAACCACGCTTTCTTCTGGGGGCTCCTAAACAAGGGTGAAAGGCAAGACCCATAGAAAGGGGACTGCTAGGGTTCTTCAGGGGCAGGATAAAGCAGGAGGCTAGCCATGTCGGGGCCAAAGCCAAAGCTAACAGACCTAAGCTGGAGGCTAGCCATACGCAACACAGGCTTGGAGCTGGTGAATTGCTACGTTGCTCCAGGGAGGAGTTGGGAGATTCTGGGGAAACACAGGAAGCTGGAATGGTGGGCCTGGGAGGAACAGGGTTCAAAGTGACTTTCCACATGAAGGAAGCCACTTCCAGGGCAAACTGAGGATCCTTCTTCCAGATGGCAGTGAGTAGCCTCAAAAATTCTAGCTCTTCATCAAGAAGAATGTCTCTCGGCATACCAAAAGCCTCCCAAGTATTCGGCAGGCTGAGTGGATGAATGTATGCTGGGTTCAAGTCTCTGGCTGGATCGTACTGTCACATGGGGGCAGAACAGGTGAACCCAAGTGCAGACAGAAGCAAGACTGGGATATGATAGAAACAAAGTATTTATTTTAAGGCAGGGGAAAAGAGAATGTAGGCCTGCAAAAGCTGGGGCTGGAAGTTGGGGACCTGGGGCTGAGACTTGGGCTGGAAGCTGGGAACCTTGGGCTGAGGCTTGGACTAGAAGCTAGGTAGAGCAGCATTCTGGATCAGGGAAGCAGGGCTGATGTGACAGAGACCAGAGAGAGAGCAGACAGGACTACCCGAGACAGGGAAGGGAGCCAGAGTAGAGGTCTTGATTATGGAACGGGTTGCAGCTGGTGGGGCTCTGCTCTGACTCCAGCACACCTGTCTCCACTCACACAATCACACACATTGGGAAAGAGAGGGAGAGAGCCGCTGGGAAAGTGGCAACAGGTAGGGAGACACAGGCCCAGAAATCGTGACAGTGCCAATGTCTCCTGTGCATAAACAATGGCAGCGAGCCCATAACAGAAAAGATAATGGAAATGATGACTGGATATAATAAACTAACCCAAAAGGCTGCCTGCTTCACTGGCGCTGGTCCGGAGAATGGATTACTGCCTCAGTATTGTCAATAAAGACAGATGGGCCAGTAACTCTACACTGTACAAGACCCAGATCACATAATTTTATCCAGCAGTGCTCATGATTTGGATTGATTTTTATTTATTTGACAGCTTTCAAGCCAAATAGCATAAATAAAGCTAATGGGATTGATAAATATTAAGTCATGATGGTCGTCATGGAGTATTGTAAATGTATCGAGGTGTGGTGATGTGCAAAGACTGATTTATGAATGCGTTTAAATACAGTATATATGAGCAATCTTTTATGGGAAAAAAAATAATTTAATGTTCTATCATTGAATAATGGGGATAAATGGGGTTTTACCATGTAGCTTTACTTAAAACAGCTTGACAGGTGGAATTGGGAGTAGATGTCAAATTATGTCAAATGATTGTATATTTTATTTCAAAATGTGTATTTTTCCACCTGTGCAAAATGAGACTTAGCTGCTCTAAACATGAATGGTGTTTAAAAGCTGAATTTTAATGTTAAGGCTTTTATTTTGACATCTTTATCGCATGTGCATTATACTTTGTTAGGCCATCCACCTTTGTGCATTTTAATGTATGAGCCATGCATTAGCATTTCTAAAATATTTTTTCAACTTTATCTCCTACAAGTGAAACAATATGAATCTACTGTACTTTAATTAACAATTATGTTTTGGGAGAAAGTAATCCTGCCCTGATTATGTTTGACGTCACAAGTGTATTTAGATACTAAAATGCCTATTACTATATAAAAAAAGACACAAACCCACGTCACCAGTGTTAAAGGCAAAAGGCTTTATATAATCATCCATCACCCTGCACTTCACACCGAGTTTTTGCTTTGTAGTGTTTGCTGTAAATGTTAAACTACTTCAAGAGGTTGATAATGAATATAATCACTGTTTTGCAAATTTATTCTAAAAACAGCTAGTGGTTGGCAATATGTTTGTCACAAAATGTGTTTTCCAAATGTAAATTAGTCACATCTGACAGTAATTTCTAAGAAACTTAATTGACTTTTCAGAGAAGCAGCTGCTATTGGAGCAGCTGAGGTAGTCATAAACTGCATGCTGCAATTATTTTCATTGACTGAAGAACATCAATTACTTCATATGACAACAGAAAAGACAGATTTCAGTTTCTGAATTTACATTCATATCAAACTAGAAATACCACCTCACGGTTCTATGCCTCTGCCAACCAGTCAAGTTGCAGTTTACATCCATGTCTGTCCAGACTCATATATATTTGTAGTGATGATTTTGAAGGAATTTAATAAAATCACCACAGTTTCAAGGTGGGCCCCCAAGATTAATGTCACCAATTCAGTATCCGACCAAATGTGAAATATGGTCACAATCTCCCCTTCTGTTTCTGAGTTATGGCATTGAATAATAGCTAGAAAAATGTTTTTGCAGAACATTAAGCATTGACCTTTGACCTTTTGGATATAAAATATCATCACTTCATCATTTTATCCTATTAGACATTTGTGTGAGACTTTGTCATAATTAGCTTATGAATTCCTGAGTTATGGCCAAAAAATGCGTTTTGTGAGGTCACAGTGATCTTGACATTTGACCTTTGACCACCAAATTCTAATGAGTTCATCCTTGAGTCCAAGTGGATGTTTGTGACAAATTTGAAGAAATTCCCTCAAGGTGTTCTTGAGATATTGTGTTCACGAGAATGGGACGGTTATACATACGGACGTACGTATGGACAGATGGATAACCCAAAAACGTAATGCCTCTGACCACAGCTGTCGCCAGCATGGAGGCATAAAACCAGTTCCTTTACTAACCAACGTAATACAAACCTTTAAAAGTTTGTCACTACTATGAAATTAGGAAGCCTCCATGGTTGTACCTTCAAATTTAAATCCTCACATCATTTTGCAAACTTGCACTTGCATCAAATGCAAACTTGCATTTTTAAAAAGGCACCCACACACTTGCACACATGTAGATTAGCAGCATGAAACAGCTGACTGATTGCAATGTAGTGTCTCCACGTGTTACACCTGGTGAGAAATTTTACAGGCAATGTGGCAGGTGAAACAGGACAGTGCCTCAACCCACCCAGCCCCCCCCCCAACCCCCTCACCAGCACCCTCAACATCAGCCCTACTCTCATATTCACATTACACAACTGTCTAACCAGATCTTGGGATGTGTTCACTCTGCCGTAGCCCTGTATATGAATTATAAACCAGCTTACGCATACTTTTGAAATCGTCCCTTATAAATTCTGAATAACCCCATACTTTAAAGATTACCATGCACATCTGAGAATTTAAATTCAATATTAAAAGATTAGAGAATATTAATATTAGACATTTTTTACATTTCCCATGAAACCTTTCATTTTCATTACCAATCCCAATCTACTTGTCTTATGTAAAACCATTAACATTAGTAAGGGAAGAAGCATATAAACACACACACACACACACACACACACACACACACACACACACACACACACTGTATGCATTTTAAAAGCTTGCATGTGTAATGACCTCAGGAATACCACCAGGAAATTTAGAGTACGCACACGAATGAAGCCACTCAAGCATCTGTAAGATGTGGTTGTGTTGTTGTGGTTAACCTTTGCCTTTGAGTATTGAACAGATGTAGTGAGAACGTCAGGCATCTGAACCATAGGTGTCATTTTTATTAATAGTAAGTGTGCAGAGGACTCTTGCATAATAAGGTTACTTGTGGTATTAATCTTAAAACAGAGAGGAAAAAATCCACCTTAAAACATGTGAACACACAGAGAAAGCGAGTAACAAAGTAGTGTTGATGTAACTTGTATTGCAGACAGGAAGATGTTAAATTGCTCTATGGCAGCTACAATGCAGTTTAACAGGAGAAACCGTTACATTCACTAAATGACTGGTGTTGATGACAGCCTTTTAAAAATGAAGACAAAATTAAAGATGGCTTGATTAATCAGATATGTACTATGGTAACATGAAATATTAGCTAATCTTATTGTGGAGGAGGACATATAATGTGCACATGATGTAGTTAACTGTATGCAAAAATTGGAGTATATCACCATTATTAGCTCTTTAGCATACAATTTCGGCCAGATGTAGCAGACACAAATTTGTGCACCAATGTTTAATTAAATTCATTGACATTAACCCTTTCACTCAAACTCAAGAACTAATCAAGAGTTGGTTAGTTGGTTATCGACTTCTCCTGAGTTTGAGGCTTTAATCGTCCATAATTCAGGAAAGTTGTTTGGCATGGCACAGCATGCAGGGCTCATTGATATTATGATTATATTATATTATTATGTTTATTATTATAACTAATGAGCGCTGCCCTGCATGATCTCATTTTTTGGTTACTTTTGTTTTTTGTGTTTTTGTTTTTATCTGTGAATTTATCAGCTTTGTTTTAGAATATTTATAGATTTGGGGGTGGGAATATTGGTTTAAAAACATCTAAACAAGGTGAGCCTAAAATGTAGTTATGCTTGCAAACGTCAATGGATAAATTTGACATTGTGCAGGAAAAATGGTCACAGGAGTTGAGGACAGCATCTGTAACAGCAGTGAAGTCAAACATGTGTGGAGGGTTAACCCAGCCAGCCAGCGGGCTGTTGTTGTCAAGGTTAAAGGGAAACAGTATTAGGAGAGAGCGCTTCAGCCGGCAGGTGCGAAATCCTGCAATGTAATCCGACGGGGCAATAGCGCCCCGTCAATGTACGTCCACTACAAGTGCTTGTTTTGTCACTAACAGGCTCAGATTGTTATTATAGGTGTCTGACAACATTGTGGAAAGAAAGCGACAGGAAAATAAAACGTTTTTCTTTACCTTCCACTTGGTCTGGTCTGTTTATTGGTGTGTCTAACAAAGTATTGCTCAAAGAGAAGTCTTGTTCTGAAATCTCGCGAGAGTGAGTGAGTTGTTGTCGATACAAGCTTAATATTCTTCCCATTAAACATCTTCCAAATATGGTTAAGCAACTTCTTTGAAAAATAACTGACTCACTTCACATAGTAGACTTAATTGAATAGATATTTTTTTAGGCTACACAATTTGATCATACATTATATTAAACAGTAATGCAGAGGGAGCTTCCACACACAAGCCTCAGTCTGATGTGAGAAAAATGATTTACTAATCCAACAAAAGCTAACAGGACAGGTAGAGGACATCACAATACACCATCATAAATCAGGACCATCAGATAGACAGTAACACTCACAATACAGCCACATACGATCACAGGACTGCTAGTGAATGTGATGAATGTCTATTATGTTTCCCATTTAGTACTGTCTTTCATTAATGTTTCATTTAATTAGACAAATAACACCTAGAAAAGGCTTACTATGATTTGAGGTGTCCTACATCCACCTCTCTTTACTCATATACAATCCTGTACAAAAACAAAAACTGTCTCACCACATACTTTTTCTCTTTGTTTAAATAAAACCAAGTACCTTCGATGCAAAAAAACACAAGCTGCCAGACATAATAAAATATCAAATGTATGTACCACAGAGAATGTCAAGGGAGTTTAAAGGTTATATTCAACTCATAACTTCCTTTTGCCAACATTGTATTCAGTACTTTGTCTTTCTCTGTGTGCGCACGTACCAACATATGTGTGTGTTTATGTATGTGACCTAAAGCACCAGCCTCCCCCTGAGCCTCGTGTATGGCTTTAATGTTCGCTGGTGGCTGATCGCTTCATGAGGTACACACACAAAACCGGAGTCATTTTTTTTGCCCTTGCACATACACACATCTATATCCCCAACCCAAACAAATCCCTTGAAATCTGGAAGAGAAACAGACACTCGAGAGCAGCTGCAAAACAGGATGCCCTTGAGAACAGGACACCCCACCCAACATGGCCTGAATAAACAGTTCTGTCAGAGAGCAGAGGGGTGGAGCAGAGATCAGGCACGGGACAGGGGGAGATGACATAGAGAGCGGCACTCAAAGCCAAGTTGAAGTTCAAGATGTCTTAGTATTGTGAAGTGATTGCCCTTGTTGTAAAGATGAATCAGGTACATGCTTCCTCAGCCATTCCCCGTTCATGTAACCATAACCTTAGCAAGGCTCAGTCAAGACCATGTAAGTCGAGTCTAATAGAAGTAAGTCTGAGCATCTTTTAGATCATTAAGAGCCCCAACGGACTCAAGAGACCAACAGCATGAACATAAATACAGAACAGTTCTTATTCAATATTCTTTATACTGTTGTTCAGGATGTCAACTGTGATGTCAATCATTCAGTACAGTCCTTAAGAAGATGTTTAGTAAAGTTTGAAATGTGATACAAACATGAAACAAGGTTTTAAAAAAGGTAAATGGATCCAAACTGAAACTGAAATCAGTTGAAACCAACAGGTCTGTAGCCAGGATGTTAGAAATACTGAATATCATGAGTTCTATAAATTCCCCAAGCAGAGCCCCACCAAGAAATTATGGACTAACCCCTAACCAAACTCGGTAATAAGAGAATGGGAGTGTCTCTTTAAAAATCACAAAATTTCACATTTTACTTCTTTATTTAACTGTTCAAAAGTATTCTCCGTAAAGTTTATTGCCCATAATTATGGTCTACATGTTGTATTTAGCTTTTTTTTTTGCCTAAAAACAATCTAATCTTATGACATTATGTCTGAAATTATATCAGAATCAGCCAAACCCAATATGTGTAATATCTGTGTAATCGTAGAATGTAAAGTCCTCTTCATGTCATGAACACCCCCAAATTTTCCAGATTTAAAGAAAGACAGTATTACAGAGAAAATGATCTGAGTTTCCTGACCTGGAAACCAAAGACTGTAATAAGGAGACTAACGGCCTTGACCGAGACAAGTCAGCGTCAAAACACCCACAAGACCAAGACAAGAATAAATGTTGCCCAACCCAAGTGTTACCTTGGAATCATGACAGTTCTGCCCAGGAAATATGCCATCCTGTGACTCATTTTCTCAAGAATATTATTTGTGTCTTTGGCCAAACATGCAGACAGAAATACACGCAGTCAGTGTAATTATATATAAACAAGAAGCCTTCCTAAACTGAGGCTGACATATTGCAATAACACTCAAATATCAACATATGGCAACACAAGACAATGGACTCATTAGTTGGGTATGACAAGACATTTTGCCATAACTTAGCCTAATTAATTCTGAATATGACCTTACATTTTTTCTATCACTGTGATAGGGATTAAGCACTCAGCAGAAATTGTCAGAAATGCTCTAGTCTGCTCTTTTAAAAGAAAAAAAATGTGCCTCTAAGCTGTGTGCTATAATCATATCTTGTCAGTCATCAGCCATTGTAGCCACAGGTTTCAACTATTTAAGTGTGTTTGGAAGTTATGGTAAGAAATGATGATTAATTTCACTCTTTGCAGTGCTTCAGGGTGTACTGCATTGACACTCCAAATTGCTCAGAAATCACAAGTTAAGGCTTTTGGGGCTGAAAGTAGATGGCGCAAGACGACGCAAAGGAGCCAGAGGAGTGCAGGAGGAGACAGTGGAAGCGTGGGTCGGCCCCTGAGACATGTACTGAGTGGATGTGGAATGACAGCACAAGCCCAATTAGTCTTGGATGCCAGGGCTGCTACAGGGAGGTCAGTGCAAGTGATCAAGCCATTCATGCATTCAAGCACTCGCCCGCAGGCATTCTACGCCGACTGCCTGGGTAAACTTACTACACTCTATCACTGGACTCCTGATCGCTCTCATACTGCTGCCTCTGCTCTCCGGCTCTTACTTCCTTCCTTCCTTCCTTCCTTCCTTTCTCCCGAAATGTGCTGCCTCGCCCATTCCCCGTTTCTTTCTTTTTTTCATGCTAATCCCCAGTTGCTACTCTTATCGGTCTCTCTCTTTTTTTTTCTCTCCGTCTCACACATTCACACTCACAAAACACACTCTCTTAAGGACATAACACACTCCACTTGAAAGCCTGTCCATGCTTTAACACTGACTGTGCCACTCCCTCTGTCCTCTACACCCTCCCACTTGTTTCCCATCCCCAGAGCTCAAATATTACCTCATCCCACTCAGAGGCAAAAGACGGCATGCGCTCCATGGATGGCTGCCCAGAGCTGCAGTTAGACACAGATCCACTGCGGCCAGCCAGACCTCCATCCTCTTCTCCAAGTGGTGAAGCCAGCAAGTCAGAGTCCGACTTGGACAAACTTCGAATCAGCCCCAGGTCCGCAGGTCTGACTCTGACCGCTGCCGATGCAGACTCAGCTGAAACTTCACTCGAGTCCTTAATGTCAGGCTTTGGATTCTGGATCACCTTGGCAGGATTGGCATCCGGCGTGCACTGTGCCATTGTTTTGGAGCTGCTGAGTGCAGCAGCTCAGGGTCCTCAGTTTCCTGCAGTGTTCTGGTTTTTGTAGACACTGGTCAGTCCAGAGAGTGATCCTGGGTCTTTTAAACGTCTAGTTGGATGTTGTGGAAAGCCAATTAATGGTAGTGCTGTAAGAGACAGAGGAATGAAATATAAGTACTGTAGACTGGGGGAATCTGCCTGTGCGCCAACAGACGCCAACTCAAACAAAGTGCTCCTGTTTGGAGGGAAAGGGAGCATGTAAGTGAGAGACTTGTTGTGCAGAGAAACAATCATCAAGATCCACCCTCCAGTTGTATCCTGTTGCCCTCCCCTTAGTGACGGGCTCCCCCTCCTTCGTCCTCTCAGCTGTGACTTTTTTCATACTTTCTCCTACCCAAATATTTTATTGTTCCTCGTATTTTATGTGGTCATGCAATTCCTGAAAGAGAATATTCCCAGTAGTCTGAAACAAAAAGGATTATATGAAACAAGAGCTATGAATATATCCATGGGCATCTACATATGGCAAAAACACAAGTGCAAACCACTCAGAGACACAGAGATGCATTGACATGTATCCATAGTACTTTAAGATTTAGCTGGTTGCCTAATGCTTGAGAAACTTAAACTCATCACTATCATCTGAAATCAACTGAACACAAAACCTACAACATTTAAAAAGTCCTCTTTTTCTGCTTCCTCTTACCTTCTGACTTATTTTAGCCTCTTTCCTTGCTCTGTATATCTGTGGCTGTCCTGTTCCGAGGTTGTTTCCAGACTCTTCAGGAGGACCGGCTCTGTCCCGTATTGAGCATCAGAGGACGGAAGGATCCCAAAGCCTGGCCTTATTCAGACTGACAGCTGGGGTAATCAGGTTACTGACGCACTGGGTGGCTGCTCCATTTTAAAGGAGGGCGAGACGGGATTCCTCCTTTGCTGTCTGAGTCTGTGTTTTAGAGTGTGTGTGTGCTGGAGACCGAGGACTGACTTGAACTTAGTTTTGTTATGGTAAAGCATATATGGAGTAAATGATATTTCCAGCCTTTATTTAGCCAGCATGAAGTGCCAAATGATTGTCTGTTTATCTGTCTATTGTGAATACTATTTGGCCCAACTCTATTAAAGCGTCAGTGTTTTCCTAATATCATAAAATTTATGATGTTCCCCTGGATTCTTCTCCTATTTTCCTCTATAAATTCTGCCTGATCAGGAGCTTAAGCTCTAATAGAACCTAATGCACATGTTTTATAGTCGCAAATCCAGTCTAGGCCAAAGTGGTGACACTTCACACTGAATTTGATGCCAAAATCATTAGATTACACTGATTTTCCCCACTATTTTGTGATTTATTTGAGGGCAAATATGATGATATCATTTACCAAATGATACTGAGTGTTTTCTATTGTGTTCTTTGACTTGGATGTGTGGGAGAAACATGAACTCTGGGGATCTGCAGAGGTTGAAAAATCAGGATAGGAAATGTTGATGATATGGGAGGAATGTAGAAAAGATCTTACACACTTTGCTATTCATGACTCTTCTCAAAGGGAGTTGATGCTGACAAAAGGAGCTCTTGTGAGGCATCCTTAGTATTCACAGGCAACGGTAGCCGCGCTCAGCCCGGCTCTGCGCCCTGTGCCCTCAATCAGCCAAGTTCCTTGCACGCTCACCTCTTCCCTATGGGTAGCGCTGGTATGTGCATGACAGAAAAGATAACATCCTTCGCCCGCCAAGGAAGGTTCATACTGCCACACACTGCTTAGCTGGCAATAACAAAAGCCACATCTAATGAAGCATGTTGAATTGAATTGCACATCTAATGATCTCTATGACTATGATGAGGATGAAACAATTTAAGTTATCCACATCTACTGTGCCATTTTAAACAATAGAGGCTCTGGAATACAACATGTTTCAAGATAATGATGTCTTCACGGCATATTAGAGGGACTAAAATAAAACATGCATCCCCTTCTTCAGCTGGCTGGCTGCTGAGCCTCGGGCTAAAGACAATGGTGACTCATGAACACTCTTCTCTAGCAAAGACATGCACACTGTGCAAGTCACAGAGAGGCAGCGCGTACAGTAAACACACACACTGGAGTGCAATGTTTTCATGCGCACAGAGTTTATGTCTGTGTTTATGGTTGTGTGCTCATAAATTGTTTGTGCACCTTGACACATGGATTCCTTTTCAGGAGTCTTGTGCGTGTTTGTGACGTTCTTTCCACCTGCTGTATGTGTCCCCAGGTCCACAATTGACATTTTTAATAACACTGTGCAAGTTCTAAAACCACTTCTCTCACCACTCCAGCCCATAAATCGTTATCCTTGTCTGCAATTTGGTGCCCTGCAGTTCCCACCAAAAATGAGGCCACTGGGTAAAAATCTAATAAAGTTAATCAACCTAGGAGGCTATTACCTTCAGATAGGTTGTTTGGGTTCAAAACAAATCTGCAAATGGCAAGAAAACTACAAATGGTGCAAATCAGTGTCTCCAGCATGCCTGGGAATCTACAGACCCAAATGGCAGTCCTATGGTTCATTCTATGAAATCCCATTGCATTTTGTTTGGTTTGTGTTTTTTTCCTTGGAGAGGCCGAGAGGACATTAACCCGAGTCACAGACAAGAACGCTCTGATGCTGACCTTTGAGGTCACTTGTTCCCCGGTGCAGGCAGAAATAATAATGTACTAGATGAAGTTTTGCTCAGAAGACTATAAATAAAGCGGTCATTTAAGGCCAACAACATATCATAATAATAATGAAAACCCCCGAAACAAACTCGATATCCAGGCAGTAGAAGCAATGCTGTTTGCATTATATTGGTGCTATTGAGAACTGGTATCTCACTTTGAAATGACACTCTTTATATTACTTCATTGTAAAAGTTACTTCAAAGCCGAGGAATGAAATAAATCACTTCAACAGAGACAACAGCAAAACTACCTGCTGTTAGCTCAAGATGGCTAAAGATGTGGCTCCTGTGAAAGCTTTCCAACAAACACGAACAGAGCTGACCTCTCAGCAGGGAAATGGGAGGGCAAGTGTGCATGGCTGAGTGAAGACGTAGCGCTAGATATCCATCAGCATTAGAAAGTGGGAGCGAGAAAAAGAGACCGGAGGGTAGTGATACAATCTTTTCTCATCGCCTAACTGGGTTTAGTCGGTAATCTCACTGGGAAAATCTGTGAAATTTCCTCAAACACCCACGTATCTAATATCATCTACAACATCTGTAGGTTATGGGAAAATCAACATGAAGTTCCCCACAGAAAAGATCTGGCAAATCCCTACTGGTGTGGGGTGTTTTACTGGCATTTTTAGCCAGTTGAGGGATGCTAATGTCAGTCGCTTGGCTGTTTTCAGTGAAATGTCTCAAAAACTATTGGCTGCATTGCCATGAAATTTGATACACATATTCATAGTTCCCAGATTATGTATCCTAATGATTTTTGCGATCCCGACTTTTCTTCTGATGCCACCATAAAGGGGATATTTGTAGTTTTGAGTGACATATCTTCACAGTTATTGGATGGATTGCTATGAACTTTGGTGCAGACATTCATGACCTCCTCAGGATGACTTGTGATAACTTTTGGTGATTACCTAACCGTTCATCTAGCGACATCATCAGGTCAAACTTTTAATTTATTGGTTTATAATACCTGCAAAACTAATGACATTGCCATTTGCCTCAGCCACAACTTTGTGTTTAGTGCTTATTAGCAAACATTAGCATGCTAACACGCTAAACTAAGATGGTAAACATTACACCTGCTGAACATCAGCATGCTGACGTTAGCATTTCAAAGCATCTCAGTGCCTTGAGTAAAGCCTCAGACAGCTGCTGGCATGGCTGTCTCAGTCTTAGTTGTAATTGTCTAATGGGGGGAGGGATAGAAATATTCCTGTACATTCAAGAACAATGATTCAGGGTGCATCAACACTCTTACGAAAAAAAGCTGAGAAAGCTTCGGGAAGCATCTTACCCTGGAACTACAGGAGCTCTCACACAATGGAATACTAATCACTCTAATAAATAATCATGTTTTTAGTGTGACGGCTGCTGGACAACCAGGATGTGATTCAAATCTGAAGGCTTGAAAACGTGGTGATGCTTTTGAACAAGATGCATTGTTGCCGCAATGTGAAATAGAGAGCAATCAATCCTGAGCGGGACGTTCCAGCATTGTTGCCATGCATTCTTCAAATAATGGTTATCAGTGATGTTATTACAGCACTTATACTGCATCCCTGTCCAAAAGGAAAATATTTTTTGGTCTAGTGTGATAAGGGATTGCTCATTCTTTTCTATCACACTGCATGGCATCATGTGCCACAACAACAGCTGCCGGCCACATAAGGATAAAGATAAATTTAACAGATAAATTTAGCATGCTGGAAAGATCTGAATCAAAGCACACCGTGGAATTCAACTGTAGTTCCTTCATTTGTATGTAAGACGAGAAACGATGGCATGACATCCTGTGTGCAAGAGGGATGTGTGTCCCTGCAGGTGTGTTTTCACCTGTGAGTGTGCAGTGTATTCATGTATGTGTGCATGCACGTGTGTTTATGTGTGCATGTGTATGCGCGTGTATTCATGCAGGGGTAAATGTTTGTGCTGAAGCCGGAGGCACGCAGAGCTTCCTGTGTTAGGTTAATGCTCTGTACTCTGCTCTCAGTGAAAACAATGGGCACAGCTCCATGTTTTTGAGTTACTCATCGGGGGGGGGGGGGGGTGATGATGACAAAGACCACTGACAGATTAAACACATTCTATTTTATTGCAGTTGGCCCAGAATGGAAGGTATAAAAAGGCCAAAAGTTTTCGATTAGGCGTAATAACCAACAACCCGTTGCATCTTATTGATGGTATATGCAGAGAGAATATAGAGGGGACGCATTCAAATTCGGAGGGAAGAAAGTACAAAGGGAATAAGTGAGCAAAAGATGCAGAGAGCCACAAAAGAGAGCAGGTAGAGGGGAGGGGATGAGAAGGCAAGGTAATTAATCCACAGATAATGCTGACGGTTCACAGCCAGGTCACTTTCACTGTTACACCGCCATAACAGCCGCCCTTGACAAGCTCCATATCCAGTGTGTACTGGAGATGTATGTCTTAATGATAGTAATGATATTGGCAGTCATGAATCAATCAGACATGCTCAGTATATTCAGCCAAGAGTCAAGAAATGTATTCTCAGGGAAGTGATACTGTTAGACAATCCACTTCCACGGCTCACACAGCACTTTAAGATAGATTAAGAGCACACATAGAGAATGAAGACATTAATCACTGAAGATAGGTGCAGGGAAATCCATTAATAAAAGAAGAGTTTGCACATTCTCAAGGTACAAAATACCATGAATGTCTCTCTGATATCGCTTTGCTGTCCCTGTTGCACACACCATGCCCGCTGTCTCAAATCAAATCTCTTAAAAAAGGCATTCTTTTATGTGCAAAATTGTATTGCTGTGGCTAAATTTGCCTTCATCTTTAGATACACAGTGCTTAGCCAAAGGCTCTTAGCCTTTTTAACTTTCAAACATCAAAGAATTTTATAGAGTAAGAATCCTTCCTTAAAAATAGACTCCCTGCACTTGACTCTACATTGAGCACAATTTTAGAAGCAATTTTACTTGTTACTGGAGTAAAAAGCAAGACAGCACTCTAGTATTCAGTCCTAGCTTGCTGTCATGACTACGTCAGATTTAAAAGGTAATATTGCTGGACATTTTTGTTTTGACCTGGATTCACTTGGTGATTCTTATTTTAGAACAAGTTCCTATTGTTCTGTGGACAGTATGTTATTGTCTTTATCTTGCAGAGCTCGGTCAGTAATGACTTTGAAAATGAACTAATCTCCAGAGAAGCATGACTTGAAAACATGACTTCTCTAATGGCAAAAGTTGGTGGATATCTCTCGGTAAATGAATAAAATGTGCCTGGAAATGGTTTGGGGTTTGCTTTAAGGGCTTGAATGTGTTGATTTATTGGAGAGTTGACTATCTATCTCAAATCTTTGGCAAAAGAAAGAAGGAAGTGAAGAGAGAACAATGCCCAACAGTAGAAAGCAGTCTCTTGTATGCTTAGATGGATTTTGCACATTTCTAACAAGAGCGAAGTCCTTGTATTAAACACCATTACATGCATGAGTGAGATGGTAACAGATGATGGGTTTTTCAATTTCACCTTGGGTGCATATTGACTGACAGGAGGGAACAACAGAAATTTCTGTAGGGGAGATAAGCAGAGAGACACTTGATTGCAAAGACAGCTTCCCGATAGAAACAATTTGGGCTACTTGAGGCATTTACGTACGTGTGCATCTGAGGTTGGAAAAGAAGTGATTTGTGAAAGTTCTCTCCTTTCTGTGGTGCTAAAGTAGGTTGGTAATCTTCCACGATCATTATGAATAAAACTGCAGATTTTGCACCTTCATTGTCCTTCATGTTGAGTGTTTGTGTTCAGGTAAAGAGGACTGAACTGAAGGTTTAAGATTGTTCGTGCTGCTCCTGATGAGAAGAAATACTTGAAGCACAAGCAGAAGGTCAGAGGACCCAGTTTCATGCACATACACATACATACATACACCACTTCTTATGTCTTTATCCATTTAAACTCAGGACTTACTTTGATGTCTATCACTCTGAATTTCTTCATTTTATTTCCTTTTTAGGTTGATTAATATATGCAAAAAAAAACATCACTGCCATAGACTTTACATAATACCTAAAACATGCTAATACTGCTCTCTGCCTTTGGATAATCTTCTCAGAATGCAGCATCAACACAATGTATTAATTGAGATTTCTTTTAATAAATTTGTTTAAGAAAATCAACTTTATTTTGATTGATTACAGTACATAATTCATATGGATTAAATCTCTTTGTTGAGTGTCTGTCCATCTACTGATAATATTCATGTTGAGATCAGTATAATGAATTAATCAATTAAATAACTAAATATGTGATTTAAAGGCTTTACCACACCTAATCACAGATTTCCTCAAGTCAAAATCTGAGATAGTGTATAGCTGTTAATGTTACTGCTACTCTGCTAGTCGGAGGCTAATTAGCTTTAGCGGACATTTAGCTCCATCATTATTGGATTTATGTAGTGAATAGAAAAATAAATTACCAAGAGTTACAGTTCATTAAACTTATAGCTGGGGAAAAATTGATAAGTACATTTAGTGTTAGCTTTAGCCAAGGCTAGCTGCTAAAACTAGCTTTTACTTGATGTAGCCAGAGTACAGTTACTGTTGTTCAGCTTGGTTTTATTTCCATTTTGTAGTTACTACAAATTTTACATGCTATTTTCATGGAAATTGTACATATCCTTGAAATAATGTAGTCAAAATAAATTTTGACCAAACCTGTGCTTGCAGCATTTTGGCTTATGAGGAGAACTAAATAATATAACAAAAAAATAGCTGATAGTTGTAAGGGTAGTGGCTGAGAGTTACTCAGACTAGTCCTCTGACTGAAATAATAACTGCATGTTATATTGGCCCATTCCACTTTAAAAAAGGGTAACGTGTACATGCAGCATGTTGTTTTGGAATAGAAATCAAATTGTGTCAAATGTATGATGAAGTAAAAACCTAGAGTGGTGTGTGTGTGTGTGTGTGTGTGTGTATGTGTGTGCGTTTACAGATATGTCTTATATATATATGTTTATATATAGATATGATGGCCCATCAGCTATGGGCTGGGGACACTCTTAAGTGGCAGAAATTTGCAACTACTTTTATATGCATGTATGGATACGAACCATATGTTTGAGGTGATGAGGACCCTGATAAAAAATTCAAGTCCTTTAGAGGTGAGGTCATATGAAAAATGTATTGAGTAAAGTTATGCCAAATTTAGACCTTCAGAATTGGGGGAGAAAAAAAAAACACCCCTCCAAAACAGAATATAAGAATCTCATTACCTAACGTGTACTGGACTGTTTCTTTTTTTCATCCACCTTTAGAAATTATATTATCCTGTCAGACTTGTTCGTGTTGCCTGAGAAATATACTGTTTATCTTACCAGATAAACCATTAATCATAATAATAACATTTTGTTTTGCATTTTAAAATTATTTAACAAGTGAACAGTTTTTGATTAACTTGAATTCACTTGATTCTATTAACATTATTTAATAAGTGAACATATAGTACCAGTCAAAAGTTTGGACACACCTTCCCATTCACTTGAATGACAAAGCGTGTCCAAACTTTTGACTGGTACTGTATTTAATTAATGTAAATTTGTGCCTGCATTCAGCTCTATTTTAGTAACAAGAAAGCTGTTTCAGAAGAATTAATTATAAACAAATCATGCAGTAGCTTTTCTGGAACTTTCAATTGTATAACATGTTCTTCAACAGCAGATGTCGAAGATACATAATTTTTCACTAATCTAACCTTTTCTAAATATAACCTTGTTACATCTAATACTATCCTCACATGAGGAGAGGCATTAAAACCATGGTTACACTGTGCTAACAGGACAGTGCAAGGTGCTGAAATTAAGTCTAATAAATCTACCAGAAATGTGAATTCTAACACTATTTTAATTACTGAACAGTCAAACAGAAATGGTGCGTTGGTGACATTTTTTCAAAGGCAACAACAACAACAACAACAGTACTTTCAGTCAACCATAAATGAACCTGTCCACTGTTTATGTATACAGTGTAGGCCTACGGATAACCAATAAAGTACATCTCGAAGTATTAAAAAAAGCTGTAACTCTGTTAGCCCTCACTTACTGATGGAAAACTTTACAGCTGCCCTCAGATACAACCCCAAACAGTCTTATAGATCCATCTTTTTCTCAAATGGATTCAAAGAAATAAACAAACCATATAGTCCTGCCTTTTTACTGTGTCTGTTAAAGCCCCCACACAAATAAAGATTGTGAAAAACTGGCTCCTGGTTAAATCTAACTGCAGACCCTTGGCCTAGAGGTTTAATGCACTGAGCATGCAATCATAACGTCCCCAGCTGGAGGAGCCTGGCTTTGTTGCATTCACCCCAGCCAGGTTATTTCCTGTCACCTCTATACTGTCAACTCTCCAATAAAGACATAAAATGCCCTAAAATATACTTAAAAATAAGTATGAACTTTGAAGCTTAAACATTATTTAGGTGTAAAACGGCCACCTGCGAATCTGAAGAGACCAGGTTGGAAACATCACTGAATGCAGTATCTGACTTCACATACAAGCAGGGTGGGTGGTTTGGGATGAATTTTAGATTTAAAATCCATCAAAAATTAATATGACATTTTGACATATTTGTTACCAATTTATGTCTTATTTCACACCAGTAGTTAGAATTGTGTAATCGTTATGTAAATTGTTTGCCTGTCCTTTTGACTTTATGAAACTCAGCTGTGAAGTGCAAAATACTTTCAATGCAAATGCTGAAAGATGAATATTTAACATGGTTATTTATAAAACATGGCAATGCACAATGCAGTGGAGCAGGTGAAGGAGAATCACTGTCAGAGTCCACAGTGCGTACAGCTGGCCGGTGGCGGGCCACCGCGGGGCGAACGCAAGATGGATAATACTGAAGTAGGGCAGCTAACAATGTTATGTGTGCACACGATGTTCACCCAGTGAGTAACTAGTTCTCACAGTCACATTCATTTACAGTATTTAGCTGATGTTATGTTGTCATTTTGCTTGAGGACGCATGAGGCTGTTTGTGGTGACTGAACCTGTGATGTTTCATTTCAGTAAAGCCAAAGAACTTGCTCGCTGATATAAATCACTGCTTGTAGAAGATGAAATAATCATTTTTTCTGGGTCACTTGCAAGGCCCGCTAATTAAATTACTCCTAATTGAATATAATTTGATGTCATTCATTTGCTAACTGACCAGGTGTTGCATTTCAACATCTGTGGAAGATGGTAATCCGTCTGTGAATCCTGAAAAAAAACTTTTAAGTGATGTAAAGCACAATAACAGCAAAAAAAAAAAGTGAAATTGCATATACAGTTACGGCATCTACAGACTTGTTTTTTTTACAGCAGGTTAGTGAGAGATTAGATGTAAGCTTTGCTTTGTTTTCTCAGATACTGTGATGTACTACATCTGTATCAGCCCGCGGGCCCTTGGGAGCCCCTGCTAGCCAACACAACCACCGAAACCAGCAGATTCAAGAGGCTCTCCCTGAGGCCAAGGAAAATGGATATTGATCTGGAGGCATGACTAAATGGATTAAATTACAGAGTAGTGTTGGTAGCAGGGCAGCAGAGAGAATGAGATGAGAGGGAGGAGGAGGAGGAGGTAGAATATAGATGGTGGAAGAGACAAAAGGCAGGAGGAATAGGAGAGATAGGGGGGGGGTATTGTATTGAAAGAGTCTACCAAAATCTTTGCCTTGCAGACCGCTCCCCCTCTGTGATTCTTTTAATCAATAGCCCACCCAGCATCCCTGTGCAATCATCCCCTGCATGCCATACTTCCAAGCACCATCCTGGTCTTCATGCAGTTATGAGCCAATTGGCTTTAGAGGAATCGACAGTCAGCGGATTATCATTTTCCATTCAACCAAGGCTGTTGAGTGGTAAGAATGCCAACTGCATGCTCGGAGCAAAAGATGCATCATCATGAATACAAAACCCAAATGATCCTTCAGAGAGTGTAAATTTGGGCGGATCTGACTGGCCAGCGGTCGCAGTCAGACCATTTTGGTATAAACAGTTAATCAATCAGCAGTCCTCCGCAAAAACCCCCTTTCATGCTCGTCTCCTGCGTGGCCTTGCTGATGGGTCTGGGGGTTGCAGAGAATCGCTTTCGGAGCGCCTCTGTGAGTCCTGAGTGTTGATATTCGGGACATTAACGCGTTCACGTGTATGACAGGAATATCAAAGAGCTGAGTGCGAGCTGCACTGTAAAAAATGAAAAAGTTGAGAAAATTCGTAAATTAAAAAAAAACTTAAGACAATTTAATGTGATTTCTCAGGTGTTTCATAGTAATTGCATCATCAAGGTATGCAGCACATAGGTCACTTCTCCTGCTACTGTTGATAATATCTATGAGCAATTGTTTGTTTGTTTTTCTCCCCCCCCATCTAACACAGTATCTGTCCAAGCTAGCCAGTGGCTGTTCATGAGTGGTTTCCCTCCTGTAAGATTTATTCTAATACACATTTCTCATGATCAAGGCTTATTTCCCCAACTCCTGAGCCCTAATCACAAACACTTTTTCCCACTCCACTTCATTCCCTTCAGGGCAATGCTCCACTTCATGGCTAGATTGAATATTCATAAAGACTCTTCCGATTTCAGATGACACACGGGCATCTGCCTTTGCTCGACATATGCATAAAATGTGCATTAACATGGTTTTATTCCTGTCTCAGCGATGTGGAGAGTGGATGTTTATAGTACATTTAATGGAATCCATCCCTTAGAGTGGCCATCAGATTGCATGTAATCTACAAAAGTCTCTTTGAAGATCACAATTTACAACATGCATGACTGACAGCTACCAAAAAAATTATCTAACGTGCTGCACGGTGCAGTTTGGATTGTCTTTGCAGTGCTTTCCCTCCGGTCTGCGAGTATAGGCTATAAATTGGCAAACACAGCGTGAAGGCTATTGCCCCCCCCCCAACAAATTTGTTTCTTTTTTATATGTGGCCTAGAAATTTCTTTAACCATAAAAGCCACAAAAAAAATGTCCTCTGGGAGTGTGAGATACAAAGAAATTTGACAGTCCATGGTAGCACATAATCAGTCATTGCACATCATTCCAGTGTCTTGAAGTTCTAATTGCAAAGCATTATGACTCTCTAGCTCCATCTGTTGAGAAGTTTTTAAATAATTATAGGGAGACATTTGTGATTACGGGATACAGAAGTTACAATCTAGCGAGAGGAGAGTGCTGAATTCTTGCAAGGCATTGTAGATACTAATGTCAGCTGGGATAATGACTCGTGAGCAGCAGCAGCAGCAGCAGATTCTTATATAACAGCGGTAATTCTTCAAAACACGCTTGACTGAATAAACTAATGAGGGTTGGAGTCAAGTTTTTCATGTCTCATGATACAATAATTTTAACACCCTTTTTCTATATATCGTCTTAATCTATTCAGGGTCTTGGGAGATGGAAGTATATCCCAGCTCCCACTGGGCAGGACGCAGGGGGGACACCCAGTACAGGTCACTTGTCTAACACACATGACAAATACATTCACACCTACAGGCAGAGAGAACATGTGAACGCCACTCAGACAGAAATCCCAGGTGGCCGGGTTGGGTTCAAACTGAGGACTTTTTCTGCTATGAAGTGAAAGGGTTAACCCTAAAATACTAAAATATTTTGAGAGCTTGAACCTGACGTTTAATAGTTTTGATGAAATAATAGACCTGATGTTTGCAGAATGTTGAAGTTTATTAAAAAAAAATGACAAAAGATGCTCCATTTTGGTCAAGATCCAACTAAAAATGTTCCCATTGTCTTACTCTTACAGCAAACATTTCTTTTCAGAAATGCTTTGTCAGGCTCCCGGTGAAAAATCTGTGAACATACTAGTCTCACACTTTGTAGTCTGGCGAATTTCTGGCAAATCTTTAGGGGGCATTTTTTACCTTTTTATCAGAAAGACTGAGAGTGAAGATGCAGACAGGATGCAGGGAGAAGGGGGGGGGGGTATTACATGCAATGACGGTCTCTTGCCAGAATCAAACCAGGAATGCTCCACTTACATGGTATATTAAAGGGCCACTCCAGCGTTTTAGTGTTTCAACTCCATACAGTCAGAGGACTTGACAAAGACAAAAAAAAAGTCAAAATCTGAAATATTCTAACTTTTAACTTTAATTTTTTATTCTCAAATTTTAGCTCCTCCACAGCCAGATGACATTAAACAACTGTTTTCATAGGCTGACACCTGTGAAATCTTTAATATGTAATATTGGTGGAGTGTCAATTTAACAATGGGGCGTGCATTTGGAAAACATTTTCCAACTACAAGAATTTCTGAGCATCAGAAGGAATTTCAACGGCATACATCCCCCAAAACCCGACTGACTCCGCAGACTGGTTTAAAGGAATAGTTCAACATATGGGAAATGCATTTATTAATGCTAAGAGTTGGATGAGATGACCGATACCACTCTCATATTTGTCCAGTTAATATAAAGCTACAGCTAGGTGATGGTTAGCTTAGTTTAGCATAAAAACTAGAAACAGTGAAACAGCTCTGTCTGAAAGATTTGCTCTCTGGCTCTCTCTCCTGTTAAGTTTTGTTGCACCTGTCCTTCACATACATACATACATACATACATACATACATACATACATACATACATACACACACAGAGTTTTGTGACATCACATAATTTCAGCATAGCTCTACCCAGCTTCAACCCAACAAGAGGTCTAATCAGCCAGAGTAATTAAAGAGTAACACCTGTAAAGAAGTGTAGGACCTTAAAAACAACAACACAAACAGGTTTGAAATCACTGCTTTATTTCTCAAAGCAATGCAATGAAATATAACAAAAACAATTAAAACCTAAAAACAAAGCAAACAATGTAGTAACAAATATTGTCAAATCAAAAACGCTCTAAGATGTATTTGCTGAACAGTACGTCAAAGTGAGAAGAGATATTCTAATCTTGACACCAACACAGAGGAGGATAAAAAAAAATCTTTTCAAACAGTGATCTGAAATTTATTCTAATGAGTTGAATAGTAATAAATACCAAGATTCAGGCAAAAAAAAAAAAAAAAGTAATTACACAAAAATGATATAATTACATCCGGGGTCGTACATTTAAGGTTGAACAGGATGACAATTTTAAAAAAGTTGCATCGTTAAATCCAAGTGTTAAACCAAGCGTCCTCACTCGACAATGTCTGTTCATGGCAACGAAGAACGGAGAAAATACGCTCTGTCTTATCTGTCCGGTCGCATCATGCCTGGTCTGACTGGCATCATCATTGGACGAGGGTGACGCATCATGTGTGGTGGTCCTGGCATCATCTGCATGGGTCCTCCCATTGGCGGCCTCATGCCTCCTAACAATGTAGAGACAAAGAGCTTAGATATGGCTTTATACACGCCTAAAACTACTTGTCAGTGTATTTAAAGCTCATATTGTGTTTCATATTAAAATGCCTGTTTATATTTAATGGGCTACTGTGGCATGAAATCTCTTACTCCTTTTCCCTTCATGGTTTTTGATTCTGTCTTAAAAAAAAAGGTGCCCTGTGGAGTTTTCTTGTGAATGTTTATGTTTTCATTGAGTGTTATTCACCAAAATGTATTGTGTCAGAGCTTTCCATAAGCGCCTGCTGCCGGCCAAACAGCCGAGTACTTTATTATATTAATTCGCTTCAAGACAATGCGAGCGTGACGAGAGAGAAACGTGCCTATCTGTCTGTATCAGTCCTGCCCCCACATGCTCTATATATTATATATATATATATATATGTGTGTGTGTGTGTGTGCTGAGAGGTTGCGTCCTGCCGCATAGAGAGCAGAGAGTCGTCTCCAGTGTTTGACGAATATAAGCAAAATAACTGATGACAAAACACATTAAGAACTGCATTGACTGCACAGACAGGGGACGTCCTCATCAGACGGGCTACTACAGAGCAGCAACTTGATGACTGCGCAGTATTAAATAGTCCAGAAAAAACGCTGCATTTTCCCATATACACCACACACACACACACAGACGTTTATGGGCTTAATGAATGAATGAATGAATGATTCATCTTTATTTACATTGTGCTTTTTTACAGCAGAGCCATCTCTTAAGACGCGTTGCAAACACACACTAGAACAGGCGATGTTGTCAAAGTAACAGGCCTTTGTCATATGAGGAAGATGTAGACTACGCCTCAGAGGCCCTGAATAAAATATGATGTAATGGGACTTCCTGCGGTATTATATATGATCAAGGATATATGTTTTTCCATATCACACATTTTATCCATAGTTTCAGATGACTACAAGTTGAGCTGATTCAGTAGAGTCACATGATTTGAGTCAAGTGATTCACATTCTTTGTTATAGATTTCTTTCTATAAATAATTTAATTTAAAACCAATACATATGCTGGATAAGACATGGCATTTAAAACATGTTCCCCCTTAAAATGAGCTTGTTTACTTTCGTTGAATAAGAGTACATTTATGTTTCTAGTAAAACAATACATTAACCATCACTGCGGCATGTCTTGATAAACCTTAAAGTGAAGGTGTCAATAAATAAATAAAAATAACCCTTAGACCCTCCTAGCTGGCTACTTTTTCCCCCATTGGCTGGCTACTTCATATCATTTGGGAAAGCTCTGATTATGTGTGTCCTCCTTGAGGACTAACAAATGTGTTGAATGCATCTCCTTCTTCATAAAACATTTTGCAAACCTGAATTTTTAAGTATTTTAAATCCTGCATTGTTTACATCCATGTTAACTAGCTCGCAGTCCTCTTCTTGCCTGCGTTCGTTGGTGAATTACTGACAGCGGAACAGCATGAAACTGACGGCAGGATGAGGATCTTACACAGCACCGACAAAAACATTGCTCCGTAGTAGAGCTTTAGTTTAGAGTTTTAGTCGTTTTTGAGGGAAAACGCCATAAATGTGAGGATTTGAAGACTGTATGTGTCATACAGGACGTCACCTTGGGCTCTAAGAAGTTATAACAAGCAGTTTTCTCTATTTTTGACACTTTATAGACAAAATGATTTATCGAGAAAATAATACGGCAGATGAATCGATCGTGAAAATACTTAGTAGTAATTGCAGCCCTACTTCAAACGGCTACTAGGAGTCTAAAACTCCCGAGGTAACCTTTACGTTAACCAAATTCCAAAGTAATAAAGCTTTTCCCAGAGAAAAACACGTCTTACCCGGCCCGCCAGGCATCATTCCATGAGGCGGAGGCCCCATCATGGGCATCATAGGAGGACCTGCCATAGGTGGTGTTGGTAGCATACCTGGGCGTGGAGGACCACCTGTGTTCATAACAGTAAGTGTTAGTGGGCAAATGTGTAATACGAGGAATCAGGAATCAAGGAATCTCGTTACATTTAAGCTGAATTTGGCCTCTCCGACGAAGCAAAACATACATCTGTGTAAATGTCATGTAAAACTATTCAGTTGTCAGACAGACATTTCAGTGATAGATAAAATTATTCAAACACTATTTGGAAAAAAAAAAAAGTCCACTTTTGCAAACACTCTTCCAAATGTGGGTCATATTAAGCTACAAGCAAATTAGCGGAAATCGTTGTTAACTTTTATGCGTCCTTTTATCCGAGTTCGGCATTTGTTGTCATTATTTCAGACGGTGCCCCTTGACACATAAAATATTTTTGCAATTCTTTGATTGATACATCTGCAAATGTGGCCACCAGCGATTTGGTCTCCGTGGAGCTCTGCCTTTCGTCTCTTTGAAAAATCACGCATCAAAGTACGGAAAACAAGACAATTTTAATAACTCGGAATGCTGCTTATTTGCATTTGATTGAAATTCAATGGACAGTTTGAATATAATATTAATATCTGCCTTCATTTCAGTTGAGTCACCACATCCTGATACTCAGTGATATAGTGGGTGAGTAAAACCCTGTAACAAAGATGAATGACAACACCTATGATGTAAAAAGAAAAAAAAACTACCATTTTATTTAGGTTTCTATTATGAGCAGGTGGTAGCTAGTTAAATCAGCAGTCATTTACATTCCATAAAGCTTCACATTTCTGTTATTTTAATGAAATGCATTTGAATGGACCTTGAAATAGAGCAGGATGAGGACAGTTTTTTTCCCATATTAGTGGGAATCTAACTATAAAGATCCAGTGCCCGTGTTATGGTTAGTTAATTGAATTACTGCAGAGCTGAAAGACGATGGACTCACCGGGGGGAGGGCCACCGGGGAACGGTGTGGGAGGAATCTTTCCCTGTTGAAACGCGGCCGCTGTCGGGAGAGAAAACAAAACATGAGCGCACAAATATTAAATGGATTGTATCAATAATGTACAGCACCCTATCCTAAATGTAGCCTGTTACATATGCTACATATGGAAAAAAACAAACAAACAACAATCCAAAAGGGAAACGCATAGCGAAACACATTGTCTACATGTTCAAACTTTACGATGCGAACTATGCTAATGTTAAACACAGACTACTAATGACAAATCAAGAGTCACTTATGAAAAAGAAATTGCATTCCTGACATGCTGGAAGGATGTGTAGCTGACCCTCCCTCTTCTTAAAGCTCTCTTTGTTTGCGTAGGAGAATTTTGTCAGTCAAACAACATATTTCTCCACGGTGGACAATACTACGCTCTACTTCTACACTGGCTTTGCATCCCTCATTTGGATTAGTGGTTTGTAATCTCAACGGGGGCCCAAGTAAGCCAGTGAAACATAGTACACTATTTAAGCAGAGTTTGGATATCCCACACATGTACATAAGCATGACTAGTGTGGGCTGTGTAACAGGCTTTACTCTAAACACTAAGTTTACTGTATACATCAAACAAGGGTACTAATTATATAAAGACTGCTGTTCCCACATCTGGTGTGTGAACAGTTAACTGCACCACTAAACAAATCCTCAGTAATATGTAACGGCCACTAGAGGTCACTTTCATATTTAAGTTTAACTTGCTGCACACATGAAATGTATCCCAGTTCATGGGCTGATCCACTGAGGTCCACATTTCAAAGCCCAAAACAACCCCAGTCACACCATGCACTCAGCAAAAGTCCTACAAAGATTCTCTGCTGCACACAGATCAAATTTAATGCTTTTTAGGACCTCTACAGAGAAAATTTAATACCCTTTCCACAGCAAAACTAATGCTCATTAGGGCTGAGCTTTATGTTTGAAATCAATTTGACAATATTAATAGAGATATTTTTGTATAGAGATATTGTCTCTATATAACAAGCATATGTAAAATCTCATAAAGTAATCAAACTCTTTGTGTTAAAAAAAGCATTTTAATTTGAAATTTAAAATTTTAATTACAATTTGCTTGGAATTGTTGTGTAAAACAATAAGGCTGTTCTGGTTGTTCTCATACTCACGGTGTCAACTAGTAGGTTGATTCTCCACATTAAGACATATACATGTTATAGTATATTTACCTTAAATCCACTTTAACAGCCCATTAAATCTGTAAACTCCAGCTAAGTAGTCACCAAATTAAAAGTCCACTCTGCTCCTTCATGTCACATGTTGGCTGTTGCCACACTACAAACATTATTATCCAGATTCCAGCAACTCTCAGAAATAATAAAGGACTTTGTCTCTCCTCTGAGCCCTCCTGACTAACTGTCTTTAGCTGAGGATCAACTGTACTAGTTTGTGTTCTTCTTTAATGCTGTTACCTTCGTGAGAGCAGGTGGCGGTCTGTGAAGAACCAATTGAAACATGACCAGAAAAACACCGAAAACCAAACCAAATATTTGGCATTTTTGCTTGAAAACTGCCTCAAACGATTATCTAAATTGTTGCAATAAATTTACTATCTGTCTATCAATTAATTGACTAATCTTTGCAGCTCTAAGTAAAACGTCTTGAAGAAAAAAAGTTTTCCAAGATAACAGAGTAAACCCACGTCTTTGAACAGTCCAAGAAACCCTCAAACAAAATCAAGCAGCAATTTCATTCCTGTGAAAAACTGTTAAGACAATAATTACTTACTTGTTTTATCAATCAAGCTCTGAGCCTGCTCCTCCATCCATTTCTGGTAATAATCTTTCACATTTTCTTTGTGTTTTCGACCGCTGCAGTGTGTCTTCCTCACTGACGGCTAGAGCAGACGCAGAACAGAATAAAATTTAACAGGAGCAGAATACATCAAAGACAGTTCAGTTCTTTAATGCTTTTCAGGTATTTGATTTCGCGAATCATGAAATATATATGACACAAACAAACATCTTACCGAATCATGTGTAAGGTAGGTGTCACAGTAGTCACAGTAAAACCTGTGGAACAGTAAAATTAAAAAAAAAAGGAGTCAGGGTAGTGTTACAAATCCCAGAGCTGCAGTCATGACCTGTTCTAACACAACATACTTTACATTAGAGCCGTGACATACACTCACCGAGCACTTTATTAGGAACACCAGAGCAATCTAATGCAATCCAACACAACAGCTCTGCCATAAATTCTACTTTTACAAAGCTTATACATTTTCATTTTTTGTTGACATTGTCAGAAAGGTGATAATTCTACTTTGTTAATTATTGAGGTCATAGCGACTGCCGGTGGTGGAGTGCATTATATTGAAAAGTGTTCCTAATATTTTGTCCACCTCATTAACATACATGAGGGGGGGGCAAAATATTAGGAACACTTTTCAATGTAATGCACTCCAGTACACCAGTAAGACAATTCAGGTAGTTTTGAGATGTCCAACAAGAGAGTTTAATGTCCTGCAGAATATCTATATAATATTTAATACATCTTCACCCAGGACCCACATGGTCTTACCCCCAGCTCACGACTTTTCAAGTCAGCCTTAAAACAACAGTTAGGTACCCATACAAAGATTGAAATAGATTTTGCTCACTGTAATCATTCCTCCTGTTCATACTGACAATTTGAAGATCCTTCGTGTTTTGAGAAAAAAATGTATTTAATAGTTTATCTGAAGATAATGAGGCTTCAACCGTCTGGGTTTTTCAGATGAAGTGAATATCTTCAACAGTTAGTCTTTTTAGTAATAACGTCCCTCTTAGTGACTCGATGGACAGTTTTTTTCCTGTTCAGCTGCAGTAAAAGTATAGGAACAATAAGAGGGACTTTTAAATACATTTTTGCACAGAAGGAGGATTATGGATTTTGTCCCCCATCGTTTACATTGTAATTGCATTATGAAGGGATCTTCTAAAGGCCAGTATGAACAGGAAGCAAGAAAAAGCTGTTTCAGTGTTAATTTTGGGCACCTGAATGTTGTTTTAGGACCGACATGAAACATGTTTAGTCAAGTTTGTTTAAAAAGGGACTTGATCACTAAATTCTATGTTCTTACTTTGTGAGTTGTAGCTACTTATTTTATTGTTATGACTGCAGCTGCATGACGACACCTTGTAGTTAACGACCTTAACCTTGGAAGCTAACCAGTTACTAACGTTACGCGTTTGATTTCGTTTTATAGCTTCGTGCAACATCAGTATAATCTGCTCCTATCCCCTGAAAACTAACTACAACGTTAGTTTACCGAGTTACAAGGGACCCAATGTTAATAATAACATTATAAAAACAAATGTTGAGCTAGGAGAAGACCTAGATACTCAAAATCATGGAAAGTTTGAGCATATTTTCAATTACATCAAAGCTGAGAAAACAATCTGCTGAGGAGGATCGTGGGGTACGGTCGAAAACTCAAGAACAGGGGACTAAACAGATCTTGAATTGGGATTGTTTTGTGAACCAGCGTTGCGTTACTACGTAATTTCGACCTCTAGCTGATAAAATTATTTGATAACAAGGTGCTGTGATTGTCTTTTGTGCGGCAACCGTTGCTCGTAAATTGCGTTCACGTCGAGGTTTGCTCCAGCAAGTAGACACAGCCCAAACAAAGCTAACAACGTTCAGAAGGATAAAAGCGGATCTGTTTCATTGGTTTTCGGGGTTATCTTAACCTAATGTGTCTCTCTATACAAATACAAACAATTTTTGATTTTGCTGAAAAGTACAAGACAGAGATTTAGCGTTAACATTAAGGAAAATCTGAACTTACTTCGGCATGTTTCGAAGCTTCCTCCGCTATGAGCGCGCTTCCGGTGTTCCCTATAAATGTTCCCACCAGATATGAGACGTACCCATACTAAGTTCCGCCTGAAAGTACAGAGAAAATATTTTACTACAAATGTTCTGTTTGTTTGTACCTTTTTTAGTCTTTCCTAACTTTTCATAACTTTTTCAGAAATAGAGCAAGTTATATATATCTGTGCATAAAATACACATTTCTTCTCCCAGTGGACTTAATTTTACATCAGAATAGAAAAACAAGAATATTTTCACTTGACTGTTTCAAGCCTCCTCTCGTGTAAAAATGTACCAATAAAAAAGAAATATGGCATTGTAGTAACAGAGAGAAAAAAGAATATGGGGTTCAAAGAAAGCATTGTTTTTACCTGACAAGAACACCTACATACAAAGGTATATCATTTACACACCTCATCATGTATGCATGTCCACAGCTACACACACCCTTACCAATATTTGAAAATAAAGGATTATTTTCAACTTTCCTAGGAAAACTGAGATAGCATCAGAACACTTGTTTAGGTCTAAAGTTGATTATTCTATCAGTAGCTGTCAGTAAAAAAGTTGGGGAGACGTTTCTTTGCGCTCACCTTAAATCTGAATCTTAGCAGTGCATGACTGAAATCGTGGTCCAGTAAACAACTTTGACAAGTGTGATGTGGATACTAGAAACCTCCAGTGCACACACACTGAGAATAGACTTTTCAGTGAAGTACGAGGCATCTTGCATCCAGAAGTTAAACTTTTGAAATGAAAAATATTTGCATATTCCTAAATTCTGGATTTTCAATGAGGGAGAAGAAGCAGCAATTTTAAGAATATTTAACTAGTTAATTTAACTTTTTTTGTGGGAAAAAAAAATCACACAAAAAACTTAGTTTTAAAACATGTCAGGGGGTCTTTAAACTTTTGGTATACTCTGGTACTGACTTGCATATGAAGTAGCTTGGATTTCATTGATAAACCAAAATATTTTTTATTCTAATCGTGGACTACAGCTATGAATTGAGTGATGCCTTATCATAAAGATCCCCTCCAAACATGTTTCAGGACATATAAAAATCCTCTGCTTGAAGTAATAAATTGAGTCTGACATGTTTTGTCCATGTTAAAGTATCCTTAAAATAACATCTACTGCTTCTCACTCATTGAAAAATTCAGAATCTATGAATATGTAAATATTTTTCATTTTAAAGGCTTAACTGACACGATATCTCCTACTTCACTGAAAAGTCCATTATCATTGTATGTGCACTGGAGCCTTCAAGTTTCCACATCACACTTGTGTAAGCTGCATACTCGATGACGATTAGCCCCAAACAAATTAAAAAAGAAAAAAAATCATTTTGAGCAAACTATGTGCCAGTTTATTAGATATAACCAGCTAAACCTAATGTAATCTAAAACAGCCCTGCAATAAGTCCTACTTTCATGAATGTTTAGTTGTTGTTTGAACTGTTTTAGAGAGGTGTTGATTCAACTTCATTGTCACTTGGGTGCCTGTAGTTTGAATTTTATTGTGATTATTTTAAATTAATGAGAGTTGATTCTGATATTTAGTCTACATTCATTGATAAAAATGGTGTACAACACTAGACACACATCCTAGTATTCAGTGGAAGAAGTACTCAGATCCTTTACTTTAGTAAAAGTACCAATTAAGCAATGCAAAAATACTCCATCACAAGCAAAAGTCCTGCATGAAAAATCCTACTTTAGTAAAAGTACATAAGTATTAGCAGCAAAATGTTCTTCAGGTATTAAAGTAAAAGTACTCATTTTGTCCCTCTGACTGATATATTATTATGTATGACATCATTAGATTATTAATACTGAAGCAGCAGTGTGCTGGAGATGGAGCTTATACACAGTTAGCTAGTTTAGTCCAGTGGTTCCCAACCTTGGGGTCGGGCCCTCCAAAGGGTCACTAGATGAATCTGAGGGGTCGTGAGATGATTAATGGGAGAGGAAAGAAGAAAAAAAGTTCTGATACACAAATCTGTTTTCAGTTTTTGGAATTGTTCTGTAATCTTTGATTTTTAGTGAAATATTGGATAATTTGAACATTTATTGAAATGAAACCATGTGAGAAGTTTAGAGGGAAAAATCATTATTTGGTGTAGCTGTTAACATAGACATCTGAAATGTGATACGACTACACACTGCTTTCTGTAAGACATCAAAAGCCAATCAATAGTTTGCCAATTCTTTTTTGTATTGGCTGGTGTGTATCAGCTAATATTAGTAAAGAAGAAAAATAATTCTTTTAATTCATTGCTAAACCAAGTTAGTGAGGGTTTCTGATTTTTACATTTTACAGAATCAGGTTTATTGCCCAGTAGGTTTGCACATAGAAAGAATTTGTCTTGGTATTGTGGTACATAACAGTCAAAAATATACACAAAATTAAGTAGTCCTTTATAATATAAAAATACAATACAACAAATTGTATGTAAAATATATTCTAAGTGAGAAGAACTGCTACATGTTTACATTTTTAAAAAAGAAAAGAATTAAGAATGAGATGAAATATACAAAATATTGACCAGAAGTAAACAGTATATGCAGTGTGCAATTAACAACGACAACAACAACAACAACAACAACAACAACAATAATAATAATAATAATAATAATAATAATAATAATAATAATAATAATAATAATAATAATAATAATAATAGGTTGCTTTAATGTAACGTACCATGTGATATCAAAGATCACATACGTGCAAATAAGATTATTTTACGTTAATTTTATTTACCCATAATTACGATGATATTGACCATATCAGATATTTCTCTGGGGATTATTTTTTTATATTAGAAATTCTGCCGTGCATCAAATGGTGTGATGTATCTGCTGCTGCTACATGAACAACTTGGATTTCATTGATAAACCAATGAAAAAGGGGGGCTGCAAATAGCAACAGATGACGTCGACGTCCACTACGTGATTGGCGAAGGTGACGCGCGGGCAGTTGCAACGTCAAACATTCCACCCCTCCAACCTCCCCCCACAACCCCCCCGCCCCCCCTCCCCCCGGTCGTGCCATGCGCACTGACGGTTGTTGTTGTTGAGCTGGTTGTTATGGCTGGACGAGGCCTCGGACTAAACTGAGAGAGGACCCCGCACCACCCCCACCCCGTCTCCGTTACGGGACACCCGCCACCCCATGGAGGGCACGGACATGGACGTGGACGCGGAGCTCATGCAGAAGTTCAGCTGCATGGGCACGACGGACAAGGACGTCCTCATCTCGGAGTTTCAGAGGCTGCTGGGCTTTCAGCTCAACCCAGCCGGCTGCGCCTTCTTCCTGGACATGACCAACTGGTGAGTGCGGGGATAGGAGGGCCTGTTGTCGGACAGCAACACGACGCGAACCTGGCAGCATAATTAGCTTGTTAGCATACGTCAAAATATTTCTTAAAAAGCTAAGTTAGCTACTGTTCATCATTCCTTCACAGGAAATGACAGTTAGTTAACTCATAACGATCGTTTCAGGGGCAAACGGAAGTAAAATAGGTAAAGTTTGTCCCCACTGTGAGTTTTGGTAAGCTGAAATAATAACAAAAAATTCAGCTAACTAGCTATCTGGCTAATTTAAAGCACAGGGAACCCTCAGTGTAGATTAACTGCCATATTACGCAATAGTCTTGAGAGCCAGTTAAACCGTGAAGACACAACTCAAAGCAGCGGCGGTCACTGCACGTTAGTCTGATGACGCAACCAGTCGTGATCGATCAACGAGCTGACAACAAGTGGGGATTGATCAAGTCGCCTTTGTGTCCCCTGATTAACTGATATCAAGCTTCTAGTTGATCAGTGCCCGATGGCCTTGATCAGAGGAGAATCCACCCCCCAAAAAAGCCAGAATTCACATGGTCTTAGTGTTTATGTGTCACTTCGGACAGTCAGTGAAGTCGGGAAATCACCTGACAGTTGTTGGATTTTGTCCACTGACTGAAACTGCGTCTGTTTTCGTTTATATTAACGCACAGCGTATAGAAATAAGTCAGTATCATCTCAGGAATAGTATAACAAAAAGCCCTCTGAGGACATTCATACTTCAGTCAACCAGTAGCACTTTTTTGTTCAGGATCTGGGTGACTGCCAGGGTCCCTCAGGCAGTCTGTCTTGTCATCAAGTGGTAAGCATGTAATGGCTTAAATAAGAGTCGCATTCCCTAAAGGAGCAATCCACCAGTTTTTACACAGAAAAAACATTTTAATGGTCATGGTTAGTGGTACCCAGTCTTCAAAAACACCCATATAATGTCTTCTATGACTCAAGAGGTGTGTTGTCAAGTCTGAGACAATAAGCCCTCATTATGTCATTAGGGTTACCTCAGCTTGGGCCAGGCGGGGAGGGTCATGAACCCCCTTAAATGGGGGTGGTTCCCAGTGTGTAAAGGGATAATAAAGAATGAGATATTTCTGGTAAAACAAAATTATGTTTTTTAACTCATTTAATTTAACTAATTTTTTGCTTTTTTCTTGTGAAATACATACTTTAGATGTTTAGGGCACAGCCCTGGTTACATCTGGTATTAACATGTGATCTGTATCTGGATGCCTTATCTGGATAATGACATCTGATCAATGGGTCTGCAAATTAGCTAGGTGGAGTTATGGGACATGTTTAAACATGTTCCAGATTAAGAAACTGCAGCCAAGATTGGACATCATTCAGACTTCTAGTTACTGCTGCTACTCTTGGCTTTTACAGGGCTTGCTATGCTTCGCTGGCAGGAAGAGGTGGAGCGAGGTGACCTTTCAACTTACTGGGACAATTTTTTTCTTATGAATGTGGTCACACTGTACGGATTGTATGTAGACTTGGCTGAGATCCAATCACAAAGTGAGCGTGACCACCTCCAAAAAAATGTGGTCTGGCTGATGCATTCTGAGTGCATTTACACCTTGCATTCACATACGTTTTCTTTATCAACATAATGTATCCAGATACAGATAGGATGTTAATGCCAGGTGTAAATGGGGTATAAAAATCCTTAAAATGAAAAAAAGTCATGGAAGGAAAATTAATTTTTCAGTTGAACTGCTCAAGCTTTTTGTCCTGAAGGGTCACAAGTGGACTTCATTTTAAGGGTCCACAAGCCAAAAAAGATTGGGGACCACTAGTCTAGTGGAAGATGCTAAAAAAGTGGCATTATGGAGAGTGTAGGCAGTGTTTTTGCTTGACCTATACAGGGGCGTAAGGATCCATTTACACCTGGTGTCAACATGTGATCTGTGCCTGGGTACGTTATCTGGACATTAATATCCGATCAACGGGCCTTTGCATTTACATCTCGTAACAAGCGTTGTTGTTATCTCGATTCAACTTGTGATTGGATCTGTAAGTTAGTAAGTTAGCTGATCAATAAACATGTCACATATCAGGTCAAGGGGGGCAGTGTCACTCATTTTTCAATCACTTTTTGCGAGGGAAGATTTGGAGAGTTAGGTGACATTTCAACTTGCTGGGTGGACTTTTTTCCAGTATGGTCTGTTCAATCTGATTGGACTCTGATCACAATGTGTTCTGTGTTCATTCACACTTTTCTTTCACATGCGTTTTCCTTAGTCAGAAAGGATATTCAGATACAGATCACATGTTGATGCCAGGTGTAAATTGGGCCTAAAAGTCCGGATATCCTCACCTCAGACACATCTATTTTGTCTATTCTTTTTTTTTAAATTGGTCACTTGTCAGTCCACCAACTTAATGGAAGTACAATGCCAAATTGCTGGAATACCTCTTAAAGCATCTGGCATTTATTGTGTCTCTGCTCGTACTTAAGGAAATAAAAATGTATTTAATCATTCCAGCCATAATTATTTGGTCTATAAACTGTCAGAAAATGGGGAAACAGGCCTATGACAATTTCCCAGACCCATAGATAATCAATTTACTGTCACAGAAGACTTAGAAAACCAGCAAATATTCACATTTTGGACACTGGAACCAGTAAAGTTTTTTCTTTGCATTTTTGCTTAAAAAATAAGTTGAGCAATATACAGTTTTAATGGAAGACATTTTAACTTGTCAAAACAGGAAAAGCATAGGTGGAATTAATAACATCATTGATGGCTGCTTTCCATTTAGGTGAGTCAGTGCCAGGACTCCGGTATTGTCATGCTCAGGATGGAGCCATCGCTAATGTTATTATTTACAGCTGTGATTTTTTTCCTGCTTTGACGAATCAAAATGTCTGCTGTGAAAATGGTCTATTAGCAGATTATTAACGAATAGTGTAGATTAATTATCTGTCTATCAATCACCCAATTGCTTCAGCTTTTGTATAAAGTGCCTCCCACACTAATAGAAAAATGTGTCAGTAAAAGAGATTGAAAATAATTCCCAGGAGTGTCCCAGGATTTGCTCTGTCGTTCATTATATGTGGAGCATTTCCAGGATGTTTCTTTAGATGCCTCACAGTTTGTAAGTGGGTTTTATCTGTTTTTATCTGTGTGAATTCTATTTTAGGTAGAATTTGCATTTTATTTCCAGAATCAAAATGGTGCACTGTTACATTTGATTAAATAGTTTGCTCAGCAGCAGATTAACTGTCTGTTCTCATAACGTTACCTTATATTGTACCATTAAAATACAGAATCTCGGTCAGGATTACTTGGGCAACGTTAACTCCAGATAACACCGTGCTCTCTCGCTCCCATCCCCTGTGTGTCGGAACAGGAATCTTCAGGCTGCCATCGGTGCATATTACGACTTTGAAAGTCCCAATATCAACACGCCATCCATGTCCTTCGTTGAAGATGTGACAATTGGGGAAGGAGAGTCTGTTCCTCCAGATACACCGTTCACAAAGACCTGGAGAATACAAAACACAGGTGTGCGACACGTCTTTACATTCACACATTTAGCTCATATAAGAACCCTTTCTTAGTCATTGTTTGTGTGCATGTGCAGTATATAGATTTCATGTAGTTTTCATATACTGTATGTCATGCTGTTACACTGTCATGGTTTTGCTGTTGAGCTGTGTTTTAATACACTTATCTTTGTATGTTATAGGTGCAGAGTCGTGGCCTCCTGGGGTTTGTCTAAAGTACATCGGTGGGGATCAGTTTGGTCATGTAAACACAGTTATGGTGAAGTCTCTTGACCCCCAAGAAATATCAGACGTCAGCGTGCAGATGCGAAGTCCCACAACTCCAGGCATGTACCAGGGCCAGTGGAGGATGTGTACAGCCACCGGATTATTCTATGGAGGTAGGAAACCTATAAGGAAGAAATTTATTAGGACTTGTTTTCATTATGTATTAGTTCGGTAACGTATTTTTGTCACAATTCCATTGAACTTGAATGAAGTCTTTAAATAGTTTTTTTAATAGTTTTTTTCTGGACCCAAAATATTTCCAATTTACTAATTAATTTATCTCCAAAAATGAGCAAATTGGTAGTTTGGATCAGTCAGCTCATATTTGTGCATCCTCCTTTTCTCCACAGATGTAATCTGGGTGATCCTTAGTGTAGAAGTTGGAGGTCTCCTCGGCGTGACCCAGCAGCTGTCCTCCTTCGAGACAGAATTCAACACCCAACCCCAGCGCAATGTGCAGGGAGACTTCAACCCCTTTGCCTCGCCACAGAAGAACAAGCACGACGCGACTGACAGCTTCAGAGATCCCAGCGGAGCCTGGGAACGCACACAAGAGCCAATCCAGCAAGATCAAAACGGACTGTCTCATAATGCTGTAAATAGGTCGTCAAATGGTCTCCAAACCAATCTCTCTGTGGTAACTTATGGTCAGGTATGTATGCATCATATCATGAGTTTTACTTACTATAACTGTGGAACATGGGTTGTCCTGTGGCAGCAGTATTTAGTGTGAATTCTGTCCTCAGTTTTATACATGTTTACGCCGGCTGGTGTGTTTATATCAAGTGCTTCCTTTAGGGGTGACCACATATGATTGACTGTTAGTGCATGTGCCCTTGTTTGACTCAGACTCTTTTCCCAGAGTATTATGACATTGCTATGTGTGAAATTTTGCCAAACATTAGTTTTGGATTGGGTACCGACATATATAGTAACTGTTACAGCTGCAACAATTAGTCGAATAACCAATTAGTCCATTAACAGAAAATTAATGGCCAACTATTTTCATAATCAGTTGATCTTTTTGAGTAATTTTTTAAGAAAAAATGCCCAAATTCTCCTTTTCCAGCTTCTTAAATGTGAATATTTTCTGGTTGATTTCTTTAGTTGTCTATGACAGTAAACTGAGTATCTTTGGGTCGTGGACTGTCGGTCGGGACAAAACAAAACATTTTAGTTTGCATCTTTGGCTTTGAGAAACGGTGATTGACATTTTCCACCATTTGCTGACATTTTATAGAGCAAACAGCAAGTTAATTAATTGAGAAAATGATCAACAGATTAATCGATGATGAACCAGACCATGATTGACCAGATCTAGCTGTGAACTATTTTTAAGTCCAGCTAGTAGCTGGTATTAATACACACTGGTTTCCAGCTCTTGTAATCAGGGGACCAAGTACTTTCTTTTTCCATCTTTATTCTCACTTATTTAGATTACTTTTCATAATATTTATATGACTTGGTTACTTATGGTTCAGGCATGGTAGTGGAATATCATGACAGCTATTTGATGGATTGCCATGACATTTGGTCAAGCCATGCAAGGTCCCCAGAGGATGAATTGTAAGTACTTCAGTGATCTCTGATTCATCATTGAGCAGCACTAACAGGTCTAAATGTCCACTTGCTTAACAAATTAAGTTTCAGAGAAAACCTCGAAATCTAATGATCAAATTCACGAAGCCTCAGCTGCATTGTGACATTATTACTAAAGTGCCATTACTCACTAAACATCAGCATGTTTTCAACATTGGTATTTTGCTCAAAGGACTCTTGAATCCAAATTGAAAGGTTAGCCAGTTTTTACTTACGTCAGGTAACAATATGGCCTCTCATTTGTTAACACCCTTAGGCCCAATTTTATTTATTTTTTGTCCCACTAGTAGTAAAGAGCCAAATATGGCAAAGTTTTCTCTTCACTTCTCATCTATTAGTTATCTTTGTTTTCTGGTGTGTACGATCATTACCGCCAAATGTGACCTCTAGCATGATTTAAAATTAATATCAGAGATAACATGTACTGTGGCTTAGGGTATAGTACTATAGAGTATCACTACTGCTAATTCATTGTGACATGTATCAGAAAAATCCTACATACAGCTTCTTTAAAGATTCATTTATCATTTATTATTACAACACAAGGTTGTATAATGCAATGTAGTTTGTAGTCCCCTTATGTTACTCATAAAAACAGTATTTATATAAATGGATAAATAAATAATAAGTCATAAAAATAAAACTATTGGAGAGCAGAGGATGAATTGAGGAGTCTCACAGGCTGAGTAAAGAAGCTGTTCTGTGGTCTGGTGGTAAGACAGCGGATACTTTCTGTATCTATTGCCAGACGGCGGCAGGGTGAACAGGCTGTGGCTGGAGTGGGTATTGTCTTTTAGTATCCTTTGGGCTCTGTGCAGGCATCCCACCTCATTAATATCACTGATGCTCGGTAGATGGGCACCGATGATGTTCTGGGCGGTTTAAATCACCCGCTGCAGAGCCTTCCTGTCTTGGGCCGTGTGCATCTTATGCCAATTGGTGATTTTTTTCCAGTCAGGATGCTTTCTATTGCTCCTCTGTAAAAGTTAACTTGGGACAGGTATTTTGCGTTAAGCTTCTTTAAGAAATACAGTCATTTCTGAGCTTTTTTTTTTACTAAGGGTGGAGATGTGTGATGTCCATGACAGGTTTGCTGTGATGTTGATTCCAAGGAGCTTAAAATTGTTCATCTGCTTCACCTCAGCTCCACTGTAGACAGGGGTGTGTGTGTGTGTTTGCCTCTTTTTTTCTAAAATATACATCAGCTCCTTGTTTTTGCTGACATTGAGCAGGTTGTTTATGTTCTGTGTTGAAGAAAAGTCATCACAGCATCCACCTCAGTCTATTCCATGAATTTTTCAGGTTGGGCCATGAATTTTATAATATACAGTATTATCACCTCACACCTGTCGCCATAGTTGAGCTTTTATTCACAGTTAGAGCTCATGGGTGGATAAACTGAAATCTGAAAACTAGACATACAAATCTAGATTAACCTGACTAAAACGACATGCGTCCACACCAGGTGCTTCAGCTTGTTTGTGCAAATACCACCGTGCACATTTAAACGCTAAAATGGGTACTTGTCCTACTCGATGAGCGAATCAGCTACAGAAAATCATCGAAGAAGAAACGGCATGTTATTTCTGTTTCAGATTTACACATTCTGGAGGCCATATTGGAAAAGCTTTGTTTTCGGGGGGGAGAAACATACTGTTTTAGTCTGGACGGAGGGCCAAAACAGAGAGCAAAAGATGCATTTACTGATTTAGTCGAGTTAGTGTGGACATGGTTGTAGTATTAGCTTCGTCTGCCAGTCAGGACATTTAAATGAGGCACTAATTCAAAAGGACGTCGACTGAGCTGCTTCCTACAGTACAAACATTACAGGTTTTACTACTCTGACCCAAAGACTCTCCACTCAGTGATACCACAGCAGACAGCAGTATGGCTCGTTTTAACATAGTTGCCCCCTCCCCCCAGGTTTCATTTGGTTTCAAATGATTAAATAAAGTAAAGAAACAGTTTTACTTGTTGTTGGCATGCATTCAGTTTCACTCATCTACTCAAAGCCCTTAAACTGAATTCAATATTTTACTTTCTTAATACATTTTCTCTTCTTTTTTCCAGGGTATTCATGGACCCTATCCATTTGGACAGAGCTAGAATGACAAAGACCCCCCCTCCCCCCAATTTGGAAGATGAGCATTACACCCTGGGAGTCCTTAAATGCAGAGGAGTTGGAGGGGGGGGGGAGGAACAGTTGTTTTATATTGACTCATGACAACCCTCTCCCCAACCCATGACCCTTTCCACAGAAACACAAACAGTGAGGTGATGGATTACATCAGCTACAATGAAACATCCCACCTGACATCAACAACCCGGATTCGCATGTGTAAATGCTTCATTTAAGAGTGCTATAAACCCTTAAAAAAATAGATACACACGACTATTTTTTATTTCCACACGCCTAACTAAAGGGAAAATCAACCCTAAACAACCAACAACACAATTCGTCATTTCCATGGGCAAGTCAATACTTTGTCTCTTCGGGGTTCCTACACAGGTCTGTACGGAGAGTACTACAGAATTTACTAGTGATTATAGATCATTCTGAGGCCTTGAAAAGTGCTTAAAAGAAAGACTGAGAAATTGTGGAATGTATGTTTTCATTTGGGAAAAAAAAAAGTGTAATCTTTTATTCACAAAATTCCTCTAGATGACAGCCTTACACCACTTTCACTTACAAACCTGGTCAACGCTGTGGGATGTTTAACTCAAGTATAACTGGAGTGTTCATGTAAGATCTGCTTCTGCAGCTTCAATTCCATTCACATCACCGCAAAAACATAGAGTTGTTCGAGTTCATGGATAAATACATGTGCGGGTTAACAGGTCTGTTTTTGCTGGAGGTTTGCTTTTACAATTGAGGTTCACCATGATGTGCCCCAATTTGGTATAACTTTATAGGATTTATTTTCTTTATTCTGTCTTGTGAAAGGTTCAGACAACTTGTGATCTATTCCAAAAATGACAACAAGCTCGCTCAACCTCAAAAATACTTTGAGAACTTGTGATCTGCTGTCATTTTCCAAGTATTTTTGTAATTGAGAATCATGGAAATTACGACTGGGAGGACTGCAATTCATTACCAGTGTTTATAAAAGTTGTGACATAGCAACTATAGGTTTATATTACATTTGTAGTTCAGAGTTCATAGCCAGTGTTCACCCTCGCAGAGCAGTTTTGGACCCTCTTTGAACCCTCCTTGGATTGATCTCTACCAACAGTAAATGCCTGGTTTTCCTGGTTGTTTGCATCGGTCTGAAATAAGTGTTAGCGTCTAGTAAAAGATCAGATACTTAATATTTAAAGTCACTTTCTCAAAATCAAAGATATTCACAGATGGGGGCAAATTTCTAGCATCTTTGTGTAAAAAAAACAAAAAACATAACAAAAAAAAAACCATGCCTGTGATCCCAGTGTAGGAACCCTGTCTCTCCCAAAGATAAAATCCAGAGAACCAAGACACTAATCTGCGCTGTCATCCAGCCACACTGTCTGCAGGTGCCCAGTTCAGACTGCATGGGACAATGTGGTATTTTTTTGTTTTTGTTTTTGTTTTTTTAGGGTGGGTTTTCACTTTAAATAGATGCTGAAGCGCAAAAGGAGTTTGAGCAAGTGAGGTGTGAGGAAGGGTTGAAAAAGCCATCTTAATCTATTTTGCCTGGTGAGTGATTTTATTTTTCCATGTCTGTGTACTAAGTGTGTGTGTGTGTGTGTGGGTGCATGTGTGTGTGTGTGTATGTATGTTTGTGAGTGTGAGTATGTATGTTAGTGTGTGTGTGTGTGGGTGTGTGCATGTATGTAATGGTTTCTCTTTGGATTTAACTGACATGAAATGGTGTATACTACTTGGGCAAAAGGATGACGTGACTATTCAAACACACATCTGTATTGAGAGAGTTTTACTAGGTGTGGACCTCTGAAGTATTGTCGAGTGATTCTTCACCGTTTTGGATGAACTGACTCACTAATTAACCTGATGTTATTTATTTGTTGTCTTATTGTACACTGCAGATGCAAAAAAAAAAAAAGCCCCATTTACAGCCAGCAGGTGGTGCTAAAAATCAGATGACCAACTAAAACTTGACTCCATGCTGAGTACATGATGAAAAAAAAAAAAGTGATACATTTTAGTTTGATTTTGGTTAGATTTAATGGTTTGCATCAGCTTTTTTTGGCACTGATGTTCTGTTACTGCTATTTGCACAATGCTTTTCACCACTTCTGATGATCTTTTTTTTTTTTTGTTTGTGATACCAGCATTTTTTTTTTTTTCATAAAGTTTTGTTTTTCCTCATCTTCTCTCCCAAATAGGCCTTTTCTCTTCACAGCTTTAGATTTTCAGTTTCACCAATTTCTGATCATAAAAAAAAATAAAGACTGATTGAATTGTGTTACTCTTGATCACACATATCTGCGAATGAGTTAAACAGTTTGTCTGCTATCACACCAGCTTTGATGTGTTCATTATGTCAGATATTGGATTTGATTGTGTATTTTGGGCTTAAAAAAATAAAATGGGAAAAGTTTTTGACGGAACTTCACCGTAGTGTTACATTTTTTTTTCTAAAGGGGGCATTTCTAAACGTCTCAGACGAACAGAATTAATAAAATTAATGTTTTAATTTATCAAACTTTCTCCTAGTTTGTTGCGTTTGTGATCATGTGTACCCACTGGTAAAATTCACCAGCATTCTGTGTTGCAGCACTGTTTTATTTGTGTTGTGAGTCAGCTGAGAGTCCTCCTCCCAAACAGTATACACTGTTCTGCGGTGCTTCTTTTAGTCACGTCAGTCTTTTTTTTTTTTTTTCTTTTTTGCGTGTGTGCTTCCTTCTTGTGAGCTTGCTTGTGTGTGCGTGAGAGAGAGAGAGAGAGAGAGAGATGGTGAGGAAGTCTGAACATTGCTGGAATTTATTCTCTAGTTTTAGTGTGTGACTATGTACGGGTTTGAGATGAGTGGATGAGATGAAAGTTTACATAGTCCTAAAATAGCACATTTATCTGAAGAGAAATTGTCAAAATAAAGCTTTTTTTTTTCCCTGTATCTATAATTAAGCATTTGTATGATTAAATTAACACTGAAACTGACTTGTTGTCTTTTTTGATGTGTTCAAATTCCAGCTGTATTCCTCTGTATTTTACTTCCTGTCACTTAAATCATAAATTTCACCTCCTACAATGTAAAACATTCAACAAAATAAGGAACATTTAGTTCAACTCTAAAATTTCAGATTTCAAAGAGCTTAATGATGTGTCAAAAGTAAAAAAAAAACATACTCCTAGGAGAAAGAGAGCATGTCTTGCTGCCCACAGAACAAACAAATGGGGTTACATAAAAGAAAGACTACTGCTGGTCATAAAGATCCTTAAGTTTTACAGAGTAAAAAGTAATAACTAAGACAAAAGGTTACAGGTTATCATTATCGTTATCGTCATCGTTATGTACTCCAACCAATCATTCCCATGAAAGTCCACAAAAGCCGGTAAGGAGCCTTTTAAGGAAATCATTCAGATAGCTAACTACTTCATGTGGTCGAAAAATAAATATACACTCTAGTGTGTGTTGTGTTCCACTATAACTGTAAGAAAATGTCAAATGTTGCTTAGTAGATCACATTATTTCCTTTGGGCACTCTGTCTTTATAGGGTTTTATTTTCTCTTAATCATCATCCTCGTTTAGTTCAAACTAAAAACACCTGATTATGAGACTCTAATATAGTGGTGAATTATGCATGATAGTAAAAATTCAAACGGCAGCGCAGGAAATAGTTGATTTATTGCTGTCGCGTTTGATTTATGTCGTTTTTTCACCTGCTCTTAACGATAACATACCCTGCTTTGACATGTTTGGCTTCTTTTGAACAGTTGGCTACAAAAATAATTACGTAACTACTAACTCACAGAGACACTTCAGCACTGACAACACATGGAGAAGTTATATTGCCAATAAATTGTCCTGTTTTCTTAGATGAATATCAAAAACAAACCAAAAAAAGAAATCCCTCAAATGAGAAAGGGATCACTCATTTCAGAGGATATTTTATGATTTACTTTTCTCCCCCAAACATAAATAAGTTATACAAATGAATTAAACTTCTCATTCATGTACAGGTATGCACTTCTATAGGCAGCGACTAAATATGCTAAATAAGTTAGGTTTAGTGCTAGGGGGATTTTGATGTTGATGAGACAGACCAGCCATAAATTTAAACCATCAGTCATTTAAGCAAAACAAAACATACTTCTAACAAGGTGGTTTATCTCATGCGGGTAGGTCCGTATCATATATCAGTCTCTTGATTGAGAGGAGAGGCGCACAGACAGTTCCACTGCAGTGGTATCATTAAAATAAATACATGTCCAAATATTCAAATTTCCCTGTTTGTTTAGTAATGGCATACTGTACTTGACTCCTACGTTCGTAGGTTTCCAGAGAAAGAATGCACCACCAAATATGTACCCGTGGCTTGAGGAGAGCTTACGTCTTTCCTGACGTGATGGATTTCACAAGCTCCTACAATTGATCCCGGGTCAAAATGAATAAATCTTATACAAATATTCCTTTTGTGTCTGAAGATTGAGAGTAGAACACAGAGAAACAGGAAATATCATCATTATTCTTTGAAAACCGCACCGTCTGCTGATTTTAATCTACTATCTCCAAATCATGGCACTAGGCTACCATATGCATATCATAACAAAGGTATCTCTGTGTGTTTATGTGCCAGAGACAGTTTGTGTGTGTTGGTGTGTGAATGTGATGTCTATGTGCATGCAAGGCGGTGAGCATGACGGTGAATGGGCTTGTGAAGACATTGTGTGACAGGGTAACTGAGAACAAATATTGACTCGTTTCAGAGTGGATTCTGCCGTAGTGAAGCTGCTATCACGTCTCCCATCTTTCATATCACTTGAGTCAATAGGTTTGTTTTGTTTGATAACTGCCTATCATTTCTGTCAAGTAAAACAGGCTAAGACTTCCAGAGCAATGAAGTGAAGGAATGAAACAAAGGTGTCATAGATAGATAGTATTTTACTCTTGGAGAGGAAAACGTGAAACTGTACCTGACAGAAGGTCTTCTGTTCAAGTTAATTAATGCAGAACAGCATTTTAGAGCTGCTCAAGCCTTTTTAGTCACTTCAAGGTGTGCAGAGAAAATGCATATATGGGTAAAAACAAAAGTTACGGATAAAACCATTTACTGTATGTCTATGATCCACCTGTGCTGACTGTTCAGGATCACTGGTGGTTTATAATTTACATGTAAACAAAGCTGGAGTAATACGTAATGGAAAACTGGATGTTTGAGGCAAACTGAAATGTCTAATTAAATCTCTTCCTCTAATCCTAACCTTTCAAAACTCAAATGAACATCTAATTATCGTCTTGCCCCCAGCAATGCACAAAACCACAGATGAATTATATGCATCACGACACATCAATAATATAATTTATTATTATCCCCCTGAAAATCAGCAATTTAAGATCAAACAATTTGAAATTTTATTTAAAGAAATGACTCTCACAGTTACTTATTCAGTAATAACCACAAAAGTGCGTCATAGTGCACTGGATTTTGTGACAGGAAACAGCCGTGTCTTTTCATACACCATCTGGTTGATAGAGGGCCTACCTCCCTGAAAGTATCAATGTGATTAGATTAGGCGTTTTATTTGTCTGGGTGGAGAACGCTGTAGGCATCATAAACGACAATCGACGTGAGTCAAACTTTTTATGAAAGGATGGCAAGGAGCATCACAAACTCAGAATAGAGTAAACAGTGGAAAATCGTTCGTTCAAGTTTAAGTAGTGACTCTACAGTGAACGCATGCTGCAATTTACATGTAAAATACATCATTCAAAAATTCTCTAAAGGTGAAAATACAGAAGAATTGGCAGCAAAATGTATAAGAAGTAGAATAACTTATTATATATAAACTGCCCCTTATTCAGAGTAATCTTGATTCATAAGCAGCATTTTACTGTGAAGTTGTAGCTGGTCCAGCTGGCACCAGGTTTCATTGTTTTATATGTGCTTATAGTAGCAATCCAAACCCCCATAGCAATGAAACACATGTTATCAGATTATCACACGTCTGTAAAATCTTTATCTTTAAAATAAATATACACTACAGCTGTTGGATGATTGTAGTTGATTAAAATGTAGGCTGTAATCGTCAAGAGAAAGTATAAAGTTGCACAAAACAAACTGAAGAAAATGAAAGTACCTCATATTACACTTAAATTTGCACTCATTCATATTTTTGTTGTAACATTTGAACAAATGACTTGTAATATGAAAGGAGTTCATACTGATAAACCCACAGAGAATCATCACCTGACTCTACCGTTTCCCTCATATAATATTTTAGCATCTTTCAGCTCATTGTTTTGATTTTATGAGCTGCAGCTATATTTTTGGTTCACTCTCACTGTGTGTTCAGACAGAACACAAACGGATTTTTTAAAGGCCGGACAGTAGCATATATAGACAATAGAAAAACACGAGTGGACAAAAATTCACCTGGGCAGTGTGAATTGATGCAAAGACACATCAATTTGAAAATGTTGCAACTTGAATGAAACATCTGCATGTATACCGGGGCTCTGCTTCATAGATGTGCAGAGGTGAGATGGGAAAGGAGAGAGACCAGAAGGAAATAACAGAAATAACCGATGTTTCCGGTGAGTTCTGTTCAGAGGCTAAACTGAACACAAACTAACAGACATGGTAGGTGTGTCCTTGCTGGCTAGCTTACAGCTAACATGCAGTTGATACACTGGCTGTTTGTGGTGAATAAACACAAACAATCCAACTGTCAAACTCACACGAAAGACGCAAGGCAAAAATTTGATTCGTGTTCCGTCTGAAGACATCATCACAGATCTTATTAATGCCATTTCTGGGCAACAGCAGGCAGCAGTTTTCAGTGAAAAATCTTTGCCCAGCATCAAACAGCAGACAGACAAAGTTTGCATCTGGTGAACTTATTTGAGCATTTAGCAGCTACAGAGTTAGACATTTCCTTCAGGAGTTGGTGAAAGTATTGCTGCTTCACTGTAAGTACAATGTAAGTGATGGGGGACAAAATCCACAGTGTGTCCTCACAGTCATTTTGTGCAAAAATGCATTTAAAAGTTTATCTGAAGCTCATATGAGGCTTCAGCAGTCTGAGTTAGTCATATCAAGGTGGATATCTGCCACATTTACAGTCTTTTTAGCATCAAATTCCCTCTTTGTGTTTCCTGAGACAGTATTTCCCCCTTGAGCTGCAGTGGAAGTAGAGTAACAAAAAAAGGGACTTTAGCACTAAAAAGACTGTAATGTTGACAGATATCAACTTGATTTGACTAATTTGGAGCTTCATAATAGCTTCAGATAAACTTTAAAAAAAATTTTTTTCATTGTAAGTACATTATGAAGGGATCTTCTAATGGCCAGCATGAACAGGAGGAATGATTATGGCAAGAAAAACCTATTTCAATGTTCATTTGGGCACCTGACCGTTGTTTTAAGACAGACTTGAAAAAGTGTGAACCTGTCCTTTAAATATGTTTGAGAAATCACCAGCACCTTCAGAAAATGTAGTGTCTCAGTTTGTTAAAAAAAACTTCCAAAGCAACGTCAAGCAATATAAAAGCAACTGGTGGGCACTAATATCTCTTGATCATCTTCATATTGTGATTTTATTAAGCATATTATCACTTAAATCTCCTGACTTTTTCACATGTATACATGTATTTATTTAAATGATTAACTATCAAATTAAGAACTAGTCTATCAATAATCCATCAATATGTAATAATCATCTGTAGGAAGATATAACTGTACTGTAATAAAGAGGTGAACACACAATTTCAACTTCAACATTGTCTTGAAGGCATGGTTTGCTTTGGATTGGATCCATGACATCAAAGACTGCTTCTACTTCCGTTGCCTAAAAGATTCCAGCCAAAAGAAGGTGTGAAGCTCCTGAGCTCTGTTTTTCCAGTTGCAATTCCAAGCAACGATTCCAAAAAGGACACCTTTGTGCAGTCCGCCTCCCCCATGCTCTTATTTCACCTGAAGAGACAGTTAAACCTTAATGTGCCCTGACGCAGGAAGTGCCCCTCTCACCTCATCCATTGCAGTATGTTGGGTGGTGTGGGCTTTGGAAATTTTTAAGTCAATGCCTTATTCTCAGAACTTGAGTGATTCATGGTTAGTTGGAATTCTCTTTTGTGTGAACAGACCCACCTTTTACTTTAGAAAATGTTAATTACTATATCTCTATCAGCAAGATGTGTTTCATCTTGTGTGTCGTCAGTTTTATGCAGGATGTTATCTAAAGTATAATCTCCAGGATGATTAGGCTGTCGCTCTGGAGAACAACAGTCATCAGTGTTTCATCAATAAAATAGAGAGATATAGGTTTTTCTGGATATGTCTATTCCTGTACGCAACGGTATGCCACCAACTGTCATTTTCCTGGTGACATGCAAAGATGCATCACAAATGTAAATTAAGAACTCAGTAGAATTTAACAATAATTTAAAGCTGTAAAGTCCCTCATGTTGAACTACAACAAAGACAACAAAGCATCTGGAATTGCATTTGTGAAGTTGTCTTCTTGCTGTTGGACTGCAGAGGAAAATATCAACTGATCAGGTAACGTGACACTGAATAAATGAGAAAGTTTGGCAACGTTGGCACTGTCGACCAAACTGTATTTATTATTAAACTAATTATTTATATTTTTTGTTATCATTAAAGGATAAGGTTGGCAATATATTATAGAATATATTCTATTTTTGTTATGTCGACAAATCTCATTAAAAGACATAAACCAACAATGTGTTTGTCTGTCTCTCAGTACTGTCTGACTTTCCCTGTCCTGTCTGTGGCACTCAGGCCCAAAACCTATTCATTCCTACTAAAGATGTAAAGCTTTAGAAAAGTAGTCACAAACATATAGTTACATTTTTGCAAAATGTAACTATATGAATAATTTCAAATAACAAAAGTGACTCAAACAAGAGTAAATAGGGTATTTTTTGGGACTATTTTCAGATGCAGATTTGGTGCTCCGGTGAGCATTTACAGCAGCAGGACAGTGAACAGTGGGATTGATTACAGTCCCATTAAAGGAACATGTCACCCAGTGAAGTAATTTGGCTCACTGATGTGTTTGGATGATTATGTAGGCCTATGGCACAGATGAATAAGCTGTATCAGTCTTTGGCTACACAAGCCAAACATTCAATATCACCAGACTTATTCTTTAAACCAGATTCCACCCCAAACATAAATCAAGTCAACAGTTTTCCATTTAATGCACCTGCTTCTACATGACATACTTTTTTTCTGATTTACTTTTTTCTGTCACAGCTTCAGCCTGCTCAGAACGCTTCTTTTACTTCCCCTTCAAACTGACATCTGATAGTTCATATAGTCTTTGTTGCTTAAGTTGTTCACTTGCATATTTTAACTCAGATATGTACATATATATACAGATTTATCTGAGTTGACATTTTGTGTAAAGAATGAGAAAAAGAAGGGAAATCCTACTACTATAGTTTATTTATGTAGCCTCTGCCGGAGCTGGCAGAAGTCTGCTGAGGCGAAGCTTCTGGGAGCTAACCAATCAGAACAGAGCGGGCTCATCTCTTAAAGAGACACAAGCTAAAACAGCCTGTTTCAGACAGAGGCTGAACTGAGGGGCTGCATAAAGGGTCAGTATAAGATAAATAGAGAGGCGAAGTTCCTCCCCTCCCACTGTCCCCCATGGGACCTTATTTTGGAAAAAATGTACAGTAATCAACAGCGACAGACAAATAATTTTTTGATCCCGTTTAAATTGTGCCATGAATTGCACATACGATGTTTGTCAATTTACATCACCACAAAAAGTTCCCTATTTTAAAAAATTAAGCAAAAAAATAATAAAGTACTGCTCACTGAACTACATCTCTCGTCTCACACATTATTCGTCACCAACACCAACATGGCCGTCACCTTGGTGCATTTCATTTCATTCTTCCAGAACAAGGGAAAAGGTAGAAAAGAGAAGAGTTAAAAGAGGCGAAACCAAGCAAGACCCATTGCTCATGTTACTACATCCTGGTATAAAACACACAGGCAACATGTTAATGTTAGCTTCAGCAGCTCTTGGTAGCTTGTGGAGAGAGAAACTTATGACGTTACTTACGCGACTTTTGGGTGTGTTGTCTTTCTAATTATGTATTTTCACATTCTTATACTTCAACAGTTTTACTACAAACTGCAACTTTCTTCACTTGGAAAATTATCTTTTAAACTGACAAACATCATATGTTTACTTCATGGTACAATTCAAACAGGATCAAAAAATTTGTCTCTCACTGTTGACTACCATAGATATTTCTTCCGACATAAGGTCCCATGGTGGTCCAGTGGAAGGGGAAGGACTTCACCTCTCTATAAGGAGTTTTTAAAACTGTAAATCATGCAAAAAATATTCCAGTAGTGCCCAAGAATAAAAGTATAGACGAGGAAATGTGCATGATATTTCCGCTTTAACAAGAAATTCTACAATATTTGTCAACTTATTGTCATATGCTCTCTGGCAGTTTTTGATAATTGCATTTATTTATAAGAGAAGCACAGGTCCTTTCCTGAGGCTTAGGGGTTAAGATGCTGACCATGGACTGCAGAGTCACTGGTTCGAGTCCGGCCTTTGTTGCATCTCAGTGTATTTGTATGAAACTCTTCGCACTATTCAAAAAATGTTTCCTGTCACACATGCATCTGCACAGCATCACTGATCTACCTTCGTATTCTAGCTCACTGACATTTGCAATCACTGGTATTTGATCAGTTTATCAGAAAAAGCTTCATTCACTTACAAACACTTTCACCACTGTATATTATGTCTGTGTCTGTGTTCTTCCTCATCTCAAACTTTTACACCTCTGAAAGGCTTCATTACATAGCACTCCACTTGACCTAACATCTTGTTTTTTTTTGCACATGTGCACATGTGCAGGTTGAGGCATGTGTCTGCAGCACTAACTGCTTTAGATGCCCTATTTAATTGCCTTGGTGCATGGCCCGGCTGTTGAAGAAGAATATCGGGGAATGGATCTCAACTTGATTTAATGACTGTTCTTGTGAGAAGTAACATTACGGGTGACTGCATCTCTTAAATGGCAGTCATTCAATATCGCTCCAATACTGTTAAATGCATTCCATTGTATTCATTGAAATGTATTAGCAGGTATTTCCATATGAAATGTGCCTGACATGGTGTCACATATATTTGTAGTGGTATGTATGTAAGGTAGGTAGTAGTTTGCATCACATTTTTCCAAACTGACTAAAAACTGATTTTCCGTCTGATTAACCCGAAAGCAGTTGGAGGAGCTGTCATACCACCCTCAGAATGGATACAGTAATTCACCTCATGCTCCTTTTATAACAATATGACACATATTCAGTCAACAAAGCTTATTCTGAGGCTGACTACTAGAGGATATTGACACTGCTATGACAACTCAGGTGGGTCACTGACATCTGTTTACAGTAGGGGCACCTGCACAGTCATTACTCATATCAAGATCACAGAGAACCAATTGAGGCATCTAGTCTGTTAGCTTCTTTTGGCCCAGTGTCTTTCAACCATGAGAATGTTGTTCTAGAGCCAAAGAAAAGGTCAAACACTAGTTGAACAAACTGCCATGCAAATTTTGTTGGTGAACTGGATGCGGGTAAAGCCAAAAGCAAACATCTACTCCTCATAGAAATATGTTTTTTTTAAAATGTTACAGTATGTTTAGTTTTAATTACAAGGTAATCTCACTGTGTACTGTGCCATAAATTACAAATGTGTACACAAGCTACAAAATTTTATTGCATAAACACCACGCACTCATACATAATGAAACACATACACGCATTTATACACAAATGCATACAATAAGACGCACATTCATTTCAAATTTCATATCGAACTGGCCAAAGAAAGGAGGCTGTCATCGCTCATGGTTTGATTTGGTGTGTCTACAAACACACAGACTCTAAGAAGCCTTGACGCAATTCTGCACACCCCCGCTGTATCTTACAATTAGTCCATTCAGATTGTGGCTAACCATATCAAACTCACAGGTCCTGCCGTGGATATAAAAGAAAAGGAAACATGTCCCAGATCTGAAAAAGTAAAAAGAAAGTTTTTGCTATCAGAGGACTGGCCTTTAAGTGACTTACATTATGAATTAAAAGCAAGATTAGAGGGCAAAGATTAGATATGCAGTAATAAGTACTTTTATTGTTGTGGGTGCCCACTACTTTCCGAGCAACAAGCATTTCTTTGAAAGCCCGTTATTTCCATGCTTTTGACAGAGCCACATTGTTCAAACATGCTTAAATTACGCAAAGCGCTCCTCTAAAGAAAACGTTTTTTATCACAAAGCATTATTTTACAGTTAGCAAACAGAATTCACAAACAGTTAAGTTTTTACATTTGTGGTTATTATTTACTATTTCTAAACTAAAGAAAAACAACCATTTCAAAGGTGATATGTGGTGGTGACGACAGTTTCTTCATCCAAATAAGAGTCAATACTCTGAAGTATCTTGCTGTCTTATACGTGCTTAATACCTGTTGTTGTTATTGTTGATAGTGAAATCACTCATGCAACTGAAATGGCACATTGTTAAAATGCAAATCAGGCAAAAAAAACCTCATTATTTTATTCCACAGTGTGAAAGGCTGCACTGTAAATTCACTGTATTCACATTGGTGTTAAACATAAAGTTTAATGTTATGATGATAGACCAAAGGTGCATGCTCAGGCTTATTTTTGAATATAAGATAAAATTATGACACCAACATATATGATCAAACTCTCTTTGTGGTTGTTTCATAACTTCTTTTTCTGTTCATGAGAAATGTAATATTCTTTTAAAGATTCAGTAACAAAACCAAAGGCCATATAGCTCTATGATTGTAATAGCTATGTGCTATTTCTGTAACTTATTTCTTCAGGACAGAATTGATGCACCACACCATTTCTTTTCACCTCAATAAGAAGCGTGGTATTAACAAATCATAGGCTGAATTTTACAGCTGAGTCACTTTTAATATGTCAGTACTTGACATCAACTGACAAACAGGTTAGCGGCTGGCAACCATAACCAAAGCATAGCTAACATTAACCCTAAATGAATCTTAACATTAGTTGGTTTGACACAAAAGTCATTAAACTCAGTTGATAATTAGTTGTTAATTAGTGCACAGACAGTCCAAATAAAGTAAAAAACAAAAGTAAATCATGTTCTGTTGTTATAAATGTGAGAAAAAGTTGTGGCTACGTTAAACAGCTTGAAGCACAAGCTGCAAACAGAAGTGTATTAAACCTAGCCATGTTGTGGCAAAAATATGCCCTGTTGGGTTGGACAGCGGAGAAATTAGTTAACCTCCACAGTGGTTTGAGATGTTTTTATGGAAAATTTGATTTTTTCTAAGGTAGAAACTGATCACTATTTAAATTCATAGTGACAAACATGAATTCAAGCTAAGCACATGACTGAGCAACATGAGGATGGAATTATATAATTTTACTATTCAAGTCAGGAAGAGGTGAGTATTTGATGTTAAAATTCGTTGTTTTTTAATAACTTTAACCAAGTGGTGGAATCTAGCTTAGTATGTACATAAACAATGTTTATTTGTACTTTGTATTTCCATTTTATGCTGCTTTTTTTCTCCACTACATTTATTTTAAAGCTACAGATAAGATTTTATATACAAACCTATCTCATAACATATAATGAACTGTCATTTATCAGAGTACCTGACAGTATATAAAATAGTCAAGATTAGCTCTGTCTCCACCAGATATGACACTAAAAGCCTTATTCAATAACAAATATGCTGTCAATCAAGCACATAGTCTAACGTTACACACCCACACAGTTCTGGGAAGAGATCCAATCAGCGAGATTAAAAACACCTGTGGAGGTGAACCATAGTTTTGTTGGGCCTGTAAAATGAATTGAATTCAAAATTGAATTAAAAATAATAATCCAATTACCTAATATATTTAATAATAAAATACTCTGCTGAAGATACCTTTGCACTTTTACTAAAGTAGGAATTTGAATGCAGAACTTTTATTTGTAATGGAGTGTTACATTATAGTATTTCTGCTTTTACTTAAGAAAAGGTTGTAAGTATAAAGAATATATATATATATATATACATTCATTCATTCATTTATAACCCCAAATTTCTCCCGATGGTCAGGCCAGTACCTTGCATAGTAGCTTGCTGCCATCAGTGTGTGAGTGTGTGAATGAGCGGCAAAACACTGTAAAGTACTTTGGACAAAAGTGAGCAGCCATTTACTATGTACTGATAAAATAAAAGTGTGGAGTGACTCTAATGTTTGCAGTGTCGCTCTGACGGTCGGTCAGTCCACCACTTTTGGTCCAGACTGAAATATCTCAACATCTATTATGAAATTTTTTGGGCAGATGTTCATGGCTCTCAGAGGATGTATCCTAATAACTTTGGTTATCCCCTGACTTTTCCTCTAGTGCCACCACAAGGTTGGCATTTGTTGTTTTTGAGTGAAAATTCAAAAACGACAATGGCAACTATTGGATTTAGTTTCAAACATTCATGTTTTCCTCAAAGTTAATTGTACTAACCTCGGAGATCCCCTGACTTTTCATCTAGTGCTGTCATCAGGTCAATTCTTTTGGTTTATGACCAAAAACTGTATCTGCAAAACTAGTGTCATCTCCATCAGACTCAGCTGTACTTTAAGTGCTAATTAGGAAATGTTAGCATGCTGGTGAACATTGTGCCTGGCCAACATTAGCATGCTGGCATTTTCATGGGGAGCATGTTGCCATGCTGGTGTTAGCAAATAGTTTAAAGCACCACTGTGTCTAATGCAGTGTTTTTCAATCCTGGTCCTGAGGTGCTAAAACATGCAGGGCAGGATTTCGAATATAGGCTTAGGACCTGTCTGATGAATTAAACTTAACTATCTGAACTGATCACATCTGACCATAATTGGACTTTTGCTCATAACGAGTTGACTGAACACAAGTGTGTTTAAGTACGTGTGCGCGCACACTCGGATGAATGCGCACACACTCTCATATAAACACACACTCACACATATGTCAAAGCACACAAACCATCATTACATTATTTTATCTATTTTATGTCTTTGCTTGGCTTTATGTTTGCTTTTTGATCCTACAACTGTTTGTTTGCTTATTTTTGTGGATTACATGACTTTTGTATTTGCTTATAATGCATACTTGCAAACAAATAAAAACAATATTCTGTCGTTCAATACAATCAAACCCAAATTTAATAATAATAACAATAATAACTTAATTTATATAGCACCTTTCAAAAATAAGGTTACAAAGATAACAGATAATGCAAGTAAATAAGATCCAAAACAAAGATATAGACAAGATACAATAAATTAAATAACACAACAAATACCATCAGTTAAGAAAAAGACATATGATAAAAGTAACTCTTAAGAAGAGATTTAAAAGATGACACTGAGTTTGCCTGCCTGAGATCTCCAGACAGGGAGTTCTGAACAGCAAAGACCCGGTTCCCTCCAGTGACTAGTGGAGACTTTGGAACCATCAGTAGGGCCCTGCTGAAGGATCTCAAGCAGTAATCAGGCTCATAAGGAGTTAGCAGTTCACAAATATAGACAGGAGTTTGACCATTCAGTGCTTTAAAAACAAGCAGTAAAATCTTAAAATCAATTCTAAAACTCATAGATAACCAGTGAAGGACAGCAAGGATTGGTCACTTCTCTTAGTAACTGTTAAAAACCTGGCAGCAGCGTTTTGTACCAACTGCAGTCTTTGGATGTTATGCCTGCTGATACCAGAATAAAGTACATTGCGCTAATCAAGTTTGGAGGAGATAAAAACATGGATGACCTTTTCTAAGTCTGCAGATGAAAGGAATGACCTGATTTTGATTAGTTGTCTTAATTGGGCAAAACAGGATTGCAGCACATTGGTCACCTGAACATCAAAAGACAAAACAGAGTAAAAAATAACCCCTAGGTTGTGGGCCTCCTTACGAACATTATTAGATAAGTCACCAAGACTAGAGGAGAGGTTGTTAATGCTGCTAGTGCTGGGGCCTGCGGGAGTAATTATAATGACTTCTGTTTTGGAGTCATTCAACTTCAAGTCCATTGACATCCAATTTGTAATTTCAGTGAGGCAGGACATAAGACAAGAGACATTTGTGGTACCAGGCTTTAATGGGACATACAATTCGGTGTCATCCGCGTAGCAATGGAAATTGATGTCTATGTCTACACCATAGACTATAAAAAATATTGACTAGCCACTGTGACATCACCCACTAGTTTCTGAAGAGCAGTTTTAAAGCTCAAAGTGGGCGGCTCCCGCTATCACCATCTAGGCAGTGCCTGACTCCGCCTAACCCCTGGCTAATCCAAGTGGGCAAAGAGATGGAGCTGAGGCGGGCCGAATGAAGCCTGGTTGCTGAGACAAACCACCTAGCGGCTAGTGACCTGTCACTCAAAGCGGCCATATCCTTAATTATGCACAACTTTACGGCTTAATAAAATTTAAACAGGTGAGTTATAAAAAATTGACCCCCTGAACAGTTGTCATGAAAGGGGAAATAAGCTATAGGGACCAAAACCGTTTTTTTGTACCAGGCTGTAAACATGTTTATTTCTGCTATAAAGTTGGGCATTTCAACATGGGGGTCGCTTTTGGAGCCAACCCCAAGTGGCCATTGGAGGAACTGCAGTTTTTGGTACTTCTGCATTGGCTTAATTTTTCAGCCCCAGAGATTGCAGCTTATTCTATGCATGATTCCCCAGGGGTAGCATGTAAATGGTGAATTGGAGGGGACCCACAATAGACCCCTGGGGGACCCCACAAAAGAGAGGCACACAAGAGGAGGAGGCATCTCCAAGCATTACAGAGAAGGACCTGTGAGATGAACCTGTGAGATGAACCAATCCAGAGCTACATCACTGATGCCAACACAATATTTCAGACAGCTGATTAAAACATTGTGGTCCACAGTGTCAAATGCTGAGCCGAGGTCAAGGGGAATTAAAATGGAATACAGATCGGTGTTGGCTGCAAGCTGTATGTCACTGGTGACCATGACCAAGGGAGCGGAAGCCAGACTGAAATTTTTCAAATATTTGGTTGTTGTTTTATAAAAGAAATCAGTTGCGTGGAGACAATTTAAAAAAAAAATCTTTGATAAAGAAGGCAGCTTGGACATGGGTCTAAAATTACCTAAAACCGAGGGATCTAAAGAGGACTTCTTTAAAAGGGGGTAAATAGTGGTATGTTTAAAACAGGAGGGAAAAATACCAGTGAACAGAAGTGAACTTTTCATAGAAAGTTTTTTTTCCTTCACTTCAAGTATAAAGAAAATGCTGATAAAACTTAAGTGACACTATATTCTTTAGTCTAAAATCACTTTGAATTGTCTGTCATCTAAGCACTCAGGTCATCTAGTAGTATTTGAGGAGGTCTGAACTAATCTGCAAGACACATGGCACTTGAGAGTCTCTCTCTCTCTCTCTCACACACACACACACAGACACACACACAGATACACACACACACACACACACACACACACACACACACACACACACACACACACACACACACACACAGGGTTGTATGCATAAGTAAACACACGACTGGCCTATAAATATAAATTGCAGTCAATGGTGCTGGAATTCCTTTGCACTCGCTCACACAGTCACTTACCCTCTCTCCTTCTTACTTTGTACACACCCCCAGCAGGTGCTTTCACTTGAAGTTTAGTTTGCAGTTGTGCTTTAGGCTGTGCCTTTCAGGTTAAGTGAAATTCTGCCAGAAGCCTGGGAGGGTCCAAGGCCTCAGGCTTGGGGCTCTGCGACAGTCATCAGGGGGAAACAGATCGAAGGGTGTCCGCTGCCTGCTGCACCTCTCTCCTCAGGTAGCTCCCAGGCGTTCTGTCTGATCTGAGCTCCATCCTCAGCAGAGTCACGCAGCTGCACTGCATCTGCTGCCAATCAAGTCTTTGCCCCTGGCCAACCAAGAGCACAGAGCATCTTTACCTCGGTAAGAAGACTTACACTGTGTCTTAAATGTGTGTGTGTGTAAAGACAAAATACAGTATTTGTTTGCTTGTTCACAGCATTATTATTATTTAAATGAGGAACGTTTGTGTGACACTGGTTGTGTGGAAATCAATGACAGGCCATTTTGCTTTACATAATTACAATTGTTATTGTGAATATTTAAGTAGCACAGAGGTGCAAAAGAGCAAACTTTAGATACTCAAGTGTAAAGGAACAGCAGTTTATGGAAATTTGATTTTAAAAAATGGCTTGTTACCAGTAATTACCAGTTTGAAAATTATGAAAATTATTGGGGTGCTAATGTAATTACCTTTTAAAAACTCAAAACCATCTACAGTGTTTTTAATATTTTCCTTGGACATTCCCCTCGACTTAGAAAAAACAGCTACTCCCTCCCTCCCCCGTAAAATCTCAAAATAATATAACAATTTGTGTAACTTTTAAAGCTACTACAGAACCCTGCTCTTTCTGCTTTGCTGACAATCAGAGCCTTAAAGCTAGCTGCACTAACACATGCCTCAGGCCCCACGAGAGTCTTCATATCTTCATTTCGCTGCAAAAACAGGTGGCCGGTTTATTTCTCCATCCGTCCGTGCTGCACCTCCAATCTCCAGTGCCAGCCTCAGTTGTACAGGGATTTATCATCTGCATCATTAACTGTAAATACAGCCTTGTGTCAGAATTAATTTGGAGTCACGGCAAAGCATTTGCAATGCTTTAGTGTTTCCGAGGACACTGGCCTAATGCCAGTGCACCTGATTAACAGCAGGAATGAATCACCAAGTGCACCAACATCCCCCCTTTGGCAGTTAACCCGCCCAAGGGGTGAAAAAGGTAAACGCTATAATAAAATGCAATTATGTTTTGCATATACAGAAAAAACTCTTTATTGTGATTCATAAAATAAACTAAAAGCAATGGTCTTCAAATTGTCACCTAAAAATAGACTGCTGTTACAATCATTAACACCTAAACCTAATTTATAATGTGAATAGGCAATCTTCAGATCCAAATCACTTCCTCCAGCCTGCCAGCAACAGTCACACTGCTCTACTGCTCTACGCAAAGATGGAACTCCTTGTTCTCAGAACAATGACTTCCTGTGAGTTTCCCATGAGAAACAATAACAAGGAAAAAGAAAATCTCCCTTTAACGCTCAGATGGCAAACAGTCACGCCTGGCTGTACACACTCCAGACTCAAACTTTGACTCCAGACTCAAATAACACAGACCTTTTTTTGTGACGAGCAGAGCGTTCAGTGAACGTTTTGGTCCCTTTTTAGATCACCAAATGACCTTTTTGATCTTTTTCAACTTGGATTGAATCATTCAGGTTAAACACACTTTTGAAAGACAAGACTCTTGGCTGTTTTAATCACTAATTAACTTTAATCTAAACACTTAGCTGACTTCTGTCACTTTAACTGTTTCAGCAACAATGATGAATTGGCTAACAGGTTAATTTTAAGCTAGATTGGTTGTTTTGGTCTACAACTTATTCCACTTTCATTTCAATAGAAGGTTTGGAAGTGAGAAATTTTAGTTTAACTCAATTTTATCAATTTATTTTCAGTTGAAATTTAACACACAGGTTGTTCTTTGGTCTGTTTGGTTTAGTTTTTTGCATTTATAAAAACACAGAGATCCAATAATAAAGCAGCAATTATATAACATCCAAGGCGATAATAAAAAGCTCACCTCAAATAACCACTGTCTTCATTTTAAATGAGACCAAGCATGTAGAAGAAATATGGTTCCCAGGGTGGATGCCTGCATGGAGGGAGTCCTTTTCCTTCGGTGTCAAAGGCTGACTTTGCTGAGTAAATGGAGCAAGCTCTAATGCTCCTGAAATGAATATCAGCGACTTGACCAAACTCATTTAGAGATCAGTCAGGGTCTTAATCCCTCTCCCCGGGGGTGTGTGTTTGTGTCTTTTTCTTGTGCCCCCTCTTCCTTTTGGAAGAAGGTAATATGGCTAAATTTGCTTTGTTAATGGGCTTAGCGCAAGCTGTTACAGAGCAGAGTTGACACGCAGCAGCCAGGCTGGGATACCAGTGGCTTTTAATCTGATTCCTGATGGAGTGAAAGGGAGTGTGGGTTATAGTTTACGAGAAATTTGGAGATAAAAGGAAGACTGAGAAGAGGTTTTACAGTGGGGGGTTGACGACGAAAGACTAAAAGGGGGAATCTGTTTTGGGGGGCGGGGAAGATAACTTCATTTAAGTTTGGTAAGAGTGGAAAATGTCTCAATAGTTGTTAGAAGCCTTATAACGATTGTGTCCATAAGATAAAGAAAAGAAACATGTGAAAGGTTTAAGATCAACAATGAAGAAAGGGCTTGCGCTCTTGGATCCAGGAAAGTATTGTCAGGTGCATGCGGGCAAAATCAACAGTCCCATCTGCACACTGACAAAGTAAAAGAGGCTCCTCAGGTGTGAAAATAAGAAATTCCATGTACAAAAGGTGACAAAAAGTGAACATTTCAGTCATAAGATTATAATGACATTTTTTCACAATTTGCACATGGATAAATTAATTGCTTTTGCATCTGAAGAACCTTTTCTACTTTTATCTGGCAGTGGCATTTTTTTTTTTTGAGAGAGAGAGGTTTAATGTCACCTAGATTAAGATCAGACTTTGTCCTCACAGATGATTTTGCCTGACGGATGTGGTCTATCATTTTAATCATTTTTATGAGACTTTAATTTCTTTGTGTCTTGACAAATAAAGCCATGGCTCCCCTTGAACATGTGCTCTGTGGGAGCACACTTCCTTTACTGTGGCATCGGCCGCAACCACTGATAACCTGATGTGCGACAGCAGTGTGCCTTCCCATATGCCAGCTGTGGCAGGTACACATTATGGGTGCCATATGTGAGTTCACCCTGAGATTACAACACTTGTGCCACAGCTGACGTCCATAAATGAACACTTATCATGGCAATTTCCTGTTAAGAAGGGGCAGTAGCAGCTATCAGCGTCATCTCCATAAAACAGGCAACTTGGTTGTTTTTGGACATTGTGTGCACACTCTTCTCCACATTATCTAACTTCCATTTGATTAAAAACTCCAGCTGACAGTGGAGACAGAGGGCTGCAGAGACGGCACCTTGAAAGTCGAGGCAGGCGGTGGAGCAGCTTCAGGTCTCAATACAAGTCACCTACCCCCAAGACATCAGCCATTCTGGGCCACTGACCCACAAATAAGAGACTCAGTCAAATCCATTTCCCCCATGCCTGTCAGCGCTGTGTGTGTTTTAACTCTCTTGAGGGTCATTTCCCCAATATCTCCATTAGGCTCAGGGGTTCTTATAGAGCATTGACCAGCACTGTCTCACCTCAGTTCTGCTCAAAACACATAAGGAAAGGGATTCTCGCTTGCAGCTTCTCTGATGGAGTTTCTTACAAAACTAAAATATTTGCTGGTTTAGCAGCCAGATAATTGCAGGGAAGGAACAGTTAAAGAAGGTATTGTAATTCTGACTTAAAACTCAAATTAATTTTACTGAAAAACTCTTGAACTCTGCTTAAAATTATTGTCAGACAGGATTTTCCTTAATGGACCCTGGTAAAGTGCGGATTATAGATTCTTTTTTATGTTGCACCCAGAAAACCAAATAATTTTAGTGATCATTTGATCATTATTTCTGATTTCAGACATTTTTATTCTGAAAGGATACTTTATCATTCATGTGCAGCACTCAGGTTAGAAATATAAAGTTTAATGTGATCTTGTTCCTGTCTCCCTTCTCTCTAGCTATCAGATATGTCAAATCCAGTCGGCAGTTTATCAGAAGGCACGGTTTATGGATCCCGGACTGGGATGACAGAGGACTCCCTCACCATCTTGGAGCGAAACAGGGGCTCTGGAACACCCTGGGACATGGAGGAGACCAAGCCAAATGTGGAAACCTTGGAGCGAGGCCTTTACCTCTCCTGCTTCGACATGCTCCTCACCGAAGACACTGCCTGGCTGGTGAAAGTTTCAGAGGCCACCCCGACCCTCGCTGTGCCAATGACTCGCATGGAGCCCCGAGAGGAACCGGAGCAGTGTCCAGTCATTGATAGCCAGGAACAGGGACTCTCTCCTGGGCTGCAGGGGCAGGAAGAGGAGCGGTCTCTGGAGCAGGTGCAGAGCATGGTGGTGGGAGAAGTGTTGAAGGACATTGAAACAGCCTGCAAACTGCTCAACATCACGCCAGGTAGGTAACGTTCCACCACACCTGCACCTGCACAAAAGTATTATGGAATATAACTGACAAAGAAGCAAAACCTAAAAGTAAACAAAGCATTTTTCATGGCGAAAATATCCCAAAGTGTTGCCCGTTACTTGCAGGTAAACGGATATTGATTCAGAGATACTTAAGCAACTGGGTCTTACTCCCAGAATCAACACATTTGTGTGGATAGCTCAGGAAAGATGACACATCCAATAAATCATATCCTTACTGACGCAAAGCCATGTTTGCCAGCTCCAGGATCTGTTTAATCCTGACCTTTACATGAGGTCTTCTGAACTGCAACAATGATGGTTCTTTCCTGTCAGTAGACGTGTACACAGTCTTAAGGGCGAGGCCCCTCCTGCTAACAAAGCAAACAGAGGACGCATTATGTATTGTTAAGCTTCTGGCTGTCATAAACCTGTGCAATCTACAGTCATCTGTTCTACTGATTAGAATTGTAGTGGCATAAAAGAATGATTATCTTGTGGTTTCAGTAAAACTATCGTGAGTAAATGCAGCAGAACATAACACACACTGTAAAAAGCTGAAAACTTGACTTAAGATAACTCAAATAACCCTAAAACAGACGATTTATTGCTGTGGCAGCTGGGACGTTTCTCATCGTTTTCATATCTCTCGCTGTTTATTCTTAGACCCTATAGAGTGGAACACAGGGAATGTCCAGAAGTGGCTGCTGTGGACTGAACATCTTTACAGGTTGCCCCACGCGGGAAAGGCCTTCCAGGAGCTGACAGGAAAGGACCTGTGTGCCATGAGCGAGGAAGAGTTTCGCCAGCGCTCGCCACAGTGTGGAGACACGTTGCACGCACACCTGGACATATGGAAGTCAGGTGAGTGTGTGTGATACTCGTTGAACAAGTTCATCATAGTCTGCTGTGTCTACTTCAATTGCTGTATTGTCTGACGTTTGGCCTTTATTGAACTTTTGAGTGTTTGCATTGAGTCTTGGTGTGTTTATGTATGTGAGATTATGATCTTTACATTTAAAGTTTAAGCTTTTCTTAATAAAGTGTCTGTCTCCCTTATCTCTCTAGCTGCCTGGATGAAAGAGAGGTGTACAGTTGGAGACACTAAAACAACTGGTAGGTTTGGTTTCCTTATACACCTGCTATTTGAAGACAGTAACAGACTTTAATAAATGAAAATAACATTTAGACTTATGCAAAATTACATGTAATGGACAATGCCCCATTCACTTTTTTACCCACAAGTAAGGTTTTTGATTATTTTGGAAACCTTAAAGAATAAGTTTACAGTTTTTCATGTCTGTCTTACAATATTCAGGAGCCCAAATGAGCACTGAAAGAGCCAGTATTAGCAGGAGGAACGATTAGCAAAACCTCTTTCATTGTTTACATAACCACCTGACAGACTTGAAAAATGGTGAACCTATCCTTTAAAGGCTTGTAATCTTTTAAGCCCGATCTGTTTATCTATATTTCAAATGTTTTTCATATGTGTGTGTGTGTGTGTATGTACATATAGGTGGTGAGGAGCTTTGGTCTGAGGCTGACTCGTCTTGTTCGGGACAGCCTATTCACCTGTGGCAGTTCCTCAGAGAGCTTCTGCTCAAACCTCACAACTATGGACGTTGCATCCGCTGGCTCAATAAAGAAAAAGGTATTTACATTTTTTGAACACTACTGTGTGGGCATGCTGCTCCAGGAATTTTAATCCGCACCCTTTCTGGCCATCCAGCAGTCCAATGAAAATGTATTATGACAATTGTGTTACTATATTTTAAAAAGGGGAAAAGGAAAAAATGACAGTAAACTAATATATATTGTTTAAATTATAAACTTGAGCTGCGTTTTCACTTCTAGTTAATTGCAGCTATCAATCATCACTGACATATTAACTGCTGTCACCTGTTGCATATCAACTGAAACCTTTCAGTGCTTCCACTGACACTTCAACTCCTTCAGTGCTTCAATTCCACTTGCAACTCTTATAAAACATCTCACAAACCAATAATAAATATTTTAAAACATTTAAAGTCATTTACATTGTTTGAAAAGATCCGAAAAGACTCAACACGTCAATCTCATTAGCAAATTTTGAGTAGCGAAACGTATTTTATGTTTTCAAGTACAATAATTCATACTGTTAGTGTAATAAATTTTCCTTATGACATTCATGACATTCATGGTTCTTGCCTGATGAAGGTCTGAGGACTGAAACATTGTGTGGGATTTTATGGTCCTTTCACACTCAGAGTTTATGGTCTGATGCACCTGAGACTTTGTGAGTGCAAGAACTTTGTACTTCTAAAATCATTTGGTCCCTAAAATAATTTAGGTTTTGCTTATTTTTTTCTAATTTTGCTGCTCTCATGGCCAGGTCACTTTTGGAAAATAGATTTGAATGTGTCTACTGGTTTGAGTACAAGAACATTTCAAAAGAGAGCAAAGGTGTATGTATGTATGTATGTATATGGAGGACCACATTGCTCTCCATATAAACTGTAAAGACCCGCTGCTTTGAACATTTTGTGGGTTTTCATGACTAATGTCAAATCTCTTGTGATTACCACCAGGTATTTTTAAAATCGAAGATTCGGCTCACGTTGCGAGACTGTGGGGACTCAGAAAGAATCGACCCGCTATGAACTATGACAAGCTGAGCCGCTCCATACGTCAATACTACAAGAAGGGCATCATTCGCAAGCCTGACGTGTCTCAGAGACTGGTGTACCAGTTTGTTCACCCAGTATGAGGCAGCAGCGCAGTGGGAAGAGGAGGAGAAGGAGGAGGAGGAGGAGGAGGAGGAGGAGATGGAAACCCGTAAAAACTAAAATGACACAGTGTCTCACAATGCACTTGAAACACCTGAAACACATGAAAAAGGTGACTTGGAGCATGCGCACTGACCAACCCCAACGACACACAATTCCAGTGCCAACGCTGAAAAAGCGGCTGGCAGCTGCTGCATGAAGACTGAAAGGAAAAGACAAAACAATGAGACAAAACAATGAGGCTTTTTTTTTTTCTGCTGCAGAATGAAACAACCAGAGATTTCAAAAGAGAAAATTAATAAATGAACTGCCTTGTCATTTGCATGATCTGCCTGTTTATTTCTCCACAATGTGATTATCAATTATCCTTCATTCATTACAGTAAAAGCTTAACTGATTGCTCTTAAGTACAAGCTTCAAGAAAGCATTTTGCTTTGTCTTTTTGTTTTGCTCATCTTGACCACTCTGTTTGAATTAGAGCCAGTTTCACTGCCGCAGATTAAAATGTGGTTAGGATTGTTTTGCTTCTTTTTTGGGTTTGGTCCTGACTGTTATACAAACACTCACAGCTCCCGTATCCCATCAACTACAGGACAGGGCACTTTTTTTTTTTTTTTTATCTCATCTCAAAGATACAGAGATGACAGATCCTCAAACCCTGCTGTGAACGAATGTCATGGTAATCTGTCCAGCAGCTGTTGAGACATTTCACCAAAACACACAAATGTTAACCTTACGGTGGCGTTGGAAGAAAAGTCAGGAGATCCCCATAGTCGTTATAATTTATTGTCTGGGATCCATAAACATCTTTACCACATGTCATGACAATCCATCCAGCAGTTGTTGAGATATTTCTGTTTACTTCTTTTTTTGGGTTTGGTCCTGACTGTTATATAAACACTCAGTCAGTCATCTCCAGCAACCCATTAACCACAGGACAGGGCAGTTTCATGTATTTCTTTCAACCAAACTACAACCGCCAACCGTCTCAGAAGGGAGCATGTATCTACTTACTGAATGTGGGTGTAGTTCAGTAGAAAGAAAACCAGGTTTTCCAACATGAACCTGCTCACAACGAGGTCTGTGGTTTATCTTTAGTAACTGGGTCATGATTTCTGGAAAGAGACGCTGCTGTTGAGTTTTTCAAATGTATTTTTTTTTTTTAGCTCTTTGAGCATCACAAGCTGACTGCCATTCAGTCCCGTTGTATTCGAGAGAAGGCAGACGTCTCTACGGCTGATATCTATATTTGATTTTGGGGTGAACTGTCCCTTTAACATCAGCGTTTTAGCATTGCTTGTTAACATGGCTCTTTGTCATATATTATTATGAAATTTCACCCCTCTGAGTTTATTTAATTATATTTTTATGTTATTTCAGCATTTTTTTTAAAACTCAATGTTCTTTTTTAAATGTCGATTTTTATTCAGCGACATTATTTTTTCAGTGAGTGTTTTATTTACAGGTTAAGTAAGAATTTAAACAGACTTTGGAAGATTTTGACATCAAAACTGCTTGAATTAAAAATGAAGCAGGATGAAATCACACTTCATAATAATGAGATATTGGATTATTCCATAGTTGTATATTTTGTCTGAATTTATTAGTGTAAATATTTATTTCATGTCTTATTTGGATCTCTATATTTTTCACATCACTGTGCTTGAACTGTTCATTTGTAGTTTGCCTAAAAGTCTGCCTGAGCTTCCGACAAGGCTCAATAAACTTCCTTTTGAACTCTGTATGCATCTGTGTGGTGGTGTCTTAGATAATAAAGGGATTTATTTCATGTGAATTCAGCTACATGTGCTTAACCCTCAGTAACAAGCTCAAAAACTATTATGTAATTAAAGTTAATGCATTTCTTTCCAATTAGGTCATTGTTGACACTTTATCTTTTCCCACCACTAACTGTTCTTTCTTTCATTTGGTCCAACCGGCTGTAAAGTTGTCATAATTGCTCTTATTTTCAAATGAGTCACAAGCTGAAAGTCTGCCAAGAAAAGGTAGCCTTGAGCAATATAGTGCAGGTAAATACTTCTGTGTTTTTCATGCAGTGAATGAGAAGTAAACCTGAGCTGTCTATGAGTATTAATGTGATTATTTTTACTTATCACAGCGATGTAGTGATTCACCGACAGATATGTAATACTCCAGGGAATTCATGGGAATAACCCTATTACACTCAACAACAACAACTGTTTCAATTCAACTTCCTGCAAAGATGAGTTCAAACCAATACAAACCGTTAAAGATGCTTTATATGGGGATAATTGCATTTGCATTTGCATTTTATGTGTTGAATAGTTTCCTTGTTTCAGTTTCTCAGCATTCCCAAAGTTCCGTTTTGAAAACGGCTACAAAGTCCCTGAACTTTTTCCATCCTGCACTGGATTGTATTACATATATAAATTGATTTAATTCATTAATTATATCCTCCTACAACTAATGCACCTTTAGCTGGAAAAAACTAGTTATTTCTGCTTCCTCAACAATAAACATATAACACATCTAGAGACGGCACATTTCCAAAATCTCAAATTTCTTACAGTGGAAAGAAGAATTATTTAAATCAAGTTAAGTCTCTCTTACAAAACTGTAAAGAGTAAAGCTCCTGATTACTTAGTCTCATCAGAGATGATCATAACAACAAGAGGCAGTTTAACTGATATTATTCCTCTTAGACTTAAGAGTTCTGCCGGTAAAAATATTTTTTTAAGTTCTCCAGGTTCTCAGGTTCTCTCAGGAAATAGTTGATGAAAATTTTGTTTTTACTTGTTTGTATAACTCAGTCTTGTCTGTTTATTTGTGTGTTTGTTATTGCCTGACCTGAATATTAGCCATTTAACCCCTTTTCCCCTTAAATCACCACAATGGAAATAAGCTTTTAGCTTGATTGTGTTTTTATCCTCAATAATTGAATTGTATGTCAGGACTATCTATCTATTTCCACTTTCTATAAGACTATAAACCCACTATAAACGTTATTACTGGTTAATAGATCAGTTATGAGCCATCAATATGACTCTCTCTCTCTCTCTCGCTCTCTGTGTCTCTCTCTTGCTTTGTCTTTTTACCTCTTTAATTCATCACAAAGAGCCTCCGGTGGACCGTTTGACCCCTGACCTTCAATCAATCAATCAATCAATTTTTATTTATATAGCGCCATATCACAACAGAAGTCATCTCAAGGCACTTTTCACATAGAGCAGGTCAAGACCGTACTCTTTAATATACAGAGACCCAACAGTTCCCCCATGAGCAAGCACTTGGCGACAGCGGTAAGGAAAAACTCCCCTTTAACGGGTAGAAACCTCAAGCAGACCCCGGCTCTTGGTGGGCGGCCATCTGCTTTGACCGGTTGGGTTGAGAGAGAGAAAGAGAGAGGGAAAGGGGGAGGGGGGACAGAAGAAAAAAAATCACAACAACAACAACAACAAGCACGAGCAGCAACAGCCAGGGAAGGATGCCATCAGGACTGTGAAGGACCGCGAAGGTTCGGCCCGGGACTCAGCTTTTCCTGTGAGATGAGAAAGCACAAAAAAAACCCCGGGGAAGAAGCAAAGTTAGTGACATGCATTGATGTTACATGAATGCATACAGATGGAGAGGAGGAGAGAGGAGCTCAGTGCATCATGGGAAGTCCCCCAGCAGTCTAGGCCTATAGCAGCATAACTAAGGGCTGATCCAAGGTGAGCCTGGTCGGCCCTAACTATAAGCTTTATCAAAAAGGAAAGTTTTAAGCCTACTCTTAAACATAGAGAGGGTGTCTGCACCCCAAACTGAATCCGGTAGATGGTTCCATAGAAGAGGAGCCTGATAGCTGAAGGCTCTGCCTCCCATTCTACTTTTAAAGACTGTAGGGACCACCAGTAAGCCTGCATACTGGGAGCGCAGTGTTCTAGTGGGATAATACGGTGTTATGAGCTCTTCAAGATATGATGGTGCCTGACCATTAAGGGCTTTGTAAGTTAGGAGAAGGATTTTAAATTCTATTCTAAATTTTACAGGAAGCCAATGTAGTGAAGCTAAAATGGGAGAACCTTGTGGAAAGGAGTTGCAGGGCATCTCGACCACAATTAATTTACTAACATTTACAGTTTAGTTTGGTTTAATTTTTAGTTCTGTGTCATTCCAAACATCTGGACCATCCCATATGGGATTTAATCCACAAAACATCTTCATCTTCCAGAAATACATATACAAAAGCATGTGGAAAAGAAAAGAAAAAAAAAAAGTTAGATGTCTACAGCTTATCCTGATAAAGAGCCTTTTTTTCTCTTCTCCAAGTAACTGGTTAATTCATGTCTCGTATGTTCCACGGCCATACTTGTGTTGACTTGTGCGACTGTTTTTGTCTTACTAAACAAAGTATTGCACAGTTTCCAGGAAAATAAAGTTACAGGACTAAACTTGATGGAACCATTTATTAATAACTATGTTTTTATGGCAATTATAGATGACTTTAGTTTAATTAGGTTATTAATGACAGCCAGGTTATTGATGGCTATTAATATAGTAATCTATTAAGCACTAGTAAATGATTCATTAACCATCAATAAAACCATTAGTTACAGCATATAAACCCTTTATGTAGGGTGATTTATTAGAGGGTGTCACAAAATGATGAGTCTAGAGGGAGAAACCCTTGCCCTTTGATTCTGAGGGACTCTTTAGTTTCTGCTATGAAATCTACTGCATTTGACCTACTGTATTTAGACATTATGTAACAATGTCTGTGTTGGCCAGTTATCCATGCATGTGAGTAGACAAATATACAATATCTACTTACAAAAGCAAACAGGTGTTTTGTAACAGTTGAAATGTTTTCTTTTCAGGGTAGACTTTTCCTTTAAGTCAGGTGATGTCTGTACCAGAAACAAAGAACCTTTTCAAAAAAGCAGCAAATAAGAAGCATGAAGGGACAAATAGACATTCAGTGACAGCACCACAAACACCACAAAGTAACATATCATTTTAAAGTAATAAAAATTAAGCAACTCATAGGCCAATAGTCCCTGGTAATTGTTATTTAACTGTCGAGTAGCCCTGTGGCTACAGGGAATTTTGTCCATAAACTGGCAGCAGGTGTGTCGATCGAGCAGGATGACGTTTGATTGATTGTGGTTGTTTGTGGGAATCAGACTCACGACATGTGTGAAGTAAATCTTCATGGCAACCTGACAAAGAACCGAGTGTAGTAACTACTGACCTCTGGTGGCAGAATCTGTCAGTTTAAAGTTAAACCCAGGAGGCCACAGCAGACGGGAGCCACTTTCACTCTAATTTAAATCTTTCTCAAACTAGATTAAAGGTGAAGAAGCCCAGACTGTCACCCTTAAATACGTCACCCAAATTTATCTAAAAGGGTCCCAACTGTCTGAACAACTCAAATTCCCAGAACACTAAACTAAGAATCAAAATTCATCAAGTTTGAAAGCCGGAGCTGCTTCATGGACATCTTTTATTTATATTCCCTGAGTGTTGAGCCCCCAAGCCATTGAAATTCATGTTTTCAATGAATTTCAAGTCCATAGTGACTCATACTATTCACTAGGCCAGTGACAAAACTTCAATACGTCAATTCAATGACTCATTTTATGCCGCCTATGAAGGCTTTTTTTTGTTGTTGTTGTTGAATAGCATGTACCAATAATGACCATAAATAAATAAATAAAAATAAAAACGTAGTTAGTTCATCATCATATTCACTCAAATCTTCTCATATTCAAATATTATATCATTCTCATATTTTCTATTAATCATTTTTTGTCTTTGTTTATAGAGCACGAGTAAGGTAAACATAGTGGTGGAATGTAACTCAGTACATTTACTCAAGTGCAGTACTTAGGTACAATTGTAAGGTATTTGTACTTCACTGAGTATTTCAATTTCATCCCACTTACTACAGTTTAAGATTTTATATACAAAACTGAAGATTTTCTAGAATACGATGCATTATTATACATTCACATATGCAGAAGTATATGACAGTTTGACATTAGCTAAGGTGTGAAATGCTACTTACACATAAATGCATCTTCATAATAATCTAATATTAGTAGGTAAGTATTAGCTATTTCTGTGCATTATGGGTATTTTTACATTTAATGCAAGACTTTTACATCTAAGTCTTAATTTTTTAATAATGCGGTATGGCTACTTTTAAAGATGTGAATACTTCAGAGGATCTCAGACTTGCAAATCAGTACATGCATGCTTTGTTCTTTTTATGCCCGATCTTTGCAAAACACTTTGTAAACAATGATTTGAATGAGTAAATAAATAAACTATTATTATTATTATTATTGCTTCTCCCACCTCTGTTTTTTCCTTTAATTACGACATGGGCTAAATTATTATGTGCAGCAGTTCGAAATTTGTGTGTTGCACGTCGAGATGAACATCTTTGTCAGGTTATCCTGTCAGGCCCACAGACTCTCACATGTGCCTCAGTGTTTTCTGATGACATCCTTTATTTTTGCTTATGCAGATGAACAGGCACTACAGTTTGGAAATTACAGCACTATGCTAAAAAAAGAGAAAGACCTCTGGTCCACTAAAACGTTGTCCTCAACATTGCAGACCGATGTCTCCAGCATGAGCAACAGACAGAAAACAAAGGAGCATTTCAGCATTTTTAAATATGATTTACCGCCCTTCAGTGTATTACAGGAGTTTCACAGTGGGTGCTATATAACTGTAGCTTTACACGTGTCTGCTTTTACAAACTTTTACAGTACAGTTGTGAACAGACCCATTTTTATTTCAAATACAGTTAAAGATACGTTGAGACAGATTATAAGCCTTAGTCTGACAAAGAGCCTGCATGTCATAATGGTGTAAAGTGAGCTGGATAAACCGGAGTCAGATTCTGTGGAAGTAAGCTCTCATTAACTTTGTTACACGCGATGGTTGAGAGTCTTTGAAGTGGCAGGGTGATATATTATCATAAGGCAATATTTATTTTACCCCTCTGAGTCCAATGCTTACAGGTGCAACACTTATAAAAAGCATAACAGGCATATACACCATTACAAGAGACATTACCCTGCTGGATCCTCTCAAAATGAACTTCTTTCTTGCAGCAGAAAGGCAGTTGTCTCATCAATATTTCAGAGACAGATCCTCTTTCTGCGAAGCACTCGCGGCAGCTTTCTCTGCCTGCGTCAGTAAGAGAACACCCGCCAAGGGTGTAGTATTCACTAGGAGTAACGAACCAATCTCATATAACATGTACCGTACTGCCACATGCACTCCTAATCTTTGTTTTAATAAGGTTTGATTTCTTTCTTTCTGATTAAAACAAAAATATTTAAATATAAAGATATGAAAAAGAGCCTATATTTATTACAGCTTGCATTTTGGTACACAGTGAAATAGATAAATCAGGGTTGACTATGTTATACAATTCAAATCAATAGCATTATTATCATCTTGATAGGAGTTCAATCAAGAATCTGTCAATAATTTGGTGGAAACAAATTGAGGCCATGCACTGGACCAGTTTAGATCAGAGCAGTAGATCAGAAACAGTGTGTGGGAACATCAGCATGCACATAATCACAGAGATAAGAGCTGGAAGCTGATAATACAGAGTCACTGACATTCACTCGGAGTAAACAAGTCTCATTAATTGCAGAAATTGTCCAAAACTGAAAATCTTAGTTGTGAAATGAAGCTAATATCCATACAAAACAGCTGCGAGTTTACATTTATAGGGCAGGTTTTGTTTATGGCGTCTGCATTATGATCACATATCGAGACGCAACAGAGGGAGTAATGAAATGAGAGGTAATAGCAATGGCAGGCACGTTGTTGTAGATGGGTGGGGCAGCGGAGGTTAATGTAAACAATCCTAGCAGTGTTTGGTAGAGTACATATTTCCATTTCAAAGAGAAGCTCTGCTGAGTGTCTGTGTATGTATGTGTGTGTGTTTTTTCTTTTTTTGACTGATGGTGAGCTGTCTTTTATCTCGTTTCAAAATGCTAATTTAGTGTCATGCTGTGGAGTGAATCGGGAAAACAACTAAATGCATTAAAGGAATTGCTTGACATTTTTGGGAAATAACCTTTTTTCTTTCTTGCCATGAGTTAGATGAGAGGAGTGATACCACTCTCACACCAGTCTGTTAGAAGCGGAGCTACAGCTAGCAGTTAGCTACCAGTTAGCTTAGAACAAAGACTGAATATAGGGGGAAACAAGTAGTGTGGCTCTGTCTGTAGAGCTCAGTAACATATCGTTTGTTTAATCCACACAAAACAGAAGTTGTAACTATTTCTTGGCCTGGCACAGTGACTTTCAAATTCATAACATGTCATTTTTACACCAGATATAGGCTAACATGCTAATTATTGAGTTTTAGAGGTACTGGTAGGTGGTTTTTGTTACTTTTGGACAGTGCAATGCCAGCAGTTTCCCCTTGATTCCAGTCTTTATGCTAAGCTAAGCTAATCCTATCCTGACTGTAGCTTTATATTAGCATACCGATGAGAGCGGTATCTTCTCATCTAACACTCAGCAAGAAAGCAAATAAACTTATTTAAAATGTCAAACTATTCGTTTAATGCTAAACATGTAAATATTTCACAAAGAATTCAATGAGAAAAACACTGTACAAGCACCCAGACTGTAAAAAAAAAAAAAAAAAGATTAAAATATATACATGGAATGCACAATGCATAGCTCATTCTTGCTATCCAGGCACAACTTACAATACCATATCAATATTATGATGAGAGAACATACTGAATGGCATATTAGCTTCACAACTGGAATCAAACACAGCTACACACAAAAGATACTAAATATTTTGCTTCAGTTGCAGTATTTGGAGATGATGTGATCCTGAATACAAAATACAGATGGGTCTTGTTTCGGAGAGAGGTCTTCTCAGTGATGAGTGCTGTGATGAAGACTGCTCGCTGTGCCCGACAGGAAGAGGAAGCTTTGCTTTGAAGTCTCTGGCAATGTGCAGTTATGACTGGACGGTTCAGTCTGGGTTTGCCCTCTTGACGAGACAAGCGTCCTCAGCTGGAACAGTTAGACCGGCTCTACGTAATTGGCTGGGTAAAGACCCAGCTGGCCGTTGTCTAGACGACCTTTACACCAGCCCTGTTCATCCTCGTCTTCCAGCTTCGTCAGCTCATCACCTTTATCAGTAAAAAGAGACAGAAATGTATAGCAGGGTGAGAAACAACACAGAATTATTTCACTTAATATATTTTTGCATGTAACATAGAATAGAGGCTAACTGTCAACAAGATCAATAAAGGATTAATCCACCAAAAACCCATGATTTGAGTATTAAACATGCACCCCCATGTACTGTAGGCTTAAAGGACACGTTCACAATGTTTTATGTCTGTCTTAAAACAATAGTCAGGTGTCCAAATGAACCTTCAGTCCTCCTGTTCATACTGACAAAAAGCCACAGCCCTCCTTCCGTGCAAAAATGTATTCAAAAGTTTATCTGAAGCTAATATAAAGCGTCAGCTGTCCAACTTTGTCAAATCAAGTGGATATCTTTCGAAGTTAGTCTTTTTAGTGCAAAAATTCCCACTTTTTGTTACTATCCTGCCACTGCAGCTGAACAGGGAAAACACTGTCCACGGACACAAAAAGAGGGAATTTTACAAATTTCTATATTTTACTAAGGTATATATCATAATATCAAAGTTGAAATTTATTGCCATTTTAGCATAATTAATAGGATTTTTTTTCTGACTACAGATACATGAAAGATTTTTCAGTGTATTGCTTTGACATTATGTACCATACTAACAATACAGCAGGAACTGTACTTGACCAACATCTATTCACATCTATCAGTGAAGTCGTCACAACTGAGCTGGCAGATATTCACTGTTTCATCTTAAGATATTTAAGACTTTTTGACTGTTGCAGGAAGCGACCCTGTGACCGAGGAGTCACCGGGTTTGATGCTCACCTGCTCTGAAGGTGAGCTCGTCCTGCTCTTGGCCGTCGTAGTCGTACAGCGCTCTCACTCTCACACCTTTGCCCATATCTTCATCGAAGGGGTTCATCCCTCCGTTGGTGTCGTTGCCTGAGTTCGGGGCCGTCTGGTCCTCATCCGACCACTCTGTGGAGGCCGTGTACGCCTGATTCTTCTCGTAGCTGCTTACACTGAACGCAACACATTTCAGAAGCACATTAATTATCCCTCTTTACAGCAAAATGTCCCCTTAACTTGTTAAGCCTTTTACAACTTCTATTACTCCTCATATTGCTACTACTACTACTACAACTACTATTACTTTGTGTAATAATATCTTAGTTGTAATAATATCTTAGGTCACAATAAATGATTTATTCAACATAAAATCTAGAAATAAATATTGATTAGATCCCATTCAGTTATAGGAAGATATTGATTAAAGCACACATATGAATTTAAACTGTTTACATTATTTATGTTTAGGGAATTACAAAAGGTATTTAGAAGGTGATCTGGATAAAAGCATCTGCTAAATAAACACATAAACGTATTAGTGTTCATGCTTACCTTCCCCGGTCTCCAGCTTGAGCGTGGTCTACTGCTGCTGTGATGTTAGTCAGCATGACTCCATCAGTGCTTTTCTTTGACTTTTCTTTCTTAGAGATGCTATGGGTAATATCTGGGTTGTATTCCTGCAAAACATGACACAAAACTTGTTTAAATGTTAATCGTTTGCATGGTACAGAAACTTCTGTTCAATTCCAGGTATTTTCTCAGTTTGTTGAGTAAAATTATATTTCTCTGTCATGTTTGTCTTTATTGCTGCTGTCAAACTGGGAAATGTGGCTGATGTGATATTAATTATTGGAAAGTTTGCAGAGTAGAATGCTGCAGTGATGATAAAACCTCTTTAATTGTATATGAATGTTGTTACAGCATGTTATGGTACGTTTGTACCTCGAACTGTGGCCAGTTCATATGCATGTCAGGGCCGTGAGCGTTTCTGAACCACTTCAGATCTTCCTGCGGGCTGGCTGTCGTGATGGTGTGTTCAAGTTCTCCGTATACTGCAGCATAACTGTGAAAATACAGCAAGGATTTAGAGTGTAGGTGACTATCAGCTGATGATTGTGTCTCGTCATATTAACTGTTTTATTAACGCCCCAAACCTTTGGTTCTCTGTGAGGTTGAGGTGGCGTTTGACATCCAGCAGCACCTCCCTGAGGAAGCTCAGCCTCTTCTCTTCAAACTGCTGGCACTGGTCGAACACCTGCTCCATGTTTTCCATGTACTGTGGGGTGCACTTACTCAGCTCATCCAGAGCCTTCTCATACTTCTCTTTAGCCTAGGTTATAACATAAACACAAGCAACAAACTCTTAGCAGCCTAAAGGCAGAAATAGCTGATGTTTTAATGACACATTTCTAGTCCACACATGCCTGACATCTCATTTCTGTGGTCAAATGTGAATCCTATTAACCTTGAGAGGATAATAAATGTGTATTCAAGCACAAGAAAGAATCATGGTTCAAGAGAGTGAAGGTCAAGGCAGTCAAAGGAGACCAGAGTCCACTTTAGTAGAGAACAGCTGATGTTGGAGTCATAACAGGGAGACATGGAGGGGAAGGTGTGGTATTCAGTCACACATTAACAATGCAACACTGATTACAGCTATGCAGCTTAATAACACAATCTAGCTTTACAGTCCACATCTTAAAACCTGTCAGGATTTGGAAAATAGCTTTTGCATATTGATGATCCCAATGGCCTTTAGAGCTGTAGCATCTGATGTTCTCACCTTCTGTGAGTCCTGTTTGCACTTGTCCAGTTTCTCATGGAGTTTCTTCTGCTGGTCAGCCGTCACAGAGGCTTCTGCCTTGCTGTTCGCCTCTCTGTTGGACGCCAGCTTCTCCTCTTTGCAGGCCATGTGGTAGGACTTCCTGGCAGTCTCGAGCTGAAGGGGCAAGATGACATAAGGAATTTCAGACCTGGCACTGGTTTTTTTGCACGGGTACTGTAATGTTTGTTGAGTGAATGTGCACATATGAGAAACACATAAGCATGTAACCGCTTATTAATCTCATATACATTAACTGACAGAAGTTTATAACATTTAAATTATAAATAATTTCTAAAATACACTTACATGATAACTGACTGTAACAGAAAGAGCTCTTATTACCAGGTTTTAGTTGTGCACTTTGTGTTAATTGTAGAAAAATGTTGCATTAAAACATGTTGTTTTAGATGGTTCTTCTATCCAAAGTGACAAAGTATCAGTTCTTCCAAATTACCAAAAATATGTTTCCCCCAGTTACCTCTATTAGCATCTAGTAATGAAGAAAAGTTTGCTTTTATTTGTAGATGTTTTGAAATATCTGCTGCCATCCCAGTTCAAATTGAGGTGAAAAGAATTTCATCCAGCAGAAAAAATATATTTGAAAACCTCAATGGCAACATATTTCTTTCAGAAAAAATGTCCTTGTTACTGTTGAGTTTTTCAAATGTATGTTTTCGAAGCTGTCAGCAACTACTGAATCCCATTCACCATTTGTGGAAATCTCAAATAAAAACAAACTCTGCTTGGCTAGACCATCACTAGCGTAATGTAGAAAACTTGTTTGTAATGTAGTTTAAATTGAGTTCAGTGTCTTTGGACAGTCTAGCAAATGTGTCCACTCTGCTGCACATGGATGGATGAGTAAAGAAACACACTCTGTCACCTCTTTTAACTTTTTGGCCCAGGGTTTCTGGGCCTTCTTGAAGCCCTCCTCTGCCTCTTTGGTTTCCTTGAATCCTCCCATCATCTGTTTGTGGTACGAGTCTTTCTGCCAGTTCTTCACCTTCTCAAAGTCCAAGCTGATCAGGCCGTTCTTCACCTCCTGGTGAAGCTCGCTCACCTTCTCCGCCTCCGTCATCACCGCCATCCAAGCTCGCTCTACTGTGCCGTATTGAGGACCTAGTGGAGGGACAGAGCGTGAGTAAGACATTGTATCAAAAGAAAAGCAACACAAATATGCTATTGAGTATGAGTGTGAAACACATCTTACCTTTGTCAACCAGCTGTCTCCATCTCTTGGACCATTCGGTCAGTTGCTGTGAGTAGGCTTTCTCGATTTTGGCACGCTCCTGGATGCAGTTCATCAGGTCATTGCAGAGCCTGTGACCATCGTCAATCCGCTTCACTGTACGTTTGTAGTTCCCGACCTTTCATAAAAACGTCTCAAGTTACTTTCAGTAAATTTGTATGACTGAAAAAAAAAGCTCTCCTGACATTTTTCAGTTTTATTGCACTTTATTGGAATACAATGAATCCCTTTGACCCTCTGGTCTTGCCCTGGTAATTAGTCAAAGGCCAGGTAGGCTAGCTCGACATGTTGGTCTTGAACAACTGATTTACTGTAAATCTTTACTCATGCCCACTCAAATCACCAGTACCAAGCATTAGATGAGAAGATTGATACCACTCTCATATCTGTTAAAAATGAAGCTACAGTCAGCAGCTGGTTAACTTAGTTAAGCACAAAGACTGTGAGCTTTAAGAGCACTGGTATGCAGTTTTACATTTTTGGACAGAGCCAGGCTAGCTGTTATGCTAAGCTAAACTGATCACCTGCTGACTCTGCTGACTCTTGCTTCATATTGAGTGTACAGACATAAGTGGTAACAAGCTTATCATTTAACACTGCAAGACACCAAATACACATATTTCCCAAAAATGTCGACCTTTTCCTTGAAAGTAGAAGAGTCCTATTTCTCTGGACAGAGTGCCAGCTGCTGTTTATGTGACTTTTTCACGTCCTGATTGGAATAAAGCACATTTTCAACATCAGAATTTTGGCAAGAAGAGAGAATCTATGAGGTGTTGCTATTTCAAGCCCTACTTTTTTATTCATGCATATTATATTTTTTAATCCCTCGGCTGCTTTAGAAATCAAGAAGTGAAGTAGAAAAATTCACATTCTCTCATTCCTTTCTTTTTAAAAATCATTTCATATAAGGTTTTTACATCCACTGCATCAAACACTAGATCTTCCCACCCACCCAACCTGTCCAACAACAACACAAAACAGGTATTTTTCTTGTAGAGAAAAATGATTTACTAATGACAAAATGGGTCAAAATGACTATGTAATGTTTTTTTTTTTATCATATCATTGAGAAAACAGCTGTACTGCATTGCTCCTCTAAGGACCTTACAAAGGAACTCTGTTCAGCCTACAGGTGGTGCATTGAAAAGGCAGGAGGCATCAGCAGGGAAGAGGCTGCTGCTGCGTGTGGCGTTATGCAATGAAAGCTGGGGATGGGCTTATGTCATATAATTTACAACTCTCCATGGACGCAGTAGCAGCAACCTCCCAGAGAGCTGTTAGCTTTGCGCAGAGAAGAGAGAGAGAGAGAGAGAGAGAGAGAGAGAGAGAGAGACTGACTGCATTCAATTCACACCTTTGTGACTGAGAAAAAAAGGACTGCATATTTGCATCTCGAGCGTTTTGCTGAAAATGTAATGGATGTTTACCTATACCTAACCCTAAAAATGACACTCAACAAATCTCAAACGTTAATGAAAGCAGCTGATTGTATTCCACACCAGCCCTCTGCTTCAGCAGCAGCCGGCTGAGTCAGCGATCAGCAGGCAGCACTGCAGCAGACACTACTGTAATGCAGTGAGTGACTGTGATGTAGTGACTGTGTGCTGGAAGCAGGCACCGTTGCTGCTCCAGCTGATTCCTGAACACACTACCTGGCTGAAGAGACACGATGAGCCGAGTCTGACAAGAAAAGAGGTGAAAATACCTCTCCTCTGTCTAAAATAGCAAAGTCTATCCATCATACAGATCCAAACATACAGCCACATGAAGGCCAATAAGTATCTGTAGCCTAAGATGTGTTGAACCTTTTTCTTTGAGCACTGAACAGTCATCTACTTTCATATATAATAAATGAACTTCTGGGAACTCAAGTTACGTGGGACTGTTTGTGCTCAGGAAAGGCTGCTGGTGATGTAATCATGTGGGAGAAACCCAGTACAACGTACTTTCATTCTTAATGTCGTCAGAACTGAAGATATTTACACATTTGTGGGATTTTTTTGCTTATTTTATGGACATATTTATGTATCAGAAATTTGTTTTTGCCATTAGACAGAACAAAAAAGCATGAGTGATTTTTAACAGTTACATGTTAATATGAAAAATCATTTGAGCCCTGATGATCTGTACATATGTGATGTGGTTGAACCCGACCATCTGCTTCTCTAAACAGTGACTGTTTGACACAATAAGCAGATGTCAGACTGGTCCAATTTGCAACAATAATTTGCATTATGCATGCTTAGGCCTGTCTGTCATTCCCATTCCTATCTTTAAAATGGGAACAGAAGTCAGAAAAAAAATCTGTGTGAAAGTCACACTAAGAAATAGAGATCAGCATTAAATACAGGGGTCCTTTGGAAACCCGCATGCTGTAGCTGTGGAGATAGATGGTGAACAAGCTCGAAACCCTAATTATGTGGAGGAAGCCAGTAGAACACTTTCAACCTTAAAGGATGAGGTCTCATTTTATAAAAGTATATATCTAAACATGTGCACAAAGAACTGCCTGTCTCGTCAATAAAACTGGTATTAAATATGTAAATCTACACCTACATATAATGATAAATGAAAAATACAACCTGTTTCACAAATAGGTCCATTAACAAAGGCTTAAACTTGTAATTGAGCTTGAGGTAGACACACCATGAAGACAGGTGATAAACGCTACAAACAGTGTCACCTGGACTAGAGCTGAAGAATAAGTGACGAAAACGAAGAATCACAGCTCACAGACAACACATCGGTGCCGCAGGAGGGGGCAGCGTACCACTGCAGTGTCATCCATAGTTGTGAAAATAGTGCCAGTTATTCCTGAAGAACTCTGTCAGCCACATTACAGGTTGGACCAAAGCATTTAACAACTTATTGCACTTCTTTTAACAGTTTGTTGCATAACAGAAAATTTAGCTGGCTTAGTCAACTCAATTAGACATAATGGCACCAAAACCAGTTTGTCATTATGCTGAGTGATTAAAAGTGAACATCATTAACAGATCGGTGCCGACTCAGAGATCTGCATATGGAGCAGCAGGTGCTCAGTGATTGAACACCATTCATAAATCTCATTCTCGGCATACAAACGAGCACATTTGTGGTTTACATACAAATCTGTGCCTAAATGAGGCCCCCGGATCTTCCTTTTCAGCTCTCAGATGAAGCAGGTTCAGTGAGAGTTCATCATTACGCCACTTGTGTCACTTCCCAGTAAGGTTTAATCTGTAAAGACCGTTCTCTGCTGTCTCACCTCCCAGAAACTGTCTGTGGTCTCCTCCTGGCTGGCAGACTCGTCGTAGGCTCCAGACATGGTCCCAGATTTGGCAGGATGGCTTCAGGCTGTGGCGGTCTGCAGAGTGACGCTCCTCATGCACTGTGAGGGAAGACGAGGACAGAGGAGTGTGAACACAGAGACAGACAGACAGCTGTATGTGAGATGCATAAACAATTTTAACTGGTTATAGGCTGCAAACAATGCTGCTATATAAACAGCGTCTCTAAAATCACATTTTCCCTCCTTAAACTACGTGCGGTTATGATGTTAAAAAAGAAACTTATGTATTCTTTAGTTTCAGTGCATCGCTTACAAATTTCGTGCTCGTACTCCTGCAGCTCATGTGATCTCAACATAGATGCTTTGTTGGTGTAATACCCACAAATGTTGTGTCATGGATTTCAAAGTGGATACAAAATACTTATGTAACCAGAAAATGGCAGTGCACATGAAACATTTATGCAAGATGCTTAGAAACAATTAACCGCGCTGACCTAATGCGAGTAAAGCTGCTTTTTAAAGAGCAGTAGAGAACATGACCACATGGCCGACAAATAAATGGCATATTCATAGCCCAGATTGTACATCTTTTGGATGCAAATTCATCAAATGTAATCTAGGGCTGCAACTTATGATTCTTTTCATTATCAACCTATCATTCTGCCAATAATTTCCTTGACTGATGTCTGTAAATAGTGAAATATTTCCAGAAGTCCAATATAATGTCTCCAAATTCCTCATTTCATTCATCCAACAGACAAAGATATTCCAAATAAAATGCAGAAAAGCAGTAAATCCTCACAATTGGACGCTAAAACAATGAATGTTTGGCATTTTTTCAAGACAAAAAAAAATACTCAATCAATTGATTATCAAAATAGTTGCCACTTCATTTTCTGTTGATTGACTAACTGATAAATTGTTTCAGCTCTAGCTGCAACTTCCAAATGTTTCATTGTTGATTAGCCTCTTGGTTATTTTTCAGTCAGTCAGTTAATCTATATGGTGTCAGAAAATAGTGAAATATTGCCTCTCATAATATGCTTCTCAGCCTATAAATTGTAAATAAATTCATCTGTACCAATCGATACTTAGACCAATACATGAGGTGGTTGTTTTTGCTGATTTTTAATTACCGAGCGCTGCCTTTTTCTCTGACTTTGTTCTGGAGAATACAGCCTCTCATAAATATCCTGGAGCTCAAGGTGACGTATTCAAATGGCTAGCTTTGTCTGATGAAGAGTCAGAAGTCCAAAGATATTCAAATTACAATAATTTAGAACACAGAAGAGCAGGAAAATCCTCACATTCGAGAAGCTGGAACCGAAGACTGTTTGGCAGTTTTGCTTGATAAATTACTTTTCTGTCAATCGATGCTAATATCATCATCCTATAATCATGACAACTTTATCAACATGTACAATTTGCAAACAGATACTATTTGAGGTAACCGGACTAAATGAGCCAATACATGTTAGTGCAAAGTTTAAAACTAAAGGTATTTGTCAGTATGATTGCCATCAGGGCAACTCAACAGTTCACCAGCAGAGCATTTGACTTGACTGATATTACCCTCATAACCTGAGTGCTTCCGGCTGTTTCTTTCCACTCCCCTGAGATGACTATGTCAATAGATGTAATGACTGGCTATTAATTTTCAGTGGCATCGACTCGTCCAGCCTCTGTCGGAAAACTGGAGCATAGTTGCAGACTAATCTTCCCTCATTCTAATCAACTAACATTATCCCAAGGCCTCATATGCTGCGGCAGAAATTAATAGCTGTGATGATTACTAATGACGACCATTGTGCTGAAACGAGGGCACGAAATGAGAGGTGAGAGGGGAAAGAGACTGTGGTCCAATCAGACAATCTTGTGTTGTCTTATCCTGTCCTGTACTGTTTGTCTGTCTGCCAGCTGCCTGCCTACTTAGGTACCAATTACTACAATAAACAGTGGTTTCCATTATAAGTAAAAGTCTATTGTGGAGAATCAAAGGTTTCTTATAGCCCAGGAGCTACCTGCCAACACACCAGCACTGGTAAACATAATAAATTGTTTCACTTTCATTGGTTTCTTAGCACTTTGGATATACCCATCCTCAGAGTAAGAAGGCAGTGACTTGTATCTAATTGGCTGGAGACCTCCAGCATAATAAGTGGGCAAAGACACAGGCAGGCTGCATATACGCTGACATTGGTCCCATGCTGCTGGAGCCTCATCAGTGCCATACTCACCTCCACCAGTTCAGGTTCAGTTCACAGCCTACACTGCAATTTCAATAAGGACTACACCGTTAAACTGCCACAAGTTCACACAGCCTACTGATATTAAGATGGGCTATAAGTAGATGGTAATCAGCCAATAACATGCGTATAACAGCTTCATAAAACCTTATTACAGAGAGTCTCTGTTTGTCATCTCAGAAAACAAGAAACTACTACAGAAACTAATAAATCTCTGTGAACAGCAGTGAAGAACAGACATAAAAAAACTAATGTGATCTGGCATCATAACCACCATTATGCCTAAAATATATATGTCATCAGATTCCAGATAAGCAAATAAACAAAAGGCAATTTGTGTCATTTTATAACATGTACTGGTTGATTTAGGTTTTGTACATTTGTTTTAAATGGGCTTCAAGGATCATTATCCTCACATTATCACTTTCCAAAATATACTGTAGAGTTTTAAATGCATTTTCAATAACTTGAGACTTGAAACTTGCTTGAGACATCACAATAAACTTCTGTTTGGTATTAGTTTGATCACAGACACATTTCTTTATGTAATAATGCAGTTGTGCTGATGTGAAAATCTGCTCATCTGCTGTTGCTCAGCTCAGGAAAATAACTTTCTCTCCTGGAAGTTAGCAGGTCTAATTTTTTGAAATGGAAAAGTTGAAAGGTCGTTTTTCAAATCAGCAATTTGTGGTAAGACCAGTAGCTAATTGTGGCTAAACTAGGTTAAACTTTAGACAGCTATTACTGTGTGATAGAGGGTGTTGTATGCTGTACAGACTGTAACTCCCCTTATGACAAATTTGTGATTTCTGATATTGGACTATTCAGTATAAATAAAATTACTGAGTCAGTTTGCTGACTTTATAACTCTTCTTCACTTGTGCTACTGAGATGCTACATTTTATCCCATCAGGACATGATAACATAACAAAAAGCCCGACATTGTTTACTTTAGATATTTGCAAGCATAAATCACAAAAGGTGATACAACACAGAGCTAATGCAAAAAATAAGAGGGGAGATATGAATGTGTGTAGATGAGGTAGGAGCAACAAACAAAAAGCAAAACACATGACCATAACAGAAATGCAGATCCAGATAAGATGCAACGTAAAGATGCAAATGTACTAGAGAATAAACTCGTACTGACAACAAAACAATGAGAAGAGTTATTTGACAGTACTCTTATCAGGCAAGTTAAATGCCATCTGCAGCATGGAGACAGGTTTTACGGAGCCTCTGCTGGAATGCAAAATAAATAGATGACACCGTGAGCATTTGAGAAGGATGTATTCCGTGGTGTTGTACTGATGTGTTTTGCATGCGGCAGTGCCACAAAAAACAGTATGCTGAGAAATGATGTCATCCAACCTCTGGTGAATGACAAACTTTGTATGTTAAAGGGACAGTTTGACATTTTGAGAAAAGTGCTTTCTTACCAAGGTAGATGAGCAGATCTGTGTCTGTTCAAAAAAAAAAAAGCTGAAGACAGCAGCCAGTTAGCTTAGCTTAGCATAAATAGCTTAACAGGTATCCTGACTCTGTGCAAAGGTAACAAATCCACCTATCAGCACCTCTAAAGCTCATTAATTAACACATTACAAGTCTTTTGTTTACTCCTTACAAAGACTGAAGTGTAAAACGGACAAGTTGTGGTTTTACGGTGGGCTATGGCACTCCAGGATGTCACGGCAACTTATTTCGCACTTTGGTTTTTGGTTTATTAGACAAATAAGATATGATGACTTTTGGACTTTTCCCCCCTGTTTCCTGTCTTTATGCTAGGCTAAGCTAACTGGCAGCTGGCTGTAGCTGTATATTTCTCATACAGACATGATAGTGGTATCTTTCTGATGTAAAGGCACCTTTAGACTGTGACTTTAGACAACAACGATTGTTTAAAGTTCACTGCATGTCACATTGTGCGAGATGCATATAATAAAATGGTCACAGTCTGCGTCATACTGCGTTACATCAACATGAGGCATGCCAGATTATGTGCTACAATGTAAATTGAAAAAAAAGTATATGAAAGCAGTCAAGAGACATGTCATCAGCTAGTGTCATCCATCTGCGTGGCTCATTTGTTTTGAAAATGCAGCAAAATCACACAAATTTTCTTTTTCCGTTTCACCTTCATTGTTTTGGTTTTTGTTTGCCATGAACGTATTAAGGAGAATGAATTTTCCCCCTAAGTATATTCTCTGTCATTTCATGTCATAATCTGACGTGGGTCATAGCAGCAGTCACATTGTGAGAATGTGTTCTTAAATTTCTTATAGTGTGATTTAGGAGCGACATTTTGGATTGACGACCAAAGATTTGACCACGTTTCTCTTACTCACGTAAACTTTTTTAGGGCTTCGCTATATGGACAAAATCAAATATCACAATATTTTTGACACTGATATTGCAACAATATTGTAGGGATGACTATGAGTGCTTTCACAAAATATTTACACAATGAGATTTTTGATAAATAATCATCAGCAATGTGGATATAATGACTAAAGTGGGTAAAGGCAAATATAAGAACAGCTAGAACAGTCTGGTAAGTTCAGAAAATTTCACTTTACTGTAATGCAGCCTTTAAAACCAGGAAAGACAACACTTAGGCTATGCCATATCACGATATTACGATATCCAAAAAGACGATATCTAGCCTCATATCGCGATATCAATATAATATCGATATAATGCCCTTATTATTAACAAAAACTTCACAAAGCCAATGCTGTTGCTGATGATTAAGGGTTTGATGCAGAAAACAGCTTTGAAACAATAGAAAGAGAAGGAGCAGTGATGTGTTTTGATAGGAGGTCAGGGGGAGGGGTGAAAGCTGCATGGGTATTTGGGTCAACCATGGACCAATGGATGGAGCAGCACTTTCACAATAAAGGAGAAAGATGAAATGGGGGAGAGGGAAGTGAGGAGACTCCAAAATCCAAAAATCCAGATAATTGAGAGGAATTTCCACAGCGGTCATACCTAACAGGCAAAACAAATGCCTCGGTCGGATGCAGCGTGGGGTAGAGAAGTGGGTGTTCATCATGCTTGGTTAATCCATTAGCTACATGCCGAGAGGAGGCTTTTGTTCAGGATAGCCCCTTGCAGAAAGGCAGAGCGCAGCGTAGGAAAACAACCACCGACTAGCTTCCTCTACTTTTACATCAAAGTCAACAAGTAGAGATAAAATTAAGACAGAAATGACATTTTTTTTTCTAATTGGAGCACACTATATGGTGAGTTATTTGTTGTAAACAGACAAAACAATACACCAATACCTACCCACACACACATACACACACGCACACACAAAAACCCAAACATTGGCAGCTCTGAGGTTTAGTCACACCACATTTCTTTGATTCAGTCTCCACTCTTTATCCTCTTTCATCAGCACAACCTGCAGTCTCAACACTGCAAGACCAGCACCCTCACACACACACACACACACACACACACACACACACACAAGAGCAAGAGCATCGGGAATCCCCCATCCCTCTAAAGCAAGTGCACAGGCACCAAAAAGCACCACGACTCACAACACAGCACGGCGAGCCGGCGGCATCAACGCAATCGAGAGAGTCAAACCCCTCCGCTGAACCGAAACAAAGACTGCCAACACGCAGAAAAGGAGAACAACAGCCCCCCGCTAAAGCAACAAAAGCTTACCCCCAGTCCTCCATTAACAGCGGCTAAGGCTGCAGCTAGGAGAACAGAGACACGTGGGCTCCTCCAGCAGTCAGCCCCTCTCCTCCACTCCTCCTCCTTTTCCCCTCACGTTCGTTTATTTTTGACTGAGCGATGGAGCATCAGCGTGCAGAGTGGAGGACGAGGAGCCGGTCACTCTAATCTGTGATCTGAGATCTTCCTGCCCGGAGCACTGAGCGCTGTGCAAAGTGTGTGTGTGTGTGTGTGTGTGTTTCTCAATGAGTGAGGGGATAATCCTGTGGTGTTTTGCTTGAATGGCTCAGACAGAGCAGCAGGCCAGAGGGACAGAGAGGAGGGAGAGAAAAGAGGGTGGGGGGGGGTGGGAGGGTGGAGAAGAGGGGGCCGTTTGTGTTCATGAGCAGGCACTGGAGATACTGTGGTGTGGATGTGTGTGTGTGTGTTTAATGAACAGACTTTGGTTAAACTGGTGAAGAAGAATATGAAGAGCGTAACAGACAGACATAGGGAAAGACTGTGAGGATTTTAGAAGAGAGTAAAGCTGCACTCGTGTTTTTGTACTGTAACAACGGATAAAATGACTCTGCATGATGCGAAGGGTGTCACTTGTTGTCACGAACCTACTAAGAAGAATCACCTGACTCTGCAGTTCCCCTCAGCTCAGTGAAGCATTTTAACATTCTTCAGCTCTTTGTTTTAGTTTTATGGCTCAATTCACTCTCACCTCTCATCAACCTAGATCCCTGGTTTCAGTGAAAAAGCCCTGATAAACCCACTGTACGCTACCTAATGGCAGACAGACAAAGTTAGTGACTAGCTGGTGAACATAGTGGAGAATTTAGCAGCTGAACAGTTGGATATTTCCCTCAGGACTCTCTCTCTCTGGAGACCAAACAAGCGGTAAAAAGAAAGAAAATATTGGACATTCATCAAGTCACATCCCAAAGTTCACCATATCAACTTAATAAGGTGCTAATATGTCAATGATGTGTTTACAGCTTGCTCTGCTGCCCCCAAGTGGCCAAAAAAAAAACAATTAAAGCAGGTTTTCACTAACTTTATAAAAGCAGCAACAACTAGGGAAGATTACTGAAGTTATTAGTCATGGATATTTTAAGTGCTGAGAGACATAAATAATGAGTGTAGCCTCTACAGTAATGACTGGAATCTGATACTTCTTTCACATTAACCGACTAAGTCACATTTTCAGGTCTTTTTGGTAAAGATCTCTATCCACACAAAAATATCTAAACAACCAGAAAAAGCTAAATGTCTTATTTTGTCTTGTTCAACAAAACTGTGGATCACAGCCCGTATCTGGTCAGGAGTGGGAAAGAAAGAGTATCAGCTAGTTACGGTTACAGTCATTGACTGTATATCCTGCACCGCTGCAATAAGACATAACTTAATCCATGATCATAATTTATGATCAAAATATGCCTGACAAAAGCAACATACTTATGTAAAATGCATCTTATTGACAGTACCTGTACTGTTTGATGGGCTGTATTTACAGTGAATGATCAGAGAGCAGGTTAGAGGTGACAGAGAGTTAACTTTACTGCCACACAGGACACAATTAGCAAGACTTACATCATCGTTTTACAAAAGCTCTGTTATCTAAAATATGCGCCTGCGGGGTTTTTAAATTTATGACGGTATCGAGCTGAGGACATGAAGGGTGGAGGTGACCCTGAGATACATATGCGTAAGCTGTTGTGAATTTGGAGCGAGACCAGAGATCAGGTCCATGCTGTTGACATGGCAGCTATAAAATGATTAATAATTAACAACTTATCAGTTCGAGAACAAAAGTTAAGCCAAGCCAAATCCAATCAAGGAAAAAAATCTATGACTGTACTTTTATTTGTCATCACTACTGCACTGGTAACCCACATCCGCAGCTGTGAGGACAACCTTTCACCAGCCCGCTCCTCGACAGCGTTATATAAAGCACAATCGTTATCTCAGAAGTAAGACATCCTCTGCTTTCCAACAGCCAGTACGACAAAAGAGAGAGAGACCTCTGGCGCAGTCTCAGCTGGAGCTCCATCACCCAGCCAACCAGACTGGCATGATGTCACAGTCTGACGGCCCGACTGTCACGTTGAGACAGGACCCGGCGGACTGCAGACGGCGGTGCATTACTGTGTGTCTCTGCTGATCATCTCTGTGCGGAGATGTGAGCAGGACAGGTGAGGCGGAGGGCAGACAGGTCACGGTGGTGATGGGTAAGGTGAGAAAATCTACAGTGGTGCAAAAGCCATCTCTGTTGCACTTGTGATTTCACACATCACGCTAAAATATACTTCAAAAGCAAGCAGAGGAAGAGCATGGTTTTGATAGATGGATATAAAGAAGACCATAACAGAGGATATGGATGAAAAATATCCTTTGGTATAGCTGTGAACTAATTGTTAGTATCACAGCATACACCAATTTCACAAAACCTCTATTTCTTTAAAATATTTCCTTTCCTTTTTTAGATATTGGGAACCAAGTCCCTTCTGAGCTTCTAGTCATACAAAACCTGCAACTTTAAGTAAAAATATATTGTAAAAATAATGATACTTTTTGGGAATTTAACCCCCAGGGATGCAGCGCTCTGATCAGTGGGATGCATATCAGTGTAAAATTCTGTATTTTCGTTCTCAGTTACATTTATTCAGTAAGTCAGCAGTTCAGTTTTTAGTACAACAGCAATAACCTTACAAAGAAATGATTCCAATGTGAGGTATACAGATTTTTAAAAAGACCACAACTATTGGATAGATATGGGATAGGTACTCAGTATCTAAATTGGAATCAGAGGAGAAAAAGTTGGAGCGGTGCATTCCTATTTAATCCCAAAACCTTTACATCTTCCTATGATACCACAGTTAAACCCCCCATGGCCAGAATTTATGTATTTCCAAAAATCTACATTTTGTGAAAGCACAAATGTCAACTTCAGGACATTATTAACTAATAGATAAGGTTCTTCAAAAGCACACGGTGTAAAATATGGACTAATAAAGCTACACACCCCATGTTCCCCCCATTTTTTAGCCCAACTTTAAATGCATTCTTGCAGATAAATAAACTTTTTTTCACACAAATAACAAGATAAGTTACAGCAAAATATAGAACAAGCAGAAGTGTTCAACTGGGTCACTAAGTCTCAGGGAAGTATGAAATGTCAGCAGGATGGAACAAGACAAACCGATCAAGCTTGTATTTGCATTTTAAACTCTACAGTGAACACAACCTGAAACAATACATTCTCTATCAGAGAGATTTTATCATAATAAACTATTTCTCCTGCTGTTTTAGACACCCGACTAATAACTACAGATTAAAATGACGGTCATTAATCACAACTGACTTGCTGTGCAGTAAATATTTATCCACACAACACTCATTTTCCAATCAAGAATAAATACTAATCAGTGATTAATTATGTATAAAAAAAACTGCCTTAAAATAACAGAATTTTGGGCACTTGATCTACATGTGTTAAATGGGGAAATTGGAAAAATACCTTTTGGAAAAACATGTTTATAGTCTTGATACTAAGACATTCAGCAAATTCTTGTAAGTTTTGAACATTACTGGAAAAGTATTGATACCCAGCCGTACCTGGGATGCCTGAATTTAAAGATCCCCTCCAGACATGTTTTAAGACACATAACAATACTCTGCTGTGAATAATCATTTATCATGATCATGTCCTTTCCACATAAAGTTCAATTAACAGACACAAGCAAGATTCAGAATCTATTAATATTATATGTTTTCACATCACGCTTAGTTACTTCATCAATAACGTGAAATGTGTTAAGTCTTGAATATAACAACCACTAAACTTTCATGACAGAGCCGTTAAATAAAGCGCATGAAACACACCAGTGTACTCCTCCCCAGTGCATCCATCATACTGACAACTCAGATGAAAGATAGCAAGAACAAAAAAAAAAAAAAAAAAGGCTGCCTGACATTTTCCAAAAGAGTTAGAGAAAAATGAGGTCACACTTCAAAGACAGGCAAGCAAACAAACAAATTATATCACCTCTCTCACGCTCAGACAGTCACACAGTAGCTCTTTGTGCTCCTTGAAAAGCCAACTAATTACACCCATCAAATAATAATTTCCACTATCTATTACATCTTTATATACTCTCACACACACACACACCGATACTTCTGCTGTATCTCTAACTGGAGCTGCCCTCTGCCCTCTGAGCACAGACACTTACTGTATGGTGAGATCTTGGCCACATTATTCAAATGCAGCACTTCTTCCCCCTCAGGACAAACTGTATTGCTGCTGCCGCCCTCATCAGATTCAAGTCCTATATTTAGAGCCATACTCATCAATAATTCATTCTGCTGTGTAAACAGATAGAGGAGATGACCAACCAGACTCACGTGGAGAACTCTTTAAGGTTTGATGTAATCTCACATTACTGTCAAGACAATTGGATTATAAAACGCAAAGATCAATACAAATGAGCAGGACATCTATGGACCTGAAGAAGAACCTTAGGTCTATTAAGTTTTATATCTTTAGGCCACAAATATGTAACGCAGGTAGTTGATAAAACACATCTACACTGTGTACAGCAATCTAAACCCCAGCTCCATGAGTGAGTAATCTTCCCAGGTGCGTCTGAGGGAATTTATTTTATGAACCAATATGCTCATCTCCAGTTTTCACAAAGAGCAATATTCCTACTGATGGTCCCCGATAAACAATTCCAGCCTTGCAAAAGTATCCTGCATCCTCAGTGGATGTCTGGGCCGCAAACATGAATGTTGCAGGTAAATAAAATGTGAATGACGGAAGAGAATCTCCTCACCTCCCTCAACAGCTGTTACTGAGGTAGCTTGGATAAAAGGCACTTCGCCCACAGCTGCTGTCACGGTGTTGTTTAACAGCCAGCAGTGGAGGACTGTAGCTGTTGTGCAACTCCCCAGGACAAATATGTGTATCTGTATGAATGAAAAAAAGTAACGCAATGTTGAAAAATTCTCAGAAGCGCCTCCTTGGTCAAACACATGCAGGAAATGGCGTTGCGGCGGTATCAAAACAAATAATAATATCCAGCAAGACAATGCACTTAAAATTCCTGCGATAACGATCTGCGATGAGGGTCAAAGCAGTAGAATAACTGAAACTCATTTCTGTCTCTCTATAATATTCATGTATCATCAATAATTACAGAAGTTCTGGACACAAGCAGACTTAAATAAGTGTCCAACCTATTTTTTAGCAACTACAGCCTTTACACAGTGCAATCAATATCTAATTGATTAGTGGTAGCAAAGGGTGACAAGTTTAGGTCACTTGGAGGCCAATTATCCACACAGGAAACAGAGCCTCAGATGATCAGCTACAGAGCTAGAAGATACAGTGTTTGGCTGCATCTTATTCACATTAGCATGTGTGTCTTAAAAAATATACCGAGGGCGTCCATGGATCCATTCCTTCAGTGGGAGAGGACAAAGATCAAGGTCCATGAACCTCACCTAAGATGACTTTCTTGACTCTTTTTGAACATGAACTGTTTGAAATAACACTTAAATTACAAAAAGAAACAAACTCATCCGTTCACTCGAGTCAGAATTCAACTTATATCGCTGACGAGAAACCTGCCGGTAGAAGCTCACCACAACGAATTTGCGTTAAATACAACTGTAACGGCCTAAAAGTAAGACTGTGTCATTACAGATCAGAGCAGTTACTAAACCTGGTCTTTCCTCCCTGCGGCCTCTCAGTCCTCGACAGCGTCTCTCCGAGTAATATCTGACAGGCTTCAGGAAAACTGACATCTGCGACTTGGAGTCAAAGAGCGTTACTGCTCACCTGCAACCATGACACATCCTGCGGGCTAGCACGCCTTTTTACGTGCACAGACACACACGCACACACATATTGCGAGACTGAACCTTGACATATCCCTGAGAAGACACATTGGGCCATCAATAATTAGCTAGGTGCGAGGGAGGGTGGAGACTGAAGGCTCTCCCTTGTCACACACATTCCTTGTAGTCAGACAGAAGAGATTTGAGAGATAGACAGACTGATAGAGGGATGGAAAGAAAGGGACAGAAAGTTACTCATCACAGAGATAAAGGAAGACAGAAAGGACAGAGGAGACAGTCTCACAGGTGGTTAGATAAAGGCTTTTCTGTGGAGGACAGACAGTGATGAGTCAACATCGGGGCATCGGGTCAGCCGTGCTGCGTGCACTCAATCAATACAGATTTGCTGATGTACAATGGATGCTACGTGTGAAGGCTGAATAGTCTGAGTGCCTTCAACTGAGAGAGAAAGATGTATGAGCCACAATGTGTCAATGTTGTAAATATATGAGGCATGAATAAATGAATAAAAAAATACTAACATCCTCAAAATAACAGAAATTATCCAGGGAGAGCGCAGTTTTTTTTTTTCTCAAAAATGGATTATGAATGGCCTTACAAATACACAAAGCTCTTTTGTTATTTAGTGTGACGCTGAGAATAAAATGAATCAGAGGAGACAGGTGTGTATCCATAAACAGCGACTCTACAGTCCTCTGATAATGGACAGAGAGGCTGCATATTGACACCTTTTTCCACTGATCATACAAAAGAGGATAAAAACCTGCAGAGATGCTGATCAGGAATGTGTCCTGAAACCTTTTAAGTCCTGAAAAAATCTCAAATAAAGGTAATTTCTATCCATAGAGGCAGATGCACGACTCTCCAGCATGTGCCATCTGTGTATCATCTAATCTTGTTTCTCCCCGCGGGGTTTGCTCCATTTGACCCCGGTGTTATATCCCATTATTGCAGGAAGTAATTTACGGCCACTGTGCAGGCAAAAGAAAAACTGAAAGGGCTGCAGGTCTGGTGCTCGTATAGAAAACACAATCTTATAATTGAGTCTGTTTTCCTGCAGTGATTTGACAACATCCTTTTCATTGTTGCGGTGGGGCGTTTTAGCGGAAGAGGAATCAGAATGAGACATTGCTAGTGGGAGGGCCATTTCACTTTCATTTCACCGTGTCATTAGACACAGGTAATAAATTTTGTGTAATAAATCTTCTAAAAAATCACATATGGTGCCCTCATGGACATATCAACAGATAACTTTTCTTCTTTTACAATGTCTAGATATTATATCCAAGTTGAAGTCCTCCAAATTCAAGAAACAGCATGCAATTTAAAAGTTCAGTTTGTTAAATTAGAAATGATCTGAATCCCTGAGCACTGAGCTGCTTAGTGGCAAACAAATCCCAGCTTCCAGGTCTGAATGTGTGTAACTGATTGAGGTCAATGTTTCAAACAAAGTGCTTGACAATCTATCTATCTGTTGTGTGTACAAACGAGTGAAACATGATGAATGCGTTTAAGGAAAGACTTTCTGAAAGTGTGTGCTGTTATCTCCATTTGAATCATAATTGTGTCTCAACTCTCCCTATGATGGAAGACTTTACACCACGCTTTTAATATGTGGGCGTTTGGAACAGCTATAAACACATTTGCCTTCCAGCTTGAATGGACGACACGTCATATGTCCTTGTTTCTTTTAATCAGAACCCAACCTAGAATGTGATTAAGGTGTTTCTGAAGAAGAGAGTGAAACTTCTCTGACTAAGTAAACATTAAAGATAAAGAATAAAATAAACATAAGTTCAAGAATCTGACCGAGCATTTAGTCTCAACTTTGCCACGCCAGGGGTGTGGCTCTAAGGATGTCAATGTCGGTCTGGTGGTTGGTTGGTCAGTCAATCCAACATTTTGGTCTAGACTGAAATATTTCATCAACTACTTGATGGATTGCCATTAAACTTAGTACACGCCTTCATGTCTCCCTCAGGCTGAACTGACATAACTTTGGTTAATCACTTTTTCACCTTTTATCTAGCGGCATTATCAGGTCAACATTTTACTTTGTCCAATTATTTGGTTTATGATTATGTCTATGGCTGTAGACTGTAAGTCTTGTTCTATACATAGTTTTGTGGGTACTCAAAAATTATTGAGGTTTGCAACCCAACAGTAGTTGCTGTGGACTTCCAGTATGGCCGCCGAAAGGCAGTCCAATGAAAATCATTAGAATTAAGAAAAGAGACTTGATTGAAAATACAGGATTTCAAATGAAATAAAGAATTCAAAAAGTCAGTCCTCTAAGACTAGAGTTACTGATATAGTTTAACTTCACCTTTAAAATTGACATACTGAGTCTCAAACTGTCGTCTACTAGATATTTTAACATCACCACTCTTTAATTTGACATCTCTTGCTGATCAAAGTGGGAAACAAAGAAAAATCTCAAGTCATGGCTACAAAATTTGTGTGCTTGGCACGGATGTAAACACCATTTAGTATTCTGTGTAAATCCAACTTCTCATACTCCAGGGTTAAAAGAATTCAATCAATTCTAGTGTGGAGGACCTCTGTGCTCTCCATTCCAGTTTGTCTGTAATCAATAACCTTTTTTTTCCACTGCCCGGTGCGGAGTGGCAGGGTAGACAGGGTGTTTATTGAAGCCCTTGGTTCAGCTGCTGGAGTCAAAGTGCTCACACACACAGTCCTCAACGGAGGGAAGCTGATACTGGGCAGGAATATCAGTGGGTAAAATGGGAGTGACTCATTCAAAGACTGCAGCTGCTAATAGCCACCAGACACACACACACAGAAAGCCTCTGTTGATGTCTGGCTGTTAGAACTGAGATCCACTGAGAGGAAACACAATCAGTGATGCAGTCAGGTAAGGGCAAACTGCAAAGGCTCAATCAGCAAAGTGAAAACTCTGAGTTTATAATACAGCATGATTTACTAAACTGCAGGTGTCACAAATATTGCTCTTTCTATGTTGCATAAGCAAGTAATACCTATTAGCAAACACACAAATCACACACAAATACCTTCATACTGAAACAATCCATGCTAAAACAATTAGTAAATTAATCAATTAGTTGAACAGCGAAAACTTAATTGACAACAATTTTTATAATTAAAAAAACTAAACAGCAGGTGCTTGATAAATGACTAAATTAATTATGAAAATTGGCAAAACAATCAAACTTCAATGTCCATTTGTTAACTTTTCTGGAGCTTTTGAACATATCACATGATCTTCATGGAGTCTGCCCAGCTGTTATGGAACCACCTGAAGGACTTCTCTCACCTTGGAAACAGCAGACGACAAAACCATCTCACCTCATTTATTAGCTGTTCTGGAGCTTTCAGTCGTGTAAAATATGGTCTTCATCAGCAGATAGATTTTGCCCAGTTGTCATGAAATTGTGGATGTTCAAATCTCCACGGTTTCTTCTTGTCCACGTTGGCTTCAAAGTTGAGTTTCAAAGTTCATTCATGACAACTGTGAGAACTGCATTTCCTGATGAAGATCATTTGATAATATCAAAAGCTCCACAACAGCTAATAAATGGACCTTGAGGTGAGGTGGTTTTGTCAACTGCCTGTTTCCAAGGTCACGAATGAATTCTGAAACTCAACTTTTAAGCTAAAGTGGAAGAGAAGTCCTTAAGGTGGTTCCTTAACAACTGGGCAGACTCCATGAAGATCATGTGATACGATCAAAAGTTCCAGAAAAGTTAACAAATAGACACTGAGGTTTGATTGTTTTGTCAATTTTGACATTTACCAAGAAAAAAGGCAAAGCACCTGCTGCTTCTCAAATGTGAACAATTGCTGCTTTTGGCTGGTTTCCATCATTGTAAAATTAAACAAACATATACTAAATATACACTAAACAGTTACTCAATAAATCAGAAAAACATTGTCGTTTTCAAATACGCACATACATAGTCCGACATCCTGTACACTCAACACACAGACTCTATCATTGACAGTCACCACGGCAACACCAAGCCCTCTTCGCTCGTCCTCCTTTGGCTCTAAAGCACTTCGCTGACACTATAAATCTGACACGCCCCTGCCTCAGAGAAGCAAAGCAGACCTGCAGCCAACAACCTCTAATAGCCTCTCCTCGTTCCTCTGAAGCTGTGAGATGGCTTTTGTGATGTAGCAGAGATGTCCCGGAGACACAGACTGATTTATTACACTCAGGAATTTGGAGGTATGCACGTCACATGATGCAGATTTACAACTACTTATCCCACATCACTGGCTCAATGAAACTCACTGGCAGTCATACAAGGCTGCTACTGTGATGGCAGTTCACAACCTTTTTGACTTTTGACTCCTTATAATGAAGCTACATCTAGCTACACAGTTCAATTCCAGCCAGGGACCTTTGTTGTGTGTCATGCCCAACTCCCATGAAAACCTAAAAGTTTTTGGTATTTCACAAGAACAGAGTACATCGATTAGAGAAATTGTCAAAAAAAGTTTTTAAAAAGTGAATATACAGTAAAATATTAGGACCCATCTATCTGCTTATGAATCTATCATCAGGCAGGGACATGGATGTGTCTTTAGGTTCAGTTTCTGCTCAGGATAAAACAGCTGCACGCCGAGACTGTGTCGACATGAAGCCGCTCGCTGCTGATCTGCACCGTGCAGCCTGCTGGGGGGATTCTGCTGATTCAGAATCTAAACTCACGGTGCAGCTGAGTCAGAAGGTGAAGACACAAGGGGGGGATTTCTAATCAGCATCTGGGAAGATGTTTCTAGAACAGCTCATACGCAACACAATTCCCATGTATATACGTAGATACAGTAGATTATTTATATATAGACAATGTATTAAGTTGAAATGATTACTCAGTTAATTGCAGAAAAAGAACATTTATCAGCACAAGAATCAGAATCAATTAGCCTAGTCATGGACCTCAGAGGATGAATCCTTCTGAGGTTGACATTTTAAGTTTTAAGCAAAATGTCTTAACAACTATTGGACGGATTGCCATGAAATTTTGTACAGACATTCATGTTCTCCTCAGGATTAACTGTCAGATCTTTGGTGATCCCTTAACTTTTTTTTTATCTAGCACCATCATCAAGTCTGAGTTTTTTAGATTTTGACCAGTACAAAAATGCCCAAAAAATAAAAAAAAATAAATACATTTTTTTGGTTCCAGCTTCTTGAATATGGATATTTGGTGACTTTCTTAGTCTTCTATGATAGAAAAGTGGATATCTTTGGGTTTAGGATTGTTGATTGGACAAAACAGGCAATAGGCCTATAACACAACCTTAAGTTCTAGGAAAATATGACCAGCATTTTCCACTTCTTTCTGAAATTTTATGAACCAAACTATTAATTGATTAGGCAAGAAAATCATCTGCAGATTAATTAATAATTAAAATAATCGTTAGTCGCAACCCTAGAAATAAAAAAATATCCAAAAATAAAGCTGTGAGGTGTGAACTCACCAACTTCTAAGCAGAAGGCAGAAGATAAGCCTGAAGCCCCGTTGCTGCAGAGCTGAGCGGCTCGCTGATCACTTGTTTATTCAAAGTTTATTAATATTAAATGTGTCGTGTGTCCAAATTGCAGCAAATTCGACACTGCTCAGGACACTGACTTAGCAATACCCCCGCCGAGTGCGAAGCCGATCGGATGAACAGTTCTCAAAATACGCAAAGGACAAACAGACATACATACAGACAGAGAGTTCCTTCCTTTATAGTTAGATGCAGCCTGTCTATTCTTCCAGGATCCCCTGTGAGGATCCGATCTCTGGCTCCAATTACCTTACAGTTCAAGCCAAAGCCAAAGCCAAAGCCCTGTTCTCTCGCCATCCAGCCTGTTTGCACTGAGCACGTACGGAGGAAGCCTGATGAGGATCCTTTCCATTTGAATGAGCTACATTTTTGACTTGAGTGTTTTTCCGTAAATGTTACATTCATTAGTTTTCACCAGATCTCACAGGCAGACCAATAAATAACTTGGAACAAATGTGCTGTGGTAATTCTCGGAGGAAATTAGATAAAATTAAACTTTTAATTACATTGATCCAACCCCAGACATAGATGGAAAAGCTTTGGATGTCTGAGGCCATGTCCTTGGTTACAAAGGCAAAAGAGACTCATAGAAAAGAATAAGCAAGATTAATTGCTTTCTTTCAATCATATAACATCAGACGGGGATCGTGAGCACCAGATGTGACATGCCAAGCTTGTAAGTACAAATGGAGATTGGAAGCAAACAGTGACATTTATGCCCACTGGGAATAACATACAAAGAAAGAAAAAGGCAACTTAGGACTTCGCCTAATTAATTACATTAGCAATGACCCTTCATCTGTCATCTGTGCTACAGAAATGGGGAGGAGTTGAACCAGGCGCCGCAAATCAAATGAGTGTCCCTAATTTGTCACATGAATTAATCCAGTTAGGCACTCGCTCAAACAAAAGCACTTTAACATGTGTGCAGACTGAAACACATACATCCAATCATGCCTCTCTCTCTATAAATGACCCTTAGTTATGATATTTCCATGATGTAAAACACTGAACATTTACAATTAATATTCCAAAACAAATGAACCACATACCGAAGCCTGAATGACCCTAAAACATCTATAAATGTTGTGAAAAAACTTTTAGGAATGTATTCAAATTTCACCTGTAGTTCACTTGCTCACAATATATTAACCATTAACCACAGTATAGTAACCATTCCCTGCATCCAAATGATCCCCTGTTGAAGCATACCTGTGTTTGCTTAAGCCTTATTATGGCAAGGTTGATGAGTTTGATGATATGAAATGATTTCCTCATAACAAACAGTGTAGGAGGCAGAGGATTCCTGCTCAGAGTGACATGAAATGTACTTGAGCAGGGAGATTATGTGTTTTCTCCTGCATATGGGAAGCTGAAAATTACAGCAAAGACTACAAAAACAATAAAGTAACTTTGAAGGGCTAACAATATGGTAAACTGCGCTTCCACCAAGATGGAAGACTTGGTAGAGATATCCTGATCTTTAGTCCCAACAGTATAAAGCAAGCTCCAAAAACTGGACCTAACACTTCCCATAATGCAACTCAATAGCCTGTTTTGCTTTCTTTCGCACTCAACACCTCCAGTTTGTGACACAGGCTTTCTGTTATAAATGTGTAGTCTCCAAACCTCTCAGATGGTATTATCAGGGTTATTTTCTAAGACTTGACAAAGCTCCTGCAGAGCCACATTATGCAATTATTTTCACAGGTTGAGCAGTACTCCTCATATGACAAGTAAACAGATCTTTGTTGTGTCAGATCAGTGGAGGAACCACACAATGTTGTTTTTCTTAAATAAACTGACTTGCATATATGGCATAAATTCACCAAACTTTTGATATAAATGGTATTTGCTTAAAGGATAAGGCCAGCGACTTTCTATATGTTTCTTATTGTCAACAACTCTAATGGGCAAAGCCAAACCAACAATGAATTGATCCTACCTACAAGTAGCCTATTGTGTGTGTATCCAGATCCTGATATATCGTATTCTTCTCTGTGCCGTAGACCTCCATTGTTGTCCAAAAACACGGACATCAAAAACACGTCAATTAACCTAATTGTTGTACCGGGTAACGTGTAGATATTTAACGATTAGTCAGTTAGTTGTTTGACATAAAATGAATCGGCAACTATATTGATAATTGAATAATTGTTCAAGTCATTTTTAAGCGAAAATGCCCAAAATTTGCTGGTTCTCAGATGTGATGATTTGATGCTTAAGTGTTTCCCCCATAATTGTACAGGCCTGGTGGGCCACCAGGCCAACGAGAGGCCCCACCGGGTCAAAAAAATCTTTTCTTTACTGCTAAAATAACCCCAAATATCCATTCATTCAGAAATCAATAATCATTTGCATTTGGGAGCCTCTGTGCGGCACTGTTCTGAAACGTGAGTCAACCTCTGTGTCGTTGCCTGGGAAACTCTCGACGTGATGCGAGTACCTCGTCTCTTTAGGGTTTTTTCGGCGCGTACCACCAGGCCTGAAAAAAATTCTAGGGGAAACAGTGATGCTTTTCTTTGTTATACATGATAGTAAATCGATTTGTTAATCGTGAATACTTAATTGATTTGACTGTAAAATGTTAATAGTTTAAAAATTGCCTGTTACAATTTCCCAGAGTCAAAGGTGATTTCTTCAAATGTCTTATTTTGTCCAACCAACAGTGCAAAACCCAAAGATGTTTAGTTTACTAAACATGTATGACAAAAAAAGCATCAAATTGTCACATTTGAGAAGCTGAAACCAGCAAATTTTTGGCATTTTTGATTAAAAAATTATTATTATTAAAATAGTTGATTAATTTCTGTTGCTCTATTAATGGACTACTCATTACATGTTACCCAGTGCAACGTTAAGGCTCATTGACATATTTTTAAAAGTTTTTTTGACAACAACAGAGGTCTACGGCACAGAGGAACACGATTTCAGGCTTTGGATACACACACAATACTTTAAGTAGGATGAGTTCATTGTTGGTTTGGATCTGCGCATGAGATTTGTTGACAATAAGAAAACTATAGAAAATCAGCCTTATCCTTTTATATCTTTGTACAGCCATTTCCAGGTATCACAGGGTGGCCAGCAGCCTGTTGTGTATAACATGCAACAGTCCATCAGTGATCAGACTGAGTTCAGAACCGTGGACAGAGCTCAGTCAGGGATGTGAGGCTGCGTTCAGATGGAGGTCAGTCACATCAGCTCTGACCTGAGAGCTTCTACCAGCTGCTCTCCAATAATAAATCAAAGAAATGTGGTGTTCTGGAGGAAGCACAGGCTTTTTTTTTTTTTTTTTTTTTTTTGACTTTAGACATCCTTCCCAGCCCTCTGCTGCTGCAGCCTGCACAGCCTGCTGGCTCTCCGCTCCTCACTGCATGTTCATCTGCATAACAACTCCTCAAAAATGTTCACAGATGTCTTTTCTTATATCACACTAAACGTATTTACACGCTGATTCATTCTGATTTTAAATAAGTGTCGTGAAGCAGGAGTAAATTATAGTCTGGCAGCGGTTCAAGTTATCTCCCGCACTTCAACACAAACTGCAGGTTTGACAGAAAGGCTATAGCGATTAAATTTACAGACTTTCCCTTTAAAAAAAAACCCAATTCACTTTTTATACTGAGGGCTTTACACTGGTTGGTAAATGCCTGTTCTCGCCGTCAGCAGATGTAACGGTTCAGCCAAATATTAGCTTTAAATTAAGCTACTTTATGTACAACAAACCTAAGCTAGCTGTTGGTAACTGATATTTGGTTGCAGTATATCAAAAATAAACATACCGACACGAGATTATAATCCAGCTCCTTTGTATATTTTTTAAATGTAATCACTGTCTTCATTAACAGGGTCTGCCTCCGTTGTGTCGCCGGTAAGTATATCGCTGAAAGGAGCCGTCAGATGGGGGATGGTCCGGGAGACGAGACTGTTTTTTTTTCCTAGGACGGTGAAGTCATAGCCCGCCCTGCTCTGCCGCTGATTGGTTTACCCGGAAGTTCTTGCCTTAACTCTAACCAATCATACTCCTCATGCCTAAACCTAACCAACCCAACCAACACAGGCAACGAGTACTAGCCAATCAGAAGCAGAGTAGAGCGGGTCATTCCGTCGCTATCCTAGGAAATAAATTAGGGTCCGCCAGTCGCTGTCAAGACAACCATAATGAGCGGTTCTTCTTCCGGGAAGCGCTTTTTAAAAATTTTACATACTACATTTAAACATTTCAGAACCACACATGTAACCATGAGACAAGTCGTATCAAGCAATTAAATGTACAAAAATGAAAGAAAATAAAACACACAAAACTGAACTGAAGAATTTTACATATGGGTGAGGTGAGTGAAATGAACTCATGATTAGACAGATGACAGAAAAAAGAAAGGAAATTATGGTGACAGTACAGGTTAGCTATCCATGCTATAATCAGAACACCCACTGTAAAGACAGTTAATAGCTGCTATCTTAGATGTTTAAATGTATCTGATAATATTCTCAGTCATGCAGGTCACGGTTATCTAAGGAGGGTTGAATCGAAGGCAACTGGACTTGGTTGTAAAATCATTTACAAGTAAGGTTGTCAAAATTATCGATACTTTGATACTTTTTCGATATCGAGTGTTTAAAACAATACGATAAAAGTATCCAAAATACTGAAACTATTAAAAAAACAGATATACAATCAGATTTTCAACCCAAGGCTGCACAGATGAAACAATGGGGAAGAAAAATAAACTAGTCCTCAACTTGTGGCTGTTATTCTCTCTAGCAACAAATCTACCATGTAACTGGTGGGTCATGTGGTGCTTAGCCAGGGCAAATTTCATTAAAAAAAAAAAAGATCCTATATTGTGTGCCTAGGACTTTTTTTTTCTTTTTGAGAGAGGTATTGAGTATCACTATTATTGTATCAAAGTTTAAAATTCTGGTATCATGACAGCCTTAATAGGAAGTCTGTTAAGATGAAAATATTGGTCAATTAATCATGTCTTAAAGTGAAAATTAATCACCAGCCATTTTGATAACTGATTAATTAAGTCAGCTATCAAGCAAAAATGTCAGTCATTCTCTGGTTTCAGCTTTTCATATGTGAGAATTTGCTGCTTCTTTTCTTTTTGTTTTATATAATTGAAAATTGAGTGTTTGGGCCTGTTGGTCAGACAGCAATTTGAAGATGTCACTATTTTCTGACATTATGTAGCTTAAAATAATAATTTTTGCTTCTGAATTGACTAACTGTACAGCTTAATCAATAATGAAAATAATGGTTAGACTCAACTGGTGTTCACTCAGTGTTTTTTGCTGTCAGTATATTTAAGCTGATCCTCCGCATCCTGCTGTTTGTTACTAGGAAATCATCTCATTTCTGATCCCATCAGGGGATCATTTGGATGTAGGCAATGGTTAAGGAATATATATCAGTATATACCGGTATTGTGTAGATTATACAGGTATGAATATTTAGCATACGAAAGTGGGCCAGTTCAGGCAATGATGCAGCACCGCTGGCCTTCTTCTTCTGGCCTGGACAAAATGGATGTGAGCCTGAAATGACCCACATGTAAAATAGCAAATATGGCCCAAATATCCCAAATCAAATGTGAGCCTTTTTTGTTAAAGATGTGGTGCTCTCAGGTATGTGTATTGTGGATGTGGGCCAGATCTGGTTTATCTGATTTGTTCTTGGTTGACATACGGATTGCTTGTGGCCCACATTTGGAAAACAGGAGCAGACTGCCCAAGTGCCATCATTCCATGTGGTATGTGGGCCGGATGAAAGTGCCGAAAGTGTCAGGTGTGGGCCGGATCTGGGCCACATTAATTTTGCTATCTGGGTGAGGAGCACTTGGTGCATGTAATTTCTTTTGTTGTAAAGCACTTTAAGCTGCATTTTTTGAATGAAAGGTGCTATAAAAATAAATCTATCTATCTATCTATCTATCTATCAGCCAAAGCGTTGATATTTTTATTTGTAAATATACAATATATATAATGTGAATTACACATACAATAAAAAAACTAAAAACAAAACAAACAAACAAACAAAAAAACATAATAAAACAACTCTTTAAAATAACTTAATGTTTGTTATTTGCTAGTGTCACCGTACTGGTTTTCCACTCCGCACCAGCAGGGGGCGGCACATCTCCGGCAGCCTCGGGGCGAGAGGATAAACCTTCCCGAACAACGACAGCCGTTCCTTCCGGCTCCGGTCCCCTAACAAGTGGAAAGGTAAAGAAACTACCAGCGTAGTAATCTAAATATATCTTCAACATCTCTCGTGCTATTAAACACCAATGTTTGATTTCTGGTAGATGTTACTATCATAATGAGATACGTGAGCGTATTTTAGCCGTTAACGGTGTAAAATCGCTGATATTAGACTTAGAAGTGGGGAAGTAACCCCGGCTCTGATGCTCATGAACGGCTGCCATTTTTCCTCTGTATCCTCCAGGCCGCGTTTCAGAAATGTTAGAGCTAAACGTGTCTACCAAGTGTTGTGAACATTTAAAAAAACATAATGTGTCGGTTTATTACACCTTCAGCAAAACACATTTTCTACTGCAGAGATTCAGTTTAATCTGAAATGGCTAAGTGGGCTAACCGGCTAGCTAGCTAGCTATCATGCTACCGTTGGCTGTCATGTACTTGTATTAATTATCAACTCGCTTAACACAGATGCTGATGCCCAAGAAGAATCGCATTGCTATCTATGAGCTCCTCTTCAAGGAGGGAGTCATGGTGGCCAAGAAAGATGTCCACCTGGCCAAGCATCCCGAGCTTGCTGACAAGAATGTGCCCAACCTTCATGTGATGAAAGCGATGCAGGTGAGAAACTGTGTGATGAGAGATTAACAGTGATATTCAGGGGGCTAAAACACCGGCCAGTATAGTATATTAAGTGTTTGGTTTCCTTTATCTATTCAGGTGAACTTGATGTTGTTGATGAAAATTGAAACCAGTTTTTCTTGCCATATTAATTTCTCCTGTTCATGCTTGCCATTTGAAGATACCTTCATAATTAAATTAGTCAAATCAAGTAGATATGGCTCATTGTTAGTCTTTTTAATGCCAAAGTCCCTCTTTTTATTACTACCACCGCAGCTCAACAGGGAAAGTGTTTGAAGAAACAGGAAGAGGGAATTTGATGCTAAGAAGACTATAAATGTGGCAGATATCTATTTCATACAACAAACTCTGAAACCTCATATAAACTTCAAATAAACTTTTACATGCATTTTTAGTCAGAATGACTGTGTGGACACATTGTGGATTTTGGCCCTCATCACTTACATTGAAAGCACATTTGAAGGAGATCTTTTAATAACCAGTATGAACAGGAGGAATGATGACAGTGCAGAAAAACCTCTTTCAGTGTACTTTTATAAGACAGACTTATAAAATTGTGAACCTATTCTTTAAGTTCCTATACTGTCAAAGCAGTGGTTCCCAAACTGCAGGAGGTCCTCACATGACCTGGGAGGAAAATGTGGCATGGAACTTAAATTAAATGAGCTATTCATTTAGAAACAAAACACAAGTAAGAGTGCACTAATGCTGGACATGGCTGTCAAGATGGATTGCCAGATTTATTAGGACAGTGAAACAATGTGTGAAGTATGACATGGACACATGGGCAGGGAGAAAGAAACAGATGATGCTCATCAAGCAAAAGCAAGAGTCTAATCAAAAATATCATGAGTACTGCCTCCATTGTATTGAGAGCCATGTGTGTTTTATGTTAAAACTTTGGCAGCTTGTATAGTTTAACTTGTATTTTTAAATTTGCACAACCTAATTAAAAAGTGCATGTTCTTGTGTCATTTCAGTGAAACTCAACTGGACACCTTATGTCACCAGTTATAAATGAAAAGATTCATTTACCATCTGTTTGCTCACACCAAATGATTTAGTGTTTTATTTGTCTACATGATGTGATAACTGCGTGACGTCTGTGCTTTTCCCTTCAGTCCTTGAAGTCCTGTGGGTACGTCAAGGAGCAATTTGCCTGGCGTCACTTCTACTGGTACCTCACCAACGAAGGTATCCAGTATCTGAGAGACTTCCTCCACCTTCCCTCCGAGATTGTGCCCGCCACCCTGCGTCGCCAGACCCGCCCTGAGACCGCAAGGCCCAGGCCCAAGGGTAAGCGCTCTGATATACCGCTGACATGTTTTACCAACAACTACTTCGTTTTCAGTTGGAACGTAAATTATTTCTCAAATCCCACAGTGTGCAGAATACGGGTAGAAAAAAACAATTGTACAAACATCGCTTTCTAAAGTCAGTATCAGGCGATACTGCTTTTTAGTTTTTTAAGGACATCAAATTATTTTCCAGGATTAAATCTAGCATTGATGGTTAATTTTGGGACCTGCCTGACAGACATGTAGTCATTAGGTATTGATGTAAACCTGCTGAGTGGACACATTCCACTGAGCTTAACATCAGAGGCTGCAGCCATGTCTGTGTTATGAGTTCAGCGCCACGTCTGGATAGTTTCCAGCTCTGTATTAGCTGGAGATGATATATAACTTCTGTAGAGGATTGAAAAATGCAAATCCAGCCACCAGTCAAGTCTCTTAAGATTTTCTGTTGATTAAATAGGAAGGGCAGGATGTAAGATGAAAATCACAAGCTACATAACCATCCTCCCTAAACAGTACATCACAATGTCATGTTAAATCTAGCTCAAGATGTTGGATTACATGATAAAGGAAACTAAATAAGCTGTTGGTTTGAGTCCTCTGATTCTTGACAGTCATTTGATACTTTCCTAGCATCTTTCTCTTTGGGGGTTTATTCAAGCTACAGTATTGATTACACTGCAGAGTCTTTGATTTAAAGCTGAAATGTGGTCCTGCAGCATCAGACACTCTATTCAGAACAACTGAGGCTTAAAATTATTAAACATCTAACATGAAACTGGGATAGCTGAGAACATCCCCAGGAAATGTAGTGCTACAAGACAAAATGGTGACTGTCTGCTGCAGCAACACATTTTGCATTTATCTTTCCCTCAAAAAAAAGGTCATGAATAATCTGTTTATAAAGGAGTCCCGGAGGCCACGTTTAAAAAGCATACTGCTCCCCTATCTAACATATTTAGTAAGACCCCTAAACAAAAGAGCAGAACAACTCTAAAATTTAAAGTACACGGAATTTCCTGTTATGAGTTCATGCTTTTTGTTAAGCAAAATAATCTTTTAACCAAAGTGGAAATCGAGCTGAATGTTTTTTGTGTTTTTGTTTCTGCAGGAATGGAAGGAGAGAGGCCCGCCCGCCTTAACCGTGGAGAGGCCGACAGAGACGCATACAGGCGATCTGCTGCACCCCGTATGTATAGCGCTACTAATACTAGTCACTGAACTGCTTATGTGGTTTTGTGATGTGTAAATGTTTAAAATGAGCTTCATGCAGTATTAAGGATCCAAGGTGGAAAGCTGACAATTGATTCTTGAGATTATAAAACAGGAGAATGAATTGATGTAACCTGGAAAGAAAACATTTTAAATAATACAATTACACACATTTTAAAGGAAAGTTTATAATAAGTTTTAGCATAAGTTATTGAATTTTATGTGTGTCTAACAGCCTTTTGTGGCCAATGTTTTTGAAGTTAAAGATATAATTGTCGTTAACCAACTTCCATTTGTAATTTTTCCTTCAGCTGGTGCTGACAAGAAAGCAGAGGCCGGTGCCGGAGCTGCCACAGAGTTCCAGTTCGTAAGTACCGCTGACACTTTTACTTTGTATTATTTTTGTAAATTTTATTTTTGCAGCTATGCAAATGTCATTGATGACAAAAGCAAACCACTGGTCTTTATTTGAATCTGAATCTTTATTTTTTTTTCCCCCGATAATGACAAATAATCTTGAGCAACGATACAATAAATGCTCAACATTCCTCCCTGAAACATTGTTAGTGTGTGGGTGCGGTTACACACTGGTTTCAGTAAGGATTGCCAAGCTAAATTTAGTTTGTATATTGCAGTCATAAAAACTTACTACTCTGGTTGACTGATGTATTGACAAAACTCTTCCTGTTTTACAGAGGGGTGGCTTTGGACGCGGCAGAGGACAGCAGCCTCAGTAAATTTTACAATCTCTTTCTGTACAATAAAGAAAATCAAAATACAACATGTCCACCTCTAGTTTTATTTGTTAATGGCATGTGACTTTTTTTGTGTGTGTGTGTATTATGATTTTAAAAATGAACAATTGGTGTGTTCTAGTAGCACACGTGTCTTTGTGATGCTGAGAAGATGAAGGTTACATCATCAGTTTGACATTTAGAAGAACGTGTGTAGAATAACGGCGACCAGTTGAAACAGGAGCCTCTCAGGTTGGTCAGTGAGATTGCAGTTAAAATCGCTGAATTATTAGATCATTAATGAGGTGGCAAAAAAGGAGGATAAGTGCTTGGATACAAGTGCTCTTTTTCTCTCTATTTGTAAAACACAAGATCCTGTGAGTCACTCAGGTTGTCTAAATAGGAAGGCACTTCAATGGCTCTTTATTTGGCTGATGGGGGCTAATAATGGTGGATTGAGGTCACTGAAATTTGCAGAGTGACGAACCATTCTGAGCAGAGAGGAAATGTGGAAACTAATTGGTGTCTAGATTGCAGACTGATACGACGAAGCCTGTTTCAAAAATATGCAAAGCAGCTTTTACTTAAAAAGGACTAAAGCTGTGTTTTTACACAGAAGCCACATGAAGGTAGACGTGCCGTTTTTATGACTAATTTTAATGTGAAGTCATACTTATTAGCTGTCTCATTCCAATTCAAAGCAGATTGTGAGTATATATAGTGTGTTCATACTGGGAAAATGACAAAATTAAGTACACTCAAGAATGGTGTACTGTAGAACAATAACTTTAGAGTGTGTCAATACACTTAACATAAAAGAAACGGCAGAGCTGCTCACAGCTGGAAAAAAATGAAACTAACTTTCGATGGTGGTGAGACAGCTCCAGGAACAACTTTGAAAATACTACAAAGTGTGAAAACTACTGTTAAGATTAGTGTGTCATACATACTGTATACTGTTAAGTGTAGTATGGAATTTGGACGCAGCAATTTGACAATGACCACACTTTAAACTACACATGAAAAGGGAAAATACATAACATTCAATTAGTCTAGTATACAAAAACCTTATGCAATATTCAAATTACTCTTATCTGCATTGTATTGTTGGAGATCTGAAAGCTGCATGCAGAAAAAAGTAGAAACTGTCACTGATATGAACACAAACAATGACACTGGCCTGAATGTGAAATACTGGTGTTTATTTGTTGGCACATTTATATTACAATCTTCAGTCTTCTCACACTGGTTTTATTCCACAGTCCCAAATGACAAAAGAGGAAAAGAAAGTTCCAGTGACACATTTACCTTGGAGAACACCGTTACAAGTATGTAACTTCAAGGCTGAGGTCAACAGCAAGTGCACATGTGTTGAGTTTGTTATTCAATTGCAAGTATTTTGTGGGGGGGAGGGGGAGTAGCTTTTTAACTGCGTTTTAAATCAATTTATAAATATTCAGGTCGTTCAATTAAGAAACTGGTCTGACCGTTGATGCTAAAGGAAACTTAACAATCCTCAGCTGCTAAGTGATGTGCTTTTAATATTTTTGCTTTGGCCACAAGGTGGGGCCACTTAATTGACATGGCAACACATATTTACACCATGACCTTTGGTAAAATAAGGAAGTGACTTTTATCTGGAGCCCCAATAATTCAATAATTCACAATGTCACATAAAAGAGCCAATTCTGATAGCAGATATGTCCAGGATCAAAGGGTAGATGTGTTAGCTTACATCCTAACTCCACATAACTCATTATGTGGAGACATTTACTTCATAAATTCCCTCCTGAACTCCAGCCTGATTTGCCTTATGACAGGGAACTGCCTGAAAATTTGACTTAGAAGGGAGCATTTAATTGAAAAAAGGTCGACACAAATCCTTATTGACCAAAGCCAAAGTGCATCCTCTGGCTGTAAGGGTGCTGTGTTAGCTATATACAAGACATTAGCTTGTCAATGACACAACAGATTAAAGAACAAACAGAAAATATGGATAAAGAACAAGTGGTTATTAATAATTCACTGGCTGATACTTGTGGAAATCCTCCTCACATTCACTTTGACAGTACCTGTCCCCCCACATCAAACTGCTAAGAGCTAACTGAATCATTGCCAATTACTCAGGGTTAGGTTTTGTTTTCGCCATATACAGGTTCTTCCCCTTCGACATCTAATTGCACATCTCGATGAAGACTGAAAGGTGTAATCGACATGTCATATGAAGTGCCAGGTAGGGCATCATAAACTAAGACTTTGGCCACCACACCTTTGTGGTACACAGCGATAAAATCAGTTCAAAGTCTCAATCTGTTGTGAAGGAGGATTTTAGACTCCTTTCTCTTTTACTGTTATTCAAAGCAAATCTGTCAAATTCGGTCATATCACAGGCCAATATGTGTAGAGTCTGTACAAAGCTCAATGACTAGCAAGAGAGAAAACCATGAAGAAAGACAGTCACCACTACTGTAGAGATCCTTCCAGCCCCTTTTCTAGGTTAGCTTTTTCCCTCCACTAGCTTAATATACAGTATCTTCACATGAAGATTTTCTCATATTTCAGGACAGCTGAATCAAGATACTGGAGTTTTCTGTCCATATTCAAAGTTAAAAAAAAAGACATCTACTACTGTACTGGACTGCACCTCTTCATCTTAACCAAGATTATACAATTATTCAACAACTACAGCTCCCATGAGTCTTCACCACAAATGCACGATCAAACTCTTGTCTGAGTTACAAGTGCTGACAAGGTTATGATTGATCTCTGTACAGTGACAAGATGCTCAATGTTTACATTTTTTTTTAAAGTTTGATGTTGCTATAATCAGTTTTTTTTTATATTAACAATGGATCACATGACTACTCTGCAGTTCCCCCACAGCTCCACAGAGATATTTAACATCCTTCAGCTCATTGTTTTGATTTTCCGACCCTCGATTTTACTGTTTTGGTTCACTCTTCATGGCAGGCAGCTGATTTTAAGAGAAAAGGCTCAGATAAACTGACTGTATGTTACGTGTTCCAGCAACAAACAGCAAGACAAAGTTGGCAACTAGCTGGTGAACGTAGTAGAGCCGGGTGTTTTTCCTTCAGGAGTTGGTGGAGAGCAAAACAGAGAGAATAATGGACTTAAATTCAACAGGTGGACAGAAACTGGATTCCATATTGGTGCTAATGTTGCTCCGTATCTGCCAGATTTGAAAATATGCAACAGTTTTCCAATTTCTGATGCCCTTAAGTGGCCAAATCAAAACAAATAAGAAAAAAAAACAAACAAAAAAAATCAATTACAAGAGGTTTAAATATGGACAAAAACCCACAGTATTATGCTTTAGCTTTTGAGAAAGTAGTAATTAACTAGTAACTAACTAGTGGAACAGTGGATAGCTTGAAAAGGACTTCAGGCCTGCTTATTTCTAAACCAGAGTAGTGGTTTGGACACTGCAGTTGTTCTTCATTTTTAATAGGTTGGCCAAAGAGGAGGAAGAAAAAAAAAAAAAAAACAGTAATCCCTTACTGTTACAAAATTGTTTTGGTCTAAAAAAAAAAGAAGGATTTTGAGAAGAATCTACAACAAACAGGCTCCTCTCTCACCCGCAAACACAGCCGCGATCCCAGTTCTTCAGCCTCAGATGTACTGTACGCTATCTCGAGAGAAAATTCCCAACAGCTCCGAAGCCAATGCCACAAGTTCAAACAAATCTTCCAGCCTCAGTTGAAATGACATGTAGCACTCACAGATGTGTAAGAAGGGTTTTGTCATTTGTACTCTCACCTTTGATCTATACAGAAATAAACAATTTACAATAAAAACCTCTTACATGCTATCTACAGCGCCTCCAGTTTCACAGTATTGAGCCAGCTGCCTCACGCCGACATCGAGGCGAGTGACGCAGCTCGGCTAAAGAGACTTTTGCCAGACGTTAGAGAGAAAAAAAAAAACAAAAACAAACAAACAAACAAACAAAAAAAAACTAGTATCCAAAAGCATTTTACATGTTAAAAACGAGGTCTCAAACTGTACAAGGCTTGTTTGTTCTGCATCTTGCCAAAGACAGCATTATAGATTCCATTACTTTCAATGTCAAGCAGGTGTTTTGAGTGTTTTTGGGGATGCAGATTAAATACTAAAGAAGAAAGGGTTTAAAAAAAAAAAAAAAAAAAATCATGACCATAATGAAAAGTGCCCACTAAAGTCACCTGTGCTATGTTACAAACACAATGTAAACAATTGCTTTTAACCAAACTGAATGTGAGGAGTAAAATATGGAAATGGGTTTTAATAACTTAAGTGATATGTGCTGCATTTTGAAATTACAAGTCCATGATTTTGAAATTTACTACTTCTAACCCTCTCAGTATGTGGAGGAAGACTTTTAAGTCAGTCACAAGAAAGCATTAAAAAAAAAAAAAAAAGAGAGAAACAAAAAAAAAGGGATTAAAAGGAGGTAAAGACACTGAGGAGAAAGGTGGTTCATTTTTACATTGTATGTTGACATTCTTTCACTCTTTATACAGTAAATATGCTCTGTTCGAGAGTGAAACTGTAGTGCTTGGCTAGCTTCCCAAATGAGAGAGAAACACACTTGACACTTGTAATTGAAAGACTACCGAGGGGCCGTATCCTTCTGATTAAAGAGACATCAAGAACCACGATAAGGAGCAAAAAAAATGAAGAGAATCCAAAAGACCCTACCACAAGTCTGTTGCACAGTCAGCATCGGGTCACTCCGGGCGAGTGAGACACAACATAACAGTGCTCATGCAAGACAAGTCACTTCCCACAATTCTGTTCATTCAGATACAGACGACATTTCCTATCCTTATAACAGGGGAGGGAGTACACTAATGGGCACATTCATTCACAGAAAAAATTAACTGAGAAATGGAGGAGACGTTAAAAAGACCACCAAAAGCCTTCAGCTTAAGCACTAAGTATACACTTTTACATTACAACAGTAAAAAGTAGTTCTTGCATTCAATAAACACCACGCTAAGGAAAGAGAATGAGGGGAGCGAGGGGACATTTCATGCAATTGTCAGTAAAAAGAAAAAAAGAAGGGGTCAAAAATTACATTTACATTTACAAAGTGTTTCAGACTATTCACCCAACACTTGTCATCAAGTCTGTGCCATAGTTCTGGCACAAAGGAGTTGGCAAGGCAAACCATGTTATTGAGACAAAAAAAGAAGAGAGGAGAGAAGAGAAGAGAATAGAAGAGAAGAGAGAAGAGAAAAGAGAAGAGAAATGACACAAGTAAGAGCGCGAGTGGTGGCGAAAGCTCCTGGGGGTGTCAGAGTTGTGGTTTTAGTTATCTGATACCCGAGACGGAGCTCTGATTGATGCTGTAGGTAGGGGAGAGGTCCCCACCTATCGTGGCCACCAAAGGTGTTCCGTTACTGGTCAGGCAACTCTCCTGGAGAGCCTCGAAGTAGGTGGCCTGCACAGGCTTGTGACACTGCAACACTTGTATGGCATCGTCTATTTTAAACCATTCCCTTTTTCTCCCTGTTGACAGAACAAGACACCATTGTGGAGCAAGTTAAGACATGTGAGAGACAACATGAGGAGAAAAAAAAAAAACAAGCATTATGAAAAAAAAAAAAAAGAAAAATGTTTTGACTAATTATCCGTACTGTACACAGCAAAATCACAAGGGCAGAAACAAAGCTGGTGTTATAATCTACCCAAACAAACCTACAATAGAATCCCTAAACTGTGATATCACTTAGGCCTGAGAAGAAAAACGAAGGTTTTTAAAGCTACAGACGCCATGTGACTGCCTGAGAACTTTGTCCGTATGATCCCCCATTTTTGACAAGTAAACAAATGCTGTGCTTTACCAATGTTGACCGAGTCCTCCCAGTCCTCCAGCACCTCCGTTACAATAAGAACATAGACGTAGGTTCTGTGTTTCCTCTCTTGGTTCTGTGGGGGGGGGGAAGAAGTATCAGATTTTCACTTCTCATTCACATACATCCTGCAGTGTGTTGACATTTTAAGACAAAAAAAAAGACATAGCAAATAGATGTCAGCTCACCTCAAATACTCCAACTAAACGACCTAAAGTCCCCTTCACACCGGCCTAGAAAAGAAATGAATAAAATGGTGAGCAGATACATGCCGCAGGATACAATTATAATGGACAACTTGAGACGTTTCTTAAATATGAGGTGGAAGACAGGAGTGATTATACTTAACACTTGTACATCCTAATGCAATCTAATGGCCTGACAAACGCTACATTTTTGAAACCAGGGTGTTCTGTTGTCAGAGGTACTGATGTAATTGGTTGTTTTTGAGGCTGAAGTTTGTGTTGTGTAGTGGATTAAATTAAGGGCCTTTTCACACCTGAAAGTGTGGTTCATGTTTTTTTTTTTTTACATTATACACATTTGATCTGGTTAGTTTTGGTTTCACTTTGCAATTATGCGAGCGGATTAAAGAACTTTACATGACCTTCATGTCCTGCTGCCATCACCTACGTGGTCTACATCCCCCTATACTTGACAGTGAGTGGTTTGTAAATGGGCGTGCGTCCCACGTAGGCGTGTTGTCAATTTGGCGGGTAGCTTTCTATCACAGTTTGAATTAATGGAGATATATATGTTATATTATAGATATATATACACATGATATTATATTATTATACTATGTATACTACAGTTTCTTTATCTTCAGGTGGCATTGCTCTCCCGTCCTCTCATATACTCTCTCTCTCTCATTCTGGTTGGTATTTTTGTGAGTTTTTTCCAGTTGACTTTTTATAACGTCGTCGGACCATATTCCAATTAAAAACTCAGTCTCCTCCTCTCCCCCATGTGCTACCCTGACTCATTTTTTTTCTTTTTCCATCGTGATAGCCTGTTGGAACTTCCTGTAATTAGTCCGAAAGTCTGAACCGTCCAAAAAATGTTTTTACACCACAAATGAACCGAAACCACGGTTCAGTTTGATCCGGACCGAGACCAACTCTTTTCGTTGGATCAAGGTTCGGCTGTCTGGTCCAGACCATGGTCCAGGGGAGGTTTCACACCTGTAATTTTGGTTTAGATCAAACTGAAAAGTCTGGACCAAACAAGGTAGGTGTGAAAGGGCCCTACAACGAAAGATTGTTTCTATCGCCTGCAAATGCCTTCAACCCCGTATCCTGGGCAACTGCAGACGCTTCCAAATAATGTCAGAAATATAAAAAAAACACTCACACTTAATTTTAATTTGAATAAAAACTGAAATTACAGTCTGTGCTGCATTTACAGAATCTTGCTTTGTTAATTTCACACTTCACTGCAATTATGTCTAATTAAGCTAAAAGCAAGATAAAATGTGTTTGACAATCTAAATTGTGGAAACGCACATTTATATTCACCAAGATACAGTTGGAAATCATTTTTTTTAATTTCAGGACCAATTGTAACTCAGACTACAGGTGCAATTATTGATCAATTTACCAATTATTTTCTTGATTTATTAGTCATTTGGTCTACAAAATGTAAAATAAAGTAAACAATCAACCAGAGCCCAAGGTCTTCAAGTGTCTTGTTTTGAGCAGCAAATTCTCACATTTAAGAAGTAAATGTTTGATATTTTTGCTTAAAAATTATGAAACACTTATCAATAATCAAAATAGTTGCTGACTGATTGTCTGTCAGTTGACTAATTAACTAATTGCTGCAGTTCTATATATTAAATAGCTGCAAAAACACATGCACACACCTGTGCTCACCTCATTTATCATTTACGTCACATACTGGCAGCATCTCAATGTTTTGAACGTCATGTAAGATCATATAAAAAGGTCAGAAACAAAACAAGGAAGAAACATTTTTTTGCTAACAGTTGCTGTGACTCTCTTCCCATGACTCCAAAGTCACGCAACTGGAACAAATGGAACATTTCTTGCTGTTCATTACCTACAAACCATTTTTAAAAAACAAAAATAATCTCCAAGGTGGAATAGTAGGTCAGGTTTAGATACGGAGCCAGGCCGCTTGCTGACATCTTTGCGGCTCCTTCTTCTTCAGGTTCCAGTTTCAGTCTATAAATAAATGTTGACGCCATGCACTGTACCATGGACCATGTGTTGCACTCCTTGGGCCTTCAGCAAGATCATATGGAAGAGAACAGGCCCACCACTAGAAACCCCAAAGATGTGCCAGGGATTAAGTAATAGGCCAAAAGTCAACCTGTATGTTTTTATGAGATGGAAAATATCTCCCATCTCAAGCATCTGTGTAACTGATAAGACTTCTGGACATCATCTTGGAAGAGGATGTACAGCACTGCGGCTGCGTTACAACTTAAGCAATCCTATCCCGTGTCTTCGTCTCGAAGGGTTAGGGGTGTATGACTACTGGCGCTGTCGTTTTTTCGGAGTTCGAACTTTTGTTCGAACATGGGGAAAAATTAAATATTTGAGTTGTTCGAATTCAGAATTTACAGTCTATAAGCGCAACAGACCGTTTGAAGTAGTTTGCCTTGTGATCCAGCGGAGGGCCTTCTTAATATTCACTATCAGCTTGAGCTATTGCATGCTCTTTGACCTATCAGTAAACTAAACTCATAAATAAAAAGTGGAGAAGGACGCTAGTGAGCAAAGCCGTGCTAATCGGATAATAACGACACCGAAGCATCTGAGAAGTAGTGTGTGGAAGTATTTCGGGGTTACACTGTAGATTGCAAAATTACCAACAAAGATGAGGCTGTTTGCCAACTCTGTAAAAAGCTGCTGCCTTACTTTACAACGACAACAAGTCTGTTAACCAGCTAACACGAGTGAGGCAGCGAAGGCATCAAACGAGTGGAGCGACGTCAGCTCTACAACCTGGTCTGACTGCCTACTTAAGACACGGTGCAATCTCAAGACACATAGGGCAGATGTATCTCAATGTTTTGAGCCACACAGGAAAATATAAAGACTATACTTAACGGTAAGACGCTCTCTCTGATCGCTGACGGATGGACATCACTGGTCATATATATATGCTTATGACAGTCACAGCAAATTGCCTATTTCGGGCACATTATGATTTATTTGTTAGTTTGAATTCATTCAACTAACAATGACTTTTTGAAAAAGTGACAGACCTAATGACTACAGCGCATGAGCCGAGGTTGTGGACAGCCAGAGGATCCCTCATTAACCTTTGGCCTGCTCCAGAGTGCTGTGTCTTCACTGTCATCACTGGCAAGACTCCAAACCAATAAGCATAAGAAATCAGTCACCGCTCATATGGTCATCAGAATAAGCTTGTCAGGATTAGGATATGTCCTGTTACACCACCGTCCAATAAGAGGCTTAGGAAGGCAGAGTATGCGGCGATGCATGAAGCAAGTTTCTGAATGCCGCCTTTTAGGCCTTTTAACAAACCTCAGTAGTGATGTGACATTGCTTTTGACCCTGTGGAAATGTGTTGGCAAGCTGTAGTGTCCTGCAACCGCCAAAGCTACCGAACAGCAGGAGCCAGGATAAGAGATGATATCAGCATCAGTCAGTGTGATGGATCACACACAGAGAATAGGCTTTATATGGCCAGTGACCCGCCAACAATTGACAGCCGGGTGAGATTCAGTGTCTTCGGTGCCCTGTCGCCATTCTGTTCAAAAGGCCCAAGCGATGTACAGCACGTACACTGGAGGATATCTGATTTATAGGATGCACACAGGCAGTATAAGCAGGATATTGATTTCCAATGAGCTTCAGAACTATTCACTAATTGCTACCTGTCCCTCAGCACATATATACACAAACAAAAAAAAGCCATCTCTCAGAGGAAAAAAGGGGACTGGAGCACACCGATTAATTCACAGCCTTTAACTGCGCCTTCATCAGAGACACAGTAGTATGAGGACACAGTAGTATTGAAATGTTAGTTTGTTTGCACAATTAAAGGCTGTGAATTAATCTGTTTGCTCCAGTCCCCGTTTTTCCTCTGGAAGTTTGCTATCCTCGAGCTGAGAAGCACCTGATTCAGCTGCATTTTGCTGGAAGATGCGCAGAGAACCCTGTTGCAACAAAAAAAGCCACGTTTTGTCCTTCAAAATGCCTCAGTAACAGGCCTGCTGGTGTAAAAATAGAACTATCTGAAACCAATAAACAATGAAAGCTGATTTCTTTTCCTTCATTTGCCGTATCTGTGGGATTGGATAGTGCTGCAGTGCAACCACTGGGCAGCCAGTGTTCAATCTCAGTATGACCTCCTTTGACACCTAAACACTGCTTTGTAACATGATGCTGTGATACAGCTTACATGTTGCTAGGCTCTCTATCTCTGTCCATGCAAACAGGATGACGAAACGGGTTTTTGAGTACAAGGTATTAGGCCCAGTGTTAAATAGAGACATGATATAATAGAAACGAAATACAATACATCTTATAAGCCTACACTCAAACTAATTTGCCATGCTACAAATGGAAATCCATTCTCAGAACAATATTCCTGGCTATGAACTAAGTCTAGATGGCCACGTTTCACGTCCATGTTTCAGTGGTCAAAGAAAGTTTTCAAGAGCACAGTCTACATAGGAATGTTTATCTGACAAAGTGGGAATTTTGTAATAACATTTTCAAAAGGGACTTGCTATAAGGGCATATTTTACATACAATAATTATGCTGAGACTCAGTAACAGAACCAACCTCTTCACACACTTCTCGAGCTGCAGCAACATTGGGCTCCTCCTCAGGCTCCATTCCCCCTCCAGGTACTATCCACTTGTCAGGATGTCGACTGCTGCTCACCAGCAGCACCTGCAAAGCATCACAAACAACAGTAGTTACGCATAAACGTCTAAATGAATGTTGTGTGTAGGGCTGCAACTGACGATTATCATCATTATTGATTAATCTGTTGATTATTTTCTCAATTATTTGACATGTTGTTTGGTCCATAAAACGTCAGAAAATGGTGAAAAATCCCAATCACTGTTTCCCACAACCCAAAGATATTCAGTTAACCATTAGAAGACTAAATACACCAGAAAATATACACATTTGAGAAGCTGGAATCAGAGAATTTGGACATTTTCTCCTTTAACGATTAATAGATTATCAGAATAGTTGCTGATTGATTCAACATTTGGCAACTTATCGATTAATCGACTAATCGTTACAGCTCTAATTGTGTGTGTTCACACTACTCAAGTGTTACTGCTTAAGCGTGATATTCAGTTAACTATGTTAGGCCCAAGAAGAGCTAAATGTGAGCATGTGACTCAATAACTACCTGTCCTCTACTACAGAAATCTATCATGACTATCACTGATCACATTCTCTGTATGGTTGCAAGCAGATCATACGAATGTTTCAATTACTGTGGTTTGAGTCAGTAAGTTTGCTTTTTTCACGGTGTCAACAAACTGCTGGAGAAAAGCTGAGGCTTGGCTGAGTGCCAATGTGGTAGACTACAGTCTCTGGTAAAAGTTTCTAGCTACGTGCTGGTCATACTGATGTGTTTCCTGTAATCAACAGCCCATGTTGTTCACAATCTGGCCCCTGCTTAAACCAGAATGAGGAATTAGTTTAGTCTCAACTCGTCTCCTCCCCTTAGGTAAAATGTTTCCACTACAAAGACATCTTTGTGCATGTTGTTGACTGGACATCAGCTTCCCAAATCGCTTCTGATCTCAACTAACCCTTTGCAGGCTACTGGGAGAGCGCAGGAAGGTAGCAACTGAGGCACATTAACAGTTGTACGTGTTAAAAAATATATGTACAAAACCAATCATGTTTAGGGTTTGTCTACAAGGATGTGCTGACTCTCCAGACTTTTGCATTATGAATATTAACGTTAAGTAAACAACGCAAAATACATGATGATGTAAGCTAACCGGGCATCACTTCCACTGTTGTCTTTTAGCTAAAGCTAGTTGCTAGAAGACACAAACAGTTACCTAGCGCCACAATTTCTCTGTGACATGAGCAGATTAGTTTTTTAGTCTGTCGCTTTGGGAAATTACATACTTATCTATATGTATCCAGCCGACTGCTCAAAATGATAAAGTCACCGCTCATCACAGCCCAAACTGTGGGCTGTGGCCGCTGGCCGAGAGCCGGCTACCCACAGCGGCAGCAGCAACACGGCTAGTTAGCATTAGCATGCAGCTAACAGGTTGATTCCAAGTGAAAACCATCTACACAGCTAAAGAGGCTTACATAACACTTGGGTAAGTACGAGCTAAAACTGACAATAATGTACAACATCTGCAGACAATACGAGACACTAAGAAACGAGTGAGTCACCGTGACCAGCTGGCATAAAAACCGCCGCTGTGTTGGTAAATATATTCATTTACAGACAGAGAAGACACTGAAAAGCACCCACGGCTGCTAATGCTAGCTTGGCCCGCCAGACTAGCGACATCCCCGGACTCACCTCCTCCTCAGCCTCGCTCCTGAAGCACAGACAGGCGGCCCGCTTCTTGTAGCCATCCCCGTCGTACGTCCGGGTTTGGTTTGACTTGAGCTTCATCATTTCGGGGGGCACAAAAGTTCAAAAGTACAAGCTAAGTTTACCACTTATAAAGATGATGGTTGTAGACGCAAAGTCCTCCTCCGGGGAAACCTCGGCGTTTTTACTTAAAAGAAATAACTTCTTCTTCGCTTCATTTTCACAAACCTAGGCACATCTACGGCACGGTCGCCATTACAAGAAGCCGTTACGCCCACGACGTAATTTAACCTTTAATAGCTCGGCGAGCGTAAGAAAATCACCTATCACACGTTGGAGAATTGGGGCAGCGGATCGGAGGAAAACGCAACACCACGCTCTGACTGGAGCGAGCCGGTGAAGGAAACTGGCACTTTTGGCTCCAACTAGCTTGCAACCGCCACTTGTTTGAGGCCGATCTAAATCTAAGTTTGTGCTAACTTACTTTGAACGCTTAAATGTGATGTTATTCATGCAGTATGTTGGTGAAATGGTGACCTGTGATGCGGGGTTGATTCATCAGTTTCAGCACCGCAGGTAATGGACAGCGCCAGCATGATCCTCAAAACTATTTGTGCTAAAATGGTTGGCTGTGTGATAAAAGACTTGTCTTATATATAGTATGAGTGAATTAGTGCTAACAGCCATTTAATTAAGCTATTTAATAATCAATAGGGGAGTGCAATACCTCCCTAAATTGGTTTTGATTCGATTAGGGCTGCATTTAGCAATTTTATTATTATTATTATTGGTTAATTCATTAAATTAAAATCACAAACGTTGTCATATTTAAATTTCTCGACCAAACAGTCCAAAATCAAAAGATATGTAGTGTAAAACAAGTACATAATCACGTTTGAGAACCTGGACATCTAGTCAATTAATCTATTTATCAATTGACAGAAAATTAATCTGCAATAATTTGATAATAAATTAGTCATTTTTCAAGCAAAAAAAAAAAAAAAAAAATCAAATTATGATAGGCTTTTAACTGTATTTCTGAGATTTTATAGACAAAACAGTTAATTGATTATTCAAGAAAACAACTAGCAGATTAATTGATAGTTAAGTTATTGATAGTTACTTAATTAAGACTAACGTTAATAATCAGTAGGGGTGGGGACATCACAAAATTATTATTTTTATCTGATACCAAGTACTAACATGACTAGAATATCATTACTGATACCAAAACTTTTTATTATTCAAACGTTGTAATTTACTATCATGTAGGGGTGAGTCAAGAGTCATGATTTATGATGTGAATGCATCATAAAATACTAAATAAGCTTTTCTATTTATTTTTCTCTGTTTCTGTTAATAAATTAATCAGAAGCATGTTAAAACACAAGGCAGTTTTTTAATGGTAAAGAAAAAATGTTCATGGTGTTAATTCTCTGAACTTATGAGTTCACACAACAGCAACTTTGAAATGAATAGTGCATGCACTGAGGAGAGTGTTCATGTACCCAGAACATGATTCAACAATCCTTCTCTATTTCACTTCAGTCTCCCTCCTTCTTTTATTCAGAAGACGTTTCTGAATCTTTGTCTTTTTTATCCCAGAGGGTGCAAATCTTAAACTCATAGTGGAAATACAGTTTTTCGTCTTTGTCTAACACCTTCTTGCATTAGCCAACATTTCCACAGTGGCATACCAAATAATATGTACACATGTCAGTTTCCCAGATAATTTCTCCCACGACTGAAAGTGGATAGAGTATAACTATGACTTTTCCAATCCTATTTATTTGCTGTTTTGATTATTTACATAAATGAACTGGGTTATGACGTGATAAATTTGCCATTATTATATTGCCAACTGCCATTTAGGCTGTTGTATATTATCTGTTTAAGATTTGATTGAATCAGAAACTGTGACTTCTCCTGCCAACAGAAGAACTATGACAACAGATTTTGCTAATAAGGTCCAGTTTATTCTGCCCTCACTACACACCAACCGCTTACAAATGATTTTTATTTGGAAAAAGTATTCTTAAAAATGAGTCACGTCCTCTGTAAGTCTCTACAACATCAATACATAGAACTGTTGGATTACTGTAGATTTCCAAAATAATCAATACTTTTCTAAACAAAACCTTAACTGTACAAAGTAATATTGCATTGGAGCAATAGATCTACTCACCAACCACAAAACAATACTGACTAATAGTATTTGGCTCTGATGTATGTGGAGAGACAAGAAGGGAGAGTCTGGAGCTGCTGCTGCACATATGTAAAAAAAAAAAAAAAAATAGTGATGCTTTGGAAAATTGACTGTCAAACAAATAAAAAAGTGAAAAAAACAACTTGTTTTTGCTAGACAGCACAATAATGTCGTATGAGATGAAGAACAAAGGTGCACTTTTGTAGAAAACTTGTTCTTCTTGAGAGTTCAGAGGACCAGAGAGAGCTCAGTCACCACGCTGTTGATGCGCTTCCCCTCTATTTTACTGGGGCAGATAGTCAGCTGTAGATCAGAACCCTTCCATGTCAGTCAACGTGTTTTCTGTCTGACAGTGTCATGAGATACAGAATGTAATCTAATGACATCAAAACACATGTGTGCAGTTAAATTGAATTGGGGAAACAGCAAACACATAACTGTTAACCCCATAAAGCATTAACAGCTTTAAAAGCAAACAAACTAAAAAAAAAAAAGTCCACTTAACATGGAAGTCCACTTACTGGAACCTGTCAGCATAATTATTTCAACTTTAAAGCCACAATAGCTTAAATTTTATTTTATTGATTCCTTTTGTTCCATTGTTCATTTTATTTGTGTCATTTTAATGCTCCTTTCATAATCTATTTTTGTCCTTAAATCCTGTTTGTCTTTTTTCTGTTGAAGTGCCATTACTTTTACTGCTGCAATAATTCAATCTCCCACCAGGGATCAATACAATTTCATCTTATCTTATTTACCTATATTCCCTCTCGGGTTTCTCTCCACAGATGCTGATATTTTGAAGTGTATCTTACCTTCCTCTTACCACATCTCAGATGGCTCTTCATTAAAGCAAATCCCATCCTTTTCCCATCTGAAAACAGTTTTGTGCCAAAAAACAGAAATCACTATTTTCAAAGAACAACAACTACTGTTACTACAAGTGATCCCTACTGCTATTTAAAGAGATTATTTCATTATATATAGTATATTTTTAAGAAATATGTATATTTTAGAATGACTGAATGAATACAGGAGGCAAACATAATATTACACCTACAGTACAACGCAATTGCAATTTTACACAGTAACTGCAATAAGACCTACCCTTTGATAAGTTTATGATGCACAGTTTTAGTTGTGTGTTTGTTTGTGCATGGCTGTGTGTGGGTGTGTCTAAAATTGTATCATATTTTTAAATGAACACATGTCCAACGAAGCTTCAGCAAATGTTTACACTTTATGCCCCAGCAAGTTTGAACTCATTGCAAGGCGTTACAGTCAGCAGGTGTTCGTGATATTATGTCTACCGCTCACTGTGTGTTGCTGAGATGACGCCTGTTATATCACAGTAAAAACATTACAAGATACAGGAATGAAAAATGCAATTAGTTGGATATGTTGCCCTGGGCCAGCTGTGAGCAGTAAATATGAAACACTAACATGTAAACATGATTAAACTACAGTAACGATAAAAATATTTTTGGAAGAAGGAGTCAGGAGTCAAGCCAACATGTTCTCAGTTGCAGGAAGAGACTGTTTCAGTTGCTGTAATTATACACAGTCCGTGCTACCACGGTTTAACTGTTTACCATGGGCTTAGATTATCATTGGGAAAACATAATATAGAAGTGTAGAGATGACAGTCTGTTTGGTAACAAACATGCGACAAAACAACCTGCACAAAGACTTGCTGTAAAAGTATATTCATATCCTGTTGGCAGCGAACAAGTACACAAACTTGCAAAGAGGACGGAGCACTTTGCAGTTATGACTTTATTCCTTAAACTGATGTTTCAGCATCAATGTGCCTTCTACAGAGCTTAAAAGACAAAACTAAATCACATATATATGAAGCTTCTGGCACACATAATGGACTACATTCATATCCTGTTTTGATGGAAAGTCAATTTCAGAGCTGCAATGATTAGTCGCCTAATGGATTAGTCGATTGACAGGTAATTAATCACCTATTTTGATTATTGATTAATCGCTTTTAGTCTTTTGTTTCTCTTGTTCCAGTTCCTGCTTGCCTTACCCTATATCTTTTGGTTGTGGACTGTTGGTCAGGACAAAACAAGGCATTTTAGGTTGCAACATGGGCTTTGGCAAATAGTGATTGACATTTTTCAGCATTTTCTGACATTCAGTAGACCAAATGACTAATCATGCAACTGAGAAAATAACCAACTGATTAATTCATAGTGAAAATAATCATTAGTTGCAGCCCTAATAAAGTGTTTAGATTTAATTTGATCTGAGCAAAAACATAATAAAACTTAAACCATATTAGATCTATTGGTATGTTTTTATTTTGAAGTCACATGTTGCAAAGGCGAACTGTCGAATACAGATTATCAAACGGTCACGGATGTTAACACGGCAAGAAAAAAAAAATCCCCTTGTGTGTTTCATCCTGTGTTCTCTGCCTCGCTCTCCTTTCAGGAGGATGGGAAGACGCTTTACGCAATTAAACATATCTGTATAGGGTCATACTCAAGAGGTTGCACTTTCACTATCTGCAGTTGCTATGGCAACACATTCTCTTTGCAAGTCTCTGGTGAGCCATTCACATGCAGGAGCAGAGAGACAGTCCCCATCATGTCCAAAAGAGGGCGCTCACTTCTTTCAGTAAACAAATAGTATATGAGCTGAGGTTTTTAGAGAGAGTGTCACTCAATTGTAAAAATCTTTTGAATTATTCATAAAACCATTGACATTCTAGTAAATATTTGGTCATAAGGAACCCCCTCATTTGATTTTGACATTGTATACTTCTATCTACTGTGTATTATATACAACATGCATTGCTTGTCTGTGTATGTTGGAAGAGGGATCCATCCTTTGTTGTCCCTCCTGAGGTTTTACTTGAGTTTTTCCCTATCCCAATCCAAATGATATAGTTGTGTGCTGTACAGTGTGTAAAGTCCTCTGAGGAAAATTTGTGGTTTTGGGCTATATAGAATATATATTAAATAATTAGTTTCTCTCTCTCTTTCTCATCCTTTCTAATCCTTTTAAGGTTTTTTCTCCTTCTTTTCTGATTAAGATATGCATTGGAGAGTGCCCTGTTCAAGCCACTGTGAGGGTTTTTTGCACCTTTCCGTCACATTTTTGGCTGGACTGCAGGGGTCCATGACTGACTGAATGACTGACTGACTGACTGACTGACTGTCTTGTTTCGGTCGTTTCCGTGTATATCAATTTTGTGTTGTTTGCATATGTGTAAACAAATAAAACTCAAAAAATAAAATAAAATCATGCTTTGGAGGGCAGTGTAGACTTGCCTGCACCCGCACACTCAGCTCCATATTGAAACTATTTCTTTTCTTTTATAAGACAGGTCAAAGGACATGATTCATGTGTGGTGAAGTTCCTGATACCAGAGGGTTTGCTAATTAGTTGGTATTTGTAAGACTAGTTGAACCAAATAAACAGGGATGGTGGCTGGACTTCTGAGCGGGCCATGGCACTCAGATGAAACTGCTCATCAAGCCCGTGGGGCCAGCCAATGTAGGTTACTCTTAAGCAGATTCAGTGTAGATAAAAGGCCTGTTTAAGCAGCTGAGGATCTGCTCTTTTCTTGGCTGAGGGTAGGATTCAAAGTTTAAAGAGTGCAGTACATTAAGTCAGGGTTAGAGATTGGTGTCAGCTGTCTGAAGGCTCAGTAGATCTATGACAGCACTGCCTGATACCAACTCCAGGGCCAAAACATCATTTAACATTAATACTAGGCTTCTGTAGGAATGCTCACAGTGCTTTTGACCCATTTCACCATGTGTATTGACATATACTGTATATGTGTGTAAAAGTGACTTGACATGACATCCAAATCATTCAGAATGGTTTTGGCAGCCCTGAACCAGAAAATATGCCTTTCACATTAACTGGCACACAACACCTGAGTCTAAACTATGTTAACCATTTAAAGTGAGGAGTAAAATAAGTAATATAGAATCAGACGGATGGTTCTGATCTAAAAATGCTGCTTACATAATGCTGAAAACTGGGGAGAATTTCAGTCACGTTTCACAAATAACATACCAAAACAACATCAACCATGTTGGCATAACCACATATTTTCCAATTCATTTTAAACTGTATGAATACTACTAACTAAACATACATTTCTGTATGTATGCATATATAAATAAAACTGTTATACCTGCATTTGCAAAGGATTAGTATTTAAAGATCCCCTCCAGACATGTTTTAAGACATAAAAATACTCTTCTTGGAATAATAATTTGCGTCTGCTTTGGGTAAAATTACACCCACTCATTTTCTCCCATTGAATATTCAGGAATCTATATGGATATGCAAATATTTTTAATTTGCAAAAGTAAAAATACAGGACAAGATGTACCCACTGAAAAGTTTATTCTCAATGTTGCAAAATTGCAAAAGTTTTAGGCACCAAAAGTAAAATGAGGAAGCTTTCAAAAATAATGCCATGAATAGTTTTTATTTATCAATTAACTTCATAAGAAGTTCAGTAAACAGAAGAAACCTAAATGTAATTAATATTTGGTATGAACATGCTGTGCCTTTAAAACAGCAGCAGTCCTCCTTGGTAAACCTGCACACAGTTTTTCAAGTTACTTGGCAGGTATGTTGTTCCTGCATCTTGGAGAACTCGCCACATTTCTTCTGTGGATTTATATAATCCCAGGCTGACTTGATGATGTTGAGATCAGGGCTCTGTGGGGACTATACCATCTGTTGCAGGACTCCTTGTTCTTCTTGTTGCTTAGTTCTTTATGACTCTGGCTGTATGTTTGGGGACATTGTCATGCTGCAGAATAAATTTGGGACCGATGTGACACCTCCCTGATGATACTGCATAATGAATAAGAATCTAAAAAACTAAAGTGCCTAAAACTTTTGCACAGTATTTTATGTGCACTGGAGGTTTCAAGTTTCCATGACTGGCTCCAAACTAGTTGTGATATCATAAAATCATACTCGTAGGTAAACACATTAAACTGAGATTTACACAGAGAAACTTTCACCTCTTCAGCTCTTGAATGTGAAAACAAACTCTGCACATACATCATACTGCACCATGAAGCTCAAATATCCAAGTGATGTAACAACAAGCAAAACATGTTTTTGAGTGGAAAGGGACTTATTGTAAAATTGTAATTTTGAAGTTATGCTACAGCTTGTAATACTACAGAGACTTCCTGTTTCCATAGGTAAGATAATGGCTTTTAACTGGATGGTTCCTATAGATGATTTCTAGCAACCAATTTTCACATTACTAAAATTTTAACTAGCTAAGACATTCATTACGTTTTACTTGTTCAATCAGATTTAGTAAACCACTAGTTTGAAACTAGCTAATACTTGCTAAGAACTTCGGAAGGATTTCACACTTAATATTGGATTTATAAATAGCTGGTGCAACCGAATGCACCCTACATCAAAGGTCACTGTTTGGAGTGAGGTTTGTTTTTTGAAGAGAGGACATTAGAGTTCTAAAAGTGTGGAAAAACTCACTTCTTGGAATATTATATCCTTTGTTCAAATCCAGAGTGTGATTGTGACATAGACACAGCATCTTGCAAGCAGTCACAGCCAGAGCTCGACTATAACAAAAGCAAATGAGCAGGGAGATCAGGCTATAGTGCTATCTCTTAATATGGCAATCCCTGTGAAGATGTACGACACACGACCAAAGGCCATGCAGCGGCTGAGGTTTATTTAATTGAAGACTGCAAAGATATTGGCAACATTAACCTTTTGAGCACCTTTTTTCTCCAGGTAAATATACACGTTAATGACTAAATAAGCAGGAGATTGTGTTGTTCTGCCCAAGGCCAGAATAGATTGTGCTTGGTTTCACACACAAGAGAAGCGTGTTGTGATTTTCTTGGCTTAAAGTGACATTGCCCCCTTTCTCCATATAGTAGCCTTTGCTAAGACGTATTAATAAGTTTTTATAATATAACATCATTAGTTTCTTATATAGAATATTGCACAAAGTCAGATTTTATTGAATTGTATGAAAAAAGGCATTTAAAGATTTATACTCATCTTTCTTGTCAATCAGAAAATGTACTTCAGATGAAACACAAATGACCTGTACTGGAATATTGAATGAATGTATGTCTCACCACTTTTATCAGCTATAGTTTGCTTATATCAGCAAAAGTTTGGATTAAAGTATGTTAGCCTGATTTTAAAAACTGTATTTTATATTTTAAAGCAGAATGCCTCATAGCCTATGGCTGGCTTACAGCAGTGGTTCTCAAACTTTTTCACATCAAAGACCCCTAAACGGACACAAATTAGACCATAGACCCCATCTAATAAGATTTTTGCTTTTAGATGTTTTATTACAGAAAGTGTGTGAAGCCCATGACCAAAATAGTCATACATCCTGTCATTGTGTTACTTATGGATGGAATTATAGTGAAGATGAATTATTCACGTTTTTGCTGGGGACCCCCTGGAAACCCCTCAAGGACCCCTGGACCCCACTTTGGTAACCACTGGCTTATAGTGTATACTTATTAGGGTTTGTTGCAGTTCTCACATGGTAAACCATTTCAGATATTTAAGGATGTTAAATGTTATAACCACTAGGGGCTGCTGTTATGCTGGTTACAACCGGACCAAACTCATATCTCTAGAGACATTCAGCAATTCAAAAATGGATGTATGTAATAACAGAAAGATGCATGGGTGAATAAAGTATATCATTAAAATATGAGAACAAATCTTGCCATTATCAGTTATACAGGCTGATTTACTAAAATGCATCAAAAGACTCCTGTGTTCCTCCCATGTCTGTGCCTCATGGATGACACCAGTATCATGCTTGCAACTGGACAGATGTCTGTCACAGTAAATCAGGTAACTCTCCCCTGAGCAACCATGTTTTTCCTTCATTGAATTTCAGGGTCACTTCAAGATGTTACCAGATCCTACAACAATGACTAGAAAGTCAAATGGCACACAAGGGTTTAGCGAGAAAAAGTGGAACGAGTATGCTTCCACTCTACTAAATACATACCTTCTGAAAAATGTTTCAATCAAAGATGCATTTAACATCCATTTACTGTACTCAGTTGTCCTGTTGGCATGCTTATAGAGACATACTTGGCTGGCACCTTTTAATCCCAACCACCTCCAACATATTGCTGTCCTATTATAGACAGTAATTTAGAAAGATTGCTGTCATGAGTATATAATTCTTTCTATTTTCCAGTTGCTATTTTAATGGCCATATGGTATGGAAAAATAAGATGAACTTTGATACAAACAGGAAATTAGGCTGTTTGTTCTATAAATAAATCAAGAAACAACACAACAGGGAGGCACAAACCCGCTGTACTCAATTTATCTAAAAATAATCCATTTCATGGTTTTCATGAATGGGATTTAAGGGTGAATCCTTTCTCTACATTTTCTACCCTGAGCCTCACTTGGTCACGTTATCCTACAGCTTTATAGTGGCAATAACATCTCTCTTAGTAGTAACATTTTTTACTGTTCACAAGAAGAACCCACAGTAATGTAATATAGTCGGTCTCAGTGTTTGTGAGAACTCTGCAGATGAAATGTAATACATTTCCTTGTGCACACACAAATTGCACTGTAGCCAGTCTCTTATATAAAAAAAAAGGTTTTAGAGTTCAAAGGTTACACCTGTGACAACTGTCAGCCAGCCAGCATTTCAAAAAATACATCACTCTCACATGGAGCATATGGCCAATCTGTCTGTCCCGGCTGGCCTGTTTCATCTTTGTAAAATATTGCTTCAAATAGGCAGTGACAAACTGACTCATTTCTGTGACTCCCAACTTGTGGGTGTGTTAGACCGTCAGAAGCTCAATTTTATCTAATCAAATGTCAGCGGATAGTCAGTATACCCCCAGAGTTCAATATTGGATGACACAGACCCTGATGAAAAGCTGTGAGACGCAAACATCAGATTTTGTTCCAAATATAAGATTGTTTATGTGATACTGAAGGACTTCCATGTCTGCTCCTTCTTTCTCACCATCATTGCTATTCTTTATTAGCAAGTTTTTAAGGCAGCTCTTCGGCAGTTTATTTAAACATTTGGTCTGGGAAGCAAGTTATTTAAGACCTAATTTGTAAGCCTTGGAAAAAGAGGCGAAGGGGAATGAGCGAGTGGACGAAACTACAAAAACAGGTCAGAGCTGTCATAAGCAGAGGGTCACTGTAAATCATACAAATGCTGCAGGAAAACTGGCCTTTAATGAATGCCATCAATAAATAGAAAATCTTGTGACCTCAGAATATGAATTTTGAATAATTCCCATTATGTGTCCATGAAATGAGAGACGTCTGGGGGCAGGTGATTATTCCTCTGTGGTTAGTCGTTTTCACTGGGATTTTCACTACTGACTGGAATTAACATGGCTTAAATTCTCTCCGCCCCATAGCTAATTGAAACAAGTAATCTCCAGAGTTTGCCTTGCACAGAGGGACGAGGGGGGGGGGGCTCAGCGGCGTAACATGTTATCCTTAGAGCAGACACGTTCAACAAGACCGTCTTGCAGTGCATTGCAGCAGAAAGCAAAGCAGGAATGGGTCTCCTGGTGGAAATAACTTTTGTATCCATTCTCCACAGCTAAATAATTCACTTATTATGCTAACCATGCTAAACAGAAATAGAACACTGTTTTGAGGAGCTGACAGATGGAAGAGAGCTGGTGCTTTGTGGGGTAATAAAGAGATGTAAAACACCCTGTTCAATAATGTGCACAAGTTATCACTGTGATTTTTTTGCATGACTTATAGGATCCCCCTGACATCCCACAAGACTGTCAGTCTAGTCGTGTAGCTGGAATTTGCTGCAGCAGAGGTGGGGATGAATATTCAGAAGCTCAGCTGCCTCCAAGGCCTACAGAGACATGACACACACACCCCTCCAAGGACCCCCAACCCTCCCTCTTTCTCTATACACATACACACACACACACACCCCTCCACTTTCCCTTGATGTGGTGGAGTCAGTCCAACACTCCACAGGTGTGACCCACTCAGACCTGTGAAAGCCTCCACACACCACTCAGGCCTGTGATCAGGAAGGCAGAAAGAGCAGCTGCGCATATACAGGAAGCAAAGGACAGAGTTATCACCATGAGCCATCTGTAATGGACATCATGGGAAATGAATCAATCCCTCCTTCCATGACTGGTTGCGCTGATGTCACAGTTAAACTGATAGATGAGGAAGTTGTCTCCCCACAAGACACTTTGTGGACTTTTGAAGGTTAATAGCCAAAAGATGGGTCCATCAATCGCATTAAAGTCTGAAATAATAACACCCCATGCTTGGTTTAAAACTAATTTCTCGCTGTTTTGCTTGATGATGTTGGACATATATAGGCATGCCGTGGACATGATTCTATATACTCTGCTGCAGAATGTGGCGTCAGTCATTGAAACACACACACACACATACACAAACACACACACACACACACACACGTAAAACCCAGCATCTAGATTGAGTTTTAGCACTCAATGATTGGACTTGATATGTTCGTCATGGTCTACGCACAGCATCCCGAGCGCTTTGAGACTCAGCATGCTGCATAAGCTGCGCAACAGCACCTGTAACGCCTGAGCCGACCCAGAAGCCTCATATCTGAAATAACCATATCCTCTGTTGGCACCGTTGAAATTGAATTGATTGCGCGTTATCACGTTGCAGATAATCTGATAGTCAAATAATATCATTAGACTGGACAGTAGACTATTAATTGTTGCATCGTGTCATAGCAGTCTAAATGATCTGGCAGCATACATTTCTCCTAACAAATAGAGTCATTAACTGCCCTAAATAGTGAGACATTTTAAAAGCATGTGTTCAATTAGATTTAACTGTAAGTGACAAAAATACAAAGGGAGGTAATGTGATCGTCTGTGCTTGTTTGACACTTCACAGAGGAAAATAAATGAAAACCCTACACTGAAGTCTGCTGAGAGGTAAGACAGCAGGCGGCCAAAACGACGTTAAGATTTAACAAATGGAAGTACAGGCTTTATATCACACTTCGACTATGCAGGCGCTGCCAAAGCGCCGGTGGTATGATACTACATGCTGTAATCTGGCATTCACACCTTTTCCCCTCATTCATTGATGGTGCATTTCTTCCCTGATAAAGGCGGTGTGCCGCGATGCGTTTAACATCAGTCACATCCAGAGCACGCGGCGCATATAGTCTTTCGTCTATCAGCTGGAAAGTGCTCTCGCCTCGGGTGTGGGATCTCCGCTCTATTATCCCGTAAAAATCTGATCCCATCTTCGCAGGAGCAGTATTAGTAAGTGGCCCTGCTGGACGTACCATTTATTTCCCATTCTCACACAACCCAAAGTTGGGACTTGAGACTTTCAGCTCCACTTTTTCGTGGACAGCGCTCACAATGATTTTGGAGATCGAGGCAGCCTCGAAATGCGTGTGGATTCCTCTTGGATACTACTCAGAAACAATGTTTAGATTTTGATTTTTTTTTTTTTTGAAAAGCCAGAATTGCTCAGGACACCCCCTTTCACGTATTGATAGACCCAACAAGATACGATTTTTGCCTTGGATATGGGTCACTTCTTATAAAAGGATTCTTCGTGGGCAGGAGAAAGGGGTAAGTACAGCTACCCAAGCTGCAAAAATGGGTCATCTCAGCAATCAAATATTTTAAAAAAACGTCGTTATATAAATTTACATAAGTCTTAAGGCGAAATCAAAATTGGGGTGCATGCACGCAAAAACATGGCTATTTCTTGCAACTTGCATATTTCAGCGCTGTGTAATTCTTCAATTAATTAATCGCTCATAATGTTATCACAGTTTTGAAAAGTAGATATCTGTATTGCTTATAACAAGGAGTGCAACGCCCAGTACTGTAGGTGCATTGATTGTTTTTATGCGTTAAGGCGCAGCGTTTTGTGTGGAGCTCTGTGCCTTGCTGCGCTGCAGAGGCGCCTGAAGTCTCCCAAAATATGATAAAAGAATGACTCAGTATCAAAACTAATGGAGCCACGGGATTTTAATGCAATTACAGTTACAGCTTTGAAAGCACACATTCGACCAAATCACGGACAATTCTTTTCTTCAACACAAGACAATCGAGTTTGACTCTGAATGCCAGTAACAGGATGCAAACAGCAGCTTCTTCATTCCCAAGCTCCCCCACATTTATCTCATCCCTGCCTCTCTCCGTGTCTCCCTGTCAGCCCCGAAACAAGTTGAGTCACGTAGGGAAGCACCCTGGCTGGGTGGTGTTTTGCGAGTGTGTGGTGGGGTGGGGAGTTGGAGTTGGGTGGCGGGCGGGGGGGAGGGGGGCAAACGGTGTGTGAACCATCGATTGTCAGTCACTGTGCTGTGCAGATGTGCAGCCTCCTGGCGGTGAAAGCCAAGCTGGAGACAGTGGTAGAACTGCTGATGTGAGACTGCTACTGTGGACCCCAGAGCAAACTTTAATGGGTTACTTAGGCATGCATGGTTGTTACTTCAAGGCCATTATTTTGTTGACAGGGGTGTATATTATGCTTAATTTGCATGTACACGGGTTGTCCGTGTGCATATAAAACAAGGCTGGAGGTAGTGGTCAGTGATCACAAGAAAAGCAAAGATACCTGACATGCAAGGAAACCATGGTATTAATACTGCTTCTATACTATTACTTGTTAATACTGCTTGGGCTTCTCCCTCAGGCCTTTTTGTGGGCCCGGAGATTAGCTTTGTGTTATCTTACTCTCATAGCTTCTATTCATGGTGGGGGGCTGGTATGATTGCAGCCAAATATGCCATTGTCTGCATTCCCTCTGAACTTACAGCCAAGAGGGGAAATGTTCCTTATATCAGTGGGTAATTATCTAAAGAGTCTGACTCAGCAATAGAGAGATTTTTAATTCAATCTCGTCCAGCCTCCGAGCTCCCATGAGATAGATTTTATGTCTTACGTTGGGTTATTCTTGTTGGCATGTTCTTCACAACTGCAGTGACTGATAGCCTACCTGGATCTAGCTACAAAGTGTACTTAAGCATCTCCCCCAGAGAGAGATTGAGAGGAATACTCTGTGTGTAGATTGTAGCTGGCTGAGAGGCGCAGGGCTTATTCAAACAGCCTTAGATTTACTTTTCCAAGCTTTGCCTGGCTTATCTTGTCCTTCGAGTTAGTTTAGCAAGTGCAGACTCAGCATAAGACCCCTGGTTTGCCTGCTGCTAAGTTCTCTTTAATATGTCATGGGCCAGAGTGTAAGCAAGATATTGTACACTGTAAAAAAATGACTGTGAAATTTACATAAAAACTATGTAAAATCCCTACAGAAAAGTATTGTAAACTCAAAAACATATATTTTTTGTTTAAAGTACAGTGAATTTTTGGAAACTATTAAACAGAATGTTTTTGTTATATTTACAACAACAATATGTGATTACAATCAAATTTATTTGTTAAAACTACAAATATTGGTAACAAAAACAGAGAAATACTGTAATACTCATAACAAAACAATTTAGTTAATTTCACATGCAAATATTGTAAAAACTATAGTTTTAGTCAGTTGTTTTAAAAAATACAAATATATGTAAGTCACTTTACAAGTTTATGCTGTAATTTTAACATGATTGATAAAATGATGCAAATTGACGTAGGCCTATTTAAAATGTTTTCACAAAAAAGTTTTATTGTGAACCTGAGAGGTTACCTATCTATTTAAATATAAAAAATATACAATTTTAATAACATTGCATTTATAATTTAGGCTATTTGTAGCATATTGTAGAGTGTGTGTATAAGACATTCAAATTATTGATATATGCAAAGTAACACTGTTCAGTCCTAATCCTTGTATGCTTTATGTTTCTTTTAGTCTTTATCATTATCATTTTCACAGGCTAAACAACCTAACAGTGCCACCTCTAACCACTTGTACTTTTACTCTCTCATTGTGCACTGAGTCCTCCTAATTTTGAAATTTAAAAGTGCGCAGCTGAAGTTCGTCTCTGATTGGATAATGACGTGAGGGCGGGAGAAGCGCGAACCATTAGCCGTTAGCGTCACTAAGGAGCCAGTGTGCAGTCTGCAGAGCAGAGAACGGAGCAGAAATCTTCGGACCACTTCATTTTAAAAGATTTTAGGACAAATCTACAAGTTTTTTGGAGGGTCTGTGGCTGTTCAATTGGAAGGTAAGCTTCATATTTAGGCTACTCTTTTTTCGAGACCAGACGAAAATGTGTGCTGAAAGCTAGCTAGCTAGCACCAGTCCATATTTAAGACCAGTAACGTTAGCTCAATGTGTGATAACTTAATTCAGCTGAAAAGCACAGGCAAACATTTGAAATCCTAAAAATGATCACCTGCGTCTTTTGTAAAAGCAAATTTGTTACATTAAGAGGCTATGTACTGCATTGCAGAGTACATAGGAATGAGCCTCATTGTCTTTTCAAATGTGCTGGCGCCAACTGTAGTCAAACATTTACCACTTACTCAGCTTTCAAGGGCCATTTTTATCGTGTGCACAATGCACCTGCACCGCAAGCTGCTCCTAAAGCTGTTGTTGCGGATTTAAAATGCGCAGTTTCATTATGTGCCCGCAATTTACACACGGTGAAAGAGCTAGTGTCTCACTTAAATGATCATTTTGGAGAGGGCAGGTCTGTGTCATGTCCAGTAAGTGGTTGTAAGCATGTGTTTACAAAAAAGTCATCATTTACTTCTCACATGTGTAGGAAGCATAAAGCATGCTCCCCTGATGGTATTGATGACATGTACAAGGAAACTCGCCTTCAGCCCCCAAATGTCATTGCCAGTACAGATGATTCAGAAAGCACACATGAAGCCATGCCAACAGCTAGTGCAGCCAGTGATATGCCAGAGAATGATAGTCAGTCTTATCTCAGAAACATGTGTCTCTTTTACCTTAAACTGCAAGGACAGCTGCTTATTCCTGCCTCTACTATACAGACTATTGTTGAGGAGATGCAAAATGTGCACGAGTTAGGTCAAGCCTACACAATAACTAAAGTAAGTTCTTTATTAAAAAATGATATGAGCCTATCAGATGAAGCAGTCACTAAAATATGTGACTGCATTAAAGAGTCAGATTTGTTCTCTGCCTGTCATCAGGGACAATTAAGAACAACATACACCAGAAATCAGACATTCACAAAAATGTTTAAGTACACGGAACCCCAAAAAGTGCTATTGGGAATGGATGAAAACATGACACAAAAATTTGCGTACTACATACCAGTGGCAGAAACTCTGAAGAGCTTTTTGCACTCCCAGTTATGGAGGAATGCACAGCCACAACAGTTTGGAGATCCTGATGTAGAGGTTTTTACGGATTTATATGATGGAAAAATTTTCAAATGTCACCAGTTCTTTAATGAAAACCCTGAAAGCCTCAAACTGATTTTGTATCAAGATTCATTTGAAATTGTGAATCCCCTGGGTTCTGCTAAAAAGACACACAAAGTTCTTGCAGTTTATCTTTCATTAGCAAATTTACCCATTCATTTGCGTTCAAATACTGATAATATGTTTTTAGTCTTGTTGTGTGTTGAGAATGACTTAAAGCGTTTTGGAATAGCCAAAGTTTTCTCAGAGTTGTTGGCAGATCTGAAATCCTTGGAGACAGATGGAATAAATGTAGATGGAAAAACAGTAAAAGGGGGTCTCTACTGCATTGCTGGGGATAACCTTGGTTCTCATTGCATAGGTGGGTTTACAGAGAACTTCAGCCGCTCTCAATATTTTTGCAGGTACTGTGACATCACGAGAAGTGAGTTTGAGGCTGATCCAAATGCCTGTGGTCCTCCACGCACCCCAGAGACGTATGACACAGCTGTTGCTGATCTCCAGGCTGAAAACATCCAAGACGTCAGAGGAATAAAGGTAAACTCTATCTTTAATACCCTTGAGTCTTTTCACGTATCCCAACCTGGTCTCCCGCCTTGTTTAGGTCATGACCTCTTTGAAGGAGTCTTGTCATATGATCTAGCACTGTACTTGAAGAACATTATAAAAATGAAAAAATGGTTCACATACTCACTCTTAAACAGGCGCATCAAACAGTTTAAGTACAAAGGATCTGAAGCACTCACAAAGCCATGTGCTGTCAAACCTGACGGAGCCAAGTTATCAGGGCAAGCCATTCAAAACTGGAACCTTCTGAGATTGCTACCAGTTTTGATTGGTGACAAAGTGCAAAATCATGAGGATGAAGTATGGCAGTTAGCTCTCCAGCTAAAAGACATTGTGGATCTTATTTGTGCTCAGAACATTTCCTTGTCCCAGATAGCATATCTTGACATTTTGATCCAAGAATATTTGGAGTTGAGAAAGATGATGTTTCCTGAAATTCAACTCAAACCCAAGCACCACTATTTGCGCCATTATTCAGCACTGTCGTTGAAATTTGGTCCATTGAGGAGATTATGGACGCTTAGGTTTGAAAGTAAACACAGTTATTTTAAAAGATGTGCCAGACACTTGAAAAACTTCAAAAATATTTGTCAAACATTGTCAGAGCGTCATCAGATGTATCAGGCATATCTTTTAGCTGGGCAAGAATGCAGTAAACTACTGCAAGTGAAGGACAGCTGTGCGTTTTATCCCAACCTCTACAGTGACGCTATTAAACATGCAGTCAGGGAGTTAGCCTTTTCAGAAAGCAATACCACAGTTGCCACAGATATTCAGTACAAGGGCACTGCATATAAAAAAGGACAGTTTCTTGTGTACAGAAATGATGAGTATATGGAGTTTGGTGAACTTCTACTCATCTTGATTCAAAATGACACATCTGTGTATGTTTTGATGGATATCCACAAAGGCATCTTCCTCTCAGAATACCATCTGTATTCTGTGACAAAGGACAGTCTTGGGTTACAATGTATCAACATTAATGACCTGCCTGATTTCTATCCTTTGGTATCATATATTCTTAATGGATTCCAAGTCATTCCACTAAAACACAGTATTGTGGCAAAATAAAGTCCAATTAAAGCTGTTAATTGGACTGTTAGTTTGACATTAATATAAGTGTTACCTGATGCATGTCCCTGTTCTGTTAAGTGTATGTACTGTATATTTTTTCTGTTCTGCATTTCTTCTTCAGTGTAAATATGAGTGACTCAGGGCGAACCTTCCTAGATGTCGCCATCATGGAAGCCCTACCAGAACTTCAAGTAGTAAACAAAAACATCCTGGAAGAGCACTTGCAGTCCATTGGAGTCGAGACGTATGATGATCTACGCTTCGTAACGGAGGCTGATTTGATGACAGTATTAAGACCTGTACAAGCCAGAAAGCTTCTTTCTGTTTGGAAACAGAAATGTAAGTAAAAACACCACAACACACAGCTATTCAACAGCAAAAGCAGACATGGACATTGTGTAATATTGTACAATGTGAATCATAATCTTATTTTTTTGTCATTTAAAGACCAAACTCCCGAGAACAGCTCACTATCATCTGTGGAAGCCTCACCTACCCAACTGCTGTCATCGCTCTCTGTTTCACCCCAAAGTTCATCGTCAACCTCCTCCAGCAGCCTAGGACTTGACACACAGTGGGAAGACAACTTTGAAATTCCATGGAGTAAATTTCCTGAGGAAGTGATGGATTCTTTGGAGAGGGGAAAAAGGCCAGGCCCAAAACTGAGGAGGCAAATGGTCCGGATTGTTGTGACTGAGATGATGGAAAAATGCCCCCATGTAGGTAAAAAGCATTCAACTGATGTTGCAAAGCAAATGGTGGCAAAATATCCCAATTCTCTGCAAGATGTAATAGAGGGCGATATTGTTGGAACAGGCTACCATTCCCTTGTAAAACAGCTGCAAAACAGAATCGAAAATGTGAGGCGCACTTCAACACCCAAAATAAGAAAAAGAAAACATCAGGCTGATGACTCAGACCACACAGATGAGATCCCATTAGAAGAGAGAGCAGCAATGCAGGACACTTACGGATGCATTAAATGGAATGTGAAATTTCTGCCCCGTGAAGAAACTCAAGAGAGCCAGCACCAAAAGAAGGAAAAACTCAAGGAGATGTTCCAACAATCTGATGCCAATCCAGAGGAGGTAAAATGTCTAATGAAGTCCACTTTTTACACACAGCGTCAACATGTCAACCAGGGAAAAAGTATCAAAAGCCTTCGAGAGGAGTGGCCATTTTGGTTTGACGAACTTGGCATGTCGGTCCACTTCAAGGAACTCACTGGGATTGACCTCAAAGAGACATTCACGCGAAATTTGGATTTGAAGGGAAAAAGGCTTCTCAACTACATGACCACAGTTTATGTCACCAAGAGTAATAAGTTCCTTCAGACTTATGCAAGGCTTCAGAGGATGCGGGGACAGCAGAGTGGCTGCTCAGATGATGTGAAAGAGATGGTCCTGCTTCTGCTCAGCTACTTTGATGAGAAGGAGGAGTCCATGTTCTTCCATGTAGAAGATACCTGTCTGGCAGAAGAGGTCCAACTGGAGCAAGTGCCTCTGACACCTGCTGTTATTGTCTGTGGTAAGTCTGTTTCATATCTCTTTTTTTTAATTGCACTGTTTATAGAATCTGTCATGTGAGTGCAGCGCTTATTAATATAACCTGTTAAATAATTTGTTCATAGGACAGTCCTGCTATTCCTCAACAAGGTACATGCTGAGTCTGGATCGGAACCTCATCAACACAAACATCTCCTCCTTCATTTCTGCATTGTGCCTCATGTTCGGGAGCTACTTCTGTTTCAACATCCATTATCCATCTGAGCTGGCTTCAACTCTGGAGTTTCTTCAAAGGTGAGTAAACATGGCATGGCATTTCTCAGACCTGTACTTTAATTAAGCCTAAAATGGCTAAGCTACACAAAAACTGCCTTAATAGTTCCTAGGGCCAAAAACTGCCCCATTGAAACCCATTAAAACCACTATTTTTGATCCCACGTTTATCTTGACAAAAACTAATGCATTCCTTTATGTTAAGATTTCGGTTTGGACCACAGGCTTTCAATTTGTAGTTTTTATATTTGTCCATCAGGTGGCACCACTTTTACCCATTCAAAGCATGCCGCAAAGTTTCACACTTTTTATTGTTTTCTGGAAGAAAAGTGTGTGTGCTATTGATGTCGGATAATGTTGTGTATGTGTACTCACTAAATGCATTTAATGGAAATTATTTAGTTTTTTTTGTATAAAAACAGCATTATGTAGAGTTATGTAAACATACTGGCATTGAAAGGGTTAAAAAGCTAAAAATATAATTAATATTTGATATGTATATTTCAGACTCTAAAAGAGTGACATGTTTAAAGTAGAAAAAAATATCAAAATATACTATTTTTATAGCAGTTCATGGGAACAAGCCACGTTTTGGCTTTAAAAACATCCACGAAGTAAATAAGTTAAGAACACATGAAGTTTTTTTTTTTAACTGATCAATTAAAATGCTTAATATGCTTTTATTCTACAGGTGTTTTTTCTCGATAAACCCAGAAAAAGGAACTAAGGTGGAGAATAAAAACTCGAAGCGTCGTCTCAATCTGAACCCTCGAGTCCTCACCCTGATCCAGGACCTCTCCGATCACGAGTGGCGTTAAGCCTAAATATGGACTCCTTCTGTGCACTCTGACTGTTTGTTTGAGAAGAGGTACTGTTACTTTTCGCTTTGTTCAATCCACAATGTGTATTATGGTAATTAAGGCACAACGTAATTTTTGTTATTTTGCAAAAATACCTTAACAAACGTGCATTCTTATTTTGAGGGGGTACGCCTCTCCACAGATCTGACCTGTAACTTGGCCTGTTGGCATCACGTGATTGTCTCCATGGAGATAGATAAGTTTTATGCCATACTGTGGAACATTCAGAATGTAAACAAAATTTTGATTGAATTGGGTTGTTGTTGTGTGCCTGACACTTAAACTTTGTTTGTTAAAGTTTGTTAAAAATGTCCAGATTTAAAGAGGCTAATCTTCTGGAGTATCTCAACTTGGATTCAGTCATAGTTCAAGAACCATTATATGTAGCTTCTTTGCATGTTGTATCTGTTGAAAAAAATGCATCCAGTTGTTTACAACTATTATTGCTGTTAAATAAATTTCCCAAAAGTGATATTTTTCTCTCGTCTTTTCTCAAGATGTATTTTTGCAGGTTTATACGTAAATTTTACATTATAACTTGATTATTAAAACATAAAAACACAGCATATTTTGAAGAGATTTTATATATAATATACAGAACCATTCCATTTAAAATGCAGAGTTTTACTGTTGTTCTACCGGTTTAAATTAGTTTTTGTTTGATATTTCCCTGTTAATTTTATCATTTATTGATGCACAATTAGCAGTTATTACATGTAAAAAATACAGGAAATGGTCTATTTATATACAACACCGTTATGTGAAATTAACAAAAAAAAAATTGTAGACTTAACAGTTTTTTAATGTGATTCAGCCGTGATTTCATTCACTGTAAATCAATTTACATATTTCGTCTGTAAAGTTGTCTACTGTGCTGCTGTATTTTTTACAGGAATTCTCTGGTAACCACAGCTGCCAGCGTTTTCCTGTAAAAACAACAGTTTTTTTTTTACAGTGTAACATTGCCTCATTCTGTGTTAAATAATACACGAGAACACACCAGCATCCTGCAGATTAGCCTACCCAGTGAATACAAATGCTTCTTTACATTTCATTTTGTTGGCAAAGGGTTCATATAATGAACACATCACATTCACTTGATGGAAACCATGATGATCAAAGTGATTGAAACCATTCCAAGGGGGGGGCTTGATCCTGTTCGCTGATCTGCAGAGAGACTCTCCACTATCCACATCTTTTACTGTAGCTGCAGCGTGGATCCAAGAGCAAGACTGCAATAAACAAACGTGTGCACTGTTTCCCAAAACAGACTCGTGGTTAAATTCCCGATAGACCTCCGTTGTTCCCTTTATAAAGGTTTGTGTTGGAAATGGTAGATGTGTGTGCGCAGTGTATAGAGCCCAGGTTCCAGCTTCTTTCTCCTCCCGGCAGACGCCATCTGCTCAGTGGGGAGGTTTTCCAAACAATTCCATAGTAAAGAAGGGGGGAATAAGAGACATGGCTACACTACAAACACAGCATGCTCACTCTTTTTTTCTATAAAATAAAAAGGAAAGCAATACAGGTCACTTAATCTGACAGAAAAAAGGAGTAAATACCTAAATAAATACATAACTGAATAAAAATCCCTGCACTAATTCACGCCCTCATGTTTCATTTGCACATGTATGCATGCACACACACACGCATATACACACATACAGTATATGTACAATGTCCCCTTTCATTGGAAATATCCATGAGTTGATCACATGTGGTTGGCTTTTTTTTTTTTTTTAGCTTTTAGTGGACTCTGTCCTAAGCTTCTGAGGTCAGATTTTTGTATTTTATATGTTTATGGTGTATAAATTTCATTCCCCAGATGACCCATGACCAAAGTCTGTGATCTCTGAGCAGATGGATATGTGATGTACTGTATAAATTACATCAATGGGAATCAATGACAACCATGCATCCTGTATTGCAACGTACCATTTACACTCACTGAGAGGATGTCCTATTCTTAGGTTGATGGATGGAAATTAAATGTTTGTCCTTGTAACATAATATCGCATATAAACAGACACTATTATTTTCTTGTTGATGTTATAGTATTTCACTTTCTTGCATTAGGCTGTAAATTTAGAAACAACGCAACAGGTAGAAATTAGACCTTCAAATAGCATTTTAATGTCAGCAATACATCTTTTGAAGTAAATTGCAACAAAATACTGCCTTCTGTTGACTAGTATGAATTTCATACATAACATGGATTTGTCTCTTATTATTTTCCTGACATATCATTAATTCTGAAATAGTGTGGAAAAACGATTGGATTTCAAATTATTAACAATGGGGAGAAACAACAACAAAAAGATCCATAAGAGTGATGTTGTGCATTTCCTGAGTCATCATACTCACAGATTCTTCCTAGGGCAGCGTTGTGTGAAATGGAGTGTGAAATGAGTGCACTTAACATCCCTGCAGTGGATTATACACATTATCTTACACTAGGGTTCGAGAGCATCTTGCCTCCTGCCTGTGAATCTGTCATCAAGTTACATAAATCTGTCATCAAGTTACATTCACCTTTACTCAAGTCCATTTAATGTTTCCTACATCCAACAGTCTATTTGTTTAATGAAACCACGCTTGGAGTTTCACATCTTTTAATAAGTATTTTCTTTAACTTACTCAAAGAGTCATACAGGGTTTGCATGATTGCATCATAAGTTATCCATCACCAAAAAGTACCTAAATGGACTTTCAAACTGTCTAAATTTTCTTTGCTTTATGTGTTTCCCCTTATTGCAAACTACGCTCATACAGAGCTGGTAAAATTGTTTGAAAACATAATTTCACACCACAGATATGCCTACAACATCAGTGGAAGGAATGCATGAAAGATACACACCTCTATTAAAGTGACAATTTCAACTAAAAGCAATCTATTACTGAAAAAAGCAACTATTGCTTATGCACCATGCATTTTGGACCATTTTGTTGTTTGTGATGTATTTTCTTATCCCTTTTTGGTAAGTGGCCAAACATAGAATACATAATGCATCAAGATTTTTGCAGTGCAGCTACAATGGAAAAAGGTTTTTCACCCCCCCCCCCCCCCTTTTAACCACTGATGACAATTGCTAGACTTGGACTTTTAAAAAAAAATAAAAATAAGAAAATGACTGATAAGAGGGGAAAAACCATATAGGAAAACCATGTGAGATTTTGTATCCCTTGGTGTAAAAGAGGAGCAGCTTTTACTATAGTTCTGCAGTGCTCAACAGCCATACAGGGAGCAATGGGCCTACATCATAGAACAGGAAGAGGTATCACTTTTTCTACTAAGAGTGGCCTCAACGGACCACAGTGCAGTGGGGGAAAAATACTGCATTTTCAGTAAAAGGGACAGCCAAGATCAGAGATATAGCCAAGTGTGCACACAGTTAGATAGCTACTTGTATTGAATAGCCCATGTTTGATAGAAATCAACAACCACGTGGTTCTTCTTGGGGTATTGTCTGGGAGACCACAACTGTAGTAAACCATTATCTGCAATAGAAGTAGATGAGACAGGCGGATGGAAAGTGGGCAGACAAAAAGGAAATAGCATAATCATAAAATGAATCATGGAATGCTTTGAACATAACACACTGTTGATATTTCACAATGTAGAGAACAAATTTCACCTTTAAACCTGCAGTTTTCTTGGGTACAAGAAAAGGAAACAAGCTATAAAAACAACACTGCCATATAATCACCTTTTAAGCTGATATGGCAAACTTATAATCCTACAGTTGCTCATTTGTCACATGCAGCAGATTCGGAGTTAACATTAGCATTCATTTGGAGTTGTGTTTTTGGCCACCTTGTGCATGAAAGTCCAATATTCACTCTGTTGTTTGCTCTGCTTTTAGTGTCCACCAACTTCTGACAGAAATATCAGGCTTTTCAGGTGCTAAATGCTACACCATGTTCACCAGCTAGTCACTAACTTTGTTTGTTTGGTGTTTGGCTGGTCGTGTACAGTAGTGATGTTACACTTGAAGCAGACTACACGACACAGTATCAACTTTTCAAAGCAAAAATATTATGGCAAGATGTTTCAATGCTTCACCACACCAAAAATCATGTGACTACCCAAAATGAGGCCTCATTACGTCACACTCGTATCGGAGAGGTGTCGCACTGGTTTTGGATACAGGGTGTGCATCTCAATCTGCCACATTTATTATTTAAAGGGGATCTATTATGCTCATTTCCAGCTATATATTTTTATTCTGGGACTCCACAAGAGTAGCTTTGCATGATTCAAAGTTTTAAAAAAAACTCCATATTTATCTTATACTGCCTCTTTATGCAGCCCCTCGGTTCAGCCTCTGTCTCTTAACAGGCAGTCTTAGCTCCTATCTCTTTAAGGCCCCTCATGTTAAGTTACTGTTGATGAAAACACAACATTTCCTGCTTTACTGAAAAGTGTTCCTCACCAAATTAGCAGAGCTTTATTAGCGGTGCTAAAAACCTGTTGACACAGCAATATATAGAGATTTTTGGAGCTATTTGTTTAGCAGATCAGTTAGAAATAATGCAGGGAGGAATAGTACAAGCAGAAACAGCCACAGTGATGATGATGTTTGATGAAGAGCTGCAGATGACCAGAACACCTCCAACAGGTAAACTACTTATTTTACTTTACTGTGCTGTGTAATGAAAAAACACTCAAAGCATGCCAGTTGGACTCCAGTCATGGCTTGGTGTGACTACCCCCAAAACAATGGAAAAAATGCCATAATGTTAGCGAAGCGGAGCAGTGAACTCAAATGCTATGTCTGGAGCAGATGACCATGTAAAGAAATCCGTCACAAATTGAGGTCAGCTCAGGCTGATTGTAGAAAAAAATGTAGGAATTTGAGTGTTCAGAGCAGTCTGAAACCAGTGTATTTTGCTCACAGGGATTACTTCTACATACGTTTACCTCATTCATTGACTCTTTGGCCATGTTTAATATGAACATCTGACATTGTAACATTATATATATGACTGAAAATAAAGAAAAGCATAATAGGTCCCCTTTAAAAACAGAGTAGTAGTTTTAAGTGATTAGTTTGAACAGTTAAGACTTTATTAAACAAAATAACAATAATGAAAGCAGCCAAACCACTTATATTCTGACCGATCATTTCATCATGGTCTCAGATTTAATTCAGCCATACAGATGCAATACCAATAGTTTCTCAGCAGATGTTGCCATTTTCACTGTATCAAATCCTTCCAAACAGTGAACTAGTTTCAGTCATAGACTGTACAATTGCTTCATATTGATTCAGTGCTTCAGAAAGCTTGGTTTCCCCCATCACTAGCATACAATGGATATAATGAAGCATTTTGAATGAAAACTGCCTGCTGTGCCAGAAAAAAAGGTATGAGAACGGTGAGAGTGAACCAAAACAGTAAAGTTACTGGCAGGAAAACCAAAACAAGGAGCTGAAAGATGCTAAAAAGCTGAGGGGAACTGCATAGTCTGGAGATAATTCTCTGTGGGTTCATCACTATGAGGAAAACCTTTCACATACAAGTAGTCATCTGATTGATTGTTATTATGAAAAATATGTATTATAACTGCTTTAACTGCTTTTTGTGTTCAAAGTTTAAGTTAGAGTGGAGGTAGAAGTTCATTAAACCAGTAGGTCTGGAAACAAATGAGCCACTCAACAAACATACATAAAACCAAGTAATTAAATAAATAAAATAAATTATATCACTGATATTACACCTTTCCCTACCTCCCATAACCCTCAGCTTACCTCAAACTCCCTCTAAACCACCACCCCTCCTCCTCTGCCTCCCACTGCCCCCCTTATGCATTAAAAATACATTAACATATAGACTTTGACAGTTCCAAGAGAATATATACATTAACAGGCAGCACCTGAATGTCAATTTCTTGACATGAAATTATGGCTGCCATGAAAGAGAGCTGCAGACTCTTCCGTTGAGCTCATTTCACCCGCCTTTTCCACCGAAAAAGTGACACTTACAATGATGCCAGAGATAAGAGCCTTGGCTGAGAATAAGAGCTATGACAGCGCCGATGTTACCAGTAACTGCTGCCTCCTATTTTACAAACCTCACCTGTGATTTCTTTTCCTGCTATTCACGGACAGTTGTGTAATGTTTGCTGATTTCAGTGCTTCTCCTGTACTGCACCTGCATAATGAAATAATAGGAAAAGAAGCTGCTGTCACGTATAGGAGCTATTCATATTTAGATGTACTGTATCTCTCCACTCCACAACCTTTACAACACAGCACCACCAAGGTGCTTTTAGTAATATAAAAAATATTCTTCAGCTCTTTCCACCTCTTAATGTGGGTGTAACCGGACAGAGGCTAGAGTCCACTGTGATCACGATGCACTGCACTCTACATATCCTATGAATATTTTTGCTCACTTTTCCTGAAACCTCTTATCAGATGAGCATCTTTAGAGGTAATTTATGCATTTTTTTTTCTTCAGTTTTTCAAAATGAAACCAGGAACTTATTTACTATGTTACACATATTGTATTACTATATTTACCATATAATATACTACATTTATTAACTTATTCAGAGTTTATGTTTATTATGTTTATTAAGTTTGTTATAGTTGGAGTTTTAGTGCTCTTGTCTCCCAGTCTATCAGTACAAAAAACATGATTATTGTGAATCCAAAATCATTTTGTGATATAACAATAGCATGATAACATTTAATAACTGTTGCCTTCCAGAGTAACAAGTACTTAGCATAACAAGTTAAAAAGTAACTTAAGAGCAGGCTGAAAAGCAGTATGTAACTGTTTTGTATTGCGCCTGCAAACATATCCAACAGTGATGTCATGGTGTACTGACACACCCTGGAGTCCGCGTCTGTGTCACCGCAGAAAGGTAAAAACAACAACAGCAAATACACGTTTTTTTAGCCACTTAGTTTTTAGTTTTTTAGTTTTTTAGTTTTTAGTGTTTCCAAGCTGGAAACACAACATGGACACCACCTTATTAAATTGATATGGTGAACATGTTAGCACACAGTGGCTTATTTATACATTGAGCAGACATGGAGCAACATAAGCATTTATTTGGAGTCATGTTTCTGCCCATCTAATGAGTGTAATTCCAATATTCACTCGCCTTTTTGCTCTGTTTTGTTCTCCACCAACTCCTGAGGGAAATATCCGGTGCCTTAGCTGCTGAATGCTCTGCTATGTTCACTAGCTAGTTGCTAACTTTATCTGTTTGCTGTTTGGTGCTGTTATCAACAGCTGCCTGTTGATGCTGGAAACAACACTGATTAGATTGCTGAGACTAAACCACAACCATAAAGTTGCAGGCTGAACAACTGAAACAATGTTGCTAAAAAGCTCTGTAGAGCTGGTGAGATTGCAGAGTCACTACAAACAACCCCTTTCACATACACAGTCATTTGATCTTTTATTAATATAAAAATATTGATTAGAGCAGCTTCAAGGACATTTTGTATACAAGTATGTAACATATAAAAGGAAAACCTGAATACATGAGTGGAGGAACAACAACAACAAACACATAACAAATACAGATGATCCCTATTACCTGTGACAAACAAGCTATCATCACCAACCTTGACATCTCAAACACAATATTAGATCATGCAGTGGTGAGGGAAAGGATAGCAACAAGGCCGTTGCCAGGATTTTTTTCTCTCCCGGTGCTAAGGGGGAGCTTGACCAATATGTGGGGGTGCTAAGAAAATAGAGTAACTTTATGAGGAAGTTCTCATTTTTTCAATAAAAGCAGGTATGGCACACAGCAAATTCGATATAAATGTAATTTTTAATTGAATTTGGCCAAAGAATATTCAACAAAATAGCACCAGACAGCACCCATGCATCCGCAATTAACAACACAATACAAGGGTTAGGGTGCGACAACAACAAGAACTGCATTTATTCCATATGTATAATTGGACAACTGTGCAATGGTAATAATGTTTCAGATGAAATGGCTATCACAACATCAGAAATAAAATTAATAATATCCAAAGTGCAGCCACAACGAGAAGTGCAATGTATTTAGTCTATGCCTGTTAACTGTGCACACATGGTGTAAAACGAGCTGGTTATCATCACAACCTTAGTGATTATGTTTCTATTGCAAAAATACTGAGTGGCCAACAATATGCATGCATCTTCTTGTTCCACGCACACACATCAGACAACACCCCCCTCACTCTCCCTACACAGACACACACAAGCACACAGCCAGGGATACATACACATCTCTGTATTTAAAAAAAAAAAAAAAAAAACTAAAATGCTTGAGGGGGCTCAACTGGGGCTACACGGATTTGTGAAGTAGGAGGCAAGCTCTCCAGGCCTAAAACATAAGTAATCACACTAGCTAGCTTTCTACAGGTACTGATGCGGGGGGCACTTAAGCATCAACCAGAAAATTGGTGAACCTCCAGAAACCAGGGAAATACTCCATGACACTGTCTTCACCCATGTTTTCCATCACACTGAAGCGAAAACAATGAACTGGTTGATCAACCACCACAGCCTACAAGGGGGATGCGTGAATCTTATATCCACTGAAATATGGCTGTAATCACCAACCACATGCACCACTTACCTTAAATCCCAATATCTTAGAAGATAACGAATGGGTTTGCAACCAAACAAATGATGGACAAAACAAATGAAACCTTTCATGTGTCATAATCTTGTGAATCAGAGATTATTGATGAAAATGATATGAATCATGCTTTTGGCCTTTACGGTCAGCAGATCTACCCAAGTGAAAAAAGTGGAGCAAAGTGTTAGACCTGTATCTCCACTATTGTCATCAAAAGATCAAGTGATGCAATATCCGTTCCCTCCAGTAGGCTTTCAGAGACCTGGAGAATCTTTGCGCCCCAACACCTTACAAAGACATTTTATGTTAGTCTTTCTTTAATTTGTCAGCCAGTGTATTTCAAAATGTACCACCAGATTAGCCTATTGTCACAAATCCATATGGTTTAAATGCTTCTCTTGTACTCTAAAATGTTGCCTTTGTTCTAGTTATTGCAGTCATGGGCACAATAGGATCCATTCTAGTGGGAATCACGTCCCCAAAGATTGGTGTCCAAGGGGCCCAGTGCACACACCGATGTCAGGATGTGAGTGCAATGAAATATGTCCAAAACGTCTTCCTGGATGATGGGCACAAATCTGAGTTATACAGTGTATTCCACTTTTTGAACTCGACTTGAAACTATCCATTTGACACATTTGCTTATTGATTGGATTTCAGGTCAGGTAGTTAAAGTAATTTATAATGAAGCCTTGCAGATGCAGTACTCATAGCAGTCCTGCCGCTCTGTTGCTTCACTCCCACTTGGGACTGCACGAAAAAATCTGCAGTTCTAATGACAGTAGATGCAGGGTTTAGATTAGTTTCAGCAACGACTCCCTCTGTAGCAGACGAGATTTCTATGCAGCCATCACTTATCAACACAGGTGTTGATAAAGGGGCTGCAATTATTGGATTAGACATCAGCATTACAAATGGATGCCTGGGCCATTACCTGGGGACAGCTCCAGTTCTCACAGTCACACTCCGCCGACTGGGAGGAAGGTGTTTGATTCAAAAAAATGGCTCTGCTCAGAAATAGATTGCTGGGCTTGCTATGATGAGATTAGTGTGGTGCAGGTGCTGGAGAATCGACAGAACATGAAGAAAGCTTTATAGCCGCTATATGGCTGATGTGTCCCAGAATTAGTGTCTAAGGGCACCAAAGCGAAGTTTGAATCCTCTGATGTCCTGTGGTGATTCATTTAACTTTGCAAAGGCTGATTAAACTGTCTATCCCTTCTTTTTAACAAAACATGACAGGATGACAGTTTGACAGTAAAACAAATCTGTTTTATTTTGAATCTGCAGTATACAATTTACAAGTACCAGTGACAATGGTATATTAAAGTGAATTGCAGAACTTGCAATTATTGGTGCTGATGTACATGCAGACACACAAAGTCTACCTTGCATAACTCAATTTATGTGATAATATATCTCAATTGCAATTTCAGCACTGCAATTTAGTTTTGCAAATAAATGTGTAAGTGTTTGCAAACACCTTCTGTCTTTTAAAGTTCACTTTTAATTTATGGATGATACAACTAAAGACGGAAGGAAGGAAGGAAGGAAGGAAGGTAGAGAGAAGGCAAGGAGGGAGGAACAAGCAGAGAGCAGAGCAGAACAAGCAGAGATATTCCTACTTTTCACATCATAGCAAATAAAAGTTGCTTGAGCAGAGTTATCAGCACTCACACGTGAATATTTACTGAATCTGCATGCTATTGCTTTAATCCTCAACATGTGGGTATCATTAACAGGGGCTTCCTAAAATAAAATCAAAAACCTATATCTCCTCTGACCAACTGCTGCGCATGCACATATAAAAAGCAGAATATCATTTAAGTTCTGTAAATATCTGTCTCAACCACATCCACCTACACTTTGCACACAGAGCACAAAAGCATATGTGCATGGTGTTGAAATGCACACACACACAGACACATACACACACAAAATGATACATGTTCAATGAGATTGACACTTATTACAGCACACATGTGACGTATTACATGTATCTACAAACATGCAAATCACAAATGCACGCACAGCTAAGGGGGCGGATGCAAAGAGAGTGAGTCCATGAGTTGTATGAGAGCTCTGCTGAGATCCCTCTAGCCCACCGTGGGTGTTTTGTCTTTCCCCCCGAGGGATGCTCGTTGTTTTGCGGAGGCAGGTTCAGCTCTAGGATTAATGAAAAGCTCCATCTTAGTCATGAAAAGAGCATTTTCACAATCTATTTAACATCATGCATACCAAAGGCTCACATTAGGCACTGTTGATTTATGCTCGCCTACAGCAGTGTTTTCTGATGCATTCATCGCCACTGCTGTGATCTTCTGTGGGTAGGCTACCCCCCTCCAGCCGTGCCCATTGAGTCTCTTGCATTTCTCATGTTCACTGTCAGAAAACTCATTCTTCAGCGCCAAGATGAAATATGGCACACAACTGGAAGTCTGAGGGAGTTATTGAAGAAATGAGTGTAATAAAGCTTCCTAGGACTTTAGTGTTCTTTTTTGGATGTCTTTTTTCTGTCTGGCGATGATTGTCCACAGAAACAGAGGATTCAATTGCACAGAGCATGGTATTTGCCAATTTAGTCAAACCTTTATAGGTCAAACACAGCACTGTGTGACTTTTCTGTGAGTGGTACCAGGTCATAAGATGGTAATGCAGGATGTTTCTATCTCAGTGGCTAGGCTTACCCAACAGAGACTAAAGTGGTGTAATAGGCTGCGGCGGAAAAGCTTGCAGAAGTGCATTCCATGAGTTCTGGATGTTATTTCAGCGGTTGCTTCTGGTAAATTATTTAGTGCAAGTGGTTGTAATTACACAGTGACTACAGCGAGGGCGATTAGGTTTTGGCATGTCTAGATCATCGCAGGGATCGCAGGACAACGTGATGAACCCAAAGGCATTCCAGGAACTGCTGCACGCTCCCACCTCACCTCTTCTCCACCACCCTCCCTCCCTTTAGCTCTGTCAGCGATTTCTCTCCTGTGAGTGGCTGGCGTCAGGCCGGCCCTCTCAGAGCTTTTAAAAGGCTGTTAAAGGTCCTTGTGAGACAAGGCCTCTATCCCTCCCCCGCCACCCACACCCTCCACCCAGCCCGCCCACAAAGCCCTCTAAGCAATCGCAGCTTCTCAGGATGTCAGCTAGCATTATTGTAACCCCCCTTACGCCTGCGATCAGGGCTCAGTCAAGCAGGGGAACTGGGGCACAGCAAAGGCACTCGCTCATAGCAGCCAAGAGAGAAACCGGTCATCTCCGCCGCACTGACCTTTGAGGGCCTTTCGAGGATTGCGATGTGATGGTGTAGGCGATGAATGATGGTGAAAGTAATGCTCTGATTCATATGTTGGTGTAAACACAGAATGACTAGCACAGCAGAACAAGATGCAGCTAAGGACTCAAATAAGAAACAAATGGCATCCAAAATACCTCTTTTAAGGAGAAGACAACTGGAGGGCCCATTATGTGGCCCCCATGCTCCTGTCCTGTCCAGGTTGGTTCGTCTGTCAAGGTAAAATGGCAAGACTGCAAATTCTGCTTGACAGCGGAAGCTTCCCTTAGGGAGACTAAGTGGCGTCAACCTGTCGTAGTCACACACTGTTGCTGACAAGGTGATGATGAACACCTTTCATTAAAAGGCAGAAGCTGGGCTTTTCCTCAGAGAGAGCATGTTCTTGTCTTAATGTCAAAGGGAGAGGACAGGGGCTGGAACAGGAGGCCTTGGGGCCCAAACTCTATATGATTTCATGTGCTAAGAACTTCTGTATGTCACCATGATGCACACAGAAATTTACAGGGAGAGGTGCTTTCCCTGTAGGATTGGAGGACTCCCATTAAAAACAGTTTGAATCTTGTCACAAGCTGTCAACACTGCAGATGCTGCAGTAAAAATATAATATGTGGAAGTATATTGCTTAAAACTCCAAATGACAGCGTCAGGTAGCCATTTCGACAATTTAAAGTTCAGTTCCCAGAAATCATGGCTTGAGAAGTCATTAAACTGCACATTGCAATGCTGACCGGTGTGTGATTGCTTCAAAAGGACGGGAAAAGCAAAAACTCGTACCTGGCAAAAGACACATTGCTGAGTCTGGTTTTCTCTGGTCATAGCACTCAAATGCTGCTTATTAGCAAGCATTTTTAAAATTCAAATGTGATTTGTCGTTACTGTGGATACCAAACACCAGAATTCAGTTTGGGTAAACAGGTTTAATCAGTGTGGTTTCCGTCACATTGGGTGGTGCGTTGGCTTGCAGCCTGATTGTGACTGATACAACTAATGTATTTTTAAATGAAAATCTTCCCCGCTGTCCAGCAGCGTCAAAATTAAATGTAGAACCCCCATTAGATTTTGAATAAATAATGCATACTGTTGCTGACATATTGACTATTTTTGTTATCACACTGTCATACCACTGAGAATTTTTGACAGATGTTCAGTATCTGTTAGGAAGTTAAGGAGTAAAACTGTGTGGCATAAAAGCAAATCCCCTGCCAGAATCTTGCACAATTGCTCATCACAAGCAAAAAATGATGAACTACCTGCTATAAATGTTCCATCATGAGTCCAAAAACACACAACACAACACACAATACTAATTATAGTCGTACTAATACTGATACTTCAACTAATAATAATGCTATCATAAACACAATTGCAATGTGCTGTGTGATCAAAAGATTGAAAACTACATTTCCAGTGATTATTCAGCTGAACAAAAGCATAAGATGTGAAGCGTTGGATCCATTAGGGCCCACTAGCGGAATGTAAATTATGACATTAGGAGAAATAAAATAGCTTGGATCTCTCAGTAAACACTAGTGTCTGTAGTACCCTGGCTGCCAGCGTATGGCTTCAAATGAGACACAGCTCCCACACCTACAATATATCCACAAATCATTACCGGCCTAATGAGCAACATCAAACCCTGACATTACGACAAGTTACTACCATCTCTATGACAACTAGGATCTCAGAAAAAGTGCTATCTGTCTGTGACACTTCCTTTTCCTTTGCTCTCTGTAGGTTTCATTCCCTGAAACTTTGTATCATCAAATTTTGACACTTCAGACTCTGAAAATTGTTCAGTTTCAGCTGTGCCACCACTGGCTCATGTAAGTGCACAATGCTGCTGACGCACGTTATCCTTTTTTGTAGAACTGTACCTACACCCACTATCGCGGTGACCACACAGTGTTCAATTACACTGTTTTTTTTCCCTCTTCCTTGGTTATCCTGCTGGGTATTTTATAAGCTTGGGAGGTGCTTTGTGTAAGAGAAGGCATGTGAAAGAAAACAACTGGTTCACCTAATGGAATTTTATCATCAGATAATTTAAAAACATAATAAATGAGGATGAAAAGAATTTTAAATGGCCAAATTAACATATTACTGATGTTTAGTGACAGCCTTGACATCTTTGATATAATGTTTTAACGTCAGTAGAAGGACTCCACAGTTTTCTCTGGTTTCAGAAAATTGTACCCTTTCAAAATAGACTCAAAAATGTATGGTAGTCAAGAAAAAAAAAAAGAAGAAGAAGAAGACATCTTCGTGCTGTTTTCATGTCTCCCTGGTCGTAGAGGTATAAATATCTGTGTCCTCAACAAAGTCTTTTTGTAATGAGAAATTGTCCTTGTTTTCTCAGTTAAATGTTGTAAATATTGTTTATAATTATCATTGTGAAGTCCCTTAAGATTGACAATGATTAAACAGACAAAAAACTGAAAAGGTGACATTTGGGGGACATAAGTTTTTCACATTTATAATTCAATGCACATTTATTCTGTTCATCTGTTAAGATGCCTCAGCAGTCCCAGGGCCATATCATGTAAACATGCATATGGAAAATGCAATTTTAATATGATTAAAGGAGTTATGTAAGTGAGGCAGGACTCATGCACATTATGCTGTTTTTTATGATGATGCTCTTAGTAGGAAAGAAAGCACAGTTGTAGCAACATATGTGGAGTCATCAGCTTTTACTGGCATTCACAGAGACCATTCAGTACAAGTTATTGTCTTAATGGCAACTCTGATCAATTTGTGCTTCATTAGTGTTCTCTTATGACATGCAAAGTGGATTATTGACTTATACATAGAATATTAATCATAAACAGTTACATTGAACAGTTCTACTTGGGCTGTTAGTAAGATTTGTTCTTATCATTGTATATAAGTATGAACAGTTCGATAGTAAATTTAGGCATGCTAACGACATGGCTTTACAGACAGCAATGTTGATTGATCAGTTGGTCCACCAAATATCTCAACATCTATCAGATGGATTGTCATGAAACTTTGTGCAGACATTCATGATGGTCAGGGGATGAATCCTAATGAATTTGATCGATCCCCTGACTTTTCCTCTGGTGCCACCATGAGGCTGACATTTGTGGTTATGAGTCAAATATCTCAACAAATATTACATCACTTGCCATGAAATTTGGCACACACATTCTTATTCCCCTCAGGATGAATTGAAATAATTTTGACGCCCTAACATCTCCTCTAGCATAATTTAATGTGTCCAATATTTTGGTTTATGACCAAATACCTGCAAAACTCATGACATTCCCATCAGCTCCAGCTTATGATTAGTGCTAATTATGAAATTCTAACATGCTAAACTAAGATGATGCATGTGGTTAACATTATACCCACTAAACATCAACAGCGTGTTAATATTGTGTGTATATTAGCATGCTGACATTATTATGTAACTAGTCTGAAGCACTGCTGTGCCTAAATACAGCTACCACCACTAGTGTGGCTGTATTATACAGTATATTATATCATTTCTATAGCAACAGTGTCAGCTTCATATTTCTGTCACATTATGAAATGAGCTTTGGCTTTAGGGAAGCAGAACTGTCTATCACCATTGTATGGTGAGAACTGGAGAACTGTAAGTGTTATGCTAACATGGTCAAAATATCTTTATAGGTAATCCCGAAGAGCCTGGATGCCCATACAGTCATTCAAAGTTAGATCTGGCTTTTAGAAGTTAGGACAGTCATACATGATAAAGTTTGTAAAAACTGAGATTTTATTATTTTATTACAAAAAATGCAAACTGCTATTACAGTTGTTATTCTGGATACATGTTTTTGTATTTGATTGTTATTCATATATTTGAAACTGCAGTGTGACTGTTTCTATGTATCTAAAAAATAATTTGCAATCACTCTGACTTAATGCTGAAAAGCCATTTTAGGTTTTTATGGAACGCATTACACCTGTTCATGAATTTATACATATCTCATCAGGTACACTTTAGTTTTTGTATAAGAAGCACTTTTCATATTCACAAGCATTACTGTTTTGCATGTGGAGGCTGCAGTTGATATGCTTGTATAGTTAAACGTTTACACTCATCACAGCAAATTGGATGGCAGTTTAATAAGTGGTGCTAACTTTTTAAAATTAAATTGATTTTCAGGCACAGTCATTTCCTTATTTAGTTATTACTTCAGATACTGACAAAATAGTGCCATCCTCCAAATTGATTTCTGAATATATCTTTGTCAGACATAATGGGTTATGGATGGGAAAAGAAAAAGTAATCATAAATTTGTGTGTTAATCATAAGGTTGTGTGTCATGCCCGGCTCGTTCAGGAGCATAACAAAAGAGGGAGGTTCACACAGCAACAGCTTAAGTAAACAAATAATTTATTAAAGATAACTCAACGGAAGCAAACTATGAGGTGTAAAGCCAGTAATGAAGGATGGGTGTTGGGTGCTATGAAACTGTGGGTGCTAACCTAAACTATTTGGAACATGAACCAAGGCTAAACTAAACACAATCAAACCCAAGCAAAACCAAAATGAGTGCCTAAAAGGTACAAGCCCTCCAGGAGGGAGAGAGAGGGAGCCATCTTGGAATCGCCCAGTTTATAAAGGCTCCAAGCAGGTAACACCAGTCCCTCAATGAGGTGAGAGGGACCAGACCATCAGGGAGAATCTGGAAAGAGGGAAGCAGAGGCAGGCCAACACAGATAGTCACAAGGCCTAGGGCCGACACACGCGTCACTTAATTAGCACCTGATTAAGTGGTCAGAGGAGATGTCCTCACACCACTGTGGGATGAGGCTGTAAGCACCATCAAAAGATTGCCCATTAACCAAAACTGTTTTTAGTAAAAAAGGAGAAAATATTAGAAACGTATCACAGAGAGACTCTAATGGCAGTGCAAACAAAACAATGTCACAAATTGGCAAAATTCCACCATACTTTATTTTTTGTGTGAAAAATAAATGGAGAAATTAGGGACAGTAGATTTAGCTGTGCATAACAAGGAAAAGACAATAAGTCTAATCAGAAACACGGCCATGTTGTTGTTGCTTTTTGAAGAGGTGATTTTTGAATAGAAAATGAGTTGTTATATTTACTTGTAGAAAAAACAAATCTCATTAGCAGCCAAGCTTTGCACGCTATGAAATTGTCAGTGACATCCTTCTCTCCTGCCCCTGAAGACTTGTTACAGTGTTGAGGGCAACTTGTGAAGGCATGGCAGTGTAAACTGATGTTTGAATTGTGACATGAATGCAGACAGAGAGGCAGTATTATTTTCTGGAAGAGACATCTTGCTCCTCTAACAGTGTCCTTTTCTTTTACATTCAGATAATCTCATTTGTGATTGTATTGTTGTGCTATCTTCTAAAGTGACACATAGCAATTACACACTTGTTAAGACCTATGATAGGCTGCGGAGTTCAGACAAGTGTGCATTCTTCTTGCTTGTAGGCTGAAGCGTTGAAATCTTCTGATATTTGTTTTTTATTTGCCCCCATCTCTTCTCTCAGAAGATGAAATGGAATTGCTTAGGCTGGCCTCCCACCATCCTGTTTGTCAGGATAGTCCCTACCACCAGTCACAACACTATTTTCTATCTGAATTTTTGTATCCAGATTTTAGCAGGGTTTAGTTCTGGTATTGGAACAGATTCTAACTTAAAGCCCTTATGCACTGTGTGATTTTACAGAAGACAATTGACAATCATGAAAGAAACAAGGTGAAATCTTTGGTTGTTTATGCAAAACGTTGGTCCAAGATCACACTATGAGACATGTCCAACAACAGCTGATTTGGCAACCAAAGACATGCTGTGTTGAAACTCTTGCAGAGTACACAGTACTCACAATACAATGTGAAATGACTCAGATGAAATGAGTCCTGCTTTCTCAAAGAATTGGAAACTTTGTTATGTTTGAAACTTCTCACTTCATTCCTGAAGAGATAACAAAATTAACAACACTTAAATGGTCATGTGAATCGAAGAACACATGAGTTAAGAGAACTCCTCGTTCACATGGACTTGAGTTAAGAGAGTGAAATGCAATTTTTCACATCAGGATAAAGAAATTCACCAAGATTAAGACACGACCTTCAGTCTATCTCTCATTCTCTTCCCCTCTCTCTCTCCGTGTTAACACACACACGCACACACACACACACCTCTCCCTTTTCTCTCCTCCTCACTCTGGGTTTCGCTTATCTCCAGACCTCTGTCATAAATTATAGGCCGATTTCTCTATATTCTCTTTTTGTTTGAGCCAAGTCTGAATTAATGTGAATCAGCTGTCTAACTTCCCAGGAATCCAGCTAGCAGTACTCACCAAATGTTCTCTTGTATGGGATCAACTCCCATGTCTGTATGATACAAAATGACTGAATCAATAGAATTTTATTTTAATACATTCTTCACTGCGTGGCAACATTGCCATCTATTGACTATGGATAGTGAAATCTTTTATACACGTAAGTTTTATATAAGACTGTATTCTGTCTTTTCTATATAATGTGACCACTAATTGCTGCTAACACTGGAAATTATTGATCGTTAAAAGTAGTGAGGAATGTTGTGCAACTTTATATATTAAAGTTTTTATGTTTTAGTTGATGATGTTGTGGAAATTATTGCCGTTTAAAACATGTGTTCTTTGAATGTTTAAGTGATGCATTGTATCATGCAATTCATGTCTTATGGTTAATTATTCATGCGTCATGGTGAATTATTGAACATATGTAATCTGGACGCATTAATGTTAGACAAGTAATAATTAAACGGAACCCATTTAGTCAAAGAAACATAGGACCAGGGGTGTTTTACCATTGTAGCACAAAAGTAGTGAGCCTCTGTCCCAAAACACATCCCTCCCTGCTGGGACCATTGTCTGGCCCTTTCTTCTTTTCCTGTCTCTGGGGAAACACGTACATCACTGCGGCGTCCTTTTGTCATTGTGTATCTCCGGCCTTTTCTTTGTGTGTTACCATGTAGTCTCTTAAGTTTAAGTCTTACCCTACATTTTGTTTCTTTCTTGCTAAGTTGCACATAGTGTTTTTAACATGAAAGCAAACTTTATTTTGACATCCTTCCATACTTAGTAGCTTTGATGTACTTTTGCTCAGCCAACAAAGTTGCTTTTTAAGTTATTTTGTTGAGGAAAGTTTAATCTTTAACAATAAATTCAGAGCTGTAACTGCCACATTCAAGACGACAGACCAAGATTCATCACGGACATCACAGCCAACTTTGCTATCTCAAGAAAATCGTTTTCAAGCAGTTCCCCACATACAACTTTGTTATGGAGACTCTGGTTGCCTGAAGAACCCATTGCCTGATTCTAACATTTTCTGCTTGGCACCCCCAAGGCCACAAGCAAAAACCCCTACCGGGTAGCCGTGAAGGCAACCACGCTGAGTCACTGTTTAGAGATCAGCTGAGGACAAAAGCTTGAATTAATTCCTTTGCTGCTGGGTCATCTTTGATTCTGTGAGTTGATGTCAGTAATGCTCTGAATTCCTACCTTAAAACCTTAGAGAAGTTTGATTAGTTTTACCCTAGAGCTCTGTAAATGTTTCTTTAGAGCAGAGAACCAGAGGTCAATGTGTTTGGGGAACTTACAGCTTTGGATTATGAGACTGAGTAATTTGATTAATGGAGGTGGTGCCCATTTTATGAGTGCAAATTTAATACAAAAGTAGATTCATCCCTACAATGTGTATATATCTATTTTAACTTTCTTAAATCCATCCCACACAGTATGACATGCAGTGAGCATCTCAACTCTGACTTTGACTCCAGAGACCACGATTTGCATCCTGAGTGCTGTTTGTGGTTAAGTTAGGTAACAAAAGGACTTGAGTTAAGGTTATTGAAAGATTGTGGTTTAGGTTTAATGTCAAAACATGTTGTGTCATTTGCTTCAAGTCTGTGTTGACATTTCCTGTATTTAACAAAGACCATGGTCCTTCCCTAAACATAACCATAAAAAACATTAATCATGGAGCAGTTGCTACCAGCGGATATTTGAGAAGAACAAGTGAAATATGTTGTCATTGAACTTTTTACTGATATGTTCAATATAATCTTCTGCAACCTGCCAGATACATTAATTAGCAAAATTTCCTAATTATGTTGATAAAAAACATAATCATAGCGGGAGTATGTTTCCTCCAAAACAAATGTGCTGTTGCCGTATATAAATATTATTTCTAGTAGAGTTTGAACACACATGTCCCTACAGAGCCAATAATGTTTGTGTTTTTTGTTTTTTTTTTTTTTTACAGAAAAACTGCCTTCACTTGAAAGATTTTCAGCTGCAACCCCCAACTCCCACAATCCATTTGTTCTAAGCTTGATTTGAGCTCAAGTCTGGGTGAGTTACTGTCACATTTCACCAGACAATTTCTTAGTCCTTATTGACAAGCTCTGTCAAAGATTCCCATAGCTGTTTCACTGTAACAAAGACATCAGCAATGACTTACAGACTGTTGTCAGTTGCCATTTTGCTGCACATTTGGTGAGCTAAAACGGGTGAACAGAAGGCTATCCAGCCCACACCATAAACATGCATTACATGGTGAGTGCCCATGCCCACCTGCAGCTTGGAAAAAAACCCTGAGCTGCCAACATCTGCTGCAGGTCTCAAAGGACCTGTCGGCTGTAGACCATGAGCTTAGATTTCTCAATGTGTTTTTTTCTTGGAACCACACAATAGTTTGAGGTATAATCATAGCTGTGCTCTTGAAAATCCCACAAAAGAAATCCACACTAATTTTCTCAATGTAAAACACTAATTTTCCCAGACTAAGGATTCATCCCTGAATGTATTTGAAAGGTACATTTAAAGGTTAAGGAACAGGTGTTCACACTCATGAGCTGGCAGTATAATTAATCAATTATGCATAAAAGGACTTTCCACATGCATGATAAAGTGAGCAGTCCGTCCAATACACAAAAACATACATAAACATTTTCATGCACATATAGTCGATACAGGTTGAGAAGGTACTACTGGTTTTAAAAATACAGCCATGGAAAGAGAGGAAGAGAGGAAGCATGGATCAATAGATGGGGATGATGGTGCTGCTGTGCATCAGTGGGATTGTAGTGATGAATTCATCTTAATGCCTTTTCTGTCCTTGTTGAATTGTATCATTATTTTTTTGAAATTTGTCCAAACTTCTCTGGCAGGATCACAGACCATACTAGTAGAGGTTTTTTACCTCATTGTCATTACCACTGTCAGAATTGTTCTTTTTATTAGGGCTATTTCATTATTAAAATAATTAGATCTAAAGAACATTCACTGAAAGGACACCAGTGGTCACAGAGTTCTGCATATGCACCAAAAGAAGGCTTCCTTTGCCATTTCTCTAACTATAATCATGTGATGTATACCTAAAGGCACAATACATAAAAACATCTGCACACAAAAAGGCAGTCTGATCATTAAAGTTCAAATTTTAATTACTCTGGTTACTGTAAAATGCTCTTTATGTGTACTTGTAATCACCAAAATATGTTACTTTTTTTTATTAAATTTTACTTATAGCTGCATTAATTCATTTTTGGCCACTAGGGGGGAGAAAAACACCAAAACATGTTGACAGATACACAGCCACCACCACATTCATGCCTTGTAAAGTGTTTATGGCTACTTAAATTTAGACACATAACAACAGATTTATATGGAAGAATATTTCTGGGACCTGTGGCCATGCATGGAGAGTCAAAGGATGGGTAAGGAAAAATTCCTGACCTACTTCACCTTCCAAAAATGACTATTTTATGTAATGAAAGTGTTTTTACCCAGAGCTGAATAAATAACCAATTAACCAGCTTGCTCATCAAGGGCTCATTCTAAGGTAACAAAAACACAACGATTCTTATTTTCATGGGATTATACACTGATTAAAACATAGTTATGAATATTATATTCCATTTCTGCAAAGTCCATTCTGCTAGATGCCACTAAATTCTACACACTGCACCTTTAATGGTCGTCATTTAGCTAAAACCTTTAGTATCAAACCAGTCAGATGCAGCCAATGTGAAGGCACGGACAACAACAAAAACAACAAAAACAAATAAGTGAAGTTAAGTCAGTTGTACTGTGGCTTCAAATTAATTAGCTAAAATCATAAAACAGAAACTATGGCAACTTTATGAGCCAGTATGAACCTAGATAGCAGTAATGCGGGGTGACAGGCTGTACTTGGGGAGTTTTGGTGAAAAATAACATCCTAGAATTGACGCTTCAATTGACTGAAAGATGACCTGCAAGAAGAGGATACAGGTTGGCAGGGTAACACTTAGCCAAAATATGAATGGAGTCCTCTATGGGAGATCTGAGGTCATTGAAAAATTGCGAGACTTTTCAACACTTTGCCACCATGAAGGGCAATAGCAGTTGGTGAGTGAAATGCTCCGTTTTTCTGTGTTTGTGTTTGCTTGTAGGTTAGTTTGGCACTGTCTATAAACTGTGCATCTGTTTATGCTGTGGAGGTAATATTGTGGTTACTTTTTTGGCAAAAAGGGTCTATCTGCAGTCTTGCAGACCTACACGACACCCCCCTCTCCAGATGTTGTCATTGTAATGGCATGCTACACGGGTAGCTGGGTAAATCAATGATCGAGTCACCTGTTTTACTGTGTGATGGATGATATATGCAGATATATCTGATAAATGTAGAAGTTTTCATCCATGCTTTGCTTTTATGCTGCACTGTGTAATTTATTTTAGCTTTGGTTCACTGCATAGGGAATACTGACTACTGCATGTAGTCTATGTCATGCCAAGCATAAAGATTAGAAGGAAATAGAATGACTGAATGGAGGGATACCGTAGTGTATAAGTCATGTATTTGAGTTGATACGTGCATTGAAGTTTTTTGATGTGTATGTAAGCTTTTAAATGTGATATAAATGTGCAGTTTGTTGTATTCCACTACTGATCTGTATTCTGAATAATTAGTAAGCAGCTGTATGGGTTTGTATTTTGAGAAGATATTATGCAAGCTGTGTATCTGTGTATTTTCTGTTTTGGCTGGAACATAAATCTAAATCTAATTTGAGAATCATTCTGAGTTTAATAATAAAGTGAATGTTATTTGGTTTATTCTTCTAGCACGGCGGCACTATTTGAGTATTTTTTCAGAGTCAGTTTTACTGGATGCATTGAAGCACTGTGGGGCAGCCTCAGCAGGTAACTTTATTAAAATTAATGGGCCATGGTTTTGAAAGTTTGACTAAGGCCAGATTAAATTATATTTTGGTTTGTCATTTTTTCTAACATTCCAACATATTTTCTTTTTTTTTGTGGTATATTACAGAAAAGACTGTTAAGTCAAGATGTTTTTTGTTATGCTTTTATCTTTTCTAGTTTAGTCTCCTCCTATGTCTTTGACTTTTGTATTATTATTAATCTGTTTGTTAGTTTGCCCCCTGTTCTGTCTCAGTGCCAGTTAGTTTCCAAAGCTGACCAATCCTCTTCTCTTATGATCCTTGGTTGAAAACCCTCTCAAATAAGTATTAGGTACAGACACTTGAATTTTTCTGCTGCAACATATTTCATACAATCACTCTGTATCTTCTCTCAGATATGCTGGAATAGAAAAAGTTTGTTACCCTGGAGTCTCTGTGTCTTATGCATTGTGTGTTGGCTGCAGGATATTAAAAGTGTATATATAGTTTTGTATATGGCTCTGGTCTTGGGAGGGACTTGTGAATATTCCTTTTTCTCTCCCCCGGCTATTTATATAAAATGATTTGATAAGGGACACAATAGGATTCATATTCAATAAGCAGATTTGAGGTCAGATTGAGATTCATACCTGAATCATGGCTTTCACTCAGGAACTTGATGTTTGTTGCAACAGTACATTGCACTGTTCCCATTATCTTGAAAAATCTAACAAACACAAGCTGTACTTTCAAACCATTCATTCTTGCCAATATGCCCTAGTTTTCCATATGTTTCAGCTTCAAGTGAATCTGCTAGAAATGGGTATCTCAGGGGTACAGGTTTGATAAGACATAAATTCCTTAATCCTGAAAGGCAGGCAGGTCTAGCTCAACAGATACAGTAAATCAATCAATGTGTCTGAGAAGCAGCAGCCTTCTGTATCGACTGTGACCCCCCAACCTCCCCCCACCCCCCCCCCCCTCTTACGCACAGAGACTTTCTAGGACACGCTGCACAGTGATGGCTTGTGATATAGCTTGTCTTCACATTCCACCGCTGTTCATACTCAGCTGTTGTAGTTTGTACTGTGAAAAACAAGGTTGACAAAAAAAAAAAAAAGCTTATTTGACCCACAAGATGAAGTATGCTAGGCGTCATTACCAAGCATCGCTTAGAGTCAACAGGAGGCTGGAGATGGTTCACCTCATGCCATCTTTTCTCTGGACCATTAACCAGACTCGCAGAGTGAGAGAGCGAGAAAGCAGCCTTCAGAGCTAGCGGCTTTGAGAGACCAGGACGTTTGGATGTATTTTAAGCTATAGATTCAAGATTCGAGCCCGTCCACTGAATCATATTCAATTCACGCCCCAAGGTGTGCATGTGATGATAGGTAGGAATTGAAAGCTTTATAGGGAGGAACCTGGTTGCAGGTGATGAATACCAAGTGGAGTGCTTTTTTTTCCACAAAAGGAGAGCCTAAACAATGGGAGGCTCACTGAAAAAAGGATAAGATGCTGTAAAGATGAAGGGTGGGAACTGAGGAATGTGTGGGTGTGCATTTCATCGCTATAGGAAGATGTTAGTCATTGAATCATTCAGTGAAAGGGAAGTCAACAATTTTTAATATGCTCTCCTGACTCCTTTATGGTTTCCCCTCATAGCATCTTCATGCTTTTTAAGCAGCACGAGACTTCTCCCTCAGCTCTTCCAGTGCATGAGAATCAGGGCTTGTTCTCAAATTTCAGTCCATCTATCTCCTGCTAGATGCAGCTCAGTGATCTTAGCCATCCATTAGCCTGCACAGAAAAACATCCAGTGCAAGTAAACAAAAAATTTAGGCATGGCCCACCCCCCCCCCCCCTTCTCAGCCTTGTCTTCCAGATGACTTACGGTATCTTCAAAACAGCAAAACAACACATTACATTCACCATGCTGAAAAAGCGCCGCTCTGGCCTTGTGGTAATAAGCCTTGTTTGCATGTACTAAAATTCCTGTACCCAGCACAGAAATGGAGCGCCTCTCTGGTGTGGTTGTCATAAGGTTGATATTTCAAGAGATAAATTGCACCCGTATTTCCTCAGGGTTCTCAGAGAAGGGAAATCAAACGGCCACACTCAGCTGTTGCATAATATCATGTCTTAGCAAGATTTACCACATATGTCAGGGTTCTAAATAAATCACAACTGTCAACTGCATTTTGCTGTTTCTCTAATTAATGTGCCCCAGAGTTAAAATATTCAAACTCCCTGCTCCCGTCTCACTTAATATCTAACTGTGACAAAACACATCAGATGTCAAGGGAAAGAGACAGCTTTGACAGATTTTCTGTCAAAATTCTTTTCCTGCTGGACTCCGCTGACAGTGATGTGCACAATATATACATCATAACCGACATGATCCCATTAATTTAAATCAACATGTTTATTAACCTGTTTATTGCTTCATTTTTGAGATATTCACTTGCAACCACTTTGTTTTTTTTAGATGAGTAATTTCCTCCTCACACTCCTTTGGCGCTGCAACAATTAGGCATACATTTTGATGATCATTTATTGATCAAAAACTCCAAAGGTTCTCTGGTTCCAGCCTCTCAAATGTGATGATTTTCTTTGTAAATTTAATATCTTGAGGTTTTGGGCCACTGATTAGACACTATTTCCAATCAATTGTGATTTTTATTTGAATGATCTAATATCAATACTCTAAATGCTGACATTGACCTTTGCAGACAGTCCATGTGTAGCTGTATGGGATAGCATTTATTTATTAAAACATGCATAATGATGACACCCTTGCCAGAGGTGCAGGTCTGTTATAATTCTTGCACATGTGGGCCTATAAAATATAGATGTGTCAAGTTCTAGTCTTTTTTTGTGTTGCCCAAGAAAAAGTCATAGTTGGTGCATCGTTTTATAACACGCACATTCAGTCTATAATGTGCACTTTACTTTACTATTTTATAGACAACAATGTTACTTACTTGTTGAATGCAGAAGATATGTAAGCTCCAAGGGTATATTGAGAAGCGCTCCGTGCAATAGAGCTCAGAAATTAATTGATTCTGGTGATTCTTGTGATTCAAAATGGAATTGAATCGAGATATCAGTGCTGATATGCAAGCCCCATAGGACAAACTCAGCAATCTGAAGAGTCACTGGGGGTTTCTGGAAAATTGTGATGGGCATTTTTCACAATTTTCTGATAATTAATTGATTCATAGAAAAAGAAAATACTAGATGAATCAATAAATAAAGTAATTGTTAGTTGCTGCCCTACACTCCTTAAAGGTTAAATCTGGTGTGCAGAAAATTCAGGCCCATAAAGCAAAGAAAGACGTCAGTATACTGCGTATCCCAGAATTAGCAACACACCAAGCAATTAGGACATCTCTTACATTGTGACATTCGCCTACATCTTAACTAGTAAATTTACTGCAGAAACTAGGCGTAATTAACTGTCCTCTGTGTTGAATTTCAGTACTGAGAAGATCTATAAATGATAATTAAAAGTCAGAAATTAGTGTGTTCTGAAGAGAGTGCCCTAGAAATTTGCTATAATTTATACTGATATACTGATGATTATTGCAAATGAAACACTTATTCCTGCTAATTTCCCTCAGGATTGTAAAGATGATTGTAAAAGATGGATAAAGAATGATCGGTTGTATCCTAGCTCTTCAACAGCATTTATACCTGGGCCACTTGTGTAAAAAGATGCTTAAGGTGGTATGGAGTATAAATATGAGGGCGCACTGAGTCAAACAAGTGTTGCAATTAGAGCAAACTAATATATGTGGCCAGGCGCTGAAAGATTTAGCTGTCATTTTCTATAATTTGGTTCACTTTGTTTCAGTCTGCACTTGAGCCAGCCCTGCTTTGAGAGGTAGTTTCCTCTCTGCCGACTGTTTACTCTGACAACTGTGATCAGTTATTATTGTGAAGTATTCAAAAATGGCGGGATGCACCACTTACCCGCTGCAAGGCCTGGCTTAAAAAAACAAACAATGTTAGGCACGAGAGAGAAGAAACCCCACATTCAAGTAGCGCAGATCTGAGTGTTCGAATAGTTCTTTCTATTGTGAAGTATGACACAAAGTGGTATCAAGATTGCTCTTTGTTTCAAATGCAAAAGTGTGACAGCTGGCAATAAAGACTCTGTTCATCAAGACTTTTGCTGGAATGCTGCATGGAGGCGTATGAAGGCGTGAAGAATTACTTTGTCAAAATTATTCACATTCTTTAGATGCAACTGTGCAGTGGTGGAAATTTGTTGATATCTGTTGATAAATTTCTTATTTTTTAGGAAAAATATAGTGGAGTAGCTTTATGTAAACTGCGTTATAACATGTGCATAATAATGGTTATTTCATTTATCATATATCACATTATATAGTACTTATGTTTTTACTTTATGTAACTTTGGATGCTGATTATAGATAATATGATACTGAAAATAGCTGAAAATCTCACAGCAACAATACAGTAACATTTCTAGCAAAACTAAACATTGAATGTTTCCTGTTAGAACACTGTCAGAGTTTTTCAGGCTGAGAAAAAGTTGGTGAGCTGCTGAAAAATCAGATAAGTGACAGATGGCAAGCTCACTTGTCCTAATTATATTGCAGTTTTTGGATTCTGCTACTAAAAAATAAAGTATTACCCCTCAGTCCACTTGTAAATGTGAACAAAAAGCAATATTTCAAGTTTGATCTGCCCTTACTGATGCATCTTTTCAAGGCTCATTTATTTTATTTTTTTTCTATCAGTAGACACATAGAGACAGCTTACTCTAAGCTCTCCAGTCTGTGTGTGCAGCTTAGCCATGCACTCACCATTCATTTTCCTCAGGGCAGCCTTCCTCTACCTATCTACTGATCTGCTGTGCAGCATCAACATGCTAGAGTGTCAATTAGAGAGCCCCTCCTGCCCATCTGTGAGAGGACAGATACAGCATCTCTAAAAGTTTCTCTGGCTGGCTTCACCATGCAGCAGCTGCTAGGGTCTCAGAAGATGGAGAGGGGAATAAACTGCTGAAAATAAATATTAATGTAGTTCGGATGTACCCTTGTTTGTATTTATAATGTTCTTTTTGCAATACTGATTGGATTATAAAATGCTTGGGCTGCATATTCAAATGTGAAAAAAAAATATGAGGGGGTTTCAAGGTGTAGTGGCTGGTCTGCAGAACACTTCCTTCAGCTTCAAAGAGAAAAAATCTTATGTTTCTCAGGTGAAGTGCATTTGTAAGGGTAAGTGGAAAGCAGGCATATTTCTCAGAGAGATTCTGTTTGTTACTCTTAGCAACCTACTTCTTTAGTATGTTTGAAGATTTTTCTGGATCTCATCTTCCCTGTTGACTTAGGTTCTTTTAAAACACAATCTCCTCCTTCAAACATCAACAAAATGTTGCACTTCCTCAATATCAAAATTGTCTTCACACTTGAAAACGAGTCTTGGTGACAGATGTGTAGGCGAAGTGAGACAGGGTACAATGTAAAACAACGCCCACACTGTTGTCTTTTTGTGCACATTAAAAATCTTATTCTTACTTGATAATATTTCAGTCGTGTACTCTCAGTTAGTTCAATCTTCTATAATGGAAAATTCCCAAAACAGACACAAAACTTTCATATGAAGCAAGCAAACATTTAATTGTTAATACTCTAAATTGACAGGTTTTGCTCTTATCAGAATTCAGGTGTTACTGTAGATTCATGGCTCCTGCTGTAGCATTGTGAGGCCATGTAACAACACATGTTTGTTTACCTGAAGGTTATTGTATGGCCTTTTGAAATGAATGCACAGTCTATTCCAAAATATGCTTTTGCACCTGAGGAAAGGTTGTTCTCTATTATATGAATCCCCAGCAATTCCTGCAGCTGTCTTTGACATTTTCTGAGCTGGTAAGCATGTTGTTTTTCTCAAGTCTCTGTTGGACATATTTATCGGGGTATGCTATTAAGGCTGATCTGTAAATATACACACACACATTTTATCTTTCTCTTTCAGAACCCTTGTGTTTATTGTAGTGGGTGTCAGCCTTGAGAATTCTAATATGAGCGAGAGCATTGAATCTGTGTTACATACAGTACGTTACTGCTGAGTACTGGAAATAGAATATACAGTGAAAACGCTGATAATGTGTAACCTGATTTCACTGCTTTCAATTCGGTTACTACATCTCTACATGTCATGTTGAATAGAGCTGTGAAAAGTAGTCTGCCTGAACCCCAGTGCTTGATTAAAATGGGATTCATGGTTTTCAACAGAGTGATGGTCGTTTCTGAAATGATTTATTCAGCGCATGTAGCCAGCCCACCCAGAATGCACTGAGATCTCTGAGATTACAGAATGAATTACCTCCATCCTGGTTAAGGAGGAAACACTATAAGATATTCATCTGAAACAAGACAAAACAAGCTGATTAATATGATAATGCTTGATGTAATCTTGCGAGGTGTAAGATCTTATTTCCCTCAGTTGCACACTAGACGCTCCTTCAGATTGGCTATCTGTTTTTCAGTCTGAAGGAGACATGAGCTGTCTCCCCACCAGCTCTTCTTTTGTACAAACATGAAGTTTGATGACATCTGTCTTGAAATCTGCAGTCTTGCAGAACAGTTTCTTATTTGAACACTTCAATATTTACAGCTATATTGTTTTTTTTCCCTTCTGTTGCCTATCTATACCATGACATGTTGGCAGCAATAGCTCTCGCTGCCTTTTGCTGCAGTGTTTACTCTTATGTTAGAAATGCTGGTGCACGGTTTCTATTTGGTTATGGGGGGCTAAGGTGAGTTGGCTGGCTTTCTAGTTGTCATGTGCTCTGCAGCTGTTAAAGTGGACCTGCAGTGAATCAACTCTGAAAAATTACTTCTCACTCAGTAGGAGATAGTTGGGTGTATTCAAAGGACCTTGTCACTTCCGATATGCTCTCAATGAATCTCAGCCGTTGCCGATCCAAGGCTTCAACCCACTCCTCTGGAAAACCAATGTCTACAGCCCTATTCTGTGACTGTGTGCAGGGAGATTGTTCCTTCAAAACCTATTACGGCTTCAGGAATGAACAGGGTGTAGATATGTACATACAAGATGGGTTGTAGTGGCATATATGTGAGTCTGTCGTCCATGCATGTATTGTGTATGTCGGAGGAAGAAAAAAAGAGAGAGGAGGGAATGATAGTGTCATTGTGTGCAGATGTGCATCACAGTATGAAGCGTAGAAACTCAAAATCCAGTTTTAATACAACATTATATACCTCACGAGCTTGTTTACCACACTTGAATCTATATAGACTCTGCAGTAACCCTCACAGCAGTGAAACAATAATCAGAACCATATCAAAATAGATCCATTTAGCTGCCATCATAGAACTGAAAATAAGATTTTGGGCTTCAACTTTTCAATGTGTATAAAATATTTAAACCCATTTTTATGGACAAAATTACAGGTGCTGATGATCCAGATAATATGTCACTCATTATTTGAAACTGTACAACATCGTCTGCTGTGTTAATGGCTGCTCAGAATCAGGAGCCAGCTTGCTTAATACAGTGATTTCTTAAGGTGGATGTTTTTTTTCTTGCCAACTTTGAATGTACTACAAAAGCTGCGCTCAATCTGTAATACTATAATAACAATTTCAAACTCATTTCTTAGACCTTGTGTCTGTGCTTTGTTGTACTTTTTTACCCTGCAAGGCTCAAACTTAGACATGCTTAAGAGACTCTGAGACTCAGGTATGAATTCCATTATAATATATGTAATTGATTTTGCCTGTAGTAAGCAGAAATGCCAAGGTAATGTTAGAATGGTCCATTTGGCACAAAGAGATATCAACTTTATCAGTAGCTTATTCAGTTCTTTTGAACTTCACTTTAAACCCTTAATGTTTCTAATGGTCTGAAAGCATTGAAGAAGGGCGTAATGTGGGAGCAATGGTGATACATCTTCTGGTAAATAATGTTTTCTTAGCGAACACAGAAGAGCTAACCAACTACTACTGCTAATGCAGCGCAGTCTTTTGTTACTGGAACTATAAAACAGTCACCTTTTCCAATCTGTCAGTCTGGTGTAAAATCAACAGCAAAGATTAGAAAGGTAATATTCACAGAATCTCACAATATGGTGATACAGACTGAGTACATCTGCTGACAAGGTTGAAACACGTGGGATGTGACTTTCAGTCTCATCAACCTTGAGAGTCCATGGCAACCTTTTGAATACAAAATGGTAGATGTAGGAAGATTGTATAAGAGAAAAAAAAATAGTTTGGGAGCAGAACTGTTTCTTCATTCCACATAATGCTGCAGTTAAAAGGTTAAGCAAAAAAGAGGTATTGAAAAGCTCATACAAATACAAATCCCCTTGACTTTTTTTCCCCCTGTTTTCTCTGTGCACTGTCTCACTACTCTTTTCTTTTTCATCTTTCAGGAATTCACTCTGAAGCCTGTGGACCTAAGCAGGCCTGAGGGCTCTGACATACACCAAATCCCTGCCCAGGGGAACAGGGGAGATTAAAAACTTCTGATTGAGGTGGAGAGGAGAGAGACACAGAGAGAGAGGGAGGGAGAGACGGAGAAAAAAGCTTATCGTTCACCTTTGTTCTTCCTAATGCCCCAAGTGAAGGATCTCCATAGGCAAGCCTGTGAATAACACCAGACACAAGAGCAGCTGCCCACTACTGTGGTCATACGATGGAGTGAGGGAGTAAAAGAGGAGAAGAGAACAGGATTACATCCTGTGAAAGAGCCAAGCTCATATTCTACATTAATTGAATGCCTGGGAGAGAGGAGAGACATGAGAGGAAGCCTTTTCTGTGCCAACTGCTTCAAGAGGTATTGCAATTAACCCTCTGGCCATCATAAAATAATACCTGGCTTCTGTTGTTTTCTGATTGCTGGGTTTGGTTGTACGGTGTGGATGTGTGCTTGGGCCGTAGTCATGTTTCAACCCCCGGCGTGTAGACCGGATCGGACCGGCTGTCAACGAAACAGCCTGATTCTGCCGCTGCTGCTGCTGCTTCTCTACAGCTCCCTCAAGGCCGCTCAGGCAGCCAAACCCAAAGGGCCAGGACACACACATTTGAACTCCATCCGGATCGACGGGGATATCTCCTTAGGTGGGCTCTTCCCAGTACATGCCAGGGGCCACGATGGCAAGCCATGTGGGGAGCTGAAGAAGGAGAAGGGTATACACAGACTGGAGGCCATGCTCTTCGCCCTTGACCGCATCAATAATGACAATAATCTGCTGCCTAACATCACACTGGGGGCGCGTATCCTGGACACCTGTTCCAGGGACACTCACGCCTTGGAGCAGTCGCTCACCTTCGTTCAGGCTCTGATCGAGAAGGACGGGACAGATGTCAAATGTCTGGGTGGGGGAGCGCCCATCATAACTAAACCTGAGAGGGTGGTGGGCGTCATCGGAGCTTCCTCCAGCTCCGTTTCCATCATGGTGGCCAACATACTACGCCTGTTTAAGGTAAGACCGAGACAACAGCACAGTTGTTTTGTTTGTGCAGGTTTGATTGTCCACTTCACGGTATGTGTGAGGCGCACAAAACAAAGACGTTGAGCTGTGTTTGCTGTGGAATATTGTATGATACTTAAAAGTATGTTTGCGCCCTATCGATCCTCTCATATATCTGTTTGAATAATTAATGGCAAAAGCTGAAAAACAACATGAGCCGGTGAAGAGTGTGAGAGAGCAATATGTGTTAGATATCTGCTGCCACACAATGGACACATTCATAACTTTGGAGGGGGGATCCCTTGGTAAATCTCATCACTGTGACTATTGCCCTGGAGGAGTTGGTTGCTAAGCAGTGAGAGGTATTGCCTGTCACAATACAGAAGTGATTAATAGGATACTACTTGATTTCATTTCGCCCCCCATAGCCTTTTTTTTTCCAATCATTTTGGTGTTTACATGTGCTTACACTATGGAAAAAATATGTTCTGTTCATGGATATTTGGACATTAGATGAATTATTTAACACATATTTTCTATCCACCCAGCCACAGCAAGTGTAATAGCTCTTTCTACTTTACTGAAGGTATGATTGGTATTTACTGCTCGGCTCACTGCAAAATAATGCACGTTTTTTTTGACTTTAAAAAGAATTACTTTTTATAAAGTACTGTAATATGTTTAAAATTGCTTCATGAGCAATTACACATTTTAGCACAGATTTAACTCAATCTTTTTCACCAGGCCCGGCAAGGTAGTGGCTAATTTAAATTCTGTGATAATTAAAATGAGGGATTCTTCCTCAGATAACCCTCAGACTTCAAAACCAACTTCAAAATGTATTTCAGATCCTTTGTGTTCTGCTTTCAGCTAAAAAGCTGATTATAATCCTGACTCCAAAGTTTACCCTCACCTTGATCTCACATGAAAATTTATGCCTGATGCGAACAATTTTCCCTCTCATTTTGCCTAAAAGCATGAGGAAGTCAGATGGTTGATCAGTCACAGAACAACATCCCCGCAGCTGATTCAGTGTCTAAGTGAAGGCCACTTTAGCAGGCCAGGTGTTTACTGGCATCATATACTGACTAAATCACTCCAAATGAAGATGTTGTTAGGGCTGCCATCTTAATGTTGATGATTCGAATAATTGTCGAGGAGCTACAGATTCGATCCTCATTTTGTTAGTTGAAGCATAGGATTATTTGTACAATGATGTTTATAGTGCAACACGGATAAAAAAAAGCAAAGTTTTACACATCTCGTCTTGTCTTAAAATTACCTATCTGCAAACCTCGCTGTAATGTTGGTCAGTAAATCGACAGTTGTTTGACAGAGAAATAATCTGTAACTTAAAAAAAAAAGCCAATAAGTAATTTTTCCATCAGAAATGTCAAAAATTCCCCAGTTGCAGCTTCTCAGTTGTGAGGAATTTGCTGCTTTTCTTTATCTTATGTAATTACTTTACTCAGTGTCTTTAGGTTTCAGAGTGTAGTTTTCATGAACAAGACAAGGAATATGTCACCTTGAGCATCCTGGGAAATTGCGATGAGCATTTTTACTATTTTCAGACGTTTTTTAGACTGAAAGATGAATTGATGAATTGAGAAAATAATTGGTTGATTAATCAATAATGAAATTAATCATTAGTTGCAGCCTTAACCGCTTCCTCTACTGCCATGCGGTGTGATCAACACTGGGGCTGACGTCACTGTCAGGAGCTGTGCAGAAAAGATGCTCCCCAGAGCATTAGGTTTTTATTACTCAACGATGATTAGGATACATACTTTTTTTTTTACTTCACTGACTGTGGGAATCGGATGTTTTCACATAGCAGATGATGATCAACACGAGAGTCTTGAGGAAAGAATGCGGAAGAATCGTTTTAGTCATTTGCCAAGCTAAAATGCCAAAGAAATTCACACATTCCAGCTTCTCAAATGTGAAGATTTGCTGCTTCTTTGCTGCTCTTATATAACAGTAAACTGCATATCTTTGGGCTTTAAAATATCAGACAAAACAAGATATTTGAATACATCTCCCTGAGCTGTGACAAATTACAGTATAGTGGGTATTTTTCATTATTTTCCGACAATTCCTAGACTTAACAATAAATCGAGAAAATAATCAGCTGATTAATAGATAATGAAAATTCAAGGTAAAGTGTATTGATGACAATGCATTAGTAAAATGCCAGAGAAATATATAAAGATAACATAAAGTGAAGACAACCTCACTAAATAAAATAAAACAGCAGCCAAAATTGACAAATCAGAGTTGATTTGGAAAACTCTTGACATGGGTACAGCTCTGTATTTTGGTGAGGTGGATACGAGGCTTTTATTGAGTTTTTTATGCATTGTTTTTGTTTATCTAGTTATTCACAGCAACAGCCTGTAGTATATGTATGATTTGATAAGCTCCCTTACTCCACAGTGCTACAAACCACATGAGATTTATCCTGCTTGTCGTGGCACTCTGCATTAATCTGAGTGAATCCAGTGTGACAGAACAGATAGACACTAAAGCCTTGTGCATCTTTTATGTTCTTATTTTATATATATGTATTTGTGAGTCTTTTCTTCAGCTTGTGTATATATCTATTCATGGATGTACTTAATATATACCGGTGGATAAACATATAGTCAAGCATGCAAAGCGCTGTGGCTGAACTCTATATTTTTTTCTGTCTCCCACGCATAAAATATGCGTATATGTGCGCTCACACAGGTAAGAGTTGATGTGGGCCACAGTAATGAGCATCTCCAGAAGCGCATTCCTGATCCCACTCTCACATGGAAGCCTCAAATCCTTCGTCGTTAGCACAGTGCTCATTCCCTCTTCATTAATGCACGTAAGCGGTGTCTTTGCATATTTAATTTGGATTTCTCTGATCTCCTTTCTCTTGATCCTCAATGTATATATTAGCAGTTCCCTCTTCTGCCTTTTTACATTAAGACAGCTGGAGGTTAAGAAAGCAGCTCCAGTCAGACGGCAGGTTGACTAGTTCAACACCATTTGCCAGTTCATCTGAAGTTACTATCGCTTGGGCTCCTGGGTTGCACTATTGAAAATCAAACACTTTCCAGGGCAGGCGCCAATCAATCAACATCTACTCTAATTGAATAAGGGTCATTACAACAATCAAAAAAGAGAGTAAGCTCCTGACTTGAAGTAAAGCAGTCTGGTCAGTTATATAGATTAAACAGTAAACCTTTAATGGAGAGTGGTGTGTGGTCATTTAGGTGGGGTCTTAAGTTATGGCTTCCCAGGGATCCACAGGTCAGCCAGATGACAGCTGGTTCTCCTGGCCCTCATGGACCTGATGATGGCCCTGGTAAGGTTTTAACTTTACGGCCATCTCATAACATACCCTGCACCGGCTCAACATCATTTGCTGCATGATCTAGCATGCAAAGAGAAGAGGGTCAACCGTGTCTACTAGCACTGCGGCTAGACATACATGTTTGCTTTAAATGGAGGCAGTGCATGCACACAACTACCAACACAGCATACTGATGAAAACAAGCACACTCTTGACTCGGACATGCGCATTAATGTATGCTTGCACACACACCATTTGCAAAATCGCACCACTGAAACACACATACACTACTCACGCAGAAACACAAGCATATACAAAAGCAATCAAGCACATTTGCACGCAAACCACTTTGAGCCCAGCAGCAGCAGCAGCAGCAGCAGCCGCACTGGTGTAGTTAGCAGGTTTACAGTAAAGTGTTTCCTCAGCACTCAGCTGCATACAGATGTGGTCCAGAGCAGGTTGATGAATATTTTACTCCAACCTTATGTAACAGTAACACGAGGACCAGGAGCTGCAGCTCAAGAACATTTAAGTGTAGTTCACTGAGAAGTGGGGCCTGCTGTGACAAGCAGTTGGGGAAAAGATAACTCATGATCACAGACTAGCTATGTCAGATGATTTCATTATTCATTTGTGTAGCAGATGCATTCATAAAGTTGACACACATCACCTATAACACAGATGCTACTACCAGGTCTGTCCCTCCTTATTACATGTTCATCTCGGCAGGAGGTCTTGACAGGGATTTTCTTTTCAACTCAACTAAATTTGGCTCTTGATCACTGAAAAGAAGAAATATTTTTATACGTTTCATTTGTTTCATCCTGTGGCATATACAAGTAGCACAACAGACACACAGTGAACCAGGAATAAGAGGCTCAGAGAGTTTTAGCCTTTAATGCTCACTGAAAAGCATCTCACATTGAAGTGGCTAGTTTCGGTAGTAAAGGGACCACATAAGGGTAAAAAAAAAAAAAAAAAGGATCTGTTTAGTGAAAGAAAGTAAAAGAAAAAGATTTTTCATGCAAGAGCACACAGGCATTCAGCATCCCCCTCATTCTGACATTTTCCTTCACCCTTGGTTCATGCTCTTGTATCTCAGTTTCACACTGAAGACACAGAAGCCGAGCTACTGAATTATTGCTTATGTGCACATTGTTTAGGGAACCTTCACAATTGTCTCGCAATGGCAAATCATTTGTGTACTTGTGATTTATAAAGATCTCAGAAACAAAAACATGAATTCCTACATGAATAATATTTTTTTTTTTTCACATTTGATCCAGACCTGTGCTGTTACTACGTTGCTCTCACATGGCATTTCTATAATTAGTGTTAGGCATTTTAATTGGTCTGTACCCTCATGGGCTAAGTGCTTTAAACTGTCGACAAAAAGTAAAGCAAATAATATTTAGTGCTGGATAATCACCATAGATTATGAATTGTTGATTACAGATTGCCCAGAGCTGTCTCTGAGCCTTTATTTTTACAAGTTCATATGGGAATTTGTACACGATAATAACACTGCTGGTAAAAGCATGTAAATAATGAACCACAGTGTTGAATAATGTGTTTTTTAAGGCAAATCAGCTATTGTGAACACACTGGTCTTTTACAACAAGTACTGTGATCTAATACAGTGAACCAAGACATTTCAATTACAAGTAGTGATTCTTACTGTAATTTCTGGTAGCATCTTAACTCGCTGATCAGCGTCGATCTCGTTCTGCTGACTATATTGTTGTAGCGAAAACCCAGTCACACAGCAAATTGTGAAGATGGCAGATATCATTAGCAGTTTACAGCCTCTTTCATGATTACTTGAATGAGTGAGCCGATCCATTCCGCAGCTGTTTTGTGGTCAAATCTCCACAGCATCCCTCTTTCCCAGAGGTGTTTGCCATCTGCGGCGAGTTAATGGTTATATACCCCCAGTTGATGCTCTGCTCCTGTAAACATTTTAGCTTCGAACCAGTTTGGTAAAATCAGTCACAAAACCTCAAACTTTTTCTTTTTCACTCTTTGGCAACAGTGAGAAATCTTAACGCTGATTTAGCTTCTAGAAAAGACAAAAAAAAGTAATATTTGATGTGTTTTTGACATTTTTTAAAAGTTTATCTTAATTATGTCTGGAATCATTTTTTTTTGTAAGAACCATCTCATACTTGTCAGCTTTTCAAAACATATTTTTTGAGCAGCATTTTATCTTTTAGCTGCTGAGCTTGTACTCAATTTGGAGTGAGGCAATAACCTGAGCAGAGCCTCCGTAGAAAATGTAATCATATCTACAAATTTGATTGCATGCTTTTTGTGTTAATTTAGAATTTGGACTCAGACAGAATGAGATCAGAGGTAAAAAAACAAAAAAAACAACAAAAAACAAAAAACACTCTAATACTGTAGTAATGTATTAATCTTGCCTCAGAATTGTATTCTATTTCTGTCTTTGCTTCTCTGTACGGATTTTAAGTTTGACAGTCCTTGAAATCAAACATGAGTGGTTTTATTTTATACGGCAGACATTCATTTTCTTTACATGGAGTTTCATCACTGCTTGGTTGAAAATTAGTTGCCCTTATTGCATTTCGTCATTGATGCCCACACTTTTAAGGACTCTGGAGCAACCTGATAAATAGCATAGGAGATAATATGGTTTCTTTTATGGTAGTCAGCCTTCCAATATCTGGTACATTTCTTTTACTTTTAATCTTGTTATTGCCGTGGTATGGTACATTTTTAATATAAGACAAAACGGGAATCTGTCATGAAATGTCACGCTTCATCTTGTCTTTTTTTTGATGGTTTTTATCCCCCTATAAACCTTCCAGTGACACTGTAGAGTGACGGCACTGTGTCACAATTGATTTGGCAGCTCATTTGGGGGAATGACAGCTAAATCAAGATAAACTAGTATCAGCCCATCGAGGCATCACACTTCAACCAAACCCGCTCATTCAGTGAGCCAGTGAGAATACATTTGTGCACATTGACTGCTTCACTATGAAGCCATTAAAGACTGTTTTCCTCCTCGCTGTACATGTACTTTAATTTCATCCAACAAAGTGACATGTTTAAACTTGAGTCGGAATTGTTAGTGAAATTAACTTGCCACCGTTATGTTTTCATGCAGTTTGATGCTGTTGCTGAGACATATCACGATGACATTGTTGCATTGTGTGATTTGTAAAAAAAAAAAAGGGTGGAGGGGTCGTCCGTGGTGTGTCACCTCTCTTTCATCCAGCAGGGAAAGAGGCAACGCCTGGTCCATTTACTGCGTCATCACGTAGCCTAGATGACGTGGTGTCATCTGTATTGTCACACAAGCGCTCACAGTGAAAGTCCATTTCTGATTTTAGTGTTGTTTGCACCATAGAGTGTTCCCACATTGTAGCACTTTACTTTATTTTAGATATTTTATACAGTCTATGGGTGAAGCAGCATAAATCACTATGAGGGGGATAAATTTTTGTCCCACCGGGGCTAAAAATAACTCAGCAGAGGCAGGGATATATAGACCAGAGGGGGGGAAATCCCTACCATCCCCTGCAACAAATCGCACCCCGCATAGTTGTAATATATATAGTGGCACATTTCAAGACATACTGTGAAAAAAGAGCAATTACTGTTAGATTTACTTAAAGTCTCAGTATGAGCACCTTTCAAATGAGAATATATTACACTCTTTATTAGACAGTAAACTGGACTGTTTCATTATTGCCTCAAAAAGGGAAGCTACGGCACAAATGGCAAGACAGTATAAGGTATTGTTAGTCTATAATTTAAAATGAGAGCCATTTTGGCAAGAGTTCTTGTGGGAGCTACAGATAATAATCCTGCTCAGTTCAGGGAGGTGATATTTTTCCATTTTCTGTTTTTTTCCTATGCCATGTTTCCCCCCCCCCACCTTCCTCTGCCCTTTTTGTCCTCCAACTACTCCATTAACAAAATGCTGACTGTCTCATTGTCCAGCTATTAAGGCAACACTTTTATTACTCTCTTCTTTGAAATTTGATATACCAAAGCTTATTCAACAAGTACGGAGTCGTCTCCATTTTTAAATATCGATCTGTCCCAAATTATTATACTTGGTAGCCTGTTGTTCTTTGACCACCATCATCCATGTCATTTCATTCTGCTCATGCACACAGTACCTGCGCCTACAGTGCAAGGTCTGTCTCAACACATGAGAGGGGGCCTTTTGTGAAGAGTGTGCTTTTTTCCTGATTTGGCCAAATCCTGAATCAGACCAAAAAAAAAAGGATTGAGCTTTTCACAGAATAGCTCAGATGTGATGGATATGCCACTGAGCCATTCTTCTGAGAGTCATGTAGGCCTTTGAAGGTATAACGTAGTTTGATTCCATGTACTGACACTGGCTAAATCTACTAGTTGTGACTAATTCAATTCAATTATTGAGTCCTGAAGAAGAAAAACGACAAGAAGTAATCCACAAGACACAAAGAAAAGATTAGAGAAGAGTCTGAAGAGATTAACAATAATTTGTGTGACAGAAATACTTTTGTTTTTACAACCCCACAGATTTATCCTGCAACTCCTTGTGGCAGTCCCAACCCTCAGGACTCCCCCCAGGTTTGGCAACCATAGTTTTAGGTTGTCATGTTCCCCTCAAGAAACAACACATTGTAACAGTGTAAACAACAGCTTGTCATGAAAAACCTTCGCCTATTTTTTTGGCTTTACTAAAAAAAGCTTAACAATAATATGCACGGTTTATAGCTTGAATTTCAACAGGGTGCACTTGTTTGCTGTATGGACCTAATGTTATAGGACACATCCTAACTCAACCTTATAGCTGCTATTATGCATGTATCTCTATTTACAAAGTCTGCATATGATTGTCATTTCAGACAACCTACATTTAAACAGGAACATGGAGGAGAGAGTATTTATTTAACTGCTTCTTCTTAGTTGGGAGGATGAAAATATTTTAGTCAAAATCAGTAAAAAAAAAAAACCTTTTGAAAAATTAAGACCTTTTTAAAATGAAAATTGGAAAATGCATAAACTTAAATCTACTAAAGCTGCATTGATTGGTATGGTGGCTCATACAATAAAAAGTCTATATAAAATGTAAATATTTTCAGGTTTTTTTTAAGTTAAAAAGTAATGAGCCAGTCATTCTGCTTTGATGTACTGGATTAACCGATGACACATAATTCAATTGGCATCTTTGCACACTATCTTTATTGTTGCTTGATTTTCCACTTGTGTTGTTTTGCTGCTGGATGAGCGTGTTGATTCATGGTGACTCATTTGTCTGGAAAAGATAAGTTCTGACAACACACGAAGCCACAAGACAGACATTTTATATAACAACTGTATAAAATGTACAACAGTAAGAAAAGATGGCAATCATATCTCTGAGGATTCACACATTGAAAGACTGGAAGTGATTTCAATTATTTTAATATCGGACACAATTCTTATTATATGTCTTGTGATCCTCCATGATAGGTGTTTGCCTTCTCTTCACTTGGTTTGCTTTGCTAGCGTTAAAGAAACAAATCACTGGAGGCAGGCGTCGGCTATGTGAGCTGCATGTTGCGAAATCCTCTATAGTTATATTGTTTTCCTATATAATTATATTTCGGCTTAGTTGTGATCTCATCTCACCAAATACAAACAACTGATTCACTATGCAAATCAGATGTAACACCATCTCTGTATCTTGAAGAGCTGACAAACGTCCATCCACAATCCAGAGCCAGACCTTCCACCATCTGTCAGTTTTCTTCACACACTAGACACTGTAGTGTTTGTCTGCGTGTGTGTTGGTGGGTGGATTTGCACACATATGTGCATGTGTGTCTTACAGGCTGTTTGTTTACATCTTTAATTGTGTATATCTGTTTAGTAATATGAAAATTCCTCCAGCCTAATGGGCACGTTTTCAGCAGAACATCAAAACAAATGGTGTGATATCCACCTGTATTCCCTCATGGCAGAACATACTGTCAAATGAAAGCAGTTTTTTTTACTGAATAGAATCCTTTGATGTAGATTTTTTTTTAATGACGTGTATTTGTGTTGATTTTAGTAAGCTATTGAAGGTGATGGCAGAAGCAGGTTAGACAGAATATAAATTGATGTGTATTGTTACTCATGTAGCCTAACCCTAAACAATAGTTAGTTGATTAACTGATTAATCAATTGACAGACAATTAATTGCCAACCATTTTGGTAAACAAGGCTAAATTAAATTCTCTGGTTCCAGCTTCTTGAATGTGAATGTTTTCTGGTTTCTTTGATCTTTTATGATAGTAAACTGAATATTTTTGGGTTGCGGACTGTTGGTTGGAACAAAACATGACATTTTAGGTTGAATCTTGGGCTTGGGGAAACAGTTATTGACATTTTACACCATTTACTGCCATTTTCTAGATCAAACAACTAATTTAGCAATCGAGAAAATAACCGACAGATTAATCAATAATGAAAATAATCATTAGTTGCAGCCCTAGAAGGGACGTTCACTTCTTTTGAGATGCCTCAGCTGCCTCACTTGAGTGACAAGCTAAGAGGTTAGCCTGGATACAGGTGTCTGAATCACTGCCTACATCTCAAATTTGTCAGCGACCTGCAGTGAAACAAGATCACATTTCAGCCTGATTATCAGGCTACTAACTGGGGACTTCAAAATTATTGTTACTGAATTTTTAAAAAGTAGCAAACAGTCTCACCTTTATTCACACAATTTTTCCAACTATGGTGTCAAAATGCCTTCATGCATTACTCCTCAGGTAGTTTGTTGTCATGATCATCTGTTTATGGCTTATGTTAACAAAGACAAGAATAATTGTTTCCTGAGCAGGGGCAACAGGGCATGCAAAAGATGAAAGATGACATTTTTCCTGAACGTCCCCGACTGGAGGCGAGGTAGTAATTCAATTTGAATTTTGAATTCAGAAATATCTTTGCAGATCGAATAATTAATTTGTATCCACATTCAAATGGTAGATTGAATTTGATTAAAAAGTAACAGCCCTACATGCCACTTTATGTCAGGCAGTATCAGTCACTGTTAAAGGCAAAATCCACTTCCAAACACTTCAACACTGTGTTTATACTACTTATAAAACTCATCTTGCAAAAATCTTGCAAACATCTGCTTTTTAAGAAAATATTTAGCAAAAATCTGCACTATAAAGTAAAATGTAGCCCTCAAGCAGTAATGTTTCTGTCAGCCCTGATGAGAAAACAAAGTGTCCAGATTTGCACAGTCTGAATCTAGTTTTAATACGTTACTCAAACATTGGTGAAAGCACACATCAAAAAGAACTGGAGTACTTATAATCCAGCTGATCCTGAATGGCAGCTAACAGTTTGATAAACACACACACACACACAAGTACATTGCAAGTCGACCAGGGGGAAACATTATCTTAAAAAAAAAAAAAGAAAAAAAAAGAAAAGGGGAAGATCATTCATAACTTCATATATTTAAAGCCATCTGTCAGATGCAAAAAAAGCTCAGAATATTGAGACTTTTCCAACACAATTTATGATGACCAACAATTTTGGAGTCATCTTGTAAACACAAACATGAGACTGTATTTATTTTGAAGCCTATTTTCAGATAAAAAAAAGACAATTTTCAGGCCTGTCTTATTGTGTGGACTTCAACTCTCAAATCTCAGCCCGGATCTTTTCTGTGTGGAGTTTGTATGTTCACTTCATGCTGCTGTGTTTTTCTTCCCGGGGCTACAGTTTCCTCCCACTGCCAAAAGACATATAGGTCAGGTCAATTTTGAAACTCTAAATTGCCTAAAGGTGTGAGTGTGTGTCAGTTTTATGTGCAAGACTTGTTTCACTGCCTTGTACCTGATGTTCACTTCTTCCCCCTGTAAAACCCTTACAGGAATAAACGTGTACTGCGTGGACAACTAAGAATTCATTACCTGAAACGGTTATAACCATAAATCAGGTTTTGGTGTTTGCCTCTCAAGACTCAACATCAACACTCTAATAGAGAAAACTGGTGTAAAGGAATCAAATATAATAATTTCTTCATTGAATGACTGTAGCTTCAATTGCCAATTTAAACCTTTTCAGATTTGCACTTGTTGCCTGTGAATTACATGCAGGGGTGACCAATACTTCAGTGCTATTGTGCTATTGCTATATCGTGTGATACGGTCATATTGTGTCATTTTTTTCTTAAACTCAAGCAAACTATGAGTAAAAACTAACAAATTGAGTTATTTAAGTGATGTGTTTAGATCTGTGAAGAGTTGTGTCTAATGTAAAACTTAATATTTAGTCTCAACATTAGTTTTCTATGTTATTCTACATTTATTTGCAATACCACAATATATTGTGATGCTGATTTCTACGGGGCTGAAATAATTAGTTCCGCCCAGGGACTACAGATGGAAATTAACTTTTAGCTATACAGTATCTGAGACAATAAATGTATTGTGCATGTCCCTGTTAAATAAACAGTGAATTAAAACATTAAAGTCAGTAGTCGTTTAGCAAAAAACGTATCAAAAATTTGGTTATTTTAGGCAAAAATGCCAAAAAAATTCAGTTTCCAGATCCTCAAATGTGAATATTTGCTGTTTTTCTTAATTATCTGGGGAAGTAAATTAAATATCTTTGGGGTTATTTGACTTTTGGTCAGATAAAAGAAGCAATTCAAAGATGTCACTTTGAGATCTGGGAAATTATGATCAGCAGGTTTAACCATTTTCGTACATTTTGTAGACCAAACATTTAATCCAATAATCTAGAAAATAATTGGTAGATTATTAGATAATGAAAATAATTGTTAGTTGCAGCCTCAGCCTTATTTCAACCATATTGCCCAAACGAGTTTTTTCTCAGGTAGTGTAAACACAACGCATGATCCTTCTCACTCTTGTTTTCTCTCTCCGAGTACATTTATCATACACAGAGATCCCACTTTTATTTCTAAGAGATGTTATAAAAGTTGTTGAGGTAAAAGAAGACAAGGCAGATTGTAGAAACGTGGGCTCAGCAAAACATTAACTACAACACTTTCATCACAAAACGCACTGAAGGGGGATTTTTAAAAAGAATTACGGTAAATACATCACACTACAAAAGCATCAGTTCACTTACTCACACATGACCAGACTGTCTAAACTTTTAGGGGTCTGTCACTGTGGTTTCAAACAAACTGAACCCGTGTGATACATCATAAAGATTGAAATCAATTTGAAGACTGCTATCTAACACACACATCTGAGAGGAGTCTTTAATAACGAATCAGACCTTGACATGTCCACACATGAACAACTTTTCAACTGGAGAATGGACTATTCAGAGTGAGTCACCCCCCTGCCTGTAGCCATGGTGATCTTTGGCATGTGCTTATCTGGCTGTGAAAAAATTGAAGTGTATTGATTCGATATTGAGGTTCACAAGCTTGATTAAATATTTTCATGAGTGGATTTACAGATCAGTGAACAATGTGATTGCATTGTATCGCCTATCTAAGTATTACTGAAAAAAACAACAACAACAACAAAAAAAACCTCATAGTAAACACATGCTATCAAAAGCTGTGGATGTTGACACAAACTGATGTAGCCGAACTACTGATCGCAGATGACAATTTCACATGAAAGGTCCACATCAAAACCTGCACTAATATATCTGTTGACAGGCAAAAGGTCGATGTAGTTTATGACTGGACAAAATGATGTATTGATCTTTGATGGTCAAGGCCAGTCTTTGGTGGGTTAACTATGCTCTTTTTATCCTTATCATTCCCACAACACCTATACAGTAATAGACTGGTGTCAGACAGGGAAAAGGCCTGGCTGTGCCCACAAAACATAATCAGCTGTTTATGGGAAGTCTGAGCACTTATCAAGCAGCTTGGCTGAGCAGAACAGATCGATTGTCAACTTGCTGTAATGTCAAATTGACCAGGGAGAAGAGACAAGCTAAATCCTGTTATGGCATATTTTTTTTCCACACTGACATTTGGTTTATGAAATGGTACATATCGTAACCTCTCTAACCATAAGACGACCCAGTGTTTCTCCTGAGGCTGCTAGGGTATGGTTGACTGAGTAATTATTTAGGCAAGCTTGTTTTCAAGACACCTTGGACAACAGGCAATTTGGTTTGACCTATTGTGATTGTCAGTCTGACACTGACATCGACAAATGCCAAACAGTGCAGAGAAACTGCAAACAAACTCTCAGTGCTCATGTTTGTCTTTAAGTGCTTCCAACCTGTGTGTGCAGTCTACGCCTCTATTTGTGAAAAGGCCACTGGATCTGTCGGGAATTGTGGAAGAGCGTTTGTCAACCCCTGGCCACCTCATTCTTTATGTAGTTTTTGCAGACTGAAGACAGTCTGCAGTGAGGCATGAGAGAGACCATTACACACACGTCTGGCACGCTCTGGATGATGAAGAGATCTGGGAACACATCCTCCCATGGAAACTGCCTCTGGCCGAGATGCTGCATGGAGTGCATACAGGACACAGCCAAGCCTTGCCAGGCTCTGCTGACATAACATACACACGGTGGAAGATACCAGCCTCTTGTCACAGTCGAGTGTTAATAATATAATGAAATGAATACATCTTTCCTACCACAGAAGGAAAAAATGGAAATACAAAGATGTATCTTTATTAAGATTAATTTCTGGATACCAGTTAACATTTTTCAGCTACTTTTTGCATCTTGGAGATGGCAATGTGCAAACTTGTCTACCTTTTAAATAAAGAAAATAATCAGATGATGATAGATGACAGCTTTGAGAGAGTAAATGAATACCTATTACAACAATTTCATGGGTTTCACTTACTTTTCTGGTGGCATGAAATGTCAGGCTCACATTCTGTGCGAGAGAATAGCATAAATGAAGCAATTAGGGGAATTCTGACTGCTAGGGAATGTTAAGTAGTCACATAGCGTATCTGTCTGATCAATTCTGACCAATATCTTGTCAGTTCAACAGAGGCAACATCTGTCTTATGTGGCTGCGAGTGCTCAGGCTGGGAATCTTGAAGTTTCTCACGATTTGATTTCACTGTACTTTGATATGATCTAAAGATGATTCTTCATGGATCTTGATGCGTCTTAGCTTTTGGGTTTTTATCCTTTTTTCTTGCAGTCTGTTGACAATCTGAATAACTGTAATTAATATCCCTCATGAAAAAAGACAGATGAATGTATGCACATCATCATTTGTTTTTTTTTTTTCAACAAGTCTTTCAAATTAAACGACCCAATAGGTAATTTAACCATGCACTCCAGAATGACCCCTAGGAGTGTTTTCTAATCTCGCACCTCTATCAGCAGTATTTAGCAAGACAACATCATTTGTCAAATCACTGTTAAAAAATATAGTATGTTTTATTATGTGACAATGCTGTGGTTAAGGTCTGGTTAGGTTTAGGCACAAAAATTACTTGGTTAGGGTTACGGAAAGATCGTGGGTTAAAATGATCAGTTGAAATGTGGTGTGGGTTAAAGTTACGAGAAACCTCCATTGTCATGGCAACACTGAACACCATGACAATCGTAGTTATGTTTTTTTAAAAAACTGTCTCAACTCGAAGTTGGAAACGTGACACTCACGGTTAGAAGTGGGAAGATAACAGCAAAGTCCAGTACGTCCGCCTTTTGCAGGTTAGGATCTAACCTACCAACAACCCACCACCTCTGAATATGGAAATTTGTCACATTATATAGACGTCATTTGAACTGCGCCACTTCTCCAGGTCATAATTACTTGATGTTACTCAAACATAAAGATTGGCTGTTTTTAGTGACTGACATTACGACCTATTGTATTGTTTTTCTTGGGAGGACAGTTGTTTTTTTAGATGCATATTTTTATTTGCTTGCAATAATTATCACACGTCACCCAAAAGACAAAGTACCTGCACATGGAGAAATATTAACAGTTATAAGTCTTGTTTCTGATTGAGAATCAACAGTTTCCCTATATTTCTTAATTGTCTGGACACAATAAACTTTATAAGAGGAAATTTAAATCAAACAGAAATTGTCTTTAGGTAGATGATGTTACATTATAGAAAAACAACGCTCATCTGAGCCAATCTTTTGTAACTTAAATATAAACAAGTTTAAATTCCACATGAATCATTTCTTGCACACTGTATTTACAGCCCCTTTACCTCTACAAGAAGACATGTATGTTCACTTAACTTTCACATTTTCTACAAAAGGTGTTATCATTGTGTGCCAGCTGGCATTAGCATGGAATGACATGTTTACCTCTCCCATTCAGTGAAAGGAATTAATCTTTTGTCCTGACAATATTGTGAAGCTTGAATAAACAAAGTCAGTGCAGCTGTTGTCTTTGAACAGAATCAACTTCTTTCTCAGCAAGCTGTTCCCTCGTCATCACTCGCCGCTTTTCTCGTGACAGCGACTGTCGCAACTCTAGCTGAGACGCCGTGTTGTGCTACGTCACATATATATACACATGTAAACGATTGGACAAGACAGAGCAACAAACCGACCAGCTAATCTCTATAAACAGATATCTGCATATGAATGTAGAATCTGTTGGCAACGGGACAAGATTTTGGTACCAGAAGCCTTCTGGTTTCCATTTGTAGCCTGAGTAGTATTGACCAATCACATATGAGCAGGCTTTGGTTGCATGCAGGTAATCAGTCTGTATGGAGAGCAAAAGAGGCGGAATACATTGGCCAAAATGCAGTCTTGGAAACCACTGGCGATCGTATGACAACGATTTAGCTTTTTATTATTTTTTTTAAAAGTTTATCTGCATTCGTATGCAGATATCTGTTTATAGAGATTAGCCGAAATGTTGTCTGGACCGTCTCAAGTTTCTAATCGGGCTGTAAACAATGACTAGCGCACGGAAGAGGACATATCCGTTATCTGTTATCCGGATATCAGCTTGCTACAGCAGAACCCCCAAAATATTGGCCGTTGCCCCCAGAGGCTAAATCGTCGTCAGACAGAGAACCGATGGTTCCAAGATTGTAGTCTAGTCTGCTGTTAACAGCTCCGTCTCAGTCAGATAAAACAGTTGTTGACTCGCTCTAGACTCTGCTTTAATTTAAAAAAAAAACAAACAAACAAACTGATAAACTTACCAGAGTGTGAGAAACAGAAGGGGTAGCAAGACTGTGTGATTAGAGTTGACTGTGAGAGTCTAAAGCTTATTATGTGCACTGCAGCCCTGAAAGGATTTGGCCCAACTGTAAAATGGCAACTACATAACCAGCAGTTAAGCGTTAAGCACTGTTTACATCCATTTGCCCCAAAGGACAGAAGTGAAAAGCCAGACACCAAAGCAAAAAGGTGTACTTTAGCTCCGTCAATGGGAAATAAACAAGATGGCTTTGTTCCAAATCTATCTGTAATATTGAGGAACATAAACAGGGTCCAGGTTAAAATTGAGATATTATTTGCTTTGGTCTCCATTCATTATTAATGAAACAAAAATAATCAAAAATGCTGGTTCACATTTCACATAGTGTAGATTACACCAGAACTGGGGCAGCTGTGGCTCAGGAGGTAGAGTGGGTCGTCCACTAATCAGAAGATCAGTGGTTCAATCCCCGGCTCCTTCAGTCCACATGTCGAAGTGTCCTTGGGCAAGATACCGACGCCCAAATTGCTCCCAAAGGCTGTGCCATCGGTGTGTGAGTGTGTGTGGATGAGTATTACATTAGATCTCCTGATGAGGGGGTTGACAGCTTGCATGGCAGCCTCTGCCATCAGTGTATGAATGTGTGTGTGAATGGGTGAATGTTGACATGCAGCTTAAAGAGTTTTGAGTGGTGGGAAGACTAGAAAGGTGCTATAATGCTATATAAATATAGTATATGTGAATGTACTGTAAATATATTGTACATATTGAGCCTAAAACATAAGTATACAAATGATTATAGACTACATACATCTTCTGTTAAGATGTATCTAATCATATTGATTATTGCTGCTCATATTGTCAGCACGCAGTCAAGCACTGAGCTTAACACAATATCTTTGAGAACTATTATTGTTGAAAGTTGCTGATTAGAAGTAAGATAGAAAAAAGGTTTCAAAGATTACAAATAAACTCTGGAACATAGAGAGCACTATAAGCAAAAGGTGGAGGATATACGCTGCCACCTGGACTTCACCTAGATCATGCTGTCCCTGCAAGATGGATGATAGTGCAAGAGAGAAGCTCATCAGGGAGGCCAAGAGGCCACAGCAGCCTTAAAACAAGGGCAGCGCTGGATGGCGGAGTGTGTTTAAAAACCCTTTTGAGTGAATTGTGTTGTTCCAGGCTGAGTGCTAAGATAGAAAATGGAGGATGGTCCAGTCTTAATTGCACAAGAAGACACTGCCAGTCCCAACAAACCATTAGACATGTCCAATAGCCTGATGAAACCAAGATAAAAGGATATCCTTGATAAAAGAGTCCTTGATATTAAGGATTTAATTTGTCAGCATCATAAAAGCAAAAGAATGGATTGGATAGTCTGAAGGATACATCTCAGGGAAACCTTCCCTATGGTGATATGTTTAACTGATCCTCCCTCATTATTTGTAAAAAATACATAAAATAAAATAAAATAAAATAAAATAAATAAATCTCGTGACATCCTTCCTCATTAGATTGATAATGATGACCATGCATATTTCCATTTTGTTACAGCTTGTGTCTTATTTTTGTCATTGTTGTCATGTCATTTCTGTCAGTTATGATAACATTGTACACACAAAGTTAACTGCTGAGTCCTGGGTGCACGGTGACATCGGTACAATAAAGTCAGACAGGGCAAGAAAACACGAGCAATCGGATGATCAGACAGGTTGTCAGATTATCTAAAAACACTTTATCTGGAGGTAAAACCCTAAGTGAAAACATCTGAAATGTCAATAATACTCCCTCACTCAAGTTTTTCTTATGTGCAATATTTTCTTCCAACTGCTGCTCCACTACTTCATTAGAAGTGTTGTAAATAATTGCCTACCTGCCAACACTCCCAATTTTCACGGGAGGCTCCCTATTTTTAACCCTTTCTCCCGCTGTGCTCCCGATTGGTAATTACTCCTGTTAATCTCCCAATTTCATAGTTTTCCTTTTCGTTATCACAACCTTTTTTTGGCACTTACAGCATGTGTGCGCAGCTGTTCTCTGCGCAGGCAGTCTTTCATCCTGTCCCCTGCTGCTGATATGATTCATTGCCTGCAGGTACCACTGGTAGAGAGGATGTAGTGGGTTGTATCAGCCAGTAACTAAGATGCTAAGATACTAAGATAAGTTAAGATACGTGAATAGACAGCTTTCTTTGTGATGCACTGTGGTTGTGTAAAACTTACCGGCAGTGGATGAGACACTGCGGGCAAAACAGTTGAAAATACTGTTTTTCTACATGTTTATGCTTGTCGAACAGGTAGTTTGATAAAGTACTTATTGGCTTTCTTCTCGTGGCGGTTTTGTTGCACTTATGATAACGAGTGTATCATCACCTCAAGTAAAACGTTATCTTTCACTTGAAAAAGCCTTCCGACTTTTGAAACCTAAATGTTGGCAGGTATCTAATTATTGTTTAAAATGTAAATCTATCTCATAGACATTTACTACTGTTTTTAAATTTTAATTTCTTAACTCAATTCATTGTTAATTTGTTTGTATTTTTTTAAACCTGACTGAGTGAACCACACAAGAATTCCAATGTGCATGTTCCTTATGCCTGTCGAAATGGCAATAAAGGCTTGTTAATTGAATCTTATAGGATATTTTAGGTCATAATTCAAACGATAAGTCAGTTTGTAAACTGTGATAGACCATTTGGGTAGTAATTTTGCAGGTAGCTTGGCAGGGTTTTATTACAGCTGTCTGATCATCTGGCTGGCTTGCAATTTTTGCCTTGTCTGACTTTTTTTTAGCGGTAATGCTACATTAAAGGATAAGCTCACAATTTTTTAAGTTAGTCTTAAAACAATCAGGTGCCCAAAATGAACACTGAAACAGGTTTTTCTTGCCGTAATCATTCCGCCTGTTCATACTGACGATTAGAAGATCTCTTCATAATAAACAATGTAAATGATGGAGGACAAAATCCACAGTTCTCCTTCTATGCAAAAATGTATTTAAAATTTTATCTGAAGAAAATATAAAGCTTCAACTGTCCTAATTAGTCAAATCAAGTGGATATCTTTGAAACTTACTGTCTTTTTAGTGCCAAATTCCCTCTTTTTGTTCCATTGCAGCTCAGCAGGGAAACACTGTCCGGGGGAAACAAAAGAAGAGAATTTTAAACTAAAAAGATTTTAACTTTGGATTATATTTGCTAGTTTTGATTAACTCCGATGGCACAAATCAGGCGTTGGTTTTGTCTCCCATCTTTTACATTGTAAGTGCATTTGAGGGGATCTTTTAATGCTTAATATGAGCAAAAGGAATAATTACAGCAAGCAAAACCTCTTTTGGTGTTCACCTGACTATTATTTTAAAACAGACTTGAAAAATTGAGAACCTATCCTTTAACAGATTTCAACGATTAACTTGGTGAGTACATGTAACTATTATTGTCAGAAATGACTACAATGATAAAAATTTAAGTTGTTATAAACCGGAATAGCCCTTTAAACTCTTAAAAAAGAGGACAAGTCTTGAATCTTGATGTGATGATGAAACCAACCTTTCTTCGTTTAATGCATATTTAAAGCTCACTTCTGTCTCTCTTGGGTGTTAATTGAAGGGTGTGAGCACTTGAGTATCAAAGGTGTTTCAGTTTCCAAGTTTTCAGCACACTGTCAAACACACAGCAAGCTGCAGAGCCTCTGGCAGAGCTCCGTGGGATGACGCAACAAGGTGTGCAACTGTTCACACTTCTAAAAAAAAGACACTGTAAATGAGCTAAATATAGAGTAAATGTAGGCCTGTAGACATAGTGCGATTATTTGGCTGTGAAGCGCTTGGATAATGCTACACCAGCTGTGTAAGAGAAACATGAGGAATGAAAAGGACTACATGACAGAGACACAACCAGGAACAGGTGTTAGTCTGACTTTGAGTGAGTGTGGTGTGAAGAAAAGCTGTTATGGTTATGGTGGTGGATAGATGTATAGACAGGGTGCGCAGAGATGCTATATTTGGGTATCTGTATTTTTGTTTCTGTCTTCAACTTGTTCATGACTATCCTTATTCGTTTTAGATGCAAAAATGAAGCTGTAAATCTGAAGTATGCTTGTTTCAGGCTGAAAAGTTAAAATTCTATTTCTTCTTCTCCCTCTCTTGTAACTGCTACCTTTCCTACAGTTGAGGCTAGTATCTGAAATATTTTTTAATGAATAATACTTAAAATTTTATACGTTCTTGTTGGCTGCTTGTTAACTTTGCTCAAACAGTGCTTCAGTGCATGTTTTCCCACTCGAGTGCCATCACAGGAAAGTTCCTCCTCTACCAGGTTAGTGTTCATTATTTCAAGAGGTATAATGCTGTTACCGTTCACTGGGTGACATAGTCTGTTTTACATGTGTGTTTATAAAGTGAGAGTGATGACTATTTAATGAAATTTTGTTGTTGTTTTATATGACTGAGATGTTTCTCGGTCACTATGCAAGGAGTTAAACCTAAGATGAGAAATCATTTAAACCTATAGCTTCTTGTTTGTTCTACCATTTATTGGACATGGATACATTCAGTGACTGCATCCCTTGAAGTTTGTTGAAGAATTTAACAAGAACAACAAAAAAGTTAATAATTCAAAATACAGGTTTAAAACTTTAAAGGATAATTACGTTTATGTCAATGTAGGTCTTATTTTCGTAGCGTTTGCCATAGTTTCTATTGGTTATGAAAACATATTCACTAAATTAATTGCTAAGATCTTGAACACAGTGACGTCGCTACAACAAAGTCTGATGAGGCAGGAAACACGAGCATTCAGTCAGGTTGTGAACGAGCTTCTGTATTTGTGTGCACAACTATGGGAAGAATGTTATAGGTTATAGATTATAGGATGGTTTGGGTGTACTGAGCAAAACTTGGAGGAGACTCAGCAGCAACACATTTCCCTGTTCTCTGTTTAAGAGCGGCGGAGACTGACACTAAATTGAGAATAGCTGGTCCACCTTAAAGGTGAGCGTGGTCAGGTTAGGCTAACCCATTGTCCTAACAAACCCACTTTTCCAGCAGTTGGGGAAACAACAGACAAGAAGACTTTTCTTTGTCTTGAGAAGCTGCAGCATTTATTAACTGACACATTGTAGCCTCTAATGTACATTTATTGCCAGATTCACAACTTACTGCTAACCATTAGCTCTGCTCCCCTCGTATTCACCATCACTTCTCTGCCACTCGCTCAACGTCCTATAAAGAGTGAAGAGAGGGAATATGACTCAAAACAATTCCACGATAACGTAGGGTGTCATTGTGCTCGCATAGTGTGAGAGTGAAAATCATTAGTGGCCCATTGATATTAATGATCGTGTGAAATTTTAGCAGCGGCACTCGTAATTTTGCAGCGGCGGTGTACCGCTGCAGAATGAATACAGCGGAAACACTGCTCTTACCCTTTAACTACACAATGGAACCAGATGAACCCAACTGACAACACCTCGCTAATAACAGGGAGCCTCTGATTAGTCATTTATAGAATTATAAACAAATTTAGTGCTATAAACACGTTTAACAATCCTCAAGCCTACACCTGCCCATCCCACACACTCACCAACACTTTAGGAGACTTATTGAACATCGGAAGAGTCAATTTGACTCCAAACTCCATTAGTCAATCAGAAGACTACAGGCTCATCCAGTTGGGACAATAGAGAGCAAAACATTGGCCTCACTAACGCTAAATAAATAATCAAAATGATTAGCCTATTCATGGAGCAAACAAAAGCCACAGGAACAAGCTGCTTTCTCACCATCTCTCTGTATAAGTGAAGCAGGCAAGCAGATTGAGGAACACAAATGAATTCCACCCTTTTTCTTTTCTCAGTTCAGAGGGAAAAAAAGTTAGTTTTCTGCTTAATCTTCTCTCTACAGACATACAACACATCAAAAACAAAAAAACAAAATCAAGACATTCAAAACATCCAAATTATACTCAAAACATTCAGGAGCATTTCCTTTATGCACACCCACAACCTGTGTTTGATTCCCAACTCAAATAATCAGAAACTTGAACTACAAAAAATTCATTTCATGATAAAAGCCTTTTTCAGAACTTTCATTGTAGTTATTGAAATGTAAACCTGGTTTTGATTTACTTGTCTAACCTTGAAGGAATAATGCTGGTGAGATTCTCCATATTTTTCTTATTGTCAACAAAACGCACATTAAGATCAAAACAACAATCTCTTATATGGAATGGAGCAGGTGGACCCAAATGCAGGAGACCGTAGGCTGAGCAAGATTGAAAAGTAACTTCTTTATTCTAGGCTCGGTTGCACACAAAGTAAAACCGAACTGAACAGAACTAAACAAACAGAGCGGAACAAACAGAGCAGAGTGAACAAAGGATCCAACAAGACTGAACTGAAAACCAGAACTTAAATACAAACTGAATCAATGAAACAACAAGCAACAGGTGGCAAGAAACAAGGGCAGGCTGGGAGCTGATTGGCTGAGGAAGACACAGGGAGCAGGGCAGGGCTAACGAGACTGATGCAGAGCAGGTGGAGGGAAACGCAGGCTGAGGAAAACAAGAAAAAACACAAAAGGAAATAGCTGCTCTGGGCTGAGGACAAATCTAAAACAGAACTTCATAAGTTAAATAAGAAACGACAATATAATCATGTACAATCCTCTTCATATATAAATTGTCATTAATTAAACTGTCTTGGAATTACATATAACTTAAATAAGTGGACATATCACACTGAGTAAACACAGCAAACAAACCTCAGCATTATATTGCCAACCTAGGAACCTTTACAAAAAAGACTTGAAACATAAATTGCTGTTGACATAAACAGGAACCAATAAATCTGTCAAGCAGAGTGGTCTGCGTATTAAGGCTGCATGCAACATAAATTGGACTAAAGGACAACTGTTGTTCTGAGTTTCAGTTCACTTTTGCATCCAGTTACTATGAGAGTCAATGTAGCAAGCAACAGCATCTCAAGTGGTCCACAAATATAATCCACAACCTCTCTTGTCCTACTCCCACTCAGTCCAATCTGAAACAGGCAGAAAAGCCTAAGAGCATCTGGTGGACTGGTGGAGGGACATAGAGCCAGACTGGAACAGAACCATAACACAATTAATTGATTCTACTAACAAGCATTGTCTGTGCACTGTAGCTAAAGCTGGATATACTTATTCATCTGAGCCATAGAGCTCCAATTTTGTCCAAAAACTCTGTAGTTTATTTTGAGTCAATCCCAAATACACTGTGTTGCCCTAACTACTTTCTAGGGCATCAAACATGTATTAATCCGCAGCTGAAAATAGTCCACAACAATGCACTATTCACTCCTGCTTGAGTAATGTTTGCTAGAAGACATTCACTTGGAAAAATCACCCTATAAACTATCTATTTTGACCCTGTTTTAATGATCGTGGAAAGTTGGAAAGTATTGAAAGATTGACTAAGACATTGTTTAGTTTCAGTGTTTTCATGGAATTTGTCGACAATAAGAAACATATGGAGTAAGCCAGCCTTATCCTTTAACAGTAATTATTTCACATGGCAAATGGGTGAAGTGTCCAGTTTGTGCTGTTGTCACACAGTCCAATTAGTGGTGGACAGGGAAATGCAGAAGATGTTAGAGGGGCAGGGGTCCAAATTAATGAAAAGTGATTTTTGCAAATAACTAAATAAATAAACCCATGACTGAGGTTGGCTCAAACATTGCTACATGACAGTTAATTAATGATACATCTCTATATAAAGCAAGGAATCTCTGTCTGTATAGATGTATGTATGTATGTTTGCATATCTGGAGAACCGTTCATCCAATCAACTTCACACTTGGCAGGTGTATTGCTGGGGACTCAAGGAAGTGGAGTGTCGAGTGTGAAGTTGTTTGGATGGGTGATTCTCGAGAAATATATAAAAAAATACCTCTCAAACAACTTTGCTTCTGCTTCTTCTTCTGCCTGTGGAGTCAACGAGTGGAAATGTTGACAGCACCACCCTGCCTTGCATTCCACATTGTGGTTGGGGGGGTGGGGGGGGGTACATCCGTAGTGACAAGAACTGCCATAGAGAATGAACTGAAAAAGTTCAGAGTTAATCTCTTCTACCCCTGTTCCTCATGCACAGGAACTTCGTCTGTACGTTGAAGACATAGCACTGCAGTTCATCCGATCAACTTCAGCTCAGCTCAAAATTGTAGTTTCCTGATAGTCTGCATCTTAGGCGTTCAGGGAACATCAGTAAATTATTGCATCTTCTGATAGTTTGCATGTGAGGTGTTTAGGGGACAGGCACTGTTCTCTCTAGGTACAAGCTCTAGGCACGTTTTGAACGAGTGCACTAGTGCAAAGAAATGAAGTGTATTTCAGTAAATTTTCCTTACGTTAACCAGCCCAAGCTGGCCCTCTGACTGATATCTTCACTTGCAGAAGCTCAGCTTAATGCTGCTGACAAAGATGCACTTCCTCTGGCTGCATGGCTGCCTCTCTCGCCTCCATATTTGTCTCTTACCACCTCTCTTTAGAAGGCATAAATGCTTCTGTAATAACGGGGCAATAAGATGCTGAGATACCATTACTACGTGCCAACAAATTAGTTTAATATCATTCACATATCATATCATAACACTGAGGCTTAGAAGACATCATGCATTTAAGCCACGATTCTAAAAAACAACACAGGAGCTTTAGATAAGGTGTATTAGACACTGGTACTTGCTTTGCATGGGATGTGTGATGACAATAATAGACTCCCAAACGTTAGTCCCATGCTACTGAGTTCCGTCAACTAAAATCACTTTATCTCATGGTAAACTATTTACACTAACATATACTAATATAAATTCTCTGTCAGCTACACTCAGAAACAAGATGAGGCACTCAATATAATGTGTCACATTGGATGTAGCAGGGATAACAGGAATTTACTCATTTATTAAAAAAACATCCCAGAAAAGGGGCACTTTCTCTCTAGGAGGCCAAACGTGCAGGTGCTCAATCCCCCTATGAGGTCTATCTGTGCACGTGTCTAGTGATGGAGCAATGTAGTGTTCACATTATTTACCCAAGCAACACATGGCCTGTGCTCATTTTCTGAAACCTGATGAGTGTGTGAGTATAGGCAGAGTTCATTCAAGTTTATTTACACTCAGAAGAAAAGAAAAACATTTGTATGGTTAATGGCTATTTATGATTATTTGTTTTTATGCTTATTATTGCTAATAGGTGTTTGTAAGGTCAGAAAATAATGATACAGAAATTAGTCAAAGTACAAATACAAATAATTTTTTTGGGTGAATAAATTCAGTCATTGGGTCTCATATACAATTAAAACTGAATATTCCAAACTGGCATATTCCACTGATGAGATGAAACATTAAAATTTATTTTTAACACATTTAAATATTTAAATCACTTTATTTTTCTCTCTGAACTAATGTAATTTTAATCAGCTGTACTTACACTTTCCCACATGGATTTTTTTTTTAAACTTGCTATGTAATCATCTAGTATAAATAAATATGTAATAATGCTGTCATAAATGTTTTATCAATTATTAACCAATGCCAAAACCAGTGACATCCATGTTTTATATCTGTCTCATAAACATGCCCAGAGCTTTTTTAAAAAGTGAGCTCTAAATCATCACTGCAAACTTTTCTGTTCAGTGGATATCCAGAGTCAGCATACATGAAATACTGAGCAAAGATTGGTCAACTTCACAAGCATCATAGGGCATCACTAAACCTAAAAACTCAACCCAGTTTAACGTATTTACCACAGTCGCGAACCGCTTGCTCATTCTCCATGTTCCTCTTCAATTTGCCACCATAAGGACAAGAGAAGTAAAGCCCCGAATAGCTCGAAGGAGACATGTTTATCACTTTCTTGCAGACGCATGCAACAGTAAATCAAATCTTCGTGTGATGTAATGCCGAGGAAGGAGATTTTCCTTTAACACTGGCAACCTCTGACATTCGTGAAAAGGATCTGAGGTGGGAATGCTATCTGTCCCTTACAGCCCTCAAAGCCTGTATGCTGTAAGTCAGTCAAATACAGGCCTGAAAGTCAAGAGCAAAACTTTTTTTTTCAAATGTTTTGCTGACAGGCATCACTCTTAAGATCCTAATTTGGCTGTTTTTGTACACCATAATGTTTTACCGATGGCGCTGTTGAAAATATTCTGTGTGTGAAATTAACACTTTTTATGTTTGATGATAATTGAATTGTCAGGAATAAGTGTAGCATATAATTGTATTTTTGACATTTTGCAGAGAGAGCTTATTTTTTAAAAATTGAGCTCAGAGGTGAACAAGATGAAGTTAATTAAGCGTCCCCTCCTTACAGCATGTATCTGAACCTGTGGGAGTAAAAGGATGAGGAATTTAACTTTTTAAGACAAGAAAATCCCTCTCTTCCTTCTCCTGCGTCATCACCTTTTTCTCATTTTCATTCCTCATTTTTTTTGTGGCTATAGTATTGACCCTTTTGTTGTCTTTATCTGAAAATGTGTTTTGTCAGTTTCCCTTTACTTTTAAATTGATACCCCCTTTCTATTTCATAGTATTTTTCATCTTTGTAATTGATAGTGCTCTTGGTGGCTGAACGAGTTCACTCCCATTCTGTTATCCTCACTTTCTTCTGCTGACTATGTCCCATTCAGCTCAGGAGTCTCTGAGGGGCCGAGCGGCGAAGCGGGTGTCTGATGCAGGCCTCCGTATTACAGAGATTGATAGCATTTGTTGAACCATGGCTTCTGCTATGAAATAATACCAGTCTGGTGTGTCAGCAAGGGTATTATTTGAAATAAACCACTAAGAAAAGAGGAGTGATTATATTTAAAAAAAGAAGATGAACCTCCAATGATGATTTTTGCTCTCCATTTCTGATAAGTGAGGAGACTTGGTCATAGTTATTCTAATTAATCTGCCCTACTGTGAAAGGTTCCACTTCCGTCAGGCGTATTCATCTTCTTTAGCCTTTATCAGGGGGCAATGCAATTTTCTCCCCTCCACCACATATCACAAGCACAGAACCCAAACTCTGATGGTGACTATATAACGTAGTCTTTCAAAGGAACTCCAGTGGGTATTCATGAAAAATGCATGAGTGCCGACTGCACATGGATGCTCTCTTAAGCTGAGGCTCAGAAAATATGACAGTGACAAACAATGGTCTGATATGTCAGCATTACTACAAAGAAGAGGAGTATCTGAACCAATGTATGGGTGTGTTGCATGCTTATATGTATATTACAGACCCAGTGGGGCTGGTTATGGTCCCATAGGCCCCTGACTGTTGTACACTGAAGCCTCAGAGGTATTTTTCAACTCCAACTCCAAGTACAGTAACCCTAAAAATGTACAAGTAGAAACGCTCAGGCTGCCTCTTGTTCTAGTTACATGTTAAATCAGGGACTGTTAGGCTGAATCTTCCATCCATGTGTTTGTGAGATCAGACAAAAGACCAATAAAACCACTCACAGAGTAAATTATTATACTTTTCTTTGAATGTGGGTGCCCATGTAAAATTTTGCGGCTGCAGAAAGAGGATAGAGCAAATAAGAAAATAGCAATAGTGTTTTATCAACTGTCAGTGACAGACTATGAAGATGGGTTCTGCTATAATTCAGTCATCCCTAGCGGCACATGTTGCTTTGTATTCCCCCAGTGGACCTCAGCCGATTAAAACTATAATTGCAGCGCTTTAACGCTTTATGAAATACGACCTTTCAATCTTGAACCTTTACCTTGATTCTCCAAAACAAGGGCCCCTAAATCTAATTGAGCGATTGAAGTATGAAACAAGGCAATAAATTAATTCTTGTAATGTCTTCCTGTAAGGCTGTTTTGTGGTCACAGTTATCACAGGGGTGGCACAGTATGAGGGACTGATAAGCCCGAATCATGCTCACATGAAAGACAGCTAACAGGTCGATGTTAAGCCCGTGTCCCCCCTAACACTGATAGTCATGGTCTATTTTAACCAGACCGCTCTGAGCTGATAACTTTGCTGTTACACGTTTGCTCCTACAATAGTACAAGCGGTAGCTACAGGAGGTGAGGAAAGCCGATTGGGAGGCGTAGAGCTGTGCCAGACATTATCCATGAAACTGAAATAAATGAAACATGACAGATATTCTCAACTATGTTTTAGAGAAGGTTTTAGAATAATAGCAAGTTAGTGAGGTGAGAAGAGTAAACCTAACCTGAAATGATGAAAGGAGGGGAAGGAGATGGGGAGTTATTATTATTAACAGAGTCAAATGCAACATTACATTTTTTCCAAATGTCAGCAAATGCATATTTCACCAAAGAGAGAAAAAAACAGCCATTGGTTATGTCTCTAATCAGCTGGTAAAAAGCATTATGAATATAATGTTTTCCTTTTTCACAGAAGTACCTAATTTTTAAATTTTTGTAATCGGAGTCAACCTAATTATTTTGGGACTCATTTTGGTTGGGTGCTGCCATGCTTTCACTTTTAGCTCATGCCCAAAGCCTCCTTGGTAATGGAATTTGAGCCGCCCTTTTTGGTGACTCATCCCTGTTCCATGAAAGGAAAAAGAAGGTCACATTAAATGGGGATTTACATAAGGCTATCTGCACAACTATGAATTCCCACGCTATTATGGCAGATTTCAAAAGGCACATAAATGCTTTTGGAGAAACCTCAAAAAAATTCACCGGAGACAAGATGATTGAGGAATCTGTTTCAAGACGCTGTCCAATCTTGTCTGTTAGGATTGCTTGGTGAAGTGTGCACTATTTTGTTACATGGCAGAAAAGATGATGTCATTACACTTTCCTCAGGCACCATTGCTTTCAAAATCTCTACTTGCCAACAAATTAATGCCTATGCTAAAAAGACCCATGTAAAACAAAAAAATACAAATTTCTACCCTGAAAATAAATCTTCCTGCAACCTGAGCCCTTTGTTATCACTGTCAAAATCTGTAAGGCTTCCCATCACTCTACGATTATCACATGAAATCTTTGATGTTACAGCAGAGGACACCGCAACAAAATGGAAAGTTCTCACCTATCAATATTTATGTTTTTTCTACCCTGTTGAGCGAACTGTTTGTAAAATGTTGTTGTCAGTGTGTCAAATTGTCCTACAAAGATTTACATCCCAGGTGGCCCTGTTCAAGATATTGGACATATTTGTAATATTGGACAGCACATAAAAGATACTGATCTATTTAGTCTGGAATTATTCCATATGGGCAGGTCATTGATAAGAGCTGTCTAATTGAAACAGCAAGTTGAGAAAAGGATCGATGGTTACACTGGTGCAGAGAGCTCTCCTTGTGAGAGTCATATTATTAGATTTCATACAATCTGATAACCCTTTTGCTTTTGATTGATCTTTTCCATTTCAAACATTCAGGCCTCGGATCAATGGTTCTGCCCTGCAACCACTACTGTCAAAGCAGCAGCAGGCCCTGAAAAAGCAGGACGTGGTCATTCTCTGAGACCTCGATTCGAGTAAAATTGTGTGTTGTGGATTGTTATGACATTGGCACATAGCACAGCTGCCTGTTAACATGCGTTGCAGTGCACATCATCAACATTATCCACACCAAAGCATCTAGTGAATGCCAGTCTTGTCTTATTTTTGCTTCCTTGAGAAACTTCTGTAGAAAATAATTATGAAATAGAGATGCTTTCATAGAGTCTGTCAGATGAGAATCAAAAAGAGCCTTTCACTCCCATGGTCTTCACATTATGTCATCTGATCTTTCCACTGTGTGTTTCTAAAGAACTGGGATTTGACAGTGAAGGGGAGGAGAGTGAGTAAGCAGAGCTAAGTGCCCTCCTCTAATTCTCTCAGCCCAATCTCTTGAGATAGCCCACTGGAGGTGGGTGTAGCTATATGAACCAAAGGGCTGAATGAACTGTAATGAGATTAGTAACTACAGTACAGAGGAACAACCTTTTTATGGAGCTGCATGGCTGGTATTAAATATCCTCTTTGAGCTGATCCTGCTGCTGAGCTCAGCTTCAGTGTATGTTTTATATGAAAATATAATCCTACCCAGCATGTAGCTCTGGGGTCTGTGATAAATAAGCTTTAGCGTCTGCACATCTTGTTTAAGGTCACAATATGCCACTTGTATTTACACACAATTTATACAGTGAAATATACACAGCTGGTTGGAAATAAATAGTAACTGAGGAGACAAAAAGAGATATAGAGCAATCAGTATGTATAATACAAAACTGTTAATTCAAGCACCTGTAGTTAACATAACATACCATAACAAAAAAATAACATAACATAACATAACATAACATAACATAACATAACATAACATAACATAACATAACATAACATAACATAACATAACATAACATAACATACCATAACATAACATAACATAACATAACATAACATAACATAACATAACATAACATAACATAACATAACATAACATAACATACCAACAAAAAATACCAACAAAAAATAACATAACATAACATAACATAACATAACATAACATAACATAACATAACATAACATAACATAACATACCATACCATACCATACCATACCATACCATACCATAACATACCATACCATACCATAACATAACATAACATAACATAACATAACATAACATAACATAACATAACATAACATAACATAACATAACATAACATAACATGAAGTCATATGGACTGACAGGTAACCCATTCATTTAGCATTTTTGGTCATCCTGCATCATCAGCGCAAAAATAACTTAACGTTGACTGACAGTAAGTCGTGTCACACTTTCCTTCATCTTATGTGTTTATTTATATTCTCTTGTGCCCCAAGAAGCTCCTGCAAAATAATAATGAGCACTATTAGTTGAGACTGCAACCGGACCTCATTTATCATGAGCAACGACAAACGAGTAAAAACAGGACAAAGATGAGGCATCTCACCATAACATTGCAAGTGGAAATTAATTTGTGGCTGCAACATTTCACTCATTTTTAATGAGGAACTCCCAAAATGCATGAATATGGCCATAAGCACAACACACTTCTGTTTTGACCCACTTTCCCTTAAGGATGTATCAGGGTAAATGCCCACACTCAAGTGCACATGTGTGATATAGTCACCAAATAATCTTGCATAAAAATATACAATGCTTATATAGATTGCTTACTACTGTTAAGTCCATGTGCTGAATGTCAACTGATCTGTTGACATTCCGATCTGTAGGCTTTGAGTGGCTTTGAGTTTAATAGGGGTGTGTTGAGCTTACTCTGTGTATTTTAGCAGTTCCTCAAGTGAGTGAAAAGAGTGAAACGTAGCGGCTGCACAGTTACCCTCCTCACACCTGGAAGTTGATTTACATCCATCTGATCAGATTCTTCATATATGCTGTCAATCCATCTATAATTTTGTCATTTCCATGCTGTATTTCTGTAATTTTGATATCTTGGTCTATTCTGTACACACATCTATTGCACATCTGTCCATCCTGAGGTTTCTTCCATTTTTTACCTGTTAAAGGGTTATTTTGGGGAGTTTTGCTTATCTGAATTGAGGGTCTAAAGATTGAAGGTGTTGTATTGCTGCACAGTAAAGCACCTGAGCACTTTGTTACACCAGAGAAGATAACACATTAATCCAATACTGTGTAGCATGACCTGCTGTCATTCTCCAGAATTTGATTTCCTCATGTGGGTCCATGTAGAGCTGAAGATGCGGGATGAGGGAAGATGAGTCACCAAAACTGTCCAATAAATTAGTTACCTGTTAGTCCATATGACTTCACGCTTACAGTGTTTGGCTTGCAACAACATAGGATAACAACATAACATTTTAATTTGTCTGGACTACATGTACCAAACCACAGGTGTGAAAGCACATAATTTTAAAAACAGATAAAATGGTAAAAAAAAAAAGATAAAATCACTGTGCAAAAAAGAAAACATAATTGCAGCATGCACAATGTTACTGCTGCTCTTGGTCTCACCACTCCTTTACCATTCTGCCTTACTGATGAAATTTTGATCTGACATTTGGATTTCATAACAACAACCAAAAAAAAAAAAAAATCATGCATGCTTTTTACCCTTGAATTCATCCTCATGAAAAGTTAATGTGTTCTCATATACAAGCAGAGAAAAGATCAGCAGCTGATGAAGGGAATACAGCAACAAGCTCTCCCCAGTGAACTTCTATATTTCAAAACAAGTGGAAACAGAAACAAAAATAACACTGCTATGCTCAATCTTCTCATATTTACCTTATTAAACACAAGTGTACAAACACATACTGAATTAAAAATGAATTGCCAAAATGAGAAATGCTATTTTGAGAAACACTTTCACCCAGGAAACACTGGAGGCTGCAAAAAATGTTATGAATTCATTTTGTGGTCATTAGTGAGAACATGAAGGAGGCCTACCTATCCCAAATGATACTGTTTACCCTGTAATCAGGTTGAACTTCCACAAGGACTTTTTGTGTTTCCCCGACCACCTATACTAATCATTCAGACAGGCCGACCTGAAGAAATCCTCCCATGGTCCTCTTTGTTGCTGCTGTGCCTCATTTAAAGCCTTCTCCAGGTCATATTATCTAAACAGATGAAAAGGCAATAGAAATGCCCTCGCTGGCTGTAATTTGGACTTCATGGCCACTCTGTGCTACAATACTCATCTTTATAATTGTTCCTCCAGTAATGCTAAATGATGAAAAATCAAGGGTGGGCCTAGAGCATCTATATTCTCAACCCAGATTTAATTCATTTGGTAAAACATAACTAAATTTGGTACATTATTACCCTTTTAGAGCTTGAACCAGTTTGCTTAAAGCCATTGATTAACATATTTTTCATAAGCTGGCTTCTCCACCTGTAGCATAATAATTGCTCACCCCGACTCCGATGATCTGTGGTGCAATCACTAATGAGCTTATGAAAATCACAAAGTTCCTGGCAGGAACAGTGCTCAATATTAATGAACAAATCCAAGCTGATTTTGGATATGAAATTAAATATGGGGATAAACTACCCTCTATCTCAAGGTTTAGATATATTTCCTTTTGTTACAGCTGCAAACATCACAGCACCGCCTTCACCATATTAGAGGGAGAAGAGACAATAATAGAGAATGGGGGCAGGGTCAGCCAGATTGGAGGGAAAGTGAAAGACAGTGTGTGAGGGGGAGGGTCAAAGACAGCAAGACTGAGAGGCAGTCTGTTTAATTAGGTGGAGTAATTAGGTTGTATTAATCAGTCACACAACATAGCAACAGAGTCTTCTTGTGATTTACGCAGTGGAAACTAGGGCCAGTGTTAAACCATAATGCATTTTATTGATGATTTGAAATGAATCTGCAGCAATTCTGATAATTGATTATTCGTTTAAGTCATTTATCAAGCAAAAATGGCCACAATTTGCTGGTTCGAGCTTCATGAATGTGAGTATTTTCTGCTTTTATCTCTTTTACATCATTGTAAATTGAACATCTTTGGATTTATAACTGCTGGTTGGACAAATAAAACCCCCCAAAAACAAGCAATTTGAAGATGTTACCATGGCCTTTGGGAAACTGTGTGTATAGACTAAACAATTAAATTATTAAAAACAAATAGTACTTAACCTGCGTTAACAAGTGTTTTGGCCACTTGGGGGGAGGAGAAAAAAAGCTGTAACACAACACTGACCTTTTTTATCACCTTTTAAGTTTAAATGGTGATCATGTTAGCAAACAGCTGCTGATTTATACATTCAGCAGACAGAGAGCAACATTAGCATTCATTTGGAGTCATGTTCGTGTCTACTTGATAAATGCAAATCCAATATTCATTCTCCTTTTAGCTCCGTTTTGCTCTACACCCACTCCTGAGGGAATTATTTGGTTCCTTAGCTGCTAAATGCTCCACCTTGCTCACAAACTAGTCATTAACTTTGCCCTTTGGTGCTGGGTATGTAGCTTACAGTTAGTTTAAGGGTATTTTCAGTGAAAACAGCCGCCTACATCTGGACGTCACTCATGAGAGCTGTTAGACTGAACCAGAGTTGTGGGCTGTAAAACCAACTCTGAGTTGAAAGACATTTTCTGTGGGTTCATCACCACTAGAGACATCTTTCACATTACACATATACACATACACATTATACATATTTAATATAAGAATATTGATTATTGCCGCTTTAAAGTTAACTAATGATGAAAAAATATAAAAAATATAATAAAATCAGTATCGCTCTGTAACACCTATAGTAATCTTATGGGGTGATGTCTGTGTTTACAAGCCTTTGTGACCTTCATATTTCGTAGACATGGTTGAATCCAATGTAACATGTCAAATTCTATATTCACCCTAACTTCATGATTATCAGTAGATTACATTTTAACTCACTTTCTACTTCCCGTCAGATCTAATTAGCCATGTTTAGCTCTGTGAGTGTATAATTTTTTTCCCCCTTTTTCTTTCTTCGTCTTCCTGTCAGGGAGTGACTTGCCAGCCCTCTGTGGCCCTGCCTGTGTTATAAAGCTGCCCATCATGCTGTTTTAATCATTTATCCAACCAGTCCTGAAAGCAAGCTGTGAACTGCCAATCCCTCTCACCATGTGCCAGGTTGCCCAAGCCTACTGAACAAGGAGCACATGCCAGAAATGGAGTGTCCAGGGACACCGTCCCAGGGCTATTTGAGGGTTGCTGTGACACATTTCCTCAGCCACCCTTCACTAAACTGTCTGTTGTAGCCTGAACGCATGCATGATAAGATGTTTCCTTGTGTAGCTTGAGGTCTGTTTCTTTGGCATCCACAGAAATGCAATGCCTGCTGGTGCGAAGTATTTAGTTGTTGTTTTTTTAATATATTTTTGGGGCATTGTAAGCCTTTATCACAGCAACAGTAGAGAGTAGACAGGAAAGGTCTGCTGCTGGAATCGAACTGCAGACGTTGCAGTTATATGGCATGAGTTTTAACCAGTGGGTTACCGGGCTGTGCTGTATTTAGTTTTTAAAGGGGGCATACCATGCTCTTTGTGACTTTCTGTCATAAATATACTACTATAATGCTGTTATAATGTTGCATGTCTATGTTAAACATCGTCAAAGTTCCAAAACTTGAGGTGAATGTAATGTAAAACCTGCTAAAACCTTAGGCTAAGGCGGGCTTAGAGCACTGAAACAAACAAACAAACAAACAAACAATCCCATAGTGCATTTTGCCTTCCCAACGTGTATTTCAGCGAATTATGATGCATTTCATTGGTCACATGTCTTGAAAACGATGACATCATCTAAAACATAATCACGTTACATCTGGCACACAAATGTTGCACCTAGTCTTAAAGTGTTCAGTAATATTTGTGCTTAATAATTTAATTGTTTAGTCTATACAATGTCAGAAAATCTCCTGTATCAGTTTCCCCGAGGCCATAGTGACATCTTCAAATTGCTTGTTTTTTGTCCAACCAGCAGTTATAAATCCAAAGATGTTCAATTTGAAATGATGTAAAAGAGATAAAAGCAGAAAATACTCACATTCATCAAGCTGGAACCAGTGAATATTGGCCACTTCTGCTTGATAAATTACTTGAATGAATGATCGATTATCAGAATTATAAAAATGCTGCCTTCAAGTAAAATCTGTTCTGAGTGCATAGTTTGCAAAGTTACCTCTACTTTCCCAAACTGAACTTACGTCAGATCATTCACGAGTGCCCACAAATGGCCCTATGTTTGTAGCCTTTGTTGCCAAGGTTGTTAACATTGTCCATTTGCATATTTCCAACAGATTCACATCAATATGTACAGACATATTTGAAAGGTTTCCATTTCAAGTAAAGAACAGAAAAAAGAGGCAAAATCTGACCATTATTGTTTGTTTGGAGCTAACCAATCAGAACAGAGTGGGAGTGGGAGCTAAAAAGGCCTGTTTCAGACAGAGGTTGAACTGATAGGCTGCATAAAGGGCCAGTATAAGATAAATAAGGATGTTTTTTTTTTTTTATCTGTAAATCATGCAAAGATATTCCAGTTGAGCCCCAAATTATAAATATAGACCTAGACATGTGCATGATACGTCCCCTTGAAGCTCAATTCTCATAGGTCACGATCAACGCTTTAAAAATCATGCTTAGTGTGTGCAACTGTTTTGAATCATCACTCTCCTCTCAAAAAAGAAGAGAAGGCATCATGAACTGACAGATCTTGACAAGTTTGTGCAGGCTGAATGGAGGAGAGTCTACGTCATACTGGATGTGTTAATGACTTTGTGAATTCTGACTTGAAGTGTGATAGAGGGATCTCATTAGAAATAAGCCACACCTTACTAAAGAGGAAAAGGCAGGATTTCACGGGAGAAGCTCACAGCTCTGAGACTTCCATTTTCAATGACTCACTGTGACCAATAGCATTTTCTCCAGCTGTTGCAATTCTCTAGCTTATTCTTGGGGCCGGGGAGACTATCTACTGACTTGCCAATAAAATGTCTGTTGCCACTGGGAAAGAGCAGGAACTGTCAATTGGTTTCACCTTATCTACCTTAAACATGCCTCTGCTGACTTCATGGTTCTTCCCATTTCTTTTTCATTGCAGCTTTCATTGTTTCTTTTTTTTTTTCTCTTACCCCATCCTGCCTCTGCACAAGCACACAAAGAAATTAGTCAATTACTGAAAATACATTATCAAGCTGTTTTTAACCAGAGACATCAGACATAGTTAAAACAACGAACTGTGCTTCATGAGTCAAAAGTTAAAAGTCTACAAGTTGATTTAATTGTTGTAAACTGGGATTGTAATACTGCCCTCGATATAAAAGAGTAAAAATCTAGCTCTCTAATGATTCATTTAAACATCAAAGCATTGTTTGATAACCCTTTGGTTTGATTCTGTCTCTTTATTGTAAAGCAGTTTGTATGAGATATGCAGTCTTATAGATAATTGAGTGTGCATGCAGTATTCGACAAGGACTAGATACCTGTTCCTCTCTGGAGACAAGAGAGGAGGTCAGGCAAGGTAAAACCGATCGGTTGCTGAGTGCTCCTCAAAATCAGAACTCCAAACAATTGTGGAAATATAGATGACAAAGCCTGGCCAGGGAATTGCTCTCAAAGGGTCTGATTGAAAGCTCATGTCAGAAAGGCTGAAGCAATCAAAGGACTTGTGTATTTCAAGTCGAAAGAGGTCATGTTGAGAGCATGATAAATCCAGCATCCTGATCCACCATTCAATGGCAGCTGTTTTCTATTGTTGATGCCGCTCGCTGGTGTTCCTCACTCTCTGAAATATTGTCTCTCTATCTGCTGTAATGTGCAACAGTTTCTTAAGATGCCAAGATTGAGACTGTGCATTGTTGCTTCAGTGGTTCAGCTCCTAATTGCATTACCTGCCGTATACACTTTGAGTCTATTTCATTGTAGGGACAAAAATCAAATATTGTGAAGGAAGAAGGAATATTTAGTTGAAAGTGTTTGTAGGTTAAGGCAAACTGAATACACTGAGCTGCAATGCTGGCAGGTTTGTTGTTTTCTAGCATGCATTATTTGAGAGTGAAAACTCTCTAGAGATTCTTCTTTTTTGTAAGAAAACATACAACAACATGATGGAAACTTGCTGTGTGTCTTTAATACATGTTAAAATCAGTCATGGTTGTTTATTTTCATAACAATAAAAACAATGCAAAGTTAGTATTAAATTCAATCCCTATCCCTGTACACTCATCTGATAATAAGGTCACTAAGATCTGCGTTGTACAGTGTCTTTGTACTGATGCCACAGAGCAACAGCAGCAACTATCGCTGTAAGTTCTTTGTTTCAAATGAAAAACTGACCCTTTAAATTAAGAAAATATAAATCTGAATCTGAATCTGAATTAGATTTACCATTTCAAACAATTACATGAGAAGTTCAATAAATTAACAGATCTAAATCCACCAAACAAAGACATGGGTTTATACAACATGCAATATTCAGTCAAGAAATATAACTTTTGGTGGTGTTAGAAGAACTGTTTTTGTTTACTTAACCTACAATTTAAAGCCCTTTATCACACAGCTTTGTTTAGTACTCAATTCTGATTGGTCAATTACAGCGGTCTGCTTTTCAGAAATAACAGACCGCTGCTATGAATAACAGACCGACAATAAAATGATTTTTAAATCAATATTTTGTGTCAGATCATTGATTTCTTTAGTAAATAGCTGTGTAATAAGTGGGATGATGTACAGCGAGCAGGTCATTATTGTGAAAAGAACCCTGACAGGTTGATGCAGGACCCTGACCCGCTCGCTGTACATTATCCCTTACTTCACTCATATTTTTAAGTTGAAACAATAACATACATTTTACAGTGTAATGCTGCTCTCATCAATATTTTTATATTAACAATAGATTAAATTACTGTATAATGGTTGCTGTGCAGTGATTAACCCGATTTAGCATCTTTCAGCTCATTGTTTTGGTTTTAAGGTCCACAACTTCACTGTTTTGGTTCATTCTCATTGTGGACAGAGCCCAGCCACAGTAGGTAGCAAACCTCTGCCATAATCTTCTGATAAACCCATCGTATACTACCTGCCCAGCACTAAACAGCTGGCAGAAAAAAGCTGGCGACCAGCTGGTGAACATAGTGAACATTGCATTTAGCAGCTTAATTTACCCCAGGAGTTTTTGTGGAGACCACAACAGAGATAAAAGGAGAATGAATATTGTTAGTGAATGCTAATGTTGCTGCGTGTGTGCTGGAAGTGTAAATCAACTGTTTGCTAATTTGCTTGGCATATCAATTTGATAAGGTTATGATATGTCAAAAATATCTATAGATCCATTTCTACAAAAATAAAATCAGCTTAAAAACAGTTGAACATAACTACTGTACATTTTTTATCCATTCTGCACTGTTTACAGCTTTCCACCTACTGACATCATGAACCAGATCAGAGGGCATCCTACTGTATGCTAATCATCACAATTAAACAGAAGGTGTCTTTTTTTTTTTCTTCCTTCCAAACCATCATATCACCCACATTAACCCCAGCACTGCTTTCAACTACAGGCACATTTTAATAATTAAGTAACTCAGAGATCATCAATAATTGAGTCGTTTATTCATTAAACAACAAAAGGAAAGCAACAGGGGCAGAGTCAGTGAAGAAGACTGTGCACAGTTTATTGTGAGCTGACAGAGAAGCCTGATCTTTAGGCTGGAGATTGGACTAAACAAGTTTATGAATTACTATGGGGGAGTTATCTCTTGCGGTCCGCAGACAGGTTCTCCAGTAGGATGACAGATATGTAGTATGGATAATTGGGCCGGCGATAACTGTCATCTGGGCACTTAATGAAGATAATAAGCTTTTAGTTTGACAGCTCAGTTAGTGCTATCCATTTTTTTTACTCCCTCTACATACATTGTGTAAAGATGTAACAGATCTTACTGTCAATTACAGCATGAGATATATAGTGTTTGATATTTTAGTTTTTTTTTTGCTCACCATGAGTCCACACTGTCCAAAATGGAAGCTGCTCTTGGTATCATTCTCTGTATTTTTGTGAGTTTTATTGGGTGAAAGGATACAATCTACAGCACTCTTACCTCCCCCACCTACTCCTGATCACAATCAAGACCAAAGGTGGTCATGAGGCTGATTTTATAGCTGAACTATAAAAGGATGGAGACAGAAGCCTGCAAGTATCCCTCCATTAGTCTGGGTTTCAAGTCTTTTTACTACATTTTCCCTTAGCTTTGCAAACTCTGTGTGGATATTGTTAACAAATGCAGACCCGCTGCCATCAGCACCTTGCATACTAATGAAAATTATGGGAGGAATTTTTATTATTGCACACCAAATTTATTCACTATTAACAGCTAGCAGCTACTCATCCCATGAAAAGAAAAAAAAAAGAAAAGCAGCCTTTTATACTTGAAGCTTTGCCTGCACAACGTGATACTCACATTTGAGGGGAATACAGGGCAATGTTGTTTTGCTGAATTAATTAATTTGTGATGCATTCTGTGATGAATTGGTGATGGACAGTTCTTCAAAAGACCATACTTAGGAGTAGAGGGGGTGGTGTAAGAGTAGCAGAAGTCTGCCCTCCACAGTTTTTGTGTGATTGGATTCAAAACAGGAAACTCACTTGAACTGTTTTCCTGGTTTTTGGAAGTGTTCCACCCCATAGTGTGTTTAATGCAAATCATACTATATGGCTATTGTCTGTGGTATCACCTATATTTGCTACAGGCCAGTATTTCTAACAAGGCCATTGTAATTATGATTTATCACAGTGACCAGACAGAGAAGAAAATCATTTCCTCCAGTACAACAATACTTGATTTTAGTCACACACCCTGAATCATGACAAACAGACCCACTGACTGTAATTATGAGATTAATTTAAAGCTATTTATTTTCATTCTCTAGGTGAGCAGCAGCTTTGTAACAGTCAAATAGAGTGCCTAGTTTTTTGCATGTGTTTGGTCTGGATATAAAAATTATAGTGTACATAGATTCAAACAAACATCAGACAACTCAAAGATAATGTTTGCTGTCCACATTACAAAAAGTGGCTCTGTGGTTTTCCAACTAAAAAATCTGCTAGGTGTTAATAAGTATATTTTTTGTCCAATCATGTAATCCCCCACAATTTTCTAAATACTGTATGTGGTACTGTATGAAGAGCTGCAACTAATGATTATTTTCATTTTAGGGATTTGTTTGGTGGATAAAATATCAAAAAATTGTGAAAAACGTCCAAGGTGACGCCATCACATTGCTTAAAAAGACAAAAAGCAGCAAATGATAGCAATTGAAAAACTGGTACCAGAGAATGTTTGGCACTTTGCTTAAAAAAATGGCATAAATATGACAGTAATGACAAAAAATATAATGACAAAATACTTACTAATTGATTGATCGACTAATTGTTTCAGCTCTAATTGTATGTCTTTCATTGTGAAAACGTTGACAGTTGACAAACCGCAGAAGCTGCATAAACCACTGAAATAGAACCGAATGATTTCCTTTACAAACTTCACTGCATGTGCACTTTGTTTAAATTTGATCCTGCCCTGCCATTATTTAAAGCCTGCACCTATTCATCAATAAACTCGGGATAAAGACACAATTTGAAAACTTCCAAAAGCCACACAAAACAGATGACCAGGGTAATGATTCATGAGCAATCGTGCATATCAAGTCATTTATGGAGAAGACCATAATAGGTTATTGACCAACAGTGAAGTGAGACTGATGTTGCTGTGAAGGCATTTATAATTGCAAAATTCTCCATGTCAACTTCATCACCACTCACCTATTTTTTTTTATTTCTGATCATTTGTGACAAAATCAGAAAATCTTTCAGTTTAATGAGTTCATGACACATGCTGTTTGCATATGTGCTGTGTATAAATACCCCAGTGCATGTGCTTTAAGTTTATAAAGAATAAGTGGCAGATGCTTTGAGCACAATGTTATGACTTTTTGCCCTTTTTTTATGTTTGAAGCAGAGGAAGACTGTGGCATTTTATATTTGTTCAGGAACACAGTGTATCAACATTAAAGCACAGAAAATCACACAGAATTTTAAATAAACCCTCAAATGCAGCTGTTCCATTTTTTCCCATCTGTTGGATGGATAGCTGCAAGTTGAAATGAACACTGGAGATGTTAAGATGTAAGCCCACACAAAAGCGAACATAACCTCAGAACATAACCTGCCAGCACAGATAAGGCTCAGGATTCACTCAAGATTCTGGTTGTAAAGTCGTTCGGATTAAAGGATGACATGCAAGCAATGGCCCTTTTTAAGGGTCAGTGAACGTATATCTGCTTCTTGGTCTGCTCAGGTTGAGAAAAAATTTTTGGGGCTGAGACAAATATCCTGTCTCTTCCTGTCACTCTAAGCCCAACAGTGCAATATATTTGATGGTTGGGTATAAATGATATATCGAGGTCTTTACCGCACATTCTGTATCTGTGTTATTAAGTGGAATTTTATTGGTTTGTGAGTTCTTTTCTTTGGGCATTTTTAAGCACACTACAGAGAGAAACCTGGCAGAGAGATGGTTCCTTTTTATTCCATTTTATTTTAAAACGGCGGTTAATAATTTCTGCCAATTGTTGTGTTGTGCATCAGTCACTTTTATTTAAGTTTGGAGAGTCATCATACTTCATGATTTAACATTTTGTTGGAAGCTGGTGGGTCTTTAGAAGCCAAAGAAGAGTGGATAAAATTCTGTCTTGAGGATTTATCTTCAAAAGCCTCCACTGTTCTTCCTTAAGTTTTATTTTCATCTTTTATCTGGCCCAAACCATCCCTTAAACTTCTTCCTCATTAGTTACCTGGTGGATGTGTTGGCAGAGGATGTTTGGTGAGGTGCCATGTGCTGCTGCATGTCTCAGCGGACTTGTGAACCTACACTACAGTATTGAGCAGGGTGTTGATTTTTGTGCTTGTGGCTATTTTTCATCATGTAAGAGGCCACACTGATGTCTTACGGGTTGCGTCAGTGTTAGTGACGGATGATCAGCCATGCAAAAAAGAGGAATCCCCCATGTGCTGCATGTGGTGGAACAAGACATAGGGACATGGCTGGAGTCCATTTTTTAGCCTGACCTGTAGTAGAAACACTGGAAGCATTTCAAGTCTGTCTGGATGCAGTTTCTGTTTTATACTCTGGCAAATAAAATCAAGTAGTAGCCCCTGTCAAAGTTGACATGTGGTCACCTTGTGAAGGAGCTGACCACTGCACAAGTGTTAACATCAACTTTGATTTAGCTCTCTTTATTTCACTAGTAAAATGTGTGTGCTACTCACATTCACTCAGATTTTGGCTTGCCATAGCAGGAAAAGTGCAGGTGTTCGGTAACATTTATAATGGCTGCATTGCATTTAATTTGGACAGGGCTTTGGTGTAATGCATACTGGCTCACTGGGAGGGCTACCTCTGACACATAAATGGACCAGACAGAACATCGTTAATGCTATTAGTTCCACCTGGTCACACCAGCATTTAAATGATGAAAGTTTGCGACAAAGTCAATTAATTCCAATGGAAACAACATAATCAGTGGATGCAGTCGCAAGTCTATGTAAATTTTTCACTTTAAGTTCAACTTTGGTGAATGTTTTTTTAATGAAATGATGAACAATCCTGAGAATAAAATGCTAGGAGAAGAATAAACACCACAGTACAGAGAAAATAGAAGAAAGCATGGAGAGACTTAAGCTAACATGTTCAAATCAGGCTAGCATGTTAGTGGATAGCCTGCCAGGTGCAGTAGTTCACCACATAGCCCTGTGAGTATTCAGCATGTCACCAAGCATCTACAATCACATATTTCGTAAAGATGTACCAATTAATTTTGATGTACCACTTTCTGGTGTGGCCTCAAGAAATGTCCTAATATTCTCACACTTTTATATAGTTTTGTTAAAAAAAAACACTTCTGGAATCAAAAAAATATTGCTGTTTTTCACAAACTAACTGTGAAGAAAATACACTCCAGTGCCAGTTTATCTTGTACACCTAGTACTGGTACACCAGTTTTCATTCAAACTGTTTTAGAGAGGTGTTGATTCGACCATATGCTCAGTTTGGAGGCTGTAATGTGTGGTACTGTTGAATTGTATTGCATTATACAGAGAGATATTTTGTCTACCCTACTTTATTAATGGGCTGGACAAAATATTAGAAGTCAAAAAAGAGGGTAGTGCATTCGAATAAAATAAAAACATGACATTGCCTTCTACAAAAATCTAGAATGTGTTTTTAAAATGTCTTCTGACAGAAAAAGATTTCTGCATGTTGTTAATATCATTCTGTGAGATCATCCTCAGCATTAATTATGTGTAGTAGCAATTTATTGGCTCGACATGTTGCCTTATCAAATGGTGCAACATAAAGAAAACAGAGAACGGACAGCTGCTTCCGGACTAATATATAGTGTAGTTTTATGAGTTTAAAATGCTTAAAACCTTCATCTTCACTTATGTCTTACAATCTGCATCACAAGCCTGGAGTATTTTAAATATGAGGTGTCAAGGCCCAAACGCACTGAAAGTGTCTGACGCATGCGTTTTTAAGTACACCTATCGTTTTAAATGGCTGAACATGCACCAAAAGCATTATGAGGCGCATCAAACTGCCTTGACGCCCCTGCTCTGACCTTGTTTCAATTTTGGAGCATCAAATGAGGACCCTTCCACCAAAGTTGTTTTTTCTGCAGCCGAAAAAGAGAGATAGTGCAAGCGAGATGTGAGCACCAGCGAGAGAGAGAGAGAGAGAGAGAGAGACAGCACGGCAGTGGTTGAACAAGGAGAGGGAGTGGAAAGTTGGTGAATGAGAGAAATAAAATGTTATTTTCTGATTGTTTCGTGGCAGTTATGCTCTAAAGCACAAATAAATAACTAACAAACACTCAACAGATGATTTACTATGGAAACAGATGGTTTCATTTTCCTCCTCTGCATTTCTCCTTTTCATTCATTCATTATATCCAACTTGTGCAGAAGTAAATACAAAGAACAACAGGACATATCTGTGTTGGCTCTGTGGTGTTGGCATTTCAAATCTGATGCCTGCAGTGCACCATAGGAGCATCAAATAACGAGCTTCAAATGAAGTGCGTCAATTATCGCTTTCAGTGCGTTTGAGCCTTTAGTAATCTCTTGGTTCTGACTCTCATGTTTGAAAGGTGTTTGCCCATGTGAAGAGAATGTTGTGGTGGCAGGTGATTTAAGTAAACCAAACAGGTCAAACAGGTGGCTGTCCCATTTGGCATGGTAGGCAGAAATCTTTGGCTTTTTCAGGTGCTCTGTTATTGTGGAGGTGTGTGTGATTCAGTGCAACCAGCATTCAATAACCCCCTCAGAGGTTTGAATGACACGCTTCTTTTGGAGCTACAGGAGGCAGAGCCATATCAGACTGTGATGGATAGCGTAGGGATGCTTTCAATGATGGATCTGTAGGACCAGGAATGACTGTGACACACTGAGCTGCCAAAAATGGTGCTAGAATAATATCCTCTGTGGTCAGATTGGAAATATCCTCATCCTGTTGAAGGCTAATGCAGACTTTTGTCTAAAGAAATTTGAACAGCTCCCCTGTGTTCACATTATTTATCACAGATAGAGACAACACTGTTGACTTTTGGGGGAAGGCAATCCTCATCTGTACCATATTGAGAGTGTTAAGTTGTCTTCGGCTCACTAAAACAAGAGTCAGGCCAGGTCTCTTATGTATCACTGATAGACTTGGTTATGTTTCCTGTAAACTATAGCAGCTTGAATAAAGGGTCACTAGAGATGCCATCTTCGGTGTACACAGAAAGAAGAGCACAGAGACAGAGACCCAGATAGCAGGAAGTCGATTTCTCACACACTCTGTCATAAGGTCTTTAACAGATGGGGGGTGCTATGTTTAGCACAGATGAGAAGTGCTTCAAAGAACCTTGGAGCACCTTGAATATCCAGAGGGACATGTGAGAACCCATGTAAAGGAATTTGCACTGAGGGCATGTACCACCTTACTTTGCATTGCGGTTCTCTATATTACTATTGATTAGGCGCTTTTTGAGAAGCCACTTAAGTAGTTAGATGTAAGTAATGGAATTAAAGGTGCTTTTGCACAGCAGGTACAGTATCTGAATTAAAGCAGCAAATAAGATCTTTTTTAAAGGGAAACTACCGATTTTATACATCAAAGTCTGTTTACAGGTCTTGGGGAATACTACTGCATGTGTGAAAAAAAGTTGTTTAAAGTTCAAAGGCTTTGTGGTTCCAGAGGGAGTCTGAAGTCTGATAAATTGTCTCAATTTATGTCACTTGAGACAAAATTATTTGGGACTGAAAGTTTAAAAGCGGAGGAAATCTGTGCAGACAGAAAGATGTGAGATTACCAGACCTCCTGTAGCCTGCTCCTCATCTCTGCTTCAGGTTAGTGGCTCGTGGCTATGGTAGTTGGTACTAATATAACACACTCAAATCTGCACGGTGAAGTGAATCGAGTTGAGTTGCATAGTTTGCAAGGCACCATGTTTTGACAAGAAGAATGCATGGTTCTGCTACATTGATTTTTATTCTTTTTTTTTAATGTCCACCTTGAGTCCGACAATGTCATTGGAGTGCAATGCTAAATCAGTGGGGTACTCTTTTAGTGTTGGTAAATTAATGTTTCCGATTCCATTTTATTAAGAGAAAATACCAGGTATTTGCTGGTTACAGCTTGGAATATGAATAAGATTAGCTAGCTGTTTTTGTTATATATTATTATTAACTCTATCACCAATGTTGATATTAGACTATTCTGTAAAACCCTGAAGAATGTTCAGTGATCTTTTTTAATGCCAAAAACAACATTTATAAATATTATAGACTACAGACTAAAAAATCTTAAGATATAACTTTGGGCCCTTGTAATATGTGATTGGTGTTTCTCATTATTGTTGACATTACATAAACTAAACAATTAATATGTTAATCAAAAAGTCATCGGTTCTTGTGATAGTGTGTTAAACTGTTAATGTTAAAGCTAATATTATCTATTTTGATGTAAGGTTACTTATGTACTCTTTCTTCAATATATTTCGATGTAAGTAGTTCTCCTGAAGACAATTGAATAACATATGGTCACCATGAAAGGACCAATATGGCATCCAGACTGTAACAGTTTCTGTTTGCTCACCAAAGCTCCCCCAATTGGTGACCATATTTTCTCTGTTAAAAAGCATTTTCCCCTGATTGACATAAATTGAAAAGAGGCATGAAACAAACTTCAATGGACTATACTGCTGATTGTACTAAACCTCCATAACTGTAGCTTAAAGGACCAGTGTGTAAGATTTAGTGGCATCTAGTGGTGGGGTTGCAGATTGCAACTAACTGAATACCCCTCCCCCTACCCGTCACCTTCCAAGCGTGTAGGAGAACCTATGGGAAACTCTCGAAAAATGCATAAGGTCCTCTCTAGAGCCAGTGTTTGGTTTGTCCATTCTGGGCTACTGTAGAAACATGGTGATGCAACATGGCAGGCTCTGTGGAAGGGGACCCACTCCCTATGTAGATGTAAAGGGCTCATTCTAAGGTAAGGAAAACACGACTCTTATTTTCAGGTGATTATACACTAATTAAAACATACTTATGAATATTATATTCCATTTCTGCCAATATTTCTACCAAAACTCTATTTAAATCTATTTTTTATGTAAAAAAGTGTGACAAAAGTACCCATACGTAGTTACTTTAATTGCTGTGCAATGAGCATTTTCAAGACAATGTATATAAGATGTGGGCTGTAGCGTTGATTATCACTATCTGCCATAAACAGAAACAACATTCCCTCTCAGGCTGAAACAATAAACCGCACTGTGACAACTTGATTTAATCTTCATTATTGTTTGGGTTAATTGACTTTCTCCTTTATAGGCTGGAAAGGAATTGGATAGCTCATTTAGAGGTCTATGGGGTCAAGAAACTCTTTCAAATGCAGATGCTTTGTATATAACTAAGAAAGGTTTCAAATTACCTCATTTTTTTAGCTTGGAGGCCAATGTGAGTAACTTTTATTTCACTTGTTTTAGCATTTTAATGCATTCTCAGGTCAAACACAAAGCTCTGCTCAGTAACAGTTAGGTCATTTGTCTCATCAATTCCCGGCAAATCAAAGGGATGACAACTTGTGGAGCTAATCTAAGCATGCGAGGCAGAAGTGTGACACAAAAATCAATATCTGGAGACTGGAGAACCATGCATGCACAAACCTTTGCAGACATACAGAAACACACCCTCAGTGCACAAGATAGCATTTAAATTATCTGGGTTGCACATGTGTGATCAGCTTTTGCATTCAATTGCACTGCTAGGAAATGTAGCATCCACAGACATGGTTTTATTTGACCAAATTATACAAGAGAATAGTACGGTAGATAATATCTGTTGCAACCTCTAGTACAAGGAGGAATGTAAATTTTTGTTAATGCTATTTATTTGGAGAAAACTACATTCATTTGTTCGTTCTGAGTCATAATTAGGCGTGAATTGGACTTATATTGGGTGTGCATTTCTGCTGGAGAATATTTCATAAAGGAAGCTAGCTGTACAATATTTCTGACATCACTGGGAAAGAGAGTAAGATCAGCTTTTTCCAGGTTTGATGACAAACATCTGGAGGCAATCGCCTCATCCCAACTCAACCTTAACGGTCAAATCACTAGCAGGTTCACCTCGGTTCACAAATCCTTTCTGAAATGAAGAGTTACCATCACTTCACTAGAGCCGAAGTAGGCAGTGGAGAGACTTTGGTTCCCCAAGGTGATCTGCATGATTGAAGCAGGGTGATGTCAGTCTGAGTGGAAGACAAAGCAGGATGAGCTCAATGTTATTGGCTTTTCCTTCTCCTCTCAATCCAATCGAATGTCAAAATATTAAAGGTCAAATCTGAAAGATGGAAATATTATCAAAAGGTCTAAAGCATGCTCAGAGATTTTATTGCCAGTCTCTTGGGGCTGAACATTTGACAGTGGACAGTATGGCCACACTGACTTACTGCACAGAAATTAGGCAGCCTTATCCAGTCATGGTTTACCATTTAAACTCAATTAACTGTTGACCTAAGCCCATTATAACTATGCAGTGAATCAAAATAAACACACAAACAGATGAAATGAAGTGCTGTCTTTGTGAAAGTCCAAGAAAATAATGGAGATAATGAATTAATATCCACTACCATACGGTCACTTTATATAATAATGCATCAGTCTGAATCAAATCCAAATGTCCTCATTGTGTTCACTGCCACATTGTTGTTCATTCCCAGAGCAGTGAGAATCTGTTTTGTTATATCATTATGCAGGAATTGGTTTTCTATTCAGGAGGCTCAGCTATTTGCTGCTCCACTTACCCTGACAGTAACAAAGTGAAACTTTAATCTCCCCTCAGTGTCAACAGCAGCTGATAGCAATTAAGGAGAAAGCCTGGATACTGAAGTGGTGTATTTGACTCAAAGAGTTCACCCACATCCCTCACTGCAAAATTTAAACAACTTCTCTTAACGTTTGCAGCCACTGTCTGGACCAAAATATCTTTTCAGGCCCTAAATTGAATTAAGAAGCTACAGTATGTGAATGAAATAATTATCCATGTGTCTGTTGTCTATGTCTCTGCATGTGGTGCATGAAACAAAATGTTATTGTTGTTTTCATTGCAGATTATATTTCCGTAGTAAGTGACCATTATATGGTTAAACACATAAATTAGATGTTGTAATTTCAGTAAATTTAATCTGTATGAAGCTGGAGCAGGCATTATGTGCCTGAATATAGTGAGTACACTGCCATTTTGCCCACTGACACTTAGGTATAATGCAGCCTCTGCTGTATTGCAGCCAACACATAAAGCTCCTGCTGTGTGAGAGTGAGGAGCTTTTTGCACTGCGAGCTTTGCTGTTCTATACCTCTCTGACACAGAGCAAAACAATGCCAGGGCTCACTGTTCATGGAGAGCCAAAGCAGGCCTTGAACTGTTTAGTCTATGGAGCCTGGCAGATGTTTTAGTTTATGATTATCATGAGTGTTTGTGTCTACATTTGAATTTGTCTAAAGAAGAAAGCAGGCAGAGCTGCTAAATGATGTTGATAAAATTGCCTTTGGGCATTGGAGTTGGGCAGGTTCAAACATGTCCCTATGTTGCCCAAAATGTTTTTATGTTAGTGTGTGAAAAATATATGCTAATCTGGTGAAGAAGCTGTGGGGCAATCTTGCCTCAGAGCAATTTGAGGCTAATTCACTTTGTGACAACACGGTTATAAAGAGACGTCTATCATGAACTAAAAGCATTTTGAGCTGCAAGATCTACTGGAAAATTCAAAACTAATGTCACTTTTGAGCCAATATACGGAGAATGGTTTAACTTCAGAAAGTGTTTGACATTACAAGTCACTGCTGCTACATCAAACTTCAGTCAGAAAATGTAGATTGATGTGTCAATCACAATTAGGGCTGCAGCTAACAATTACGTTAATTATCCATTTAATATGCTGAGCCCATGGTCATGCCTTCAAACTGTTTGTTTTGTCTGACCATCAGCCCAAAACGAAAGATATTCAATTTACTATCAAATGTGACAAACAACAGCAGAAAATCTTCAAATTCAAGAAACTGGAACCAGCAAATCTTTGGCATTTTTACTTGAAGAAATATTAAAATGATTCATCAATTATCAAAAGTGTTGCTGATTAATTTTCTGTTAATCAACTAATGATTTCAGCTTTAAACACAATAAACATGTCTTTTTTTTAGCCTGTTTATTTCTTTTAGTAATTTAAAGGAATTGTTTTGTTGTGAAGATGGTATGTAATCTGAAATCCAGTCATTTGTTTTGTGGTTTATTATATTTCTGTTATCACACAGCTTGGCTTAGCTCATGCTATGCTGAAAGACATCTTTCTTTTGCAGTAAAATGAGATTGCCAGGTAGTAAGGATAAACTATGTTTACCCATCCATGTTTTCTGTATGCAACTTGATTGAAACAGGTGCTCTGCATCTGGACTGCACTGCAGGTTGCGAGGATCTGTCAGGTGTCTGAATAACAGATGCAAATATAGTCACCTATTTTGCATACCAGCATAATTTGCACAGAAAAATACTGCACCTACACCTCAGGTCCCAACATTATCATCATTAAGTTTCTCCTCTTCTCAACAGGATGCTCAACAAAGCAAACAACATTTGAGATAAATGTGGCGCCAGACAGTCACTAAAAGGTCTTAAATGATGCTGGAAAACATAAAGGGAAGCAACACAATATTTCTATGCCAAATCATAATTTAGAAGAGAGGCATTAGTAACTATGGTGATCTTAGGACATTTGAAAATGTTACTATGAATAAATGTCTTGAAATCAATTGAGCAAACTTTTAATTAGGAATTAGGCATTTCAGAATGCGATTTCAATTTGTGACCTGTATGTAGATGGGAGTGATGCACAAATAAATATAGTTCCTCCTGCACCTCCACATGGATTCAGGCAATACATTGTTATATGGTAATATAAGTTATTTGTGTCACAGTGGAAGTACGTCTTATGACTGAAATGCAATCTGAAGTGTAATTGAAAAACAAGCACAGACTGGTGCTGCAGTTTCTTACAGACAAATAGACATTACACTGTATGTCATTGGAACATGATTCACTGCAATGCATTAATATTAAGTTCTATCGCAAGCATATCTGTTTTTCTAAAATTAGTGTAATAAGTGTTTTCCCACTGCAGTCTTAAAACTCAGGTGCTAAATGCAAAGAGCACAAAGTAAGGTTAATTAGAGATCATAAAATATCCTGTTCAAGATGGAAAATTTGCGCATCTCTTAACACTTTCACAGCAACTGACAGATTGGCTATCTGACTGACACAGCGTTACAGAAATTTGTTATTTTTGGCATGAAACTGTACCTGTTAATAGTCACAACAATTAAACAACTTTGCACTCTGCTGAATGCTGAGGAGAGAACATGTTGGGTGTCATAACTGAGAAAGTCATATGCCTGGCAGAGGACCATACTTGTTAACTCCTTCCTATGATTTATTTCTGTTGAAAGTTCTCCCTCAAATAATGCACCTTTATTCATGTCAGATGCAAGGTAATTATCAAGATGCTCTCGACTTTAATCCATGCGGTCATGCTGTGCATACTTATGATGTATCCCATATTCAGCAGAGCACCCTTACCGGTTTCTGTCAATATAATTTGAACAAACCCTTGAACATTTGGTTCAATGAAGGCTCACATGCCTTCTTTGTTTGTCCATCCTTCCATTTATCTGTCTATCTATCTGTGTGTGATCCCTAATATGAAAGGAGACAGAAAAGGGCAGCAGGATGAAGATGGCTTTTATTAAAGGGAAACCCTCCCCTCGTGTGGGGTTGATTCCACTGACCAAAACATCTTTAAGTATTTAAAGCATTTATAGAGATGCCTGTTCTTCACGCTCTAAGCCACACTGTGAGACCTTATTAGAAGTGCCACTAACACTGCTATATACAAGTTTTAGTGGAAATACTGAGCATTTCTTAAGGTGCCTCACAGTTATAACCTCAATCACTACTACAGTATGTTAAGCTGTTAGAAATTCCATACTATGAATACATTGTGTTCATTTATTATGTTTACCATATCATTATTTTATGTTTTTTCCCCCTGCTGAGGCTCACTGAGGGAATCATCTTAAGGTGAAGTGAAATACCTCAGGGACTCTGGCTTCTAACCTGTCTTCATCAATTCATTTCAAACCAAGCTATGGTAGCTTGGACGGGCATGGATAAGGTTGTGGTGGATGTGACTGAAAATACCACAAACGATGAGGTTTATACTTAGTTGAGCACGTACCAAACAAAGAGGAAAAAACTGTATTTTTTCTGCTCTTTTTTATTTTATGGGATAACTAAAGAAATCAGCACTCTTCACCCCAGATTCTAGCCTGATATTCAAACTGAATTGCTATTTCATTTCACTTGATTCATTCAGTCTTAAATCGTGTTCTTGTTAGCCAGTTTCTTGTTATTTTGGGTTATTTTGTTTTGCTTTGCCCTAAACCAACACCGGCTGATCATTTTTAGTTGACATGGAAGTAGTTAACTCAACATTTTTCATATTGATCAAAGGAATATACCCATTGAAGAGTTTTTATTTCTATAGATGGACTTAAAACAACTTGTAAAGCTGCATCAATCTCATCCAAGCATGTCACTATTTTTCTCTCGCTTTTTTCACGAATCTATCTATCTATCTATGAAAATGATATCCCTCATTCTCAATCCTGTCAACCAATGAGCGTAACACTACACCTATACAAATCTGAGGGTTGGACAGTGGTGGAATTAGGCTACACAGATTAAGTATTGAATGAGGTTTACATATTAAATATTCTTGCCACCAAATGCAGCACATACCAGCTAACGTGCTTACACAAACAACTGATTTATGCAGTCATCAGTATTTTCCAGATCATTTATTAGATCCCTTCTAACTAACCAAGTAAATACATTTTTTTTCTTTTCTAATTTGTATTCGCTCTTTGTAAATGTACTGTATTACAGGTAATCCGTGGCCAAGGGCCAGTCAAGATAAAACATTTTTTATGTATATTTTACCTAGGAATGCATGATATTATCGGCATGTCATCAATATCGGCCAATAAAGGCTTTAAAATTAAATATCAGCATTGTCCCGAAATTAACATTTCTGAATACAACGAATTAGCCGTTGCTGCCCGGCTGTGCTTCCCTCCGTGGACTGTTTCACCCTGATGGTCCTGGTGCTTCCTCCACAGGCTCCACTTCACTTAGCTGGCCGACAGACCCGCTGCTTCTTCCCACTTTAACCTGAATAACAAACCGAGGGTCAGTGCTCTGGTTGGATCCACATGGAGAGCAGGGGTTAGCTGGGAGGCTAAGTGGGAAGAAACAGCGTGTCTGTTGGGCAGCTGAGTGACCGTCAGGGTGAAAATGGTCTGAGAAGGAGCTGCTGTGTTCAGCTGCACAGATAGGAAAGACCTTGGCAGACAGGATGTACCACTCTGTTTGAAAAAAACTTTTTCTTTTTTTGGTTTATTATGACAGAAATGCATATTAAGTGCATTACTGCCACCTTCTGCTTGGGAGTGTGGATCAGAGATTAAATTCCACCCATTAATCTTGTCTGTCTACCAAACTCAAAGAAAACTCTACCGCTCAACCCACTTGGCAGGTTCATTAAAGTATCGATGCTGAGCTCCTGAACTCCAGTCCTCCTGCTGTCTTCCTTCACATATTGTCTTTTTTGATCATACTTAGTATAGTCTGTGATTGCATGTGTAATAATCTCCTCAGCCAGGTGGATAAAAAATATGTGTATATATCAGTATCGGCATCGGCAATTGACCAAAATTAGTTGGAAAATATCGGCATATCGGATATTGGCAAAAATATTGTGCATCCCTATTTTTACCCAAATAGGTGAGTTGGGCACAGCAGTGTTCATCTTGGAGGGAGGAGGTTGCCTTGAAGTCAGATGTGTAATATCAAGGCTTATCTGTGTGTGTGAGTGCATGTGTGTGTGTGTCCCAGCCTGCAGGTCTGCTGTCTGTGATAATGAAATGCTGCATGTGGCAAAGAGGCATCTAGAGGGAAAACAGGGCTGTTTTTCATTAGGATCATGTTTCAATGAGTGCACCTTCTCCTCATCTTGTTTAGAGATACAAAAACATGATGACAGATCCTCATCAAAAAGGCACATTGTGTATCATTACCAGGAAACACCCTTACCTTCTGTTTGGTGAATCAGTGTGCCATAGGGATGAAAAATTCCATTTACACAAACTCAGTTTACCTATTACAAAAACTGATACGGTGCAATACCTGAAAACAGCTGAGAAACTCAAAAAACAACCACCAGAAAATCTTTAAATTGATGGCCGCTGAAGGAAGGCTTCGTGCTTTAGTCGACCTATTTATTTTTCTATTTCAGTTTCTTATGTAATATTTTTCTTTCTTCAACACACACATCAGTAAAATCTTTGGAGTAGTGGGAGCAACAGAAGCTTGCTGTGATGCAACATCTTGTATCTATAAAGCTTTACTAATATAAAAGCTACTCAAGTGTACCATGCAGCAATGGAAAACATAAACAGTCTAATCAAATCAGTAATTTTTGGCTGGACTGCAACAGTGGAGCCAGCCCTACACATGCAGTTATCCATGAGTGAGTGAATGAGTGAGTGAAGAAGTTACACCATTGGTTGGGCAGGCAAATGTTGGCTGTTACTCTTTCAACATTAATCGGCACGAAGAATTTGCTATTGCATCATCAGGGGGCGTTTGCAGCGCTTCCATTCATAGCCCTATTTGCTACTTGCCTCCCCACACATTTGTGTGTCATGCAGCGCTTTCACACAGGTTAAGCAAAGTCTGTATTTTACTCAAATTTACTGGTATTACCTCCCTGAATATGTGTCACAGCAAACTGAGCAAACTTTTACAGTCTTGTCTCTAGATGACCTAAATACATGTCTGTGATGGAAAGAGAGGACAGTGCGATGCAGAGTGACTCTGTTTCCTGCTCCGAGCTCTCAGCTACGGTGTTAAATGCAGCAAACACGGCTAAACTCCTGTTTACACAGATGCGTACCAGCGTCTCTGCCATCTCCTCCTCCACTGTCCAGTGTGATTGACTCTCCGGCTGGCAGTGCTGTCAGCAGCTGGCAGGAGAGATGCTCCGCTGTGCGTTTGGATTTTATAACTGAACTAAATACCAGAACGCATTTATAATTTCCACCGCAGCCTCCAGATGAACATTTAATACCCAGGAATTCACATTATAGACAATACCACTGACTATCCTTGTAACAAATTGGCCACAATTTCATACATTGACTATGCACGGTCCAGCCATGTACTAGGTTTTGACCTACAGTAGTCTTGTTTTCATAGTAAGGAGCTACAACTAAGCAAGCACATTCTGTAGTGCATTAAAAGTGTTAAGTTAAGATGCTGTAACTCATTGAGGGACTGAGGGATGTTTATGTTTAGCCAGTGACCTCTTCTCATTAGTCCGACATGCTCATCATCTCAGTGTGTGAACTAGCCAGCCTGCTGCCACATGAAAGGTTCAGGATCACTGGCTCTGTTTTGAGTCTCAAAAGGAAGGCAGTTTATTGGATGCCATCAGATCTCTACCTCAAAATCTGTGTATAATTTCGTCTTGTCTCATTTCCCACAACTATTTTCACTTGAAGCCACTTCAAGATTATGATATTATAAATATTCCTCCCTGTGCAGATACCTCAGGTGAGCTACGCCTCCACGGCTCCAGAACTCAGTGACAACAGCCGCTATGATTTCTTCTCCCGAGTGGTGCCCCCAGACACCTACCAGGCCCAGGCCATGGTGGACATTGTCAAGGCCATGCGATGGAACTATGTCTCCACAGTGGCCTCAGAGGGGAACTACGGAGAGAGCGGTGTCGATGCTTTCATTCAGAAGTCTCGGGAGGACGGTGAGTACACTTGGCCTCATATATCATTATTGCCTGTCTACCACTGGGAGTAGGAAGATTTTTTATCCATGCAAACATACTGGACCGTGGAAATCGGTGAAGCTTGGAGAACTACAAAAATCAATTAGTCAGGTTAAATGTTAGATTTGATCCCAGAACTTGCAAACAGACAGACTTCATTGGCAGACTTTATTGTTTGAAATCACAGCACATTTGAAAGCTTTAAAATGACACAGGATGTGTATTTAATACAACTACACTGGTTATGATGTGAATGGCTTTAAAGCTCCATTAAGTTATACTTATATTGACATTGAATCAACTGCTGTACGTGTCAAGTGAAGGGGTTGTTAGTAGGCTACTGCTGAACCCACTGAGGATCAACACCCAGCTGTAGCATGACACAACTTTAAGTGACTTTTATTAGCAATGTCCACAGCTGATTGTGGCTTATAAATTTTACCTGTAAACCAGCAGTCATTATCAAGCTGTTGCTGCAGATAAATTCATTATTTTATGGTCATTACATCATCTGACAAAATGAACAAAATTACAGATTGACAGCAGCTTATAGTTAGAGGCACAAAGGTTTGCCATATTCAAGAACAGCCACAAAGCATCTGTTGCCATCTAAATATGCTGCAAATGTGTGTTCAAAGTCCTTGCAAAACAGGAAAAATGTTGGAAAAATAATTCAGAAATAAAAAGAAATCAGACTGCTGAGGAACAGATGCTCCACTTCTGAAACATCTGTAGTGGACATTAAAACACAGCAGGAACACGCAACCGCTGCATCCTGTGGACACAAGGAGTTACGCCTTTCGCAGGAAAAAAAAAAACGCACAGCAGCAGCAGCAGCAGCAGCACTTGCAGTCCTCAGTGTGTACATTGGATCTGTTCAGCCAAAGTGCTGTTTTTCACTTATATGGGCTTTGATAGTGCACACAGCCCTATGCACAATTACTTGCATACACACATGGAAAAAATATACATGTCAAATCTAAACAGACACTTCTGGTCACAATTATGCATGCAAAGTGTGAGTGAAGCATGAGTGGTTACGAGGTCGGTGTTACAGCTGTACTGTTTAAAATGGAAGATTTTCTGTTCAGTGAAAGGTCAGATGATGACTGAAAAATGTGGGTTTGTCATGCCAGTGTAGCAACGTGTTGGTGTTGTTAAACTCATTGTTTGAATGCCATGGCTCTCATTACCAGATCCACCAATATAATTGCATGCAGCCATTTCCAAACAAGCTCAGACAAGCCAAGCTAACACAGCCTGTCCAGAAATAGCATCACTGGAGCAATTTTTTTGGTGAAGAGAGAGGAGCAGTAGGCAGTTTTCTGCAATTAGCTATAATAAGGCCTATCTTGGAGTTCTTATGTCACCTAGTGCTCATCAGATTAATACACTAAATTAATATATTTTCTTTCCTTTTTTGCAGAAACAGGTACATTTTTTGCTTGTTAGCCAGATTGTAATTTTATTTCAAAATTCTTGATCACTTTAACCCTAAAACACTGTTACACCAAGATGACTTAAAAGTGCAGTGTGTAGAATTTAGTAGCATCTAGCAGAATGGACTTGGCAGAAATGGAATATAATATTCATAAGTATGTTTTAATTAGTGTATAATAACCTGAAAATAAGATTTGTTTTGTTTTTGTTACCTTAGAATGAGCCCTTTATATCTACATAGGGAGCTGGACCTCTTCCATGGAGCCCGCCATGTTGCACCACCATGTTTCTGCAGTAGCCCAGAAATCAAACACTGGCTCTAGAAAGTGGCTCTAGAAAGAGCAGGATTCAACTGGTTGCAATCTGTAAGCTCCCCACTACATGCCACTAAATCCTACATACTGGTCCTTTAAGTCTGGGGGCATAATATACAGGTTCATTCAACATTTGGGATGGAGAGAAAGAAGAGGCAGAATTTGAAAAACACAATTTCTCCCATAAAAATTACACGGAACAGGATTTGTCTTTTGGCCTACTGTACAAGTCTTTGGATCCTCTTCCGTTTGCATTTACACTCATCCAACAAATTACTCTACTGAAGGAGATCCCAAGGAGTTTGAGTGCTTTGGTTGATTAAGTACAAGTATAATTAAAAGGATGAGACATTAAGGTGCTCCGGTCATGTCACCAGCTCGCCCTGTGCCTGGACAGACTGTGACTGTGCCTGGCTATGGCTGCTCATCAATTATGTCTGTCACTCTCTGAACAGTTAATCGCCACGGTACCAGTCAGGGACAGCTGAGGAATGGGAAATAAGTAATACTGGGTGAAACATGTTTGGGATTTTATAAGAGCTGAAAAATCAAGTCTCTGGATACAAATTTCAATGCTATCAGATCTCAGTAGACTATATTGCCCAAGTTGAGGTGCAAATATTTGACAGTGTCACACATGAAGTATGAGAAAAACAATGAAAACGCTGTTCTCATCTGCACCTACTTACTTTGAACTGTAGATGAACAGGAATTAATCTACATTTCGATATGACTAAAATTAGATCGGTTAGAGAGTCGTTATATCAGTTTTGGTTACTTTTTTGATCAATTCCCCAGTCCTAGTGCAAAGACAGTCTATAACAATTCTAAATGGTGCATTTCTTTATGAAATTTTGGAGAAAGACAAAGTTCTAAAGGACAAATCCATCAAGAGTTTATTTTTCTTTAAATAAGTTTCAGTCCTTGCAGGAAATTACGATTTTGCAATCGCACTAATTAACGCAAATTCAAGAAATCTGCACTATTTGAGAGAGCTTGCAAATGTACTAAATTACCACAACTTTTCCACATGAAATGTCCAAATCTACAGACTACTTGTGATTTGGACCAGTTGTCGCATTTTGTGTCATGGTAACTTCCATCATAACTTACATGCATTCAGCAAGGATTCGGGCACACAGTCGGGTGGAAGATGAACAAATCTCACCTGCCAATACAAATTACTGCCATTGAACAATGGCAAAACAAAACAAAACAAAACAATTCCCAAATGTCCCCAAATGAGGTTTGCATTCAGTTAGACAGAAGAATACAAGATGATGTGTTGTTCAGACAACAAAGATGGATATAATCTACCTCAAACATAAAAATGGGCACTTTGGAATGAAACTACAGTACTGTTCAGCAGTACAGACTGTGGATATAGGTCAAGGGTTTAACCACACACTTAGAAATGCTCTTTGATTAATGACAAATTGAGCCCATTATAATTTGTAGACTTATACCCTTAAAATAGTTTATAAATTCCATAACTTCACTTTCATCTGCATCATACAGTACCTGTTACTTTTATTCCCCTCCAGTTACTTAGTGTAGGCATTTCAATAGTATTATGCTTGTCAATTTTTTTAAACGTACAAATATAAAAAAATAATCAGTGAATTCCATGTTTGTTCCAGCTGTATGAGTGGATAAACATCTCTGCAATCAACACTTCAAATCAAAATAATTGGCTCTGAAAAATAAACAGATATTAGTTATTAGATATTTTCCTGCCAAGTGATTAGCATTCAGTTTGATCTCTTAATTGAAATGCTCTCCATAGTGTACTCTTACAGTATTAAGTCTGCAAATCCCTTGACTACTGAAAGATTGTATGCTGATATAATATTTTTCAAACATACTGTTAATTCACTGCTGTACTAGTGCACTTATCTATCCAGATTCTATTGTTTTGATCAGAATGTATCTTGAAAATAAGTCCAAAATGCAAATTATTTGAGTCAGCTCCCACAGCAACAACCCTGACAGCCCCACAGCCACCTGCTTGGAGTTGCATCAGCACAGCTTTCCCTCTGTCCCTTAAGAGAACTAGCAAATATAACTGAGTACAATGTGGGTATAAAGCAGATGATGAAAGGTAAATATGAATTCCAGGTGGAGTTTTTTGATCTCTGCTTTTGTATCTCTCTTCCCTGGCTAACAGTTCCCTAGAGGTGGGAAGTGTTCCCGTTTTTGGGGTATTTGAGGTGAGCAGCTTCTCATCTCCCATGCACTGACCCAGGATGTGAACCCCCCTAAAGGAAAAGATATAAGAGTAGATGTAGGAGAAAGAATTCACTTTGCTTTGTGAAAAAAAAAAAAAAAACACTTTAGGAAACTTCTGATCTGTGAAAATGTCCAAGTGTCTATTGTTAAATGTTAACACAGAGCCTATTCAACTGACAATGTTATATATAGAAAGTGCAGTAAGCATTTTCATATTTTCTTGGCCTATCCTTTTGTGCCAGCGTATTTTAGGACTCTCTCCTGGCAAGGTGCATCTTGCAGTTATATTTTATGGTGAAAAAACAAAGCAAACAGCGGGACAATGAGGCCACGAGTCTCAGAATAAGTGTTTATACCACCAAACAATTTAGTAAGAGCATCCTAAGTGATGTATTTCTGGCTCAAATGGACACAAGATGCTTTATTTCTTTAATTTTGAATGGCTTATTTCCTGAAACACAGACATAGTTTCTGCAACGGAAAGTTCATAATGGTCATCTGGGGCTTTCATGGTCTCTTACTTTCTTCCACTTTGGTATTTATGAATATAAGATCCTTTTTTGAGTGCAGCCTTTAATAAACAAACAGGAGATAGAGAGGCCAGTGAAGTGTAGGGTACTGGGCAGAAGAAGTCCAGAGAGTCCCATCTTGGACTGCAGACAGGCCCTCTCTGCAGAGATGTTGATTACTGTGGAGCATGCCCCAATAGATGTCATTAATCAAGTTAATGAAACACAATGTCAATAAGAACCCTAACAAGATTCCCTTGCAAACCAATGGCCTGCCTGACATCAACTTGAGAAACCCTGCTAATGGAGTAACTGCTGTCCCTGTTTGACGAGGAGGATTACAAGCATTAACCACAGAGTTGGGATGAATAAGTACATGTGGGGAATGTAAAATGAAGAAGAAGAAAAGGGGAACACAAACAACTCAGCATTGCTCCTGGGTGATTTATTTGTATATACAGAGAGCAGGCAATATTAGACTGGGTTGAGCTTTTGCCTGGTAACAGAGAGCAAAATATGAAATGTAGAGCCTAATTATGCTTAATTAACCAATTCTTACTAACAGAAATCTTTTAGGTTCATATGAAACATTTAAATTTGGAAGTTAGTTGGAAAAGCCTGGGAGTTTATCTTGATAAATGGCTTTTTTTCTAATCTCCCAAGCTTCTAGCATTTCCTTTCTTTCTACTGCTATTCAGTGTATATTTTTATTAGATTTTTTTCACATAAATATATTATTTGAAAGTTATAGATGTACATATAGTGTTGTGGCTGATGTTTTTCTTTCTTCTGGTTTTCGAGGATGAATGTTGTCTTTTTTTTAAATGGTTGATAGATGACAGTGTCTTGGCAATCCATCCAACAGTTGGGAAATTTCACTAAAAATCACAAATGTCAACCTCATGGTGGTGCTAGAGGAAAAGTCAGTAAATCGCTTAAGTCATTAGGATTCGTTTGGAATCCATTAGTGTCTGAAGTGCAGGGAAGCTGTTTGTGGAAAATGCACAGTCAAGGTGCTGAATGTTTGCTCAAAGTGCGTTTGAGGGACACGTATAATCAGATGTGTTCCAATGAAGACGATGTAGCCTACTCACAAAAATTGAGAAAAAAATTTATTTTTCAGTTTAGTTTAGTTTGATTATTCATTAATTTTTGTTTTGCCATGTTACCATTTATTGTTTACAGGCTATTTAGCCCTAATTTGCCCATTGCCTTACTCAGTTTTCATGAATAGAACACCAAAAGACAAATATATATTTGCATTATGATGTTATAAATAAAAAAAAAATAATAAAAAAAAAAGCCTTAATGGTTACCTCAAGTTTTTTGGTGATGTTTTCTTATTCACACAATGTTGAAATGTCTAAATTAATAATTGATTAGGTGAAACTGTGTGTTTGACTTTGTCATGTCGATTGCGACATTAAATCACCCATATGTGGCTACTTTGGTAATTCAAATAACATAGGTTATCTCATTATGTGATGAATGTGGTTTTATAATAATATCACACCACCAAATATAGATATATTTCCTTTTAATACCCATTTTCAGTGTCATTTTAGACTGAATTATACTTACGGCCACACAAAGCATTTAGTATTCTTAAAGATATCATAAAACAAGACGACCAAAACACAGGTGACGATTAAACAAACTCATTTCTTGACTTTAGACATTCCTTATTGAAGACAATGCCTTAATACAATGACAGAGTATATTTTTTAGTATTAGAAATGTGGTAGCCAGGTGCATGGATAGTTTTAGGTATATAGTGACCCCTGGCAGTTCTAGTGTTAATCTGCTGGTGGCGCCAGACAAAAAGTCAGGGCATCACAAAAGTCAGTAGGATTTATCCTCCGAGGAACATGAATGTCTGCACAAAATTGTCATGGCAACCTATCCAATAGTTGTTGAAATATGTTAGTGTGGACCAAAGTGGTGGATTGACTGACCAACTGACAGATCAACAATGCCACCCCTAGAGCCATGCTGCTAACATGGCTAAATAGCCACATAAGTTGCATGGTAATTTATATTGATGAAGAGAAGTCATGGGATGTGGTGATTGCATTAGAGAAATGCATTGCTCCACCCAGAGCAACTGGGAGACATTTGAACATCTGTATTCTAAATGACCGCAATCACCCAGGGAAGAGATCACAGCACACTCAGCGATGTTCCTACTTCTATCCATATGGCCTTTTAATCTCTAGTTCACACCGTGTGTGGCATGTCAACCAGTTATGTCTTTATTTATTATTTGACATTACGCAAATGACCCCTGAGTGCCTCAGATATGTCCTGTTGCAATTTGTTTAAACAATTACTTGTCATTGCTTAATTGGGCAAGGCGAATGGCTGAGTAATCATCACTCATCTTCTCTCACTCTCTCTCTCTCTCACTCAAAGGGCTTCCTGTCAGTGACAAAATGGTTATGTGTGTCTTTCTTAATGCAGAGATATTGTAAAAGCCAATTTTCTTGAACAAGTAGTGCTATGTGAACCTTAATCTTGAGTATTAGATACCCTATAGAAATGTTAGGGAACCTCAGTATTTCAGGCAACATCATGTTGTACTTATGGATATAGGAATGTAAACGCACATTAACATATTTTCCCATATGGGAGCATGCACTTTACATTAGTAAATATTCACAAGAAGACAATTACAGAAACTACGTGTTGACGATCCAATCAAGAGAGCAGAAAACCAAAGCAATGGATTGGGATGTGGGGGAGGTTACGGGGGATGCTGCAGTTTAATTTATCCTGAAGTACCCGGGGGATGCTGCACAAATTGGCCACAAGAAGCAATGTGAATTTGTACAGATAAGGTTAGTGGCTGCTAAGCTAATACAGTATATGAATAATTACATGGAAAATAAAAAAATTAAGAAGATAAAGGGGGAGGATACTGACAAAAAAAAAAAAGATCAACCCCAAATTAGCTTCCAATCGATAAACTGCTGTGTTGTCATTTGCCTAAAATGGAGCTCAGATAACCTTAACCCCTATTAACAGGAAATGATCAATGAAGGGTTCAAGAATTATAAAAAGCAACAAATTAAACATGTTTGTTGAATAGGAATCGATGTAATTTAATTAGCTATATGATAGCTCTGTGCTTTGGAATATTTTGGAAAAAAGACAATTTAAAAATATGGACAGGGCTGTGAGGATTTTGACAGATACTTAGATCTGCCTTTGTATTTCCCAAATGTTAAGAAGAGAAAGGATTTCAATTAACAACATAAAACAATGATATAAATTTGCCAGCTCATGCAACTAATCTGGATTACAATTCTGCAACTAATCCATACAGCTCCTCTTTATTAGAACATATCAATATCACTTTGTCAGAGGGATAAGATGTTGTCAGCCTCAGCTAAGCACTTTGTAAATGGCTTCATGTTATCATCATTAGACTAGGCTTACATATTGTATTATTCAATATTATAAAGATTTGATGACAACCTGTGTCAGAACCTGATATCTTTAATTAGAATACACTAATGTGGTTAATGAGATGATTTGATTCATGAAACAAAAAAGATAATTTAAACCTACAAATTGAACACATTCTTGAAAATGAAAAGTGGAGTTAATTATTGAGTATTGACATGACAGCCATTACTCTGTAATTACACAATATTTAAAAGAAATGGAAACTCATGTCCGATTTCACTTGTAATAAGAAAGGAGGTTCATTTTAACAAGGTAAGCAATATTCTTGCCCACAATAACATTGTGTTTTGGGTTGTTAGTGTGTACAACAAATCTCATTAAGTATCCACCAAGTGTGTCTGTTATGTTTTGGTGGATTCATAGATGGGTGATAAATTAAAGACAACATTTATCAGAGTCAGAATGAGGTTCATTGCCATGTAGGTTTGCACATACAAGGAACTTGCATTGGTGTTGTTGTGTAATAGTCAGAAAATATACAATAAGTTAAAGCTGGAGTGCGGGACTTTTGTTTTCCCCTTCTGGCAGTGAAAGCAATTACAAAAACACTGTCGACACATGCATACGTCATAGACTCTGCCGTAGCCTACACTGTCACTACTGTTGTGGCTGTAAGACAGTGGATAAATTGTTTTGAGCATCACACAGCCCCTGTGAAATGTCTCATTTCACTATCAGAATTTGATCCGTTTGGTCAGAAAACATTTGGAAAGTCTAGGAGAGCTGCACGATAAAATTATTTTATCCCCGTTCAAGTCAGCAGAGGGCTAACTGGACGTTAGCCGGCTCGGCTAACTTCCAAACTGTGGCCAGTTTATTACAGGGATAGTCAGTGGTAGTGTCTATAATGTGAATTCCTGGATATTAAATGTTCATCTACAATTTTCTATAGTGGTCCCAGTAATATTTGCTGGTAAAGTGTTCTTAAGTAACATATCACAAGACATGGTTAAGCTATGTTTGAGTAAAAAAGAAGGTTATGAATGCAGTTGAAAGAACAACACTTTCCACTCATATCTTGATGTTTGATTCGACAGAAAACTGATTTTACTTCTAATTATAACTATTCCACTTATTATTAACTCCCCCTGTTCTTTCATCTATTTCACTTGGCGGATGTCTCTCGTTTATCACTGTATTGAGTGTTTTGTCAGTGATTTCTATTTGGGGTGCTTTAACTCTCCCAACACCTTTTTCCTGCCTCTTTCCTGGTTAAGGAGGCAGTGGTGGAAATTCTAAATGAGAGTTTTGCATTTTGGATGCAAATTCAGGAGGCTTATCTCCACCCAGTTACTGCAGTTACAGTCAAATCAAGTGCACCTTCAGAGCAGACGCCCCACACTAAACTGTTATAACAGCTACATGAGTTACATGTTTTACCTGCAAGACTCATATTTTAATGCTGTTGTTCATCATTTGTGATGTGAAAACGTGAGAGAAATAAAAAGCTTGCATCCTGGTATTTAGTTCAGCTATAAAATCCAAACGCACTGCGGAGCGTCTCTCCTTCTGGCTGCTGACAGCGCTGTCAGCCGGAGAGTCGATCACACTGGATGGTAGAGGAGGAGACAGCAGAGACGCTGCTACGCATCTGTTTAAACAGGATTTTCGCCGACTTCACTGCATTTAACACCAGAGCTGAGAGCCTCAGAGAGCCTCCGCTTTCATCATCTCAGACCGATTCATTTTGAAAGAGCAACAGTCAATGAGGAAACTCCAACATGGCCGGCCAACCAATCATGAAACTTCATCACTCACTCAGGCTCTCAGTCACTCATGGACAACTGTGGTTATAGGGCAGGCATCGCTGTTGCAGTCCAGCCAAAAAACTCTGGTCTACTGTGAATTACATAGAGATTTACCTGGTGTTGATAGGCTTAATTAGCATTGTGTGAACTTGTTTGGCAAGGGCTTGAATGTAACAGACATTCATTTATATGTAAAAGTTCTGCACTACAGGTTTAGGTAATCCTAAATAATATAAAAATAAAGAATTTACAATATAAAAAAGAAAATATGTAAAATATATTCTAAATGAGAGGAGCTGCTGCAGGTTTAAATTTAATAATAATGATAATAATACCAGTAATGTTAATGTAATGCACCATGTTAGATCACAGTGAGATTGTTTCGTTAATATAACATGTAATGTCCATGGGGGGGGGGGTATAGTCTATGTCAGTGGGGGTCCCAGACCTTGTTGATGAGGCCAGCTGCTGGGAAGAAACTGTTCACATGGCATGAGGTTTTGGTTTTGACAGACCTCAGCCTATTGCCATAGGGGAGCGTTTCAAAAAGTTTATGTCCAGGGTGGGAGGGATCGACCATGATCTTTCCTGCTTGCCTCAGTGTCCTGGAGGCGTGGAGGTCCTGGAGGGACAGCAGATTGCATCCGATCACCTTTTCACCTTTTCTTTTAAGCACATTGAGTCCACACCTGTTGTATAAAATGGGCTTTACAAATAAACTTGACTTGACTTGACTTTTCGGCACAGCTGATGATACACTGCAGTCTGTGCTTATCCATGGCAGTTGCAGCAGTGGTGATGGAGGAGATGAGGATGGACTCAATGATGGGGGTGTAGAAGTGTACCTTCATTTTCTTTGGCAGGTTGAATTTCTTAAGCTGCTGCAGAAAGTACGTCCTCTGCTGATGCTCTGCTCCCACTTGAAGTCGTGACTGATGATGGTTTCCAGAAAGCAGAACGACTCCACAGTGTCAACCATCGCTGCTGTCTTTAGAGTGTTGAGCTCCAAGTTGTTTTGTCTGCACCAGGTCACCAAATGGTCAATGTCCCCCCTGTAGGTGGTCTCATCCCCACCAGAGATTAGCCCAATGAGGGTAGTGCCATTTGCAAACTTCAGGAGCTTGATGGACCGATGACTGGAGGTGCACCTGTTGGTGAACAAGGAGAAGAGAAGTGTAGAAAGGATGCAGCCTTGAGGGGAACCAGTGCTGATGGTCCAGGAGTCTGGGATGGTCTGGGAATTAAGTGTCTTAGTTATGATGTTTCAATACAAGCTGCCAGAATAGCTTCAATGCTCCTTGTCATAGATTCTGCAAGTCTCTTGGACTCTACTGGAGGGATGAACACTGCTCTTCCAAAGTACATTCCCTCATTTGGTGCTTTGAAATCTCCCATCATGTTGAATTAGGTTGAGATCTCTTGGCTGTGAAGTCCACAGTATATGACTCACATCATTTTTATACTCATCAAACCATTCAGTGACCTTTCGGGCCATGTTTGCTCTATTTCTTCACTAATTTATTTAGGTTTTTACTGGAATTGGTCACCCATCTGTAACATATAGAGTCATACAGTTTTTATTGTTAGGCTACTTTGAAAAAATATAAACCTAATAATTATCTAATGATGCTATCTGAGTATTCATGAAAAATCGCATATCACCAACTTCCTTTACTCTTTCCTTCCCTGGTATCCCATAAACTTGTCTACACAGGGCCCAAATAACCCTTTGACAAGCAAACACCTAGTGCATCCACTTAGACTGTATCAGTCTATAGTGTATATGACAAAATATTATAATATTGTATATTTCAGTATTCTTCTCATAAACACATCATACATATCATCAAGAAACACAGCTTAGTCACAATTGTTTTCTGTCTCTAGATTGTGGATGTTATTTTTCCAAACAGTGGTCTTCATGATGAGCCCCATTCTCACAAGAAGGCATAATAGAGTATTTGTTTATACAACAAAGAGTTTTTTAAGGAGTTTTTAACATCTCCACTGAGCACATCCATAGCACATGTCTGAAACCAGTGTTTCTCCACTGAATTACATAAGTCTAAACAGTAACCTTTGAATATGTTCACATAACACCATTAAATGTTGAGTGTATGAAGAATAATTTAAAAAAAAAATCAGAATAAGTCATGGAGTAATTTTAGAAGGTGAAAATTCATGGCTCTATTTTATGACTCACTCACTGTGGTCAGATCACATATTGTCAAAACTGCAGGTTTCTCTCACAGGGCATAGTACAACCTTTCATTCATTTCACATCTATGTTAAAGATGTACAGTCAGTTCTTGTAGCGATAAATCATTGTGGACAGAACTCTGACATTTATTTTCTCAGCTTTTTGTAGCTTAACATCCAAAAATTGTTTTCCTGGTCAGCGTGGGTGACTGCTGTTACTCATGCTGAAATACTGAATATTTAATTGGATTAATCCTCACCAATTACTGTTACTGCATCTAGAAATAACCTTGAAACATCTGGAAATGAAGGCACATGACTTTCTTTAAACCAGAAGACTTAACCTGACAAAAACAATGACAGACAAACCTGTTTTCTGGGAATTGTCCCCAAACTTGATTGTTTGTCCCATGCTGATAATGGTTCCAGGAATCTTGTTTTCAGTCACTGGATTTCTCCCTATCTGGGCAGCATTATTACTGGGCAAGGTCTGGACATTATCTGGAATTATTGCATCTGGACCCCCTGCCAGGAATAAATGTGTTTTTGTGATTTTATCTGCCTACACTGTCAAAACTCCAACTGGAATTATCTAATTTATTATATATTAGTTCTGATATTCTGTAACAGTGTTTTTTCACATAGTTCCTGATTTGCACACTTGGCATCTGGATTATCAGGCCCATATAGCCAATCACAGAGTAAAGCAGAATTAGTCTTTATGTTAGGTTATTGAGTTAGAGTTATTGATCTATTTGGGGAAATTAGGTCATCCATCCCACCAGCAAAAGAGAAAAATTAGCATAGGCCAAGAAAAGTAGATTATAATCGCTAAGTGCACCTATGTGCATTTTGGTGGACATGAAATATTCAAAAATATAAACTTGTGAGAAAAAATATATGCATTTCATATTTTTGCCAATCTAATCTTTTTGACATAGATATCTTGACATCTCAGTCAACATTAGTACAAAAAAGGGCTTAGAAAGATTATAATCTTGTTACTGACTGAATCATTATTTTTGATAATGGGTTCAATAATGCAGGGGAGTATGTTGTGTACAGTATCTGCATCACAACAGACTCTGCTTCCTAACTCTGTTGTAAACTGTCTAGAGTGTCTAGAGCTGCACTGCACAGCATGGAGCCTTGTATGACAAAGTCCAAAAGGAAAGTGAACACATCTGTCTGTACATTTTCCTTCAGAACTATTGTTTCTTTCAAGTTGGTGCCTGCTAATGAGCAGGTGGAAGATAATATTGTTTAGTAAGCCTCTCATCTAACCTGAATTTTCATCCTGATAAACATCCACTTCCTAACATAGTAGCTGCAGATAAAACCTACATACTTCTATGGTAACCCCAATATGCCTTAAAGGTCCCATGAACTCATATCATTATTTAATGTTACATATTTAATATATGAAACAAATCAATGAGAGAACTGCCATAAATATTATATATTGTTGTTGTATTGTTGTTGTTATTTTTGTGCAGTATAAGATTAAAATAAAGAATCTGACCTGTTAACTTATAGTCTATGTAAAGAAAAGAAATGGTATGTGTGGGAGAAAGAGAGAGAGAAAGAGAGAGTGAGAGAGAGTTCAGAAAAGAGAAGTTCAGTTCAGTTCAATTGCAGCAGGAGCTGCAATAGTGGGATGTGTGAGCTCTGCAAATATACTTGCCACACTTGCAGCAGGTGTTGGCAATCTTCCTCCTATGGCCAGTGCAAAACTAACACCCACACACCACACTTGCAAGCACATACACACACACACACACACACATCTTCAAAGCTCAATAGCATATACTGTACTGTAACTCATGTAGGCTACTGCATCAGGTACAATATCTTATATTTCATTGAGTCAGAGGGCCTGCATGTGCAGATGCATGTGTGTGTGTGAGTTGGGGGTAGATGAAGGTGTGTGTATGTGTGTGTCTGGGCAAGAGGGAGAGGGGAGTAATGTGACCTGCAGCCCATATAAATTATATCTCTTTAGCTGCACACATACACACACACATGCACACACACACACACACACACTGGTTTCTCCATACACACACAGACACCACCCTTGGACATCCATATCAATACGAACACACCATTTTCGGATGAACAGATTTGCTACAATGGCCTGCAAAACTGATAATGCATGAAATGCCACTGGCAAAGCCCCTAGTGGAAACCAGGGAAATAGCATATATTTGTTCTTCAGGGCAAGAAGGAGAAAATAGCTCAATCAGCTGGAAAATAGTAAAAACTACAATTTTGAAGCCAGGGCTTTGGTTTAAAAGCTTATAAAATACAATGCACGATTTTGTGCTGTAATGGCTATGGGATCAAAAATATGTTTTTCATGAGTTCTCATTGTATTGCATTGTCTGTATTTTGGCTACACGTATACACACACACATACACATACACACACACACCAATTTATCTATACACACACATACACCGCACTTAAATATCTATATCTACACATACAACTTCAGTTGTAATACACTTGGCTGCAGTATCCATAATAGAGAATTAATGCCCCTTGTGGAAACCATGCAGCATGCATTTGGTCCAAAAGGTTAAAAGTGAGAAAGTGGCTCAGTCAGCTGGAAAATAGCAGGGCCTCAGTTTGAAAGCCTTACAAAATAGAATGCATGGTTTTATGCTGTAGCAGCTGTGGGATCAAACAACGTGGTTTTAATGGTTTCAATGGGACCTAAAAGGGCCTTAACATGCTGAAAGTTATTGTTTCTACACAGTTTATTATAGACTTAATGTAGGTGTTGTGGTTGAATCCCCACAATTCGAAAAAAATACACACCTTTGACAAATATCATGGCTACAGCATAATGTCAAAATGATCGAAAACAAAACTTTAAAAGTCATTTTAGTTCCCTCGTGAGGCACAAAGGTTAAAGGATGTGACTTGTGCTTTTCTATATTTTTATAGTATTATTTTTCATAGTACTATTCTTGTAGAAGTATTTACAGTATTGTGTGTGTATCCAAAGACTAATTATAGCTTACTGTGCTACATATCACAACCTCTTGACTTTATACTTAAGTTATTTATAATGTACAATGGGGTTCTCAGCAAATGAGATGTCATCCAAGTGTCTAACTATTGATTATAAGGGCCAATGATTATTATCAGTCACTGACTATATATATGTACATTTTTCATATACTTTAAGCCGTGTTGATATAAATAACTCTTGTAATGTATGATTCAAAAGGAACCAAACCCCACACCTTTGTGATTTACTATTCAATTGTGGATAATCTGTCCCTGTATCTGTATCTAAAGTTTACAGTAAAAGTGTAATATAGACACAAGCAGATGATTCACATGTCTACTAAGAGACCCTGGAGTGGGTCCTTGGTCCCCCTTAACAATGAAAACCAACCTTTAGTCTTATTTCCATAATAATTCTATTACTCTGCAGTCTTCACCATTGTCACAGAGTCCTAACAATTTCTTCAAACCATATGCTTCCTCTAATGGAGGATACATGCAATTTCATTCCTGCACAAGGACCTTGAAGGGTCAATTTAGAAGCGATGGCAAAGCCACCCTTGTGTTGGTTAGGCAGGGGGGCTACTGTCATGAGGGGTGGATGAGTAGGGGCTTTCGAGTCTTATGTGATGGGAAAACATTGGCATGAACCAACCACTGACTGTCAGGGACAAGCAATCTCCATACACAGTATGGTGAAATAACCTTGATGGTGGAAATTTGATTTAGCAAAAGATATAGCAGCAATGCTGTATTTTGAGTCAGATTTCCATATGGTAATAGGCTGCACAGAGAGACACAAATAGGATTCCAATTGTCCCATTAGGCCTGATGAAATCAGGAAAATGTCTAGACTAAACGTCCAGAATTGATTGAAGGGAATGTCAGAGGAATTATAGTTACTCCTGACCAAAAGCATTAGCTTTTCTGATGACAGCTACAAAAAATAAGTGTTCTGCCATGCATTAATGTATTGTGGATAGGGCTTTTCCTCAGAGCATTTTGGTTAAAAAATACCTTCTTTGAGGATAAGTACACACTGTTGGGATTTATATTCCACAATATGCTGATTAATGTGTTTTTTAAACCAAGTCTGGGTGGTTTGCATTTCTGACCAGCTGGGCATTCAAACACATTTTACATTTTCACTTTGACTTTCCTTATTTTATTCCTTTTTCACTTGTTAAGACCTAAAGAGACCTGGATTAAAAAGAAAATACTTTTCACAGCTTCATAAAAATGTGACGCTGCCCATCAGTCTCCAAGACAAACAGCAGGAGGCTGAGGCAATGCAATAAGTCTATCCTTTGTGCAACCATTTCAGTTGAGGGGAGAAAAACAAACAGCCTTTCATTTGTTTATTGCCATTTAAAAGTTAAACATAATCCCCCTATTTTCTCCGGCAGACTTCAACCTCACTAAAGACGTATGGAAGTTTGCAGCTCTCTCAGCAAAACTTGAGGGAAAGACATTGGCTAGCATTCAAGATTTCAAGCGTTATTGAAGACATTACACTGGAGTATTTTTGAAGTTATAGAGGCTCTGTGAGAGTGTTTCTAATTTGATTCTGAATGAGGGATAGAGCAAGAGTGATTTAGCCTGGCAGGAATCACAGGATAAAATTTTGACATAATGTCACTTTGACTCAGGGTGTGTCATTTCCATTACAAATGACAAGGCGCTTAACACAGAGAAGGGAGAGGGAGGGAGAGGGTGGGAGAGGCATGTGGGTGAGACAAAGCAGGATCAGATCTGAAGGCTGGAAAAAAGGAAGTGTTTGCAGAATGCAGAGAAACAGATGTTTGATCAGCTAGTAGTTAGTGAGCTTCTGTACCTCTGGAATTTCATTATTCATTTGTTTTGTCAGTGTGTTGAAGAATTGATCAAAATGTAACTATTCATTCTTTACTGTTTATGTCGGAAAACAAACATATTGCTATAATATGAGTGCACCGTTTCCCTGCAGGGTTTTGTTTTAAAACATAACATACATTTCCTATTTTTTGCTTATAATATGCAGGTCAATCAGTTGCAAAGGAATGGGGTGGGATATTGCAACATTTTTCAGGGATAAATCTATCATTTTTAATCTCATACTTCCATTTTTCCTCTTGTATTGATCCATTTTGTACCATCAGCAAGCTTTGTGAATGGATTAAGCTACCACACAAACAAAGAATGTGGTGTCCCAACATCAACGCTGTGATCAATGGCAGAGACAGCCCAGGTCAACAATTTCAATGCCTGTGTTTACTGTGGTAAAGTATTGGAGCAAGAGGGGCTGGTGGAATAGAGGGTGCAAACTAGAATCAATACAACAGCTATCATCATTTGCAGGGTTTATTAATGGCTTCGCCCCAAGCTGGCATAGAGAGTAACACTCACTTGCATTTAGGCAACCAGCACTCCAGCATTTATGCAGCTCGCTTTCCATCAATCATTACAGTGTAAGTTGCTCCCAGCAATGGTCTGGCTACCTCCACTCACCTCACAAAAACAACCCCCTCAATCATGTAATGAATGGCATCAATTATGTGGCCAAGCTGCCAAGATATACAAATGATTCAGAATGGGTCAAAGTCTAAAGGCTAGCAAAAGTGACTGAGCAAGGCTCAATTTAATTCACTTTCTTTCAGTCTGTTCCTCGCTGCGTGGCTCAATAGTTTTCATGAATTTTAAAAGGTATATCCACCTGTTCAATACTGACAATAGCATCAGTCACCCAGGATACAGGCATAAGGCAACAGTGTTTCCACCAACAGGTGCTGCCTATCCTTGTGGCAGTCGGGAAATCTCCCATCGGTAAAAAGCTCCCCTACTTAGAGACTACAGAACGTGTCATCTTCCACATCAGACGGTTGAGAAAAAGACACTGCTTTTTATGGCAGTTGAATTGTTTCTGCAGAATGTGGCAGCTCTGTTGAAGAATAGGGGTTATATTCAGTCAAATATCATGGCAGTGTAAAGCAAATGAACAAATCCATTTTTCCTACTGTCAAATAAAACTGTTGAACGCCGGGTGATAGATGAACAAAAAAAAGACAGGTCTGCTATTTTAGAGCTCACAGAGAATTTATGATTAATATAGAGGAAGAGATTTGATTAAAAAATATATTTGGACTGAGTGTGATTTGATTGGCAAGCTATCACCAGAAGCAATGACATAAACCTTTAATAGAATTACAAAACAATGGAACGATGGGAGGATTATCACTTCTCATGATCCATGAAAGTGTTGGCTGATGAATTTGGCTGACTGTACAAGCTTAGCCTGGTTCTTCTTCTCTATGCTTTTCTGCTCCCCAGTATCTATACAGATTAGACTGCGGTGCTGGCCTCAAGGTATAGTACTATGTCCATGGGATTAGCCCACTTTAACAGAGATCCCACTGTGCTGACCCACTAACTTGAAATTGTAGTCCTGCTTGACAAAGTCTGCTCCACAGGCCAGGGGACCAGATCTGGGATTACCATATTTGGTCCAAGATCTCTGAAGTACACAGACATAAATGGCTGTGTACTTCAGAGCTCTGTGTGAAATAGTGATCTGTGTGAAATAGTGATCCTCTTGTCTCGTCTCGCTCCTCTTCCACTATCATTTTTGTGCCGCAGCACAAGGCCGAAGTAAATCTGTATCACCTTGTCTAAGACCTCAGAAAGTCTGCAGTATCTGCAGCAGCATAATGATTCAGGAGTCTGTTAAGCAGTCTAAAGCAAGTGTTTTAAAGGTATATAACATATGTAGTAACATATGGTGGTTACCACAGTAACACTGTCACTGCTCATTTGACAAGTCATACAAGATGAAAGCTTTAATAAATACAACAGATACCATGATACAAACTGTGGTTCTTTGCATCATGTGTCTTTCCAAACATAGAACCTCCCTTCTTTAAAGTAATTTGCCATAGAAACATAGATGTCATGGAGTCATAAGTTATTCATTTTATGTTTTCCCTGTATTCCTCCATCAAGTGTTCTTTTATCGTAGAACTGGGAAATGAACAATGAGTGCACTCTGCTGTGAATTCTCCACAGAATTCTTGACAAGGCTTGAAAGATAAAGCAGGCATCAAATAGTCAGATCTCCATGTGTTTCATTGTGGTAGCAGAATATCTGTCTCTGCATGCAAATGAGATTTTTTTTTTTTTTTTTTTTTTTAAGGTACCTCCACTTATTTGTCTCTTATTCTGAAGTTGGAGCTACGCCCATAAATTTTTCCATCCACAGGAATCACACAAACCAATTTGCAAATAAATGAAAATAGAGATTTTGTTGAATGCAATAATAGCATGCATAGAATCTGGATTTTTCCAGAAATATGGCACACTGCAATAACATCAATAATATGTCCAGACAGCAAAGCTGGCTTCATAAGGTAGACAGTCAGTATTACTAATATTTCAGTAGACACTGCACACATTTAAATCTCCATTTAAAACAAAGCTACAGCAAATCTATTTTGCACATTAGCTAATCCAAATGATCTTTAAATACAATGCTCATCTGCAGTTGGCCTTCAGTCATAATGTTGGAATTTTTACAACATTGTGCATACTAAACACAAATTAGCACACAAAAATAAACTGGGTTGGCTGAGTGGTTGATATGCCATGTCTCTAGGAGAACATCAAAATCTTCCAGTAGTGAGCCCTCGGGCCACCGGCAAATTAAAGTCTCATATTTTCTGACTTTACTCATATTGTTTATACCATATGAAATGAGTGGAACTGTGTCTGTAAGGAATGGACAAGACGTTTCTTGCTGAGGGCAAGTTAATGTGCCAGTATGCATTAAGAAAAAATTAACTGAGGTACAGCGGTAGCCTAGAGATGAAGGAATCCAGCTCGTAACTGAAAGTTTCCCAGTTTGAAGACTAACTTGAGGTGGGACTCACTACAGAGGGCATAATTGACTTTGTAACTATTGTCACCATGAGCCTGAGCAAAGGACTGAACCCAGATTCTTTAGCTTTGCAGGCTGGGCAAGTGACGCTATTACAGTGAAAAGTATAAGCATGTATAAAAATGTATGTACAAGTGGCACTGTAAAGCCATTTTAGCGGCAGTATTGGTTAGCTCCCATGTGCAAATGTGTTAATGACTGTACACCTGCTCTAAACCTGCATTATATCCCAGAAACCATTTTTGTTGATAATCTTGTATTATTAGTTCAATTGGTCAGACAAAATACAGAGGCATTATTCACAACAAAACACTGGAGAATAGATTAGAATTTACACTCTTCATAAAAAAGGGCATGGTTTCCACAGATGATGGGGGGAACATATCTCCCTCATTTATTAGAATCCTGTTTTTGTCCCCTTCACTTCTACAGTTTCAGTTTGATGCACTCATTAAAATCTCTCCACACAGTTTGCTGTCACCGTCCAGCTGCCAAACTCCAGACAACAGAAATTACCTTATTTATAACATTATTGATGTGGCACCTTTTATTAATATAAATAAAGTTATAAATCAAATGCCCTCTAATATACTAATACAACATTATCTACAAAGAAAACAAGATTTTTAGTGCATTAATAATGTGATAATTTACATCTTTTGTTACACTTCCATTATTAAGGGAAGCAAAGTAACCAATTTCATAATAATTTATTTACTGGATTGATATACATGTTCATAAATGCATAATCCAATAGAATGATACAAATGCCAGTTAAAGATCTAAAATATTTGCACACATCCTTATCTTTCATAAATGTTTTTCTTATACAACATGTGGCACATGACAAGAGTAATTTTACAGCTTTCATCATAGAATTCTTCATCTTCACCACAATAATACCATCATACTGTAGAATAAAGGCTAAAGTGGACACACAGAGAGACGAATTCGGGCCCTCTGCTACTGTGAGCATCATTAAACACTGAGAGGCCATACTTGTAAACAGGCAAAGTGTCATGCTTTCTAAAGAAACACTTTCTAAGCTTATATAAAACATAAAAAAAAGGTATTGCAGGTAATTTAAATCAATTACAAACACTTTGTAAAGGGTTTGTTATTAACTGAAAATCAGACTTTAAAATTATAAAGAATAGTTTATAAATTGCTTATTTGTGTACACTGTGATATTTGTGAGCAGGAAAACACATTTGAATTGTGGCGAATCAAGAATGCTGCATTTGCAGAGAAAATGTTGCTTCACGCGATTCCAGGGAAAATTATATCACTGTCATTCTGAATTCTTTTCATCTTGCTTCTTTGATACAAAATTGGTTTGGTGCAGGCAAGCACTTAACAACATCACAGGGTGTGTGAAATATTTTCCTTTCTGCACACAAAACACTGAATCCTAGAATCCTAGAATACTAGAATACTGTTTCGGGGATTGTTTTTGTGAGTGACAACATATACTTCTTTGTTTAATGTTATCTCTTAAGTGCAGTATTAAGATCTGCGTGTACAATGGATGTTTTCCAAAGACAATTCAACATGAAAAGGACATCTCAACAGAGATTGTTATTAAACCACCAGTTATTTAGAGATTCACAAACCTGAATACAAATTGACACTTACTGAGGACAGTTAGACGATGTCAGTGAGTCAAGCCTATGTTGATTATCACTGATTACTGATTAGTACATTACACATACAAGTACTACATTAAACATACACACAAGCCCTAAGATGCACACAAATACATTGATAATAAATTCATTTGAAAACAACCAAAATGTTTTTGTCTCCAGAAGCAAGAAGACTATTGACTGAGCAAGTGATCCCACTTCCAACCAGAATACAGTATGTTAAATACAGTAGCTAACCTGGGGTCTGCCTCAGAAAGAAAGATCATTAGTTTGTCTTAGAGTTATCATGTTTCACTAAACCTGAAGCAGAAATCACTGGTGACCTGAATAATGTGTCTCACAGATCTGGCACTGTTAGCCCAGGATAATCCTCCAAAAATTCAAACAAATCCTGACTATGTTGTACTCACTCTAAGTGCCAGGCTACTGTCTATTGCTCACATGATCACAGTAAAAATCTTCACTTTAACTCTTCATGTTGAGGGAGCTGCCAAAATACTCTGTGGGTATTCTTTACTGAGATGGATGGCTACTGTCTTTGTTTCCTGCTGGCACATTTAACAGCTTTTCCAATTATGCATGCATTTGAGACTGTGCTAATCCAAATTTAATGTACAGATAGGTGAAAGGTGGATCAGGTTTCCATAGCAATACCTGGTCATTAAAGGAATTAATTAGAGTTCAGGGTTCAACATTAATGTTTTATTTCACTTGCCTGGTTGAGCGAATGAGTCAGAAATCTACTTGCCTAAAGTCAATTTTGACTTGCCCCTATACAAATTGTTTTATTCATTAGCGGTTATCAAATAACAAAGACTAACGTTAATTGTCATGTTTAATCTTACAGAACAAGGACACAGAGTGTCATAGATGTGAAGCAACATTCTTGCATATCGAAAATGGCATGACTCATCCCCTGTATGTCACTGAACACTAAATTCTTTTGAACAGCCCAGTTTCTTTCAAATAATGGAATAGACCCCCTAACCCGATGGCAATTACACTTTTTAGACTCATTTCTTCCACTCCAAGCTTCCTGATTTCCCTCTTTAATGTTTCTCGCTCTGTATTTATGGCAGTGAAAAATTACATGCTCTACTGATTCCTCTTTTTGACAATGTTCACATAATCCTGAGGGATGCTTGTTTCATGCATCACACTACTGGCCTACTCAGTTCTTGATTGGCCAATGGCGCATGCCAATATTCTCCGATGCGTGCAAGGGGAGGGGGCAATGCTGTGTGCCAGAGAATGAGAACATAATTTATGATATAACGATGATTGGAAAAAATGATTGAAACATCTTTTATTTTATTATTTCTTTCTTTTTTTTTTTCTTTTTTTTACCACTTGCCCAGTCAGCCAAGTGACTTGCTAGATTTACTAGCCCGAGGTGTCATTTTACTTCCCCTCGGCTATTGGGCAAACCTTATTGTTGAACCATGGTGTCATTTTAGAGTTGTTTTTGTTTATATGGAGTGACTGTAGAATGTTGTCAGCTTCATAAATTCACTGTTAATTGCAAGCTGTGACATTAGATTACATAATTTTGTAAATGATTCCTATTATTGTTCGTCCATCCCTGTATGTATGTTTGTTAATGTCAGTTTACCAATATATCCAATCAATACTTTGTGTCTAACTTCTTATACAGACTTATCACACTTTCAAAAATTTACATTTTATAGATATTTATTTCATATGTTCTGTAATCAGTGTTTGTTGATTAGGATGGAAGAACTGTAATTTCCATGTTTTTATGAATGAATGAATTGAACCTTGAAATAACATTGTTAGGGAGCCATGAACTTAGGCAAAAATGATCAAACTTTGACACCATATAATTCCAAAAATATTGATCATAGGGTTCAACAATCTAAAAATAACAGTATCAGACCTAGCCAACCATCCAAAGCAAAATTCTTGTTTGGGAGAATTCCAGTTTTTCCCTTTTGCCTCAGAGGAGAAACAAGCAGCAAAGCTGTGTTATGCTTCATATTATATCAAACTTATGTAAAAACTGAGAACATTCTTCTTTTCAAGTCTTTCACAAAATCCTTTTTTGAAATTCATCTCATAACCCAGAATGACAAATGGCTCTCTAATGAAAGATATTCTTAGCAAAATTAATTTTCTGAACAGCAATTGTCACAAAGTGCTTGGCAGATATACTGTAGATCCCAGATGAATGGAAAATGCCTACACAATAGCTCATCCTCAGGGCAGGACACAGTTCTCAAAACATGAACGAGGCAACAACAACAAAATCTTTCAAATACCTCCCACACTGGGCAGTCCTCAGATTGTGCATATATCTAATCATGTTGAAAATTTATTCAGTTGTGCATTATTTCTGTCCACCTCTATGTCTTTTTCCACAAGGACTGCACAGCAACAAATTAGCAAAACAAAACACTTGACTTTTTCTGCTTTATTCCCACTGCAGGTAGGGTTTTTATACCATATGGATAATTCACAAATAGTGTATATATCACCTTCCCACATCAGTGCACCTGCTAAAGATGTCTTCTATAAATCAAATGAAACACTGTCAGTGTCGCGTCATAAAAACATCTTATAGGGTGATAGAAAAACAGGCAAAACAATCAATCAATTAGAAGCTGCAGCTGCGCTCTCTCCAGTGTTTTGTCAGCTTTTAATTGGCAAGATGGTGATTATGACAAATGGGCAGAGGTCATTCATCTCCTGCAGCCAAGGTTTTCTTTAGGACAGGCACAATTGCAGGGGCACAAAGTCAAAAGGAGTTGAGGATTGAAGAATGTCTGAGAAGACAGACCGGGCACATTATTCAGCCATTCTGAAAATACTTCAGTCACCACACATCAGTCTTGAGGTTGCCCTTATTTTCCACTGCTTTGCAGAGTTTTTATGAAAACGTTCCTCCAGGTCTGCATCCATTATGTATAACAGTATGCTTGATATGATTTCTACAACCCAGCATAATGAATGGGCAAAATGGGCTTGTTTGTTGTCCGCATATATTGCCCATATCTCTGCAGTTGTGATTCTGCAGCTCTGTTATCTGTTATCTCTCAGGATTGGCAGCTTAAGGGCTTGGATTTTCCTCCTTGGAAGCTCCTGTGCTCCCAGGCAACAGGTCCCTCTAATGATGGGAAATTATGCTTGTGGCACATCAATTATGGTGCAAAAATACTCCCAAGCAGCTGTGTATCATTTCTTGAGGCTTAGCATTTCTCTCATAAGAGGTTTTCTGCATTATTTCAAGTTCCCTCTGACTCACAGTATATCTTACAATAGCACCAATAAAATATTAAGTAAAAATATATACCAGCAAATATTTTCTTTGAGTTCACTCTAAAAGAACTATTTTTCAACAAAATGATTCATTGCTTTTCTCTCTAGTGACGATAAGTTTAATTTCACAATTTGACACAAGAAAGGACAAACAAACCAGAGTAGCCAAATTTGTGAGTGAGCCATGTGTGATCCAACAGAGCAGATTTATAAAGCACCAGCAGCCTGTGAAGACCTATTACCTAATCATTGTCAGCCTGTCACTCCAGATGACCTCATCTCCACAGAAACATGGAGAAGAGCAGCAAAGTGAAATTCCAAAACAGTAGGAGCCTCCTGTTAGGTAGCCTCCCTCCATATGGCACCTGGATTTTTTTCCCCTCTTTTTAATTAACACATTTTGAAGGTAAGCAGCAGTCCCTTTTCACACAGGACAGGTCAGAGGTTTGAAAAACCACTCTCCACTCTCTGGAAGAGATCCAGGCAGATTTAAAAGGAAAATCCCAGTTGTCTGAAATTTCTTAAGCACTGAGATTTTTTGGGGGAAAGAAAATCTTCATTCAAACATAATGAGAACTGAAAACCTTGATTACTACGTGCAGATTAAAAAAAAAAAAAGTTTAATGAATATTAACTTTGATGATTATTTAAAGGAGCATGGGGGGGAGGCAGATCTCTACAACAAGCTGAACATCCTTCATGTTTGAAATATTGAATTATGACCTTATAAAGCTGATAAGGCATTATAAAACATGTTAGCCAGTAGTTGCCTGTTTCAGCAGATACAGAGCAACATAGTATTTGTTTGTAGTCTGACGAATGTTATTCCATTATTCACTCTCCTTTTAGCTTTGTTTTGGTCTTCAGTAACTCCTGAGAAATATAATGTACTGCCCCAAATATAAGATTACTCCCCTTTTTACACCCTTTCTCCTGAGATACTGTCAATGCAAGGAAAAGAGAGTCTTCATCCTTGAAGCGTTTTATCTTGTAAAAGTGAAATACTTCCATAAAAGCACAACATAAATTCCATATTTATGTAGCCATGTATCAGTCACACACTCTCACCTGTCTTGGAAGAGGTCAAAATTATTACTTTGGTAGTTGGCTTTTTTTGTCTGTTGGAGCTCCTCATCATCCGTGATGGAAGTAATTCTTATGTACTTGACAGACGATTTGGACCCCTGGTCTGCATCCACAGAAAAGACATCAGAAGACTCTTTCGACTTGTTTTCACTTGTTTGTTCCCTCTGTGGCCAAAAACACGTTATGAGCCTTCAGAAACTTCTGCAGATTAAACTCAGCTAACAAAACACTTTTAGTGCCGACTGACTCTAAAAGACACACTATAAACAGACTTGAATACAGTCGCTAACCGAGCAACATTAAAGCTACAAACAGCCCATAATGCATCACTTGCTGTTGGAGCCATTGTTACAGTGGTACTTTCTCCACTCAAAAAGGATTTCTGATTTTGTCAACACGTAATTGTCTAGTTCTTGAATATAAGACATCTTTTTCAAATGTAAAATACCATTTTAGATTCCGGCCTAGACAGCATTTTACCCTTGAGCTGCTAAATGCTTCATCATATTGACCACCTAGTCAACAACTTTGTCCGTCTGTTGTTTCTTGTTGGTGGGTAGTGTACAGTGTCAGAGCTTTTTGCTGGAAACAGCTGCCTGCTGCTGCTGGAAATGACGTTGATGAGAGTGAACCAAAACAGTTGAGTGACTGCTTTTACTTACACATAGTCATTTGACCCATTGTTCATATAAAATATTGATTATAACATGATGGATAGTTTAATTTATTAACATGTTGATGTATTTGGCTTGGAGCGGTCTGTTCTAAGTACAGAGGGTGATATGGTATCAAATGCTCAACACTGTTTGTTGCTTCTCTGGGTATTAAGGGCAATAAACTTGGAGCTGCATTGGGAGGCCTTTTTGTTATTTTTCAGGGTATCACTGTTGCCAAAGCATGCTTGAAAATTCACTCAATTTGGTGGTGGTACTGAACTATGACACTATTACAGAGTCAATTAGGTAAGCCACAGTCTAAAGCAGTCCTATTCTTAGGGTTTACTGTGCAGATTCAGCTCTGCTTAAGGCGTTTCTGGACTGTAGTCATATGAAAGAGGTCAGGGAGAAGTCAATTGGTTTGATTGGAAGCACTGCCCTTGCTTAGAGGAGAGGTGAAAAATAAAAAAAGAACATTATGCAGCCATGGTTTTTTTCTTGTCTTGCACTTTGAAAGAGGCCTTGCAGTGAAAGGCTCTTGTCAATCTATCTGTTAATGGGATATCTCTAGTTATAACTCAGAAGTGTAGACTTATTGTCCTGATGGCAGGGGTGTAATTTAGGGGGGTGTCACAGGGGACATGTCATGTAGTTTTTCAGAAGGCAGTATTGGACTCCTTCACTTTTTACAGTCTGAAAACTAACGTTATATTAAAAAAAAAAAAAAAAAACCCAACAACAACAACAACAAAAAAAAACAAGAGAAACTGTATGCACAAGGACCATGTGGAAACAGTGCCCATTCAAGCTCCCAGTGCCCCTTCCAACTCCCCCTCCTCCTCTTCTCTCTGTCTCTGTTAATGTTAGGCTAACATTCACTGAGCCAACATAGATACACTCTTGCTAGGTTATGTTGCTACTATTACTAACATTGGCTGGTGAGCGAAACAGTCATCAGCCCTTCACATACTTCCAAAGGAGAGAAAAAGCGATTTGACAAACTAAATATTGAAGATGGTTATAAAACAGCATGAAAATGAGTCCAATTTAAACTGCAGCAAGTATCCGTCAACAATGTATGAAGAGCATAGTCTCTCTCGTTGCTAGTTTACTTGAACGTTAGACTCAATAGGATAACTTGACTCCGCTTTCATATCAGAGATTAGATGAGGTGGGGGTGCCTATGGAAGACAGGGAGGGTGAGGAAGGGAGAAGCCGCACTGAATTGCTGGTGGGTTATATGTTACCGTAGTCCCTAAATATATGTAGAAATTGCTGGAATTTGGATTCAAGTCACAATTTTTCCTGAGGGAAGACCCTTGTTTTATTGTGTCCCCATTACTTCTCAAACCAAAGTTATGCCCTTGCCTGATGGAGGGCTCCGTAATTAAGGATCACATATTTTTAAGTTAAATGTGATGTGGCAGGCACCACCAACATCCAACGCTGCTAAAACTTTGAGGGATGATTCAATTCGGCATTGTGTTCTGGTGTTTAAAACATTACAGTGATTAGCTTGATGGATGAAAAATACGAACTAAAGGTCAAAATTTCAAACGCTCACAGGTTTTGACTCCTCCACGATGGGCTGATCCGGGGCGTAAAAAAATTAAGCCATTTTAATTTACAACAATGTTGTGAAGCCAAATTTCCAGCAGATAACACAACAGAGATGTTTCGCTTGACATATCTGTTTCTGACAAAGTCAGAGGCGACAGAAAGGAAATTTTTTCTTGCTGTGCTGTAACAGGCTGTATTTATCAAAATGTCCCATTCCTCCAACCACAATGGATGGAGACAGTGGACCACTTTGTTGTTTGCCAAAGTACCATTAAACTAAAAAAAGAAAGAACAATAATACATTTAGCAATTTTTTTTCTATTTTGACATTTAATCACTCATGACTACATGATTGATCTGTTTTTATTTAGTCTTAGCTGCCATAGTTCCCATGAATATTATACATGAAGTTGAATTTTTATACGGTAATTATATGGACAAACACACTTCTATCTGCCATCAAATGGTGTCATTTTAAGTCCAGTAAACTGCTCAAGTTTTTCAGAAAAAATATAATTGATTTAATTTAAGGGAAAAATTAGCCTTAAAAAGGCTCAATTTAGAGACAAGAAATTACATAAATGGAGAATGGTGGTCCATAATTATATCTATTATGTATATATATATTTATACAAATACAAATTGTTAAAAAATAAAGACCTATGTATAGATGTATTATTGTGGACTAAGGTATCTGACTAACCTTGCAGTATGTTATCATGAAATTGGTACTTTAATTTAGGTATAAATGTAAGTATTCATCATAAACATAGCGGACACAATAAATACTATGAGCATATATCAAGGCATTACAAGAGATCATGCTGTGACAGTATTTGATGGTGAGCAATGATATGAAGTAAAACAAAGCCATAAACATTCAGAGAAAATACAAACAAACACACGTTTACATTATGATATTTCCCTGTTCAGTATAGCCTTTATAATAACACAGCTGTTTTACAGATTTTAATTTCAGTAATTTTAGGGAGGGGGAGTCCAACTCTTGACTTTGTTTTTGTGAATGGCGTGTGGAGTTTTACAAAGGCAAAATGGTGTGAAGTCATTCAATGAGACAAAACACAATACTGAATAATATCTACTATAATGTCAGCCTTCAACACTTTTCACACTGACATGTCAAAAGGCCTGAAGCCAATTGTGCTCCTTCCTTTGTGCTTCAGCAAATTAAACATTCCTGGAAATGTTATTTTCACCGCAGCTGCAGTTCATTAAAATGAAGAATTCCTGTATTGGCCTGTAACAAAACCTGTTTATGTGACAGCAGCCAGTACTAAAAAGTAACATATAGGTATTTTCATGCTTGCTATATGTCTTTTTTTCTTTTGGTGAAGCTGAGCTGTGTAAAGAAAAAGTATAATATCCAGGCACCAGTATATTGGACACAATACGTCAAGTCAGTCAAAGTCAGTCAATGTCAGTCAGTGGTGCTTTACAAAGTTGTGAGAACATTAAAAACTTCCCGTCTTGCAATGTTTTAGTAATCCTTTAAATAATTCCTGGTTCTGCGCCTGGATCCAGATTTGCACCAAAAACAAATCACTGATTCCTTGGGCCTTGGCTGAAGTTTCATTGACCTCTCCTAATATTTGGAGATATCCTTCCAATAAACAAACAGAACCGAAAACATGACCTGCTTGGCAAAGGTAAACATGACTAAATTTGATATTGATTTTCAGTTCTCACTTATTTTTCTGGGGCTGTGTTTTTCTAGCTGCTGCACTCTGACACAGACCATGTCCTGCAAATATCTGTGGGACAGCCCAAAAAATATATTAAAAAAAACAACTTAACTGTCTGCAATATTATTTTTTTATGTTACCAAAAGTTTGAAGGTACAGATTACAGAGTTACAGACTTAAAAGGTAAAGCCTACATGCTTTTATTGCACATCATTCCTATACTTCACCTTTCTATTTCTGAAAATGTATTCTGGATTAATATCACTAATACCTTCTGTTTTGCATCCGAAATTGTACTTATGCATGTATCATTTTACAGTATATGACACTGGTCATTGACCAAAGTGAAAGTGCTTATTTCAATTTGTGCATAAGTGATATGTAACTAGTATATACAGTATGCTCTCACTTGATTCAACATAATATTTCAAGTTGAAGTCTGAGATCAACCAACCAACCACGCTCCAAAAGCAAAAAAATGAAACAATCCTTTTATCACTAACAACAAAGTCAGAAGCAACCAACGCTCAGAAAAGAAAGAAAAAAGAAGTCAAGATGTTACGTTCCACCTGTTAATTATTTACTTGAGTGGCTCCACAGACTAAGCACATAAAAAGACATGTGTGGTGAACAAATAGCAAGGGAAATATGTACAATTAGGAAACTCAGTGGAGCAGAAAAGCAACAAATTGTGTTTTCAGAACTAATACTATTGTATTTCTTTGGTTTAATTGAACATGAACTGAGCACGGACACAGCAAAACAGATCAAAGTATACCATGAGGAACACTGATGGGACTTGCAAGGGAAAACATATCTTGGGAATTTGTTTTGAAATACATACACCATCATTGGACAGTAATTTTTCCTGACATGTCAGACCCACATAGACAGTTAAAGTTACACAGTGTACACTTAGTAGGAAAAGAGAATAATTTACAAGGGGAGATTATTTCAAATCTCCTCACACATACACAAAAACAACCTGCTGACGCAAAGCAAGCCTTCAGCAAACCTAGAAGATTTGTCTTTTCCTGTGATGGTTTTACCTTCCTGCTGCATTTATAATATAGAGTTACTTCCTAGCATCAAACAGTGTTTTCCTCTTTTGAATATGTTGTCAGTTAAACTCCTCCATGAACTTTTGTGACTTTTCTGCTGTTCACATTTCATTATCAAAACCACTGTACAGCTATTGAGAACATTATTATGGTAAATAGCTCACAACTGTCATTTTAAATGTCATTAGCTACCACTGTTCATATGAAATCTACATGTGATCCCATCCAGTTCTGACCTCCATCAAATTACTAGGTGACGGGCATCCTCATTAATCCAGCAATAACTGATCATTATTGGTGATTTAGTGCTATCAGTATTCAGCATGAGGACATCAGTGTTGCTATTTTTTCCCTTTTCTTCAGGAAACAACTGTACTCACTGACAAAGAGGTCTTTACATAATATATTCAAATTAGAGCACAGAGCAGGAAGACTGTAGTTTGCAGTGGGATTAAAAGCAGGCATTTTTTTTTTTGTTTTTTTATAGGACTGCTGCAAGGTTAGCAGGCTCACTGCTGTTTTTACAAGTCCTGACTTAAGCAGGAAATTACAGTATGTTTTACCTCGAATTATTACTTGAAACCAATGACATAGGAAATGGGCTGTTGCTAAAGTAAAATACAGGCAGAAGTAAGGAAGTGACACCAAAAATTGCTGCCTTTGTCAGTTCATATGGAGTTCAGCATCCTACAGATTTAATCCAGGATCTTTTAATGGTTACGGTATTACGGTACATGTAGCTGATTCCATGCAATATACTGTACAGCATCCCTGTGTATGTAGTTGAGTGTCATGTGTACAGTCTGTGCCTCATTAGTCTGGTCATATGATTTCACAGCAGCCGAGAGAGCTCAACACACTGCACAGCAATTATTTATATTTTTGGCCACTTGTTGGCAGTGGAACAAATTGATATGGTGAATGTGTTGGCAAACAGTTGTTTCTTTACTCATCCAGCAGACATAGAGCAATATTATCATTCCTTTGAAGTTGTGTTTGTGTCCACCTGATTTAAGTCCAATATTTACTCTCTTTTTTAGATCTGTTTTGCTCTGCCACTCCAGAGGGAAATATCTGACTCTTTAGCTGTTAAATACTCCAATATATTCACCATTTAGTTGCTAACTTTGTCTGCTGTTTGGTTTCTGGCAGGAAATATGCAGTCAGTTTTTAGATTTTAAAATTTGTGGGCCTGAAAAACAAAACAATGAGCTGAAAGATGCTATTTTTACATTTACATCACAGATAGTCATTTTATCCATTGTTAATATAAAAATATTGATTAGTGCAGCCTTAAGAAAACACAAGCAATACAAAAAGCACAAGCAAATGAAGAAAAAAAGTTTGAAAACACATATGTCATATTTGGAAAAACAGTGCAAATATGTAAATAAATAAAACAACATTGGCCACTCCTCAATGAAGTTTGAATATGAGCTACCAATGTTTATTTTAGTTTTAATACCTTGACTCTGAAATAACTTGAGATACTGGCTCCAGTTGTTGCTTTTCTGTTTCTAAATATGATTTCACAGTGGATACTTGTTTTTAGCCTATCTGTTTGTGTTTTCTGAAGTTGCAGTGTGTTAAGCTCTTGAACTCAGTATACAGAAAAGTCAAGATGCTATACATCTAGTCTCTGCAGTTGCAAAGTTGCAGTCTACCAAACAGTAGTTGAATTAGTATCTCATACCATAAGGAGAGAGAAGCTGGTTGGACTGCCTGATTGACTGACTGAATGAACTCCCATTAAAAACAAAATATAACATTATGAGGGTTTCACATCTCCTCTTCTGTAAAAGCACATCTTCTCTTTGCAGGCATCTAAATCTTATTGTTAGCTTATAAGTTTAAACATTAAAGTTTTGTGTCCACTTTTTGCTGCAGTGACATAATTCAACTTGTGCTGAATCCAGTGTTCACATAATTCAGTTATCTTGATTTGAAAATTTTATGCAACTGCCTTGATCTGACATACAATAAGTCTGTTGTTATCTGGAAGGCATCTTACTATAAATAAAACGCAGAAAAAGAAAGCAGCTCAGCCATTGTGGCAAAGACAGACTGCATGAGTGTGGCTGGACATAGAGGCTATTTGTCACTATTAGTTTTCATTAATTTTAGTGAAGACATTCCTAAGATAACACCAGGATAGTCCTCTTAGGTTGCTCAGTGTATTGGGTTCCTTTCTTCAGCTGTACAGTCTAATAAATCTTGGTGTTACATTTGATCAGGCAATGCACTGTGCAAAACAATTGGATCACAGGCCTTACTTTTCATACAGATGCATTTGAATTCATGTATAAGGTCACATAATTTAAGTGATTGATCATTTTTGGAAATGTATTGATTTGATGCATATAATGTTAATGTTGTTTTGGTCATTTATTTCTCATTTCTGTGCAGGATACTTTTTGAATACTTGAACATGGCTTCTCATTGTGATCCAGTTGCTGTCACCCACCTGCATTCACTCAATAATCAGGATTGGGTGACACCCCCTGCCAAGTTTATAAAATGTTTGCTTGTTGTTTGTTCGCCCTTGTACCCTGGAGAAGACCTTTATGGTCGAAACCAGTCGGTTTTTATTGTAAGCAGCCATGTTGAATAAAGGCTTTTTAACTGAACACTAGAGTTTTTTATTCCTGCTCCAAGCATGAGTGCCTGACGTTTGTTTTTCCTTCTTATGTTTTTAAGGTATGTTGTTGCTTATGATTTATTGTTTGTTTCTTTTATTATATATTATGTTGTAGCATTTTATGGTCTTATTTCTTTAACAATTTTACTCTTGTGAAGCACTTTGTGACCTTGTTCTGTGACAGGTGCTATATTAAATAAACTTTACTTACGACTGCGGCATGTGAGAAACTGCAAAGTGACAACGTGGCTTGCATGTTTCTCACTTATCTAAAACCATGGATCAGTTAAGTAAGTACCCAAAATGACTGATAATTGAGCCTGTTTGAGTCAAGTGGACAAGTGGGTCATCACACACAAAGGCTGAAGTGATGAAATGCTCTCACGACTGCAGCCAAGTTACACTCCCTCCAGCAGTCTGCCATAAAATGAAGGATTATTTAAAGTGTCAAGACAGTTAAAGTGTGATTTTTAGGGTTACCATGCATCACTTTTAGGGTCAAACATGCATCACTCTTCATTCAATCCTTCAATCATTTATTAATGGCCACACAACCGAGGTCGGTGGAATTTGCTTTCAGTACAGCAATGAGGCTCAATTCAACAGTGTCAATAGCATCAAACATATAAAGATATCAGCATCACATTAGACACATGACTAGCAAAACTGACAATATTCACAGATTACTACTGGACAGCAATTACAGACAATATTTACAAAATTGACACAGAGCTTTTAAATGCAGGTTTAGTGAGCAGAGTTCAGAGTCCATGTTGCAGTGGGGAAAAAAACTGTTTTTAATACTGGATGATTTGGTGGGTGGGGACCAGTAGCGCCTCCTAGAGGGTATCAGCTGGAAGAAGTGGTGAGCAGGATGAGAGGGATCAGAGATGATTGTTTTGCTCTTTTGATTGTGTGTTTGTGATAGTAATTCAACTGATAGGAGGGAGGTGCCAATAATCTTGGATGATTTATTGACAATGCACTGCAGTTTTTTATGTGTGTGACTGTTCATGCTGCCGTACCAAACTGTTACAGATGAGGTGAATATGCTCTCAATGATGGCTGTGTAAAACTGAAGGAGGCTTTGTTTCACTTTTTTTTTTTTAATTTCTTGAGCTGTCCTAGGCAAAACTTTGCTGGGCTTTTTTTGGTAATGTAGTCTGTATTGATGCAGAAGAAATCTGAATGAGTTAGTGATGGTTATGGGTTCTCCAGAGATATGAATGGGGGTTTGGGGAAGGGGGCTGAGCCTGAAGTCTATAATGAGTTCTTGTGATTTAGATGTGTTGAGCTGGAGGTTGTTATCAAGGCACCAAGTGATTGCTTGGGCTACCTCCTCACGGTATTGGTCTTTGTTGTTGTCGGTTATGAGTAAAGTTATGGTTGTCTCGTTGCATATTTTAAGAATGAAGTCTGTGCTGTGGTAGGATGTAAAGAACCAGGAGAGAATGTAACCCTGGGGGGCGCCCATGCTGAGCGTCAGAGGTCGTGATTAAAGGCTATTCATCTCTACCCTCCGTTGCCTTCTCCACAGGAAGCTTCGAATCCAGTGGCATATGCAGGGAACAATATTCATATCCAGCAGTTTATTGAAGAGATTGTGTTTATTGTATTTAAGGCCAAGCTGAAGTCAATGAATAGGATGCGGGCATAGGTGTTAGGTGAGGGGTAGTTTAACAGCATCCTCAACAGACCTGTTGGCTCAGTAAGCAAAGTGATAAGTATCCATCAGAGGGGTAGTGTAGATTTTCAAATAGAGGAGCCAAGAGGAGATCTTGATTGATTTTGGCACAGGGATTATGACTGAGTCCTTGAAGCCCTGTGGCATTGTCAGAGGGAGGTGTTGAAAATGTTGGTAAACATTGGAGCCAGTTGAGCTGCACAGTGTTTGAGTACAGTTGGACTGATCCTGTCTGGGCCTGCTGCTTTCCTCTTGTTTGTTTTTCTGAACATGGCCCTCACCACCTCCTCCTGGATGTAGAATGGATGGGGGTGGAGGGGGGGTGGGAGGAGAGTAAGGAGGAACAGGAGTCTGTTCAAACCTCCAATAGAACTCAATGAGTTTGTCTGGGAGGTAAGTATCAGTATCAGGTGTGTGTATTTCTCGCTTTCCTCCTGTGCGCTGTGCTATTCTGTCTTGTCTGTCCATGCGCTGTTAGTGCTCTCTTTTCGCACCGTGATGTTATCAGTTATGAATTTGTTTTCCACTGTGTGAGAAAATGAACACGCGGCGTGAGAGCATGTGAAAAGTGTCAATTGCATGAGTATCATGGTCAATGCGTGAGAGTTGGCAGCCCTGTAATTGTAATATAGCAGTGGTTGAATGTGTTAGATCTTCTTGTGGGGCATGTCACCTGATGTTTGTAATTGGGGAGCTCAGTGGATGGGTTGGTATGGTTAAAGTCGCCAAGCACAATGACTGGGATGAGAATTTTCCACAGAGGAGATGTAGGTGGCTAATTCGGTGCTGTATTAACAGCATCTATAAATCTATAAATCCTCTTGCCTGGTTACAGACACATGAATCAACACCAAATCAGAGCTTTGCAGACAGGATTTAGAAAAATAGTGCTGGAAAAATAAAAATATAAACAAAAAAATGTTTATGGTTGTGGTGCACACTTAAATGGTGTTTTTCCATTACGGGGACTAGACCCGTAACTGAAGCTGACTGGAAGTTGTGGGAGCTAAATTTCAGCTTCCTTTAGGAGGGGTTACTAAATCAAGTTCCAGGTACTTGAGTCTTGGGTTTGCTCGTGGGTGCTCACTCACCTTTACAATTACGTATATCCAATCCTTCCCAGATTGTAAAATAAAATGGAAAAGCAAAGCGCAGTTGACCACCTTTGCCCTAGAAGTTCTCAATGGTTCAGGTTATGGAAAGCTCCAGGTTACGGGTCATTAAGTCCCAGTAATGGAAAGGCACCATACGGATCTACAGCAATGCTAGGGCTTTGTGAGGCTGTGCTTAGGTACAGTGGTGCCTTGAGCAGGTGTAATGTTTACCTTGTTCAATATCTTACTTTAGCGTGTTAGCATGCTGACATTTGCTAATTACCACTTAAAGGGAGTATTCAGTATTTTTCAACCTGGACAATAACCAATAACTTGGGTGTCAACCTAGATAATCAAAAACACTCTGTCAAAAATATATAAAACTCTTGAGAACAATATGGACACCAATAATAGCTTTCAACAAAAATGGATTTCTGAAATAGGAGATCAGCTGAATGAAGAAGAATGGAAGCAAGTGTGCAGAGAAATTCATAAAACAACAAATTCTAAATATTGGAGGAAATTTGCATGGAAATTATATGCAAAATTTTGAGAATACTCAGTATCGCAGCCCTGAAGCAATAACTAGAAATTGGCTAAAACCCTCGACTCCATCAGTTCAAAGATGGAAAGTAACAGTACAGGAAATCTCAGAAATGGAGAGAATAACATGTGGTGTTAGAAATGAAGAGACAGAGTATAAAAGACGTGTAAGTGGCTGAGATACAAGGCCACCGATTAACTTATGAAATTATTTAAACTGAGACTGACAAAAGAATTTATAAAAGGACAGAGGCAGATCTTCGGCTCAGTAGAGCATATCTACAGAGAAGGAGTAGATACACATATACATTGTATGTACATATAAAATGTATGTATTCACAGATAAATACTTGTGTGTATGCAGGTATATGCATACATGGATGCAGTTACTATTATTATCATTATTTATTTATTTATTTATATATATATATATTTTTTTTCTTCTTGTTTTTATTACCGGGTGTCTAAAATACAAAAAAAAAATTGCAAGGACATGAAAATATGCATTTTGTGTATGTATTAAATTATGAATGAATTGCAATGAAAGTACGAAAAAAAAGTGAACCTCATGGTGGCGCTATCACCAAAGCCAGTAAGCTTCATCCTCTGGGGACCATGAATGTTTGTCCTGAATTTTATGGCAATTCATCCAATAGTTGTTGAGATATTTCATTCTGGATTAAAGTGGTGGGCTGACCAACCAACCAAAATTGCCTTGCTTAGAGCTACAATGGCTACAAATTTGAATGAGATTGACATAGCTGAACACATTGTGAGTCAACTTCCAGAAAAAATGTCTCCTATATCGGCGGATTTCTTCAATCACTGTGAAAAACATTAACTGCTCTCAGAGACCGCTAACTCAGCTTTTGTTTATACTGAAAGTTAAGCCAGTGGGAGGGATACATCACTGATTGGTTAGTGCCAAACAAAACAAAATAACTCCCTCTCCCAAAGAGAAACTGGGTGAACCTGACATCAAACTGAATTAATGAAGTAAAACAAAATGGCACGTCAGTCTGATAAACAATCTACTAACCCTCTGGTATGTTTTTGGGCATTTCACTTGGTACAGCATGGCATTAAAGATAGAAGAAAAAGTTATCTCACAGTGGTCACCCATACTAAGAATGTATGTGCTCCTAGTGCTGCAAAGTACTTGGTGTCCACAAATAATGAGTAAATGTATTACACTACGTGACTCAAACTGCAGTAGTGCAATGTGGTTCTGATAGAAGAACTAATTCAACAGGTCTGCAAATTTATTGTTTAATTTTCAGGATGAGAGATAGTAAAAGTGTGTTTATTGGACCTATAGCACATCTGAAGTGGGGAAGGAAAACTGCACAACTTTTAAAACCTAGCATGTCTACACAGTTCATGTGTTATGTAGTTCCCTCTCTTGTTGATGCAGAGATGAACACATTCAAATGATGCAGCACAGGCAGGCACACATTAAAAGATTTTGTGTTTGCATTTGGTCATGAGGGATCTACTGTAGATATCACGCTGTCTGGCCTCTATCCTGACTTTGCTTTAAACAATTTATGTTAAAACTGAGCATAAGATGAAAGACAAACTTACAAAATTTGTAGCATGTGCACTAATTCATGCTGAAAAAAAAAAAGAAATGTTTTTACAGGGCCAGATGATGAATTCAGAGGAGATAGTGGTTGGACAAAGGCAGCATGTGTTGTCTGATCTGCTGATAGAACAAATTAAAAAACGATTTGTTTCATCATGAATTGTCATTGGCTGTTGCTGCTCACTATTGTCAGACCTTGTCTTTACTCATCTCACAATGCAGGAGTATTGCAATTTCTTTTTTGCTGACAAAATTTAAAATCTTTGCATGTGTGGGGACTGGGTAAGAAATCCTGTCTGTCCTGCTCAAACTTAAATGTAAACTTTGGGATTTTTCAACCTGGACCCTATTTTTTACATTTTGTATGTAAGTGACTAATGGGGACAACGATTTTTGAAAGTGGTCCAGTATTGAATGAGAGCGCCGCAGGGTCAATGTACATCCACTAAAAGTGCTTGTTTTTGTCACTGACAGGCTCAGATTGTTATTATAATTATCTGACAACATTATGGAAAGGACCCTACAGAGAAATAAATCTTTTAACTAACTTTAACTGTTTGTTATTGTGTCTAACCAAGTCTTGCTCAAGGAGAAGTCTCACTCTGAAATCTTGCGAATGTTGTCTTAAAGTTGTCTTGAGGGCAGCAAGGCTGTTTCTTTCCTTCAGCAATCAATTATCCTTCTGCTGGTCAATCACTCTTTAGGGAAACACAGTGTTTCACAATTATAGTGTCAGTTTTCTAAGCATTCCCTGTGTAAACAGGTGAAGTAGCCATAAAGCCCTCAATTTCATTACCTCAGCTATGATTGTTTATTAGTATCTAATTACATTTAAATTCAATTCACACAACTACATTTGTATAGTGTCATGTTTTCATGTTTAATTCACAACTGTATGCATATATATATCCGTGATTTATCTGATTCTGTGAAGTTTTTATTCTACAGTTTCTCCAAATTATCATATAACATGTATAAACTTGTTTGTTTAGGGGGTGTGTGCATCTCCCAGTCTGTCAAGATTCCTCGGGAGCCCAAGCAGGGAGAGTTTGACAAGATCATCCGACGACTCAGAGAAAACCCAAATGCAAGAGTTGTCATACTTTTTGCCAATGAAGACGATATCAGGTAAGGCCTAGTAATAGCTACATAACATAGCTTTGAAGATTAGAAAAAAACACGACAGCAGTGGACAGCACAGAAGCAAGTGGGAATACACATTTCAGTCGGCCTCTGCCAGACCACTGTGTAATGAATTGCAAAACAAAATCAAAGTGGAGCTGGTTGGGTTGCTGACCTTATCCATGGCAACATCTGTTTCCTCACCTTTGCAGGCGGCTACTCCATGCAGCTAAAAAGGCCAACCAGACAGGTCATTTCATCTGGGTGGGTTCAGACAGCTGGGGCTCAAAGATCTCTCCGGTTGTGCACCAGGAGGAGATGGCAGAGGGAGCAGTCACCATCCTGCCCAAGCGCCAGTCGATCAGAGGTACAGAGATGGTCATTGTGCAAACATTGTATCTTCCTGTATTATAAAACCATGTGCATATTTCTCTGGGATATTCTTGTCTTGTTAGGCAGGGCTCTGTCTGTTTGCAGAAGAATAACATTTGCTTTGCTATGCCTAACACTTATCATTTGATCATGAAACATCTAAAAACTAAAATTCAATCTAACAAAGCAACATATATAGTAAATTGAACATACACTATATTCAATCAGTTATGCTGTAGAACACATCAGAGCTCTGGCTCACACACTGGGTGCAACACTGTTTTACACTGACACTGACTGTGTCAATGACAATGAACCCATTGATCTGTCTAGGGTTTGATCGTTACTTCATCAGCCGAACGCTGGAAAACAACAGAAGGAATATCTGGTTTGCTGAGTTCTGGGAGAACAACTTCAGCTGCAAACTCAGCCGTCACGCCGTGAAGAAAGGGTCCGGGCTCAAAAAATGCACAAGTAAGACATTCTCCTGTTGGGGGAAAAAGCTGTTTAATGTTCTTTTTTGTTAAAACTTTTAACCAACTTGAAAACATTCTTTTGATGTCTTGAGGGAGGTGACACATTTGGCTCATGGTGAGAGTGTTTTGACAGCATTGCCCACCTATTAAAAGTGGAGCAGCTATACATTCAATATTCAAAATCACAGTTCAACTCACAGCTCATTTCAGTGCTGCACTATATTTCTGCTGAGTCTAGTGTGTTTACCCACATTGCTATAACAAGTGAATGGCTTAGCTGGGCTGCATAGTTAAAGGCTTCAGGCTCAGTGCTCTATGTTATACAGCCCTGGATAGCACAGTTTGTCTTGAGATGGAAAAACATGATGCATTTTACTAAGATTTAAACACTAATTAAGCAGCACAACATATACAGTCTAAGATGTGCATGACAATATTATTTAGAAGGACCTAAAGTCAGTTTTTGTGCATTTGTGCCTAGCCACAGTCATAGTTCTAGCATGGACTGTTGTAGTTTTATTTTCAATCATATTAACCATCAAACACAAACTACATTTTAATTAAAAAAAAAACATGTACAGAAGTTGCTAAGATCATTAACATGAAGCCAGAACAGCCAATGTTCACAGCTCATCCCGAGTCTTGCTAATTAGCTTTGCAGATTGCAAAGTGAAATAGTGCATTATGTACTTCGTGCATTTTTCACTTTTCACATGTAAAACAAGTCTCTGGTTCCTGCTGAAAGAGAAAATTTATCAGATATCACCTACAAATTTGCAAACAAGATCAAAAATATGACCTAAAATTAGCAACCTAGTCAAATAATTAAATAACAGTAACATTTAAAATATACACCAGCATCAATAAGTGTAGCAATTTGTAAGATTCTGGAGAGTTTCATATGGACGAGTTAGGAACATGTTTTGTGTACATTACAGAAAATAATATGGGTAGCTTGATCCTAATATGTCATTATTTGAGAGCAATATTTCTTCCTGACACATCCTAGCTACTGTAGCACAGTGACTAATGAAAGCCTACATTGTAGCAAAGTGTATGTAGCCTTAGGTTTCAACATTATTTTACCCATTGTAAATTTGCAGCGGAAAACTTATCTTTATGGATCATAAAGATAAGTTTCTCAACACGATTCTACTGGATAATGTAACAATACAATGAGGGCAACAACAACCAGAGGCACAAATCAGAATTATAGCTTATTCAGAGGGCTTCATCATTTCAATGAGTCACTGCTTAATAGCTGCAGATATGATCACCCAGCCATACAGTAGGTGGCATGGACAACTGAATTTTAAGCTTGGTAATTGGACTGTTTAAGCAGTTCCCTGTTGGAAACATAGACCACTGTCTTGTAACTTTTGACTTATTTTAAAGAACCGGAATTTTTATCTGCAGTTGCTAATGTTTGCTCTCCCAAAGTGATGAAGCTAGCTGAGGACTTTGAGATCATTCAACAAACTGAAGCTAGATCTTATAATTCAACTGCAAAAATAGATAATATCCAGTTTCAATTTAAACTAAAAACAAAAAATAAAGATTCAATTAAATTTTGATATGGCAGGATCATTCTATAAAGTACATTGCAAAATATGTGTGATGAGTCCTACATTATACACATGCAAATATAAAATTAAAACTTTATTTAAATTATTTAAATATAATGTCATCAGCAATTGATACCCATATAAATATAGATATAAAAAGAGCTTAAATCACAGTGTGGACACAATAATGTGCAACAAATTAAGAAAGACAGTGTTGGTACATAACATGAGTGTGATTTGTGAGGAGTGATTTGGGGACATATGGGGGTGCAGGTGGAGTGGGGGATTAAGGAGACACTCCGATTAGATCATCACGTCATTACAGAACACAAAGTCAGAAAATCACTCACGTTCATACTCAAGGGCATTTGTGAGTCTCCTGTTCGACTGAGTTATGTGTCTTTAGGCAGAAACCACACGAACTCCAGGGAATCAAAGGGAATCAAAGTAATGACCTTGCTGTGAGGTGACAGCGCTAACCACTGAGCCACCATGCTGCCCTGAAGCCAGATGTGTGTTTGCACAATCTGCATACACTACTTTCCACGCAGACATTGGTATTTGTAAACAAAAATGTGTTGTGACAGTATGTGTGAAGTATGTCCACACATGCTTTACACAACGATTACATAGAGTTTTATAACTAAGTTCCATACCACAGCAATGTGGCCAAGAAAAAAAAAACAGGGGAAAAAAGGGAAATATTTTTAATCTTTTATTCTTCATAGCTTCATCATCATAGGTTTCAAGAGTTACATATACAGCAGCACTTATAGAAATGTGCATTAATAGATCTTTTCATATTTTCATCCAAAATGTAGGCTGCAGTAATGTGGAAATAGAAATAATAGACATCAGATTGTAAATATCTATTACTTTATATTATAGTCATTTATATCATTTATATAAATGGGATGCACAAAATGCTAGTTTGCTTTAAAACCTTTTCAAGAAAAAATGAAGAACATATCCTTCATGATGGTAGGATTTACTGCAAAGCTATTAGCTAGTTAAAGGTGCCCTGTGGAGTGCACTGTGGAGTTTCTTGTAAACAAGCAAAATGTATGTTTACATTGAGTGTTTCTCACCCAAATGGATTCTGTGTATCCTTAAGGTCTAACAAAATATAATATTTTGTGTCTTATATGATTTTTCCACAGAAAAGTTGAATTACCTCATTAGAAGCTCTTAGGCTTAGATCTAGTCCTTCTTTCATTGATAAAATCCTGATTATATGAAAATGCAAATATTATTCAAAAGTTTGACATCACTAGTTGTGATGTCACAAATCATGCTGGCATTATAGGTACATGCTTTAAATATTGCAATATATAGTTAAATTACACACACTACGACACAAGAATTGTATCCATATCACCCACTTTGTGCATAATGACTCAAAGGCTGCTTTGATGTTACTGCAGGATGTTGCTTGCGCCAGACAAAGAGCATAATGAGTCTGAGATATACCACTTCTTAATGGATGTGTTGACATCCATTTGTAATTGTGGTTGTAATCATTATGCTCATAAATGTGCTGTAATTATGTCTGTAACGATGTCCAAGGATAACCGAAGGACCCTTGTGTAGAAACTCAAAAAAAAAAGGAGAATCTTGATGTTTATTTATTCATAGCCTCAGGATTTAACAAAAGAGGTCTTGGCAAAACAATAAACAGCTAAAACAGTACTGCTGACACAATGCAGGCTGACTAAATACACAAAACTACAACTATTGCTCAAGAGGTAGGCTGCAAAACCAACAACTGGCATTGTCTTCACAGACAGTAAGTCCCAACACTAAGCTCTCCAGAGAGAGAACATGGAGGGTTATGTATAGGGTAACACTCAAATGGATAAGATAAGAGAAGATAACACTGATATATGAGTTAGTAATGTACTTGTTTGGAATGACCCCTGGTTACCTGCCAGCAGAAATGCTGGTGAGAACGCTGGCAAGAGCTCCCTGGGGAACGCCAGCGACTGTTGCAGAGCGTGCCGCCTGATCAGCACCCTGCATAATGCTCGCAACACTTGTTAACTGTTTCACTATAACTGAGATGTAGAATATGGAACAGTGTGTACACAGGGGTTTATAAAATTGGCACAAAGATGGTTTATGTATATTTCTGCTGTTGTGCAAACATAAACTTTTGATCTTGAATCTAAAGAGAGTTATGTGCATCTTATCCCTAGAGACATAATATGGAAGGTCACTGAGAATAACAAGTATCTATATTAGTTTGTAAGAAAACAGCATAGTGAAAAAAAAAATAAGTTCAGCCAAGTTAAATTAAGTTAAATCTGTAAATGCAGATTAATAGTACAGTACGTCAAAATGTATAGTGCTGAAGTTTTACAATAAAATTTGACAGTGATCATTTAGGGTCCTCATGTTATCTAAATCAGGAGAACATAACAGTCAGACTTATTTCTATGAATTTCATTGAAAGTGAAGGATGCAACAACATTTTTGAATAGTAGATTTCATTATAACCTTTAAAACCATCAATCAATACTGCCTGTAAACCACATGGCCTCCTTTTCTATCAGCTATACACAATCAACTCTGCATTGAATGTATTGGTCATAAAACAAAACAACAAACTGGTTTGTAAATTTCAAACAAACAAAACTGCAAAAAACATTACATTTACAGTCCTTTTTTGCTGTGCAAAAGTTGCATCTCGCTCTCTTTTGTCCCCTTGTGAAGCTGACTGTGGGACTACAGATTAATCAGGGCAAGATTGGAATAAGGGATCCACCAAATCAGTGAACTAGGGGCTCAGGTACTTTTTATAGTCCTACAAAAGCTGCCCTTCACTATAGGGAGGACTATGTTGGGCAACCACTATGTTGGTTGCCTGGGAATTGATGGGTTTGATTTGTTACTTTGTATAGGCTTGTTTGCATGTGCAGATGCTCACCCGGTGGGAACCCTGGCAAGTGTAGCAATATGGTGGGAACATGGGCAGTTCTCGTGATTGTGGCAAGGTCCTCCTTAAACTCTGTCCCACTGTCCCAATGACAAAAATACACGCATACACACAAAATATACACACAAATCTATAGTTTCACTGTTTCAAGGTTGTCCATAACCACTCTTTACCACCTCTAGATCCCTTTGAATAAATACGAGTCTTTGATTTTGACCCAGAACACCCTCTATGTGTAAAACGTTACACCAACTGTGCCAAAAATAAATAATTTTGAAATATTTCCAATTTTGTATATTCTAGGCCACTTCAGGAAAACTTATCAAATATCAGGCTTAAAGAGTATAATTTAGAATGATTTTATTGCTTTCAAATGTGCAAATTCAAAATGTGTCAAATTTGACCCAAACAGTATATAACAGTTTACAAATCTCACGAAAAACAAAACCAGCAATGTATTAGTCATTCATTACTTTCTGGCATCCCTATCCTGTCTGCGGCACTCAGGTTCATTTGTTCCCACTGAAGATGTAAATCTTTAAAAACGGGTCATGAATATACAGTTTAATTTTTCTAAAAGGCTCAGTAATTTCTTTAAACTGCCAAGCACCTTGGTTTTAAACAAACATAACTCAAACAAGAGTACATAATGCATCTGTTGAGGACAGTTCTCAGACAGTTTGGTGCACTAATATTAACGACATCAAGATGGTGTATTTAGGAGCTCAAAAGTAACAGTATGATGTCATTATGTCAAGTCGGAATATTGCCATTATCATGATATTAATTTTTAAAAATCATTTTAAGAATTATACCAGCATTATCATGAACAATACAATATGGCCCTACAGGATACCTGTCACTGTTGGTTTTGCTCTTTTCATGGGATCTGTTGACATTCAGAAGAATATAGAATATCAGCAACCTTATCCTTTAAAATAAACATGGGCTGCTTCAAAGTGTGAGACTTGATTACAGTTTTATTTGCAGTTTGTAAACAAGCAAGACAAGAGGGCTTACAAATGATGACTACATATCACTTAATATAAAATGATGAAAATAAAACTGATTTTTTTTTACTACAGCTTGGATAAAACTTAATCTACCATTGAACGCTCATTAATCTGATAATTAAATGTACAACACCTAAACAATCAACCAAATAATTGAGTCAAGTGATCACTAAAATGTAAGACATTAAAAAATAAAGGATAATATACAGTAAAAGTAAATGATCCTTTAATGATGTACTGTAAACGTTTATGTACTTTACATTTTTTATTTTAAAATCCTTGTTGCAGGGGGTTGATTTTATGACTCATAGCAAATCAGGATAGTAAGGAATCTCACTGCAGTAGAGGTGAATGCAGTTGGCACTTGTATAAAGCAGTCACTTGCCTTTCTCATTACAGACATTTTAGTGTTAAACTTGACTATCAGCTCTGCTGCACGAGGAGAGGGAGTCTCACAACATTTGTTTGAGGTTAAAGTGTGACACTCCTGGTGCCTCTCCACTGGTGGAGAGCTTTGCTCTGTCTCTGAGGCAGCTGTGAGAGAACCACATGGGGCATGCTGCAGAATTATCAGTGTCCTGAGAGGGTTAGACTGCTCAGCGTGATCAAAGGATAAGGAGGGCATGAGTGACTGTGAAAGAAGTGAGACTTGTCTTTTATCTGTGAATGAAGGAGATGTAAAACTGATATTGATTAATGTGGAAAGGAGAGGTAAGGTAGAGCAGGGACCTGTCTCATAGGCTCCCTATTTCTGCAGCTTATTAATGATCAGTGGGAACAGGAGGCAACACAGCAATGCAGATAAAGCAAGCATGTGCTTTGCTTTTCCGTCCAACTATCTATTTTCCAAATCTCTTATCCTCTTCAGGGTTACAGGGGGCTGCAGCGTTTCCCAGCATGCACTGGGTAAGACGTGGTGAACAGTACATTCTCAACAGTTTGGTGTGTTACAGAAATTTTCTTTTGCATGATGAAATTAAACAGGGCTGTGTGATTAGAGGAAAATAATTGAGCGAGTAATTGTGACTTTTCTAACTAATATTGTGATTGTAATTTATAATGTGATTATTTTCTATAAATGAAACTCCAGATGTTGGCATGCAGAGATCATATTAATGAGATAACAGAAGAGTTTGTAGTTTGGCAAGCTCAGAGAATGAATCTTAACTAATTACAGCTGACTACATTTTCTGGCTACAGTTGTCTTTATTGTAATGTCAACAGTCAGCCATTACAAGTTTTTACAGTTGAAGACATGAATGTTGCAAGTTATAATTAAAATAATGGTTTTTGATATAAAGAAAGTTAGTCAATTGACAACAGCTTTCAAAAATAATTAATTGTTTGTCATTTATTAAGAAAAATGCCAAATATTTGATGACTTCAGCATCTCAAATGTTAAGATTTGAAATGATAAGAATTAAGATTTAATTAATTTTATGACATTTTATTGAAATGATCAATTACTCGAAAACATATTATAATATATATCGATTATAATACTAATTGTTTAATTCCAGCCCTAAAAAGGCGTGAATACTGTAGCGGCTTTAGCTGTAAATTATGATACATCAAATGATGGAATGGAAGAGTAGGGCACATACTGTAGCTCTGGTGTCAGATTAATTTAAGAGGCAGTCCAACTGCCTTGGCAGAAAAAGACTGGATGGCCTGTGGCCAGTCACAAGCTGAAAAAAAAAAAGGTCAAAGGAATGAGCCCACACACACGGTCTCAAAATGTCTCATGTGACACCTCAGAGTGGAAGACACCCACACTTTGCTACTGCTTCACTTAATATGAATGGATTTCTCTGAAAGCAAAACGCCAGCCTGGAAAATGTGTGTGAGAGGGCCAAAATGCCAGCGAGGATGAAGCTAGAGAGAGAGACAGTGGGAAAAAGGGAAATGGTCTTATGGACAAGAGACAATACAAAGTTAGCGTGGGTGGCCTGCCAAGCCTGCAAGAAAAATATCACTCTCACACCAAGTCTGGCTCGCAGGATTCCCCATGGCATAAGCATGTCGGCCAAACTGTGACAATCTCTGTCCAATCAACGCCCTGTGGCCCTTAATTACTGAGCTGTAACCTCCAACAATAATTCATGCATTTCAAAAGCTCATGAGATAATCGGAGACATTAAAATGCCTCTGGTCTGCAGCGAGGAGCTCAAGATGTAGCAAATGAAAGATGGCTGACAGAAGGAGACCTCTACTGATTTGGGGGCTAGCGCTCTTTCAGATTGAAGTGGCTACAGAAAATTGCTTGAACCTTAAGGGGACAAAAGTTGCATGATAAATGACTATCTGTTACCAAATGTTTGGATATGGAGCGCTAGTATCCACACGTCCAAAACGTCAACAGAAGTCAATAAACAGAAAAGACAACCACATACTCCTGAAACAACAGACCTCCTTTATATTATTATTACTATTATTGTTATTGTTTGGTAAGGTGGGGTTTTTACTTGCACCATAGTTCATGAATTTATCATTTTTATGACAGTTGTTCAACATTTGTTTACACAAATTGCTTTCCCTCAGTGCCAACAGCTGCTACACTGACAGTAAATGAAAAAAATATATGGTATATTTGTTTGAAACTGGATATACATGAAAATTTAAGTCTTTTATTTATTTATTTGCTTGCTAAATTAAAAAATACATTTTTTTTTAATAAAATATTTAAAAATTTGATATGAACTCAAAGACATTCATATATTTACAAACACACATTTACCTACATGTACTCAGCTCTGCATGAATTTAAAATAAACAACCTTATACAGGAGAGGTAGGAAGCAAAAGCTTATACATATGCTCTCCTTAAGACTCAAGACAAGGTATACAGAACTACATTAAATAAAAGCAATGAGGGATGGAAAGGCTACTACAAAATAAAGAAAACATTCAAAATATCAGAATAATTAATGAAATAACTTAATATTACACCACAAGTAAGGTAATGAATACGGTTAATTATGGTAATAATATACCAGCCATGTTTTGGAAACATTAAGTAGGTTAATGAGGTACTGAGTTGAACATGTATTTACAGTAGAAGTTTCCTGGTGTCATACTGTTCACACTGTTTTAAAAAGTGCTATATAAATAAAGCTTTACTTACTTACTAATTGCAAATCTAACGAGTAAATTGAAACAACAATGGGGACATTATTGTCACTTCACTTGTACGTTTGAGCTCCACTGTGCAGATCTCAGTTTAAGGCATGTATCTACAAGCCTGATTTGTGACATCACAATTAGTTTGGAGCCAATCGTGGTCCAACATTATATTTGCACATGATTTTTTCAATGACATAGTAATAGCTCTCATTTTTTTTAAAAAAATTAACAAGGTAATGGAAGTTTTTTGGTGGGAAAAAAAACATATTAGATTATTATTCAAAACTGCAGATTTTCTGTCTTTAAACATGTCTGGAGAGGATCTTTAACATTTAACTATGATAAAGGCAAATATATTGTTGTTCATAACTCCCTAACTGAGTATCTTACAATCAAAAACCTTACATTTATTTATTTCTTACATTAATCTGTATTTTCTGATTGGGAACAGGCGCTTTATCCAAATGTCACCAAATGTTGAATGTACATCCAGCTTCTCAGCTACTTTTACAAACCTAATTTGGTGTAAATCTAACCCACTGTTTCAGGTCCCACTGTTTCACATTTATTCATAAAGTGGTGGCAAGCAATCCAGTTCAACAGCTCCACATGTCAGGTAATTTTGCGCCCAACAGTATAGCTATTATTTCTGAAATATTCCTCTTCAAACTTAAACTCAGCAGATCCCCCCCGCTGTGTTGTGTGCCTGTTAACTGGCAAAGCTTAACTGAATTCCATTTGGCAGGTATATAAATATATGCAGCTCTATCATTAGCTCATCCCTGGTAATTAGTCTACTGTTAATCTATATGAACACACCTGCATTTTTAAATCTCTTTTCCACATGCAGCAGAGTAACATGGAGGCAGCTTTAAGATTTGAGGCTTGTGAGGAGGACAGAGAAGTTAAGATTGACATGTTGTATCTCCTTCTTAGAGCCCACCTCCTCATAGCAATTAGCAGTTACAAAAACCTATGGAATAACCTGAGCCAGGATTAATAAACTCCTATCACAAGTTATTACACTGAGCCTATGAGCGGATTATCATTGTCCCGTCTCCGTTTCCTGCATCTCTAATTCCTCACTGTATTGGCTTATAAATACATCCTGCAAGAAAGGACTGAATTGACATTTGGACATTCTGTAAAGCAGGTCAGGATTATCTGATTCAATCAAATGGGAATATGCCAGTTTTTTTATGTTTCTAATGGAAAATGGCACAAGGCATATAGGTAGTAATTAATGGCATTGGCATGTAAGTCCAAGACCTAATGTTTACAAAATCACTCAGAGGGAAATCCATGTATTCCTGCTGGAGAGACAAGAAAGAGTTTTTGTTTTTAACTGATGAGATTTCCCTGAGGAGAAAACCTTGCACTCCAGATATTGGAATTGATTTGCTCCTCTGCAGCGATCCAGATATTTACCTTCTAGCTAATTGCAAGAGGCAGAATAAGACTCAGAGAAGAGCAATGCATTTTCTTCTAGATGCCTTTTGGAGTGACGCCACACCCTCCATTTAGAAGGTTCAGCTCATTCCAGGTGGTTTTGCACAAAATTGTCTTGTCCGACCTGAGCTGCTTTCCAAATTGGGGGTGACACAGGAGAGACGTGTTGAAAAGATCAGTTTTAGTGGCTGTTGGCAAACACAGGTAGAATCTTCAAATTGTTTTTTAATCGAGTTTCAAGATGCTCTTTTCAAAATCTTTTTTTTGAAAATTTAGTGCATATTAGGTCTCCGGAAGAAGCAGTAAATATTCTGCTTCATCATCAGCCTACTTTTAAACTAGGGTCAGGGAAAAACTCATGAGTAGATAATTCTTTGTGCTGGTCCCACTCAAAGAAACCAATTGAGTCTAAGTGAATAAATTTTATTTGATTACATAATGTGGCTGATAGAATTACAGATCTTTTTCTGGATTGAGTTTTTTAAATCAACTTCTTAAATCTTTTTCACTTTCTCTTACTGTTGCTTAACTACATGAATGGACTCAACCTCACTCTTGACCTGGTTAACAATGAGCCAAATGAGTGACCACAAAGGGGTCCACTTTTCACAATTTAAATGCCTGTAACTACAAAATCACACACTGACAGTACAGTATGTGCATATGATGTGTCTAAATTGAGTCTGTCTATGTGTCTTACAGATCAGGAGCGGATAGGAAAGGACTCGAACTATGAGCAAGAAGGAAAAGTGCAGTTTGTCATTGATGCAGTCTATGCAATGGCTCATGCCCTGCACAATATGCACCAGGAGCTGTGTCCAGGGAAGGTGGGCCTCTGCGGTAAAATGGATCCCATCAATGGCACTCATCTGCTTAAGCACATACGCCGCCTTAACTTTGCAGGTCAGTCACGTTTTATTAATACTGGATTGTACATTTGTTTCAACTCAAAAGGTACTGTAAAGAGAGCTTTTCTTTTTTTTTTAAACTCTCAATTCTCAAACATTTTGGTTGGAGAAACTAAACTTTGAAGGCTACAGTGTTGCCAAGTGCCAAAAACCAAATAATTGTACAAAGACTCCAGAATCATCATGTTTCAGGCCAAACTGTCATATATTCATATCGGTCTGTGTCAAAACACAGTTCACAGTATATTCATAAGCCCACCAAGTTGACTGTAATTAACTCTGACTACAACTAGCACTTGTTATGCAGCCCACAGGACTATCCATCTTAGTATGTCAGCAAACAGGTTACAGGTACAGAATTTTGAATAACCATACAAAACAAAATAGTTTTATGGTTAAACCAAACAAAAGCTGCGAAATTAAGTCTCAAAGAGTTAATAAGAGGTTGTGAGTGCTAACAGTGACTGTTGCACTAGATCTCAGCAGAGATGTGATTGGATAATTTAGAACAGATCCAGTGTCAGTTTACTGTGTTATGCTATGGATACAGTTAGGCTGCGATGAATAATCAAGCTGGTTCCAAATTATCTTTATCATTTCACTATCATTAAAGGGAAAAAACTGAAACTGTGACATGCCAAAATTAGCGTACATTTAGAGGTTTGTAATTATACAAAAGGCTAAATTATTGTACAAATGGCAACACTGGAAGGCTTTAAATCCACCAACCTAAAATATTTAATGTTAATTACTTTACCATGAAGGTATCTGAAAGATGTTTCTGGCACAACCAGACTGTTTTGAATTTTTTTTTCTTCATGTAGACGTCATTTTATCATCATCTTTTAACACCTTACTTACTTTCTTCTGTTGTATGAACTACTTTCCATTTCTTCCCTACAGCCTTACACTATACCCAGCTATCAGTCAAGTTCACATCCATGACTGGCATATTAATTATTAACTGCTTTCACACACAAAGACTAGTGATCCAGAGTTTCATTATATAGACACTGCCTTTTTAAAGCAAAGCAATTTAAGACAATTATAATTCTTTCATAGAGACTTGAGTATGCTGTGTTTGTACAGATAAATTATTCATTTTAACTCCTGCTCTTCAAGTTAATTTGTCATTCTAATATCTACTTGTTACATTGGCAGAATGTCAATTCAATGATTAATTCATATGCGAGACGTAAAAGAAAATATTTTCCTTTTGAAAAACAAAATGGGTAATTTTTGCAGGCTTTCACATCACTTAAGATCAGGGATATTTTTATTATTAAAGAGCGGATGCTACTGTTAATAAATCTTGTGTTGTACATTAGGAATGTTGAGGTTGATTTCCTCTTCTTTCTTTACACAACTGGTTTATTTTTGCAGTTCTGAAGTGTAGATTGCTCTTGTGAATTAATATAAATGCCTAAAATGATTCACCACTGACATTGAACTCATACTGTATACAGTCATACAGTTCATGTGCTAATTACAGTACAGATGGATAATAATGGTTGTGATGGACCAGCCTGGTTCCTGTCCTCTGAATCACCCAACAGCTCTGATTTGTTCAGCAATTCAAAAATGTCTGCTGCTATACTTTTTGACAGCCATTTCACCTCGTGGAGGAGCAATCACCCAATCAGAATAAAGCAGAGACGTCATCCTTCTATATAGCTAATCACTTGCCTAGCTATATTCATGAAAAAAGCAACAAAAAAGCAAATTTGGTGACAAGCGTGAATGAGTTTGATGCTGCTGTACGGGTTGTTGTAAGTCATCTTACAGAAATTACCGAAGAAACTTTTAAATCTGAATATTTCTTCAAACAACATGAAAAATGTTAAGTATGTGATGACTGTAACTGGGGGAACAGATATGACTCTGACATTAACATAAATGGACATGAACTGAATAAATGAAATGAGAGGAAATTTAAAACACGTTCACATTAGAGGACTTAATGCTCAATTCGGATTTTTTGGTCAGATCCAATCTTTGTGTGTTGATGGTTCACGTACATGTTTGTATGTGATATGTATCCAGCTCTAGTGTGAACACTGTTGAGGTCCTAAACTGCCACCCATGCACAGATTTAACTGAAATGTGAGCCTCATGCATTAAATAACAACAATAATGTAATTTATGTCAAATTATAAACATGGATCACTTGCCTCTGCTAGGATACATGTCCAGGATTATTTGTTGTGGAGGACGGCTGACAATATAGATGATGAGGATGTTTATTTTTACCGGGCCGACACTGAATGATGACCACAGGCAATATGTGTGTGTGCAGAGAAGTAAGACGTTAAAAAACCCACATGCATTCTGATCTGACCATTCTGACAGCTGTTGCATAGCCAGAAATTGAATATGAATCAGATCTAGGACCACACATGCAAATAGCCCAAATCTGATATGAAAAAATCAGATTTGGTTTGTTCACACTTCCGTGAAAAGAACCGTTCACTTGGAGGCAATTTGGGCCACTTCAGCATGTAATATGATTGTAGCCTCAGTCTGTTTATCTGGTTTGTGATGGAAATATAACCAAACTTTTTCTTTCTTATTCATACTTAAAGCAGCCACTTCATGATAAATTACAAATATACAGTGGGTGATAGACCTGTATTGATATTGTATAGATATATTTAGCAAAATAGCTTGATATATAATCTCTTTTATCTCTGTTAGAATCATTTTCACTATAAAGACAACCCAGTGTCTAGGGTGAGTTCAGTTTCAGAGTGTGTATAAAATCAAATAAACACTTTTAACTGTGGCAATGTACCTCTCAGCTTGTGAATGGGGATAATTGTGTCCTGACAGTGTCCCTTTACATAATATTCAACATTTGTTCAGCCCTTACTAACCGGTTTTGTCAGTTGAAAGCTGCTGATTAGAATCCAAGGACTTGCTGGGAAGTAAACAGACTCCTTCAACAGCAACCATTAAGATGCCCTTAACACCCAACTGCACCAGCTCAGCTGCTCAGAATCCAATAACATATGGGGGAAAAACAACTGCTGTTTACTACATGCAATATGTTGGGTTCAGAGGTTCTCATGGTCTGTTGTAAGAAAGCTTTTGCATACTGTATTCTTTTGTATTCTCTAAACCTTTATATCTTTTTGTCCATGCCTGGATAACTGAGGTTTATATTATTGCACAGGAATGAATGTGCTAATATGTTATTCCATCCAATAAATAAATAAATAAATATATATAGTAGAAGTTTTACATGCAACTACTTTGTGACAACCTTAATTTCTTCTGTTTAGCGTTTAGGAACAAATAAAACAATAATATGGTTAAAAAAAGAAGAAGAAAAAGACATAGTCCCTGTAAAATAATAAAATAATGCAAAAAAATACATTCCAGTGTTCATGTTTAACATCAGAAAATAAATGCAACAATAGAAATCAGAGCTTTTTTTTAAAAAATGAGATCGGTGGCACAATGAGGACTGAGTGGTGCTCTTTCTAAAGTGGCTTCAACAGGGTTTTAAACCTTCAAACAGGGACATGAAGCTACAGTGCAGTAAGCGCTTTAGAGCTGAATTTTTTTCTAACCAAGCAAACCGTATTAATGTTGTACCACCATCTAACCAGAGGGGTTGCCTTGAGGTTACACTACACTCCATCTAATTGCATCAGCATACAGCAGTATATTGAACTTGCCCAGATACATAAACCAATCTAACTGCTGAGACTGGACTTGCTGGACTGTGTATTATATTTTCAGACAATATTTATCTCTGTATTATGATATTAGTATGCCACGCACCAGTAGACACACAAAGCAGTCGTTCCTTTTTTTTCTTACAAATAGCAATTGACAGATATTTATGTAAAAGTAGGTCATTTTGTTGTTGTGATGAATCATTCTTGAGACCGAGCCAGCGAGAATCTATTGCTACACATTTCTGTTTATTGTCAGCAGTTTTAGTGGACATCTGCTAAAAATAATTCACATTTCTTTCTCTGAAGAGCTGCACAGCTCTCAGAGTCCAGTATGACTGTATCTGTAGCAGATGTAGTGTCTGTCTTTGGTTGCACACATATTGTAATGGAACACAGCTGATACTAAAGGTCAAAATGTCAAAGAGCCTCTTAAAAACCAATGCCCAGTTCAAATTAGAGGCTCATAGTAAGTTGGCACAAAACCATAGCTCAGGGTTTCAACAGCAGAGACTGTAAGCTAGCTGATGACAGATAACCTTTTAGAAACGATGAAAAGTAATGTGACAAAGTTATTTGCTTGGCTGGGATATTTCACGTTTACTTTCTCAAGCGGTTCTACTTGTTCTCCCATCATATTTTTCCACACAGATGTGTCTAAAGTTGTAGCTGTTTCCTTATTCCAAATCAACCTTACAATTGTTCATTTTCCGATCAGTCAACAGCAGCCAAAGCTGCGTCCAACAAAGCAGAAGAATCAAACACCTCCAGTCCATCTTTATGCACTGTTCGACACTCTTTAGAGCTTCTTCCTTCCTTGCTCCCACCTCTGCATTCAATGTGTCTAAGAGTCGTTCAGACTTCAATAGGCCACAGTTGAACAAAGCTTCCCATCTGTGTTTCATGTATCTTGTGATCACATCAGGGGCAAAAGTGTTTTTGCTATGTCAGCCATCATTCTCACCAGGGACAGCAGTTATGAGTGCGAAATAAAGGCAAGCACTAAGGGTTTTCCATTTCTCCACACCTCTCTCTCTTCTCAAGGATGTGTAAAGTCCTCATTGTTGTGTAACTCAAAAGATGTTTCCAGTTGACATGTTTTTTGCTTAATGTAAAATGTCTGTTTTCCTTTCACTGTCATGACACACAGCCCCTGTTATTCACAAAAAATGGTCTGTATCACACATGGTAATAGTGGAGAGTCCTCAATATCAAGCCGATTCATTTTAGAGTAGCATCAACTTTTGTGACCATAAAGGACCAACCCAAAGCCTGCTTTATAGTGTATAGATGTGCAACTACAAAAAAGCAAGACAGGTGCAGTAAATTCTCAAATAGTGTCTAGAGCATTCATTTACCTCAACTGCAGAAGCATTTTAAATCATTGTATTGTTGACATCCACGTTTACTATCTTGCAGTCATCTTCCTCCCTGTCCGCTGCATTTCTTTGCATGTTACCGCCCCCTGTCTGTCACAGGAAACCACTGGCAGGTCTGTATTTCGCTGGTGACTCAAACACGCAAAAAAACCCCTGCTCCATAGCACAATTAGAGGTCAAAAACTGTACAGTGTACCTTTAACTTTTATTGCACCCACAAAAACAGCAGAGTGGAGGTGATTGGAATGAATTGATAATATTTATGTTTAAGAAGAGAAACTGAGAAGAGCATATTGGGGATTGTGACAAATCTATTGTACACATGGAATTAGTGCTGTGGAAATGAACATTATGCTATATTTACCATGTTTACCAGCAATTCGAGTACAGGTAATTACACCTCTCCTCAGTGTGTTTTAGCCACACTTTATTAGCGACTGGCCTTTATTTGAGTATCCTTACTCTGTAATTTGTGGACTCAAAACCATCATGCATTATGTTTATTTCAATTAAAACCTTCGATAGATATTTTTTAAATATAATGACACTTGTATGCTTATAACATTTTAAATGCAGTTAGAGAACACTTGTAGATAGCAAAGGCTTATATACTATGCATGAGTAATCATGCACATGTCATGCCATTGACAGAGTGGAAGGTAACACACAAACACTTCAAGAGTGAAGTGGATCCATGGTAAATTCAGCATGACTTGCCTGCATACAGTTCATTAAGAGTTAATGACCGGTGTAGAAGGCAGCAAGCTGTGCTGCCATTCACCAAGGTGTCCCAGTTGTGCATCCATGCAGAACAAGCACATGTTGGATTAATAATCATACTCTGATAATTCTTAAGGTGTGTATGAGCAGTGGAATAGGAAGGGGGTGGGGACAATACCACAAGTACTTAATTAACCCCAAAGCTCCTGGTGCATGCACAAAGCAATGAACAAACGAGTAGCCTGCAGTACACACATGTGCGACTTTAGGCCACCTCGTCACATTAGTGCACAGCACATTGCAGCAGTGCCAGAGGCCTCTGTGGAACTCATTATGCCCCTGACTAGTGAGCAGACTGTTTAGACAAGCAGTTTTTGCCACATGACGGGCCTAATTCCTCATCTGCAACTCAAACATTGACCGTACTGCCTCAGAATGCACCACTCTACTCACTCTTAATGAAGAGGACACACCACTGCCTCTGGAAGAGTGACAGAGACCCCAGGCAGTATTCCCCCGTAGTCCCTTAATGTGTCATTTCAGTTCCAAAGAAGAAGAAGACACCTTTATACTTACCACTGGAGATGTGTGGTGTGTTGTGCCAGCACATGATACTGTATCATCTGACAATATCTAATGTGTCAAAATGTAGAACTCTTGAAGTTGCATCTAAAGGACAGAACTCAAGACAACAGAAACTCTCATTCTGCTGTTATAACACCTGATTAGTTAAGACGTAAAGCTATGGAGATAGATTTGTTTCATTATGATTTGTGTGAACAGATCGACAATCTGTGTGTAAATGTGTAATCTGTAAATATAAACACCTTCCACAAATACAAAAAAAAGATTTGTAAACTCACAAAAATATTTTGCAAATATAAAACGGATCTGCAAATACACAAACAAATTCCACAAAAAAAAAATGTGAGTACATTCAATTAATTTGCAAATAAATGAAAAGCATTTGTGAATATCTTCCTAACATTTACAACTTTCCAACAGGCATTTGTGAACTCAGTTTTTATTTGTGAATCGAAAAAATATTTGTTATTATTTCATTATTATCTCAGTTCTACGCGTGTGGATTTGCTTTTTACACACACAGAGTTTTGAAACAAATTTTCCGGTCAGATGGTCAGATTTTCCAGTCTGAATGAAAATCCATACGTATCACTCGGCCATTTTGGGATAGCAAGTGATCACCTGCTGACGTCATTTCAAAGTAAGAGCACGCAGTCTTTCTATGAGCTGTTTTTTTGTTTGTTTGCTTGTTTTTAATAATTGGCGATTAGAAACGTGCATTCACTGTTTCATGTTAGTGTCATACAGTGATCATTAATGTGTGTTTATTTGTTCTATGTATATTATCTAGCACACACTTTCGTATACATTTCTGTTTGAGTATGAAAGGCACGAGGATGCTCGTGGGCAACGTTCAGCTCTCTAAAGCGGTGGCTGCTTCTTAAATTAGCAGTTATCAGCCACCTCATCCTTTATATTTTTCATTTATTCTTTCAGGTTGGTAAAAGTCACAAAGCACTTCAGGATATCATGGTAGTTATTGTTGCTGTAACTAATTACAGTCGTCTTTGATTTATTTCAAACTGCTGTTGTTGCTGTCACAATTTTACCTGTGATGATTTTTCCAGGAAAGATGCACCCAACACCTGATGTAGTAACAGCAAAAAGCTTTCATGATCTGGGTGGTGCATGAACAGTCTCTATCAACCTGTAAACAGAAGAAAAATGAGAATGTGGTTGAAAAGACAGTGGATAATATTAAAGGCACAATCTATGATCAAACCAAGATTCACTAACACTCCTCAATAGATTAACAGGTCTTTTAATACAAGGACTACCACTAGACAACAACTAATTACTTAAACTATTAGTTTGTTGAAGTTTTTCTATCACTGATGTCTGTAAATACAGGACTAAAATGGGCTCATATCTTAAATAAAAAAAAAAAATCAGTTATGGCAATTACACACACATAAAAATAACCAAAAGAAAAAAAGACACAAGTCAACCTATTCAATTATACAGTATACAAACATATACCTGTAAATTACATGGTTTAAACATCTAGATTATGCCTCTATGATTTTACATTAGATACACAATAAACAGGTTTTGTATGGCCTTATTTTTAAAGAATTATTTTAAAAATCATGGGATCACTAAAATGAGCAGTCGGAATAGGTGTAATGTGTTCATGCAGAAGCAAATTTACAGTAGCTCAAAGCTGTGGTAAAAGAGCTGTCAGTCTATGAAAATACCATAATTTAAAAAGCAGGCATGACCAAAAGCTGTTAAATATAATCGTATCAGCAGTGTTATGCTGGTAGTGTTGCTGCATTATTCTCTTGAAGAGGTCCATTTTCCTCTTTCAGCAATAGCGGTGTCCATGTGTGAACTTACAAGCTGGAGCACATAACCCCAAGAGTGACAATGGAAGGCAGACCGCTTCAAAGCTCTTATAAAAGCTCTAGAAATTGGAGAAAAGGGAGAAAAAAAAAACTTGGTACGATTAAAATCTTTCATAGAAAATTTGACAGATTCCTGACAGTTTTGATGTGCTTAATATGTTTATATAAATATAATTCTTCTCTGCTTCATAAAGTCACTGTAATCCTCCCATGATCACTAACTGCTATGTGATGTGGGCGGCATTGTCACAGAGGCAAGGCTGAGTAAAACAGTAATGCCGTAATCCAGCAGGGCTGACTCATCGAGATGTGGATTAGGGCACTGCATCCTTCAGCATCGAAACAAAGAGCAAGAAAAGAAAAACTCATCAGCAGAAATCCATCATTAGCAATTGGCCACGTTTACCCATTTTTTCTTAACTGGGATGCTCATTGTGTATTGGGAGACTTGATAACAAACCAGCTGTTGCATAAAAAAAGGCTTTGCAGAACAGCTTTAATCAGTGTTTGAAGGTCTGGATGTTTGTGAAAGTTGATGGGAAAAGCAATTAGACATGAAGTTCCCTTGTTCTCCCTCTGAGGAGAACCTTTCCACATTTTACCGTGATTAAACATTTGCTGAACTGGGAGTGTGGCTCATCTAGTTTCCATTGGGGATAGCATACAGAGAAATCTTTGGTGTGCTTTCTTTGTGACACATTATTACAGCTTGTCTTAAAATGGCACACAGGAATACATTATTATACATTGTTATCACAATGATAAAGCAGAGGACACCTCTGCAGACAGCATGAACTATGAGAAAAGTGTGTTTGAGGTCAGGAGGGGGTCAGTTGAAGCTGGACCTCCTGTAGTTATCCAGTTGTGTAATATCTCATTTTTAATTGTCCAAAGGCCTTATAAGCACGCAGTCCAGTTTAATGGCTGTTGCAAACATTTAAAAATAACTTCTTTCTACAATATTTGCACATAACAACTACAGCTTCACTAAGGTTAGAAGACTAAAACACTTATTTAAGGTTAGTGTAAGAGCTACACTGAATAGCCTTTTTGTGTCCTTTAATTTATTCAGCCTGGCATAATGTTCATGTTAGCTGGTTTCTGTTTGAGACAGTGTTGTACAAAACTTTGTGCAGCTCCATCAATCTTGTTTCATGCTTGTCACCATTTTTGTAGCCGTTTTCTGTCACTTTTTTCATGGTTGTATGAGCTATGTAGGAAGATAATATCCACATTCTTAATCCCCCCTGCAAGCCTGCAATGATTGCCCAATTGTTTTTCCAGTTGATGGAAACAGATGTCAATGAGTAAAACACTAGACCTACTATCACTGAGCCCTTTATTATGAACATCTTGTGCAATCTAATGAAATCCAATACAACAGCTCTGCCACATATTCTACTTTCACAAAGCTTATACATTTTCAGTTTTTGTTGACATGGTCAGCAAGGTGATAATTCTACTTTGTTTATTGGTGGTAAACTGGAGTGCATTACATTGAAATGTGTTCCTAATTATTTTGTCCAGCCCATTAACATACATACACTCCAGTACACCAACACCACCCACTACAACCTCAATAATAAACATAAAGTAGAATTATCACCTTTCTGACAATGTCAACAAAAACTGAAAATGTATAAGCTTTGTATAAGTAGAATTTATGGCAGAGCTGTTGTATTGGATTGCATTAGACCGCACAGATGTTCCTAATAAAGTGCTCTGAGTGATTGTTAACCCCTGAAATGATCAGAAATTTGAATCTGACAAGGTAAGATCTTGGTGAAAGTCAGACGTGCTTCATGCCCATTCACTACCCTGATACTCCACACTACACATACTTTCCACCTTGCAACATAATGGCACACTAAATCACCCAGTATGAACTTAATTCCTAGAGTATACAGTATACCTACCATGAGAGATGTTTCATCTCTCGCAGACACAGTAGTTGGGAACATTTTCTTAGCCATCTTGGAGAATTAAAAAGAAGAAATGTTGCAGATTCACAAGCATCATTTTGGTTTCTAATGTACCAGAATGATAACTGTAATAACTGCAGTAACAATGACGACACATTAGTTTGCTTTCACAGATTCATGCTCCCTTCACAGAAAATAGCTCAATAAACGTGCAGTAAATAGTGTGATTATTTTCTCATTTAGGCATAGCTGGCAACCCAGTGCTCTTCAACGAAAACGGAGATGCCCCCGGGCGCTACGAGATCTACCAATACCAGATCCGAAACCGAACGGCTGAGTACAAAATCATTGGCCACTGGACGGATCAACTTCATCTCACCGTGAGTATTGCCCTTTTTATTACATACCCACACATTCCCACACAAAAGAATTGATGACATTCAGCCTACAAGTGTTATGTGTGCGTTAGTGTTTGCAATAAAAATCCTTCTCTGAAAAGTTGTTTTCACTAGCTCTGCAGCTGCGTGTTTGCTCACTAACTCCTCCCAAACCATTTGATAGCACTTAGTGCCATCTTCAAAGGTGTAAATATCCAGAGGGCACTTTAAATGATTAACAGGGCGGACTGTGATGAAAAGAAAGCCATAAGAGCTTAAGGCCAGACATATTTAATATCATCTCTCCAGACAGCATCACTGACTTCCAAAAACAGTACTGTGGGCAGGGGGTGTGATGAAGTAACGGTATTATAACAGTAAATTACATAAAAGAACCAAACAAATTATGTTTTGACAAAATGAAGAGGAGGCCTTGGGCAGGCAAAGGAGAGTACAATTGAAAACATAAAGCAGCTTGAGAGGAGCTTTGTCTTCTTTACCTCTTTCAACAACATGTGCTGTGGAGGAAAAAAAAAAGAAAAAAGAGAAGCTTGTGGTGGGCATCTACTGTGGAACTTGCCAGTTCTGACTCTAAAGCCGGCTGTATTTAATTAGTGTGCTTTGAGTTCTTAATTAAGTGCACATTTAGAAACAAATTTACTGGCTTTGAGTGAACAGCCACAATTGAATGAAATTGATAACATAACATTAAAGAGAGCAAACCCGTTTGAAAAGAAACATTTAATTTATCTTTACAAGTGTGCTTGTAAAAGGGGGGAAATCCACAAAGGAGAGCTGTATACTGAAACGGAATTTATCTTGTATACCTCTGATCGTAGACAGTTGAGCATTGATTTTCGAACACATACAACTATTTACCAAAGCAAAAAAAAAGGAGAGAGAGGGGGAGCGAGAGAAGATAAACACTGCGTCAGTTCCCTGCAGAGCAAACAATGGGTTGGCTCGTTTCTCTTGTGTCTTGCCCTTCAGATAATTTGACCTCCCACTGGAAAATTTTGCTGAATCTAAGAGGAATGCTTCATTTGACCCTCAGTTTGCCCTTTCCCACCCCCCACCTAAATAAATAAATAAAATCAAGTAGCATGGGAGCATAAGATTGGTACTTCAGCCCTGGTTCAAACACCCAAACAGCAAGTAATCACCCTTCAGATTGTCCTTGAGCTCCAGGGGTCTAGAGCATCTTTTTTGGATCAATAAAACATCACTAACTCTGCATGCTGCTATTTTACAGGATATGGACAGCTTACTACACAACAAATCTTTTCTCATCTGTCTTTGTTCCTCTCTGTGTGTCCATTCATGTCTATTTGTGTCTCTCTGCCTCCTTTGCAGGTTCGTTCGATGCAGTGGCCTGGCGGTGTCCGCCAGATCCCTTCCTCAATCTGCAGCCACCCCTGTCAGCCCGGTGAGCGCAAGAAGATCGTGAAGGGCATCCCTTGCTGTTGGCACTGTGAGCGCTGCGATGGCTATCAGTACCAGGCGGACACCTACACGTGTAAGATGTGTCGCTTTGATTTGCGGCCCAACGAGAATCACACGGGCTGTGTTCCAATCCCCATTGTTAAGCTGGAGTGGAGCTCTCCGTGGGCAGTCATCCCTGTGCTTATTGCAGTCGTTGGCATCATGGCCACTCTGTTTGTGGTGGTCACCTTCATCCGCTACAACGACACTCCCATTGTGAAAGCATCAGGGCGAGAGCTAAGCTATGTGCTGCTAACTGGCATCTTCCTCTGTTACGCCACAACTTTCCTGATGATTTCTACACCTGATGTAGGAATCTGCTCCCTCCGGAGGATCTTCTTGGGTCTGGGAATGAGCATCAGTTATGCTGCCCTGCTCACCAAAACCAATCGTATCTACCGCATCTTTGAGCAGGGCACAATGTCTGTGAGTGCTCCCAGGTTCATCTCTCCGGCCTCCCAGCTAGTCATTACGTTCACCCTGGCTTCAGTGCAGCTGCTTGGCGTGTGCATCTGGTTTGGCGTGGATCCTTCCAAAGCCATCATTGACTATGAGGACCAGAGGACATCTAACCCGGTGCTGGCTCGTGGTGTACTCAAGTGTGACATCTCTGACCTGTCTCTGATCTGCCTGCTGGGCTACAGCATGCTGCTCATGGTCACCTGTACTGTCTATGCCATTAAAACCAGAGGGGTGCCGGAGACCTTCAATGAGGCCAAACCCATTGGTTTTACCATGTACACGACCTGCATTATTTGGCTAGCGTTCATCCCAATATTCTTTGGCACCTCACAATCCACAGAAAAGGTAAGATTATAACTGTTGCTATAATGCAATTTGATTTTTTTTTTGTTTTTTATGTCTGCAAAAGTTTAATATCACATCTATTAGCTTACTTTTATAATTGCCATGTCTACTATGTATTTCTTATTCTTTGCTTATATCCTCTTGGTTCATTAATCAGGCTGTTTGGAACCCAGTTCCGCTATTGCAGGAATGTGTATTCAGGCAGAGATCAACACCTGGACAGGAGTTTTTAATAAGAAAATATTGCTACACATAGGCAATAACAAAAACTACATTTATTGAAGTACAATTTTAAGGGAACTTAATTTGAGGTACTTAACATTTTGGGCTACTTTATACTACACTACATTTCAGAGTTACTGCTACTATTATTTAAGTTTCTAAGTACTTCTTCCACCACTGTATATTAGTTAACTTTTTCATAAAACTGTAATTCACTAATCCTTTTACCTCATTCCCATAAAGGCGACCAATTTTCACTTACTTTATATTAAAATATTCCACTCTGCTTTTATTTTATGACCTGAGCAATTTAAAAAATCAAGTGAATGCAACTCAGCGGCCAAAACAACTAAAAAGCGAATGTCATGTGGAAGCCTTCCGATTTTGAGCATAATAACAATCTAACAAACCAACTCTGGACACAGTTTTATGAGTTCAGTCTCTCATAACTCTGCAGGCAGCACGCGAGACTGTGACTCACATACATGTGACGGCTGTATGCCACTGTGCATTAGAGAGAGAGATGAGCTGTGTACACAAACACAAGCTCACACTCATATTCCCATGTTAAATCAATGTGCCTGACCTAATGAACCGTGGACCTGGATCACATCCAGTGGGAGCACTGGGAGGCTACAGGTCAAGAGGGATCCAAAAGGGACATGGAAATGGAGGCTGGACTTGGAACTCACATTCAGAGGGGACAGTCTGGGTACAAAGCCAAAGGGGTACAACAATGACACAGTAGAAATGTGTAGATCCAATTGAAAGAGGTCTTTTGGCAGTGTAACAAAAGGGGCTCAGTGGCTACAAGGGAGGACAGTGGTGAGGGAAAAGCCTCATACTGGCATGGACACTATCAGCAGTAACAGCATGAGTCTGACAGATGCAACAAATTAATCTTTACCTCCTCCCCTTTGGGATTAAACAAAACAATGCATCAAAATGCTGCCCTGGAAAACTGACTGTGATAGTTACCTTTGTGGGAAAACATTCTTGAGAGACACCGTGTATGCATTGACAAGCTTAGCATCCCGAAATAATTTTGCAGAAAATCTGCATATGACTGCAGCCAATTCACGTAAATTAATAATGTAGTATGTAACCAGCAGTTCATATGCTGCATGTTATGTTAACGCCACAAAGTCCACACTGCTGTGAATCTGCATATTAGCTCTCTCTTACACCATATATCTGCTGGCATTTAACACAGAGCAACAGCCTCTGCACGTTGAAAACAATGAGAGGCCTGCTGAGCTCAATAGACATTGCTTGTTTTATGTCACATTTACTGAAATATATTCTGGAAAATGAACTGAAACTATCAGCACTATATGTTCTTTATCATCATACACACACAGTAGCATACTCAATGAAGAAAAAAACAGTCCAAGTGCAAAATCCACATGATTTTTTAATGTGAATGTTGCACATCTTAAGTCACATGTCAACAGCAGCCCCGACTTCTTTGTTTAATCATTTCATCTCCTCTCTCTGAAGATGAAAGAGAATTATACAATCACAGAGAGATTGAACAGCTTTTTTGGAGGATGAGGTAATCCATTAGCTAGCATGGCTTTGAATAGTAAAATAGAAGTGAGAAAAATCTTTGAAGGGTAAGTTAAGTCCTACTCTTTGTTGCCTCCTCCATACCTCAGATGAATTTAATTTACAAACCCTGAAAAACTCCTCTCAGGCCTGTATAAGACACTCTAAATTATATGAGTCGCTCATTAATTATTATTTCCTGTAGAAACTGTACACACAATGGCTGGGAGATGGTTCCACTTTTATCATTTAGAAAACGTCTACCATTGCCTTGAGCTACATTAAGGTAAGACATGAAATGGAACAGAAAATATAAATTCTGCTTTAGGGAAATGTCCTACATTTTTTATCCCCTCATTTGAGAGAGAATAATCATATTTAATATATAACCAAAAGAGAGTTGAGTAGGAAAAAAATTACTTACACTCTAATATAGTTTTGGTCTAGTCACACCATACAGCACTAAGTTACTTTGTTGTTGTGGACTGCTTTTACAGCTGAACAATAAAGTAGCCAGCATTTCTCGTTCTAGGCTATACAATGAAAAAAAAAATCTGTGACTGATTCTCTGAGCTGTTACATAAACAATGTTCTTATTTAAGGAATTAACATGTCAAAGCAAACACACCTCATAATCATCGTACTGTAAATGACAGGCCCCACAAAGACTCACAGCCCATGTTAACACGCTTTTCAGAGAAAATTAAATGCTCCACTTCCTTCGGGTCCTGATTTACCTTATCTAGCTGCCTATGTGCTCATCACCAGTTTACAGCGGGCCTCTGCCTCAGCGTTACAAGCACTGTCATTTATTTGTCATCTGGTGCCAGGATAAATGTAACAAATGCCACAGGAGGCTCTCTCTATCATTCAAACAGGGACATCTGGTCTATCTATGGAGCGTGATCGCTGTGCTTTATGCTAGCTTCAGGAATAGACGTGACACCTGCTTACCTGGAGAAACAGTATAAATCAGCGGCTGTCTCAAAGACACAGGGAGGAGGAGGAGGAGTTGTGCCTGACAATAGCATGCATAGCAATGTGGCTTCAGCACAACAGGCTCAGTTCAAATTTAATCAGCCCACACAAAGAACCGCTGCCATTATAGTGCATGAATGGACTGATGAATTGAGTGGTGTTGTGTATTTCTCTATGAAGTCTCCATCACACTATTGGCACTGTCAACTCGACGACAAAAAACTGCTGTTAGTGCACTAGTCAGACAAAGAGTGGGAGTTGCAGTGAGTTCAACGAGACCAGATGTCAGACAGGAGTGTGCTTGTAACAGTGTTGGTTCAGTTCATCCCTGCTACCTCCCCAACTCCCCACTCTTTTCCATCTCTCTCTTTGTCTATTTTCAATCCGAAGATAAACAGCATTATTCACAGTAATGTCCCGCAGGCCCAATAATACATAATGAAGATTGATGCTTTTGAGCAGAGGGAGCTGAGCAACATCTTGGACTTCAGAGAGCAGTTGTTGCTCTCATTAGGCCCACAGCACAGTAAGCCCTCTGGGTCTTGGCTGTTGACCTCTGGGTGCTCGAATAATGGGTGAACATGCCACAACGCTAATCAAGGCCAAAGGACTATGATCTTTATAAATGACATTCTCCCATGGAGCTATATTATTGTGTCCCCCAAGGCTTCTATTTGTTTATTAGCTTAATTAGAGTGCAATCATGGTGAATTCTCATGCAGCAAGCCTCTCTGCTGAATGTTTCCATAGCATGCTGAGAAATAATGCAGTAGCTTAATGTAGAATGAGAATTATCCTGAATAAATGAATTTAATGGATTGCATCCTGCAGCAGAGGCTCTCCAGAGTCCCTGGTTGAAAATAGAATTTGTTTATATTTAACTCTCAAATTAATCTTACGTTATCAGTTATCACAGGCGTTCTCATTCCGCTGTGTTGCACTCTTTGTAGGCCTCTGTAGGTTTTTTGACTCCTTTTATCATATACTGATAGATCCCCATTATATTCCTCGCATCTAGTTCAGGCAATAATGCTGCCATGTGCCTCTTACTCTGGATTATGTTTTTCCTCAGGCAAGATATGCTGATGGCAATGTGATGACAGGTGTGTCAGATTTACAGCAACTTGCTTTCATGAGCTCCAGCCTGTGCATGCTCAGGTGTGCTGCAATCAGGAGAAACAAATAATTAAATTGAACACTGGAGTTGGTGTGACACTAAAAACAGGATTTGTAAGCAAAAGTAGCTCCATGAAGCAGAACAATAGGCGTTGGAGGTTTTTTTCATCCAGTGGCAACTCGATGCTATCTGACGAACTATCAGACAGAAATATATTGATTTCAAATAAAACGCTGAGCAGTAATTCAATATTATCATTTATCAACTTTTGGCAGAATCATATTGTGACAATTTGGAGAAATTGTGTTTTGAGTTAGAACGATAAATCAGCGAGGGTGATATATCAGCTGAGATTAGCTTTTAAATAATTATGTTTTGTAGTTGATGAATAACAACAAACCGCAGTACAGATATGCCAAAGACACAATTGAGATAATTTAAAAACTGCGTCACAGTTGCTTGTCGGCCAGAAAGCAATATACAGTTGGCCTCCCCAGTTGTAAAATATCCCACTCAGTACGCATCTTTGTCACAATTACAAAATATATATATTTTTAAGAATCCTCAAAATGTTTTTGCATGTAATATGTTAATGTAATAAATTAATATATAGAAATCAGATTTTTGTAAATTTTAAATATTAATGACTACAAGGATGCCTTTGAAGATTTTAATTCTTGGGTGAAAAACAGCAGCCACATTTTTTTCTGTTTATATGAGTAACAGCTTGGGTTCAGCCGTCCATCCCTAAGGCAGCAGTGAACCGAGCCCAGAGCAGTTCACTGGTTAACACTCCCTACAGCTGGGAGGGGACCACTGCAGCTGTCTCTCTATCATACAGCCTCCATTCTTCCATTCTTCACTCTAGCCAGCGGTCCCACATGGTTACCAGGGCTAGCTGAGATGAGATGCGGCCAGTCTGGGGGGAAAGCACCGTGGAGACTCACAAATAATAGAAACAAACAAGATATTCAAGCAGAGGTCACATCTGGGGAGCTAAATGTTACTCTGCTTTGATGAATAACCAGCAGAGACCTACTGGGGGTCACTCAGCAGCAGATGGAAATTCTCTCAGTCAAAAGGATGAGACACTACTTCAAAGATCGAACCATATAAAATGTTTACAGTTTATAGTACAAAGCCTACGCATGGGGGAATTTATTAGTTTATTCTAATCTCATGGCTGCCGGAAATATTTGATTCTCATTTGGTAGCATGTCTTAAGAACAATAACATATATAAGTCAACAGTGGTTTAATTACATTTGTGCATTATGGTAGTATAAGAACCATAATACACTCTGAAAAATCCCAATAAAGATTTGCGTTTCTTTTAATCCGGCACCAGCCATTTCCTTTGAGATCTGGATCACTCTCGCCCACAGTATATTGAAAATCTGCATGTCCCATCCTACAGAGAAAATAAGACACATGTCGCCCATTTCCTTGTACCCATATTTCAGTTGCTTAACTGTTAAATAAACTGCCTTTGGAAGACAGGAGCTGAAAATATGCCTCATTAAATGCTTTTAAAAGTAAAAGAACAGTAATAAACAGCTCCTGCTTGAGGCAGTGTGAGAAACATAGTGATAATCTGGGTTGTTTCACATCACAACAGATTCAGACCAGATGCTCAAACATCAGGATCCAGAGCAGGACTGAATTTGGTCCTTACTGATTGAATTTGGATTTGGGATAGTAATTTTGATAAATGCTTTTGACATAAATGAGTGGACAAGCAAGAGAGAGAAACTACACTAAAACTTACATTTATTTATTTCCATTTTGGGATGAATAAAATATGATTTACTGAGAGACAATGTTGTTACCTGCATGGTAAAGCCCAATAATAACAGCCTCTCATATTTTCATATATGAAATTTCTTCCTGAGAAGGGGATGCTTACTGCCAGCTCCTACCCAGGTTAAAATAAATATACTGAATCCTGCACCCACAACATTTGTGTTGCAGCCCTCTAAGGCTGTATTCAGATCAAATCAGACAGTACGGCAAAAATGAAACTCCTCTTATTCATTTGAATGGGGGTGCATTTCGGCGTTTTGGCCACAGCAGCACCGCACTGGCCTTTGGCCTTTAGCAACCTGACGTCACTGCAACTGAAGGCTGCAGTGGCCAATCACAGCCAGAGATCAGACTGATCAGAGCTGTAAAACCCTGCCATGAGGGAGTTACTAGGAGGAGGGGAGGACACTTCTCTTCGTTTGATAATGTTAAAAGTAAAGTAAGGCTTTGCTGTTGGCATCCCGACTCATTTTAAAAAAGACGAGAGAGAGAGAGACAGAGACAGACAGCTCAGAGCACCAGTGAATGAGAGAGAGAGAGAGCAGCTGTGGTCGAGCGAGATAGAGAGTGAATGAAGAGAGGGATCGCTGGTAGAGAGGACACCGGTGAATCAGATCAATAAAACATTATTTTCTGATTGTTTCACAGTGGTTAGGTTCTAGAGCACAAACACGCCCACATCCCCACACACCCCCAGTCAACCCTGTGGTGGTGGGCCACAACATCTGATTTGCTCTGAATACGGCCGAAGTCCCTATATTGAAAATGGACTAGGAGTAGGGAACATGTGACAGGAAGTGGAGGCCATTTCCTGTATGGAGAACATTATTTTCATGTACAGGTGTACATCTTATCCGTACTGACATCTAGATCATCATCATTAAACAACTGAAACATAATAAAAAATGGACTTAACAGGGCTTAACAATGAAGCATGAAATTAAAAAAACATCAGGACGGGGAATTAAAAAGATGAATCAAATGAAAGAATAATACAAATTGATCACACTATTTGAAAATTAAGTTTATAAATGTGCTTTTGATTGACATTTTACAAATTGCTGCGTTGCCTGCAAAAAAAGCCAAAAATCAAAACAAATGTTACTTATCATCACAAATGTGCATGAGGTGCTCACATTCAGAGCTGCAACGATTAGTCAATTAATCGATTAGTTAATTGACCGAAAATTAATCTGCAACTATTTTGATAATCAAATAATCGTTAAAGCACTGCTTGCAGCTTCCCAACTGTGAATATTTTCTGTTTTTTATACTCCTCTATGATAGTAAACAGATTATGTTTTGGTTTTGCACTATGGTTGGACAAAACAAGACACTTTCACCATACGTAGTAACCATGGGCTCTGGCAAGTCGGGATGGAATTTGTTTTACAATTATCTTATATTTTACAGATCGCACGAATAATCGTTTACTCAAGAAAATAATTGGTAGGTTATTAGATATTAAAAATAATTGTTAGTTGCGTCTCTACACACATTCTATATCAGGCTGTATGTGGGAAATGATGTATGCACAGTTTTTGTATGTATGCATAATTTATACATCTGGCTGTACATCATTTTCTTGTTATATCTTGACTGAAGTAGAGTGTTTTGGTCTTATAGAGGGATAGTTAAAAAGTCAGGATGCATTCAAGTCTGCAGTATCATTACATTGTAACTTCTGTAACACAACTTACAAGTTAATTCCTCTCGGATGGCCAGTCAAGCAATCACAACACTGCACAATGTATAGAAATTACAGAAGCTTTTTCTTTCCTTCCTTCCTTTTCCTTCTTCCCTGAAGATGATTCATTAATTTGCTGCAGCTTTGTAAACAATTAAAATGGAATGAGTGAGAATGATACTCAGCATTGCCCTCCCCCCCGATTCAGTGGATTTGACCATGTGTAAAATTTTCATGAGCTTGTTTCTTTTTTATGAGCCTGCTTGTTATGAGTTAGAATAGGATCGGCTGGTGTTATCAAATCTATGTTCAGGTTGACGTGATGGCCATATTAAAACTAGCATGGCAGAAAATTAAACAAACAAGGTGGCCTTGGCTGGTTCGGCACACGTGCCATAAAAGCAGATGAGATGCTGATTTAAATCAAGTTTTATCACATCATTTGCAGTGAATAGTTTTGAAGCCTCTTTTGGCCACGGTAAAAACTACTTCAACAACAGCTTGGCCAACAAACGGGTCATTGAATGCTCTAATTAGAATGATACACAGCAGATGTCACTTGTACTGTACAGGCCACTACCCATAAAGCAATAGCTGCAACAGCCAGTGCCAAAAAAAGACTGAACAGTTTGTTTTGTGCATGTTTGGTGTTTGCCTTTTGCAGATGTACATCCAAACAACCACGCTGACCATCTCTGTGAGCCTGAGTGCCTCAGTGTCCCTGGGGCTGCTCTACATGCCCAAGGTCTACGTGGTTCTCTTCCACCCTGAGCAGAATGTGCCCAAGCGCACACGCAGCCTCAAGGCCGTGGTTACTGCTGCCACCATGTCCAACAAGTTCAACCCCAAGGCCGGACTCAGACCCAACGGAGAAGCCAAGACTGAGCTGTGCGAAAGCCTCGAAACGCAAAGTAAGAACATGAATGCTAATGAGGAAGACTTTGACTGAGAACCTGCTGGATCTTTTTTTTTTTTTCTTCGTCTCGGGCATGTTTTGTCCTTCAGTGTCTGTAAATCAAACAAATTGTTGCGGAGATAGGAAGCAGAGTAACAAATAATTACTTATTAACAGATGTGTAGCATGTTATTTAACACTTCACTGAATCCAGTAAATTCACTAGCGTTGTTCATTTGGTAGGGGGGAAATGGATATTGTTTGCGAGTCAGGAGGAAGCATTACAGGATTGTCAATTATGTGTGTGTGGGGGGGAGCAAAGTCTTGAAGGAATGGATTACAGCTGTCAACACAGACCATATTCTGCAGTTCAACAATGCAACTACAAATCTACTTCAGAAATACCTTCAAATGTAGCAAGTAGGAAATATTGATTTTGTAGTCTTTTGTAATTTTCTTTTGATGTTCACAAACCTGATTTTCATCATTTCATTGAATTTAGTGGCTACACAAGAAACTTGACATCATGACATGTTCCACATACTAAAAAGGTACCTTTTCTTTTAAACTTTTGCTTTCTCCATTTGCACTCCAGCACAGTTTTAACTGGTGAAATGATTAATGCATTAATTGATTAGTGAACTGACAAAAAAATTAACTTTTGATTATTGATCAGTGGTCTCTGATGCAGAAGAGGTCATGGCATCAGAGTATAAATGTGTATGTGAATGGGTGAATGTTGGCATGTGTTGCACAGACTAGAAAAGCGCTATATAAGTGCAGACCATTTACCATCTCAAACTCAAAATACCTGGAAGCCACTGACCAGGTTGTTCTCTGCTAGGGAAGTCTACTTGAACACGGAAAATTCTAAGTAACTCTTCTTCCCTCATACATAGAGAGAGTAATGCTACATTAGACCGTATTTCTGGAGAACGGCAGCTTTCCTGCAGGCGAGTCAGAGTACTGCACCCAGTCTAATAATCCTGTTTGCAATGTTTTACTACTAGTGACTTTCCACACACTGTGCAACGGTGATGTAGAAATGCATAATAGTATCACACTACATCACAGCTGGGTGTGGTCACAAGTCGAACAGACCACACCTGCCTGTGATGTTCAACTGATTTATACCCTCTGACCTGCAGAGGCCAGAACCCAGTTTAAACTCATTGTAAATAATCAAGTTGCATCTTACTCTCATTTCTGAAGCAGCTGAATCTCTCGGAGCGTGCCTCCCTCTAATCTCAATACCAATAAAAGTGCTTAGCACTACTGTATCAGTGACAGACTGTGGATTTATACAAGTGAAGTAAATAATGACTTCAGCAAATGAGTCAGCAGAAATTACTCATGTGACATCCAAAATGCTCTTCCTCAGCTTGTCTCTGGCAGGAAAAGGTTTCACGTCTGTCAACAGAGATACATTCCCTCCATCTGGCCTGCACTAATAAGGAATCAAGCCTATTGTCACACATTTTAAAGCTGTATTTACTCCTTAATTCTTTATACCAACAGTAGTGAAAAATGTTTCTCTTCACAGAAGAATAAAAGCGCTGACATTGTATTTACTGTTAGCACAAAAAACAGAAATCAATATAGACTGTATGCACGGTAGTAACAATGGCCCGCTGCTGCGAGGCCCATCAGAATAGCAACATGTAAACAGTGCAGCATTAATTCCTCTCTTGCTTTATGTTCCTGTTGAGGGTTAATAGGGCCTTTTGTTACAATAAGTGGCGAGAAGGCAAAGACACAGAATTGATAGCCAGCAGCAATTTATTCTGATGAGGTTACTGTTTACAGGGGCTGTACAGTGCATGGCTATTTGAATAAGCACCATTTGTCATTGTCATCCCCAGTGTGGATATATGGCTTGATGAAATTGAAAAATTCCTGTCTGGGCCAGCTCCCCCAACTGCCTAGATCTGGTGGCGATATGTCAGGATTTATCTGCTCCACCTCAGCGAATCAGCTAACACGGTCTTGAGAGACAACTGGAAAGTTGAGGCCTGATAACTGAAGGAGGTGGCGGGGGAGGGGGGCAGTGGGCTTTACTGAAACCCCCATCTGCTGTAGGTACAGTAATACAGGTCGTGCACTGAGGGTAAAATATGGCCAGAGAGTTAAGGAATATTTGGGAATTACCGGCATTTGTGCTATAATGCTGCATGGGAACGAAACAGCAACTGAACACAGATGTTCAGTTATGATATGACATTTCATCTTACACTTGATACACCGGGAAAACAGGACGCCACATCACACCACAACACCGCATCTCATATGTGACAATAGCTAACCTTGATGCGACTTGATTCTCACACTCACCTCTCATTTTTCTCTTTCAGGTTTCTCAACAAAGCAAACATATATCAGCTACAGCAACCATGCAATATAAGGGACAAAGGCTCTTGTCATAATGCAGGATTTCCACCTGACAGAGAAAAACATGCAGTGGATGTGTCATTGTATGGGTGGAGATCACCGAAGCATTGCCCAAAGACGTGACATGACGAAGACGGACCACAAAGAGGTGCAGGTGCAGACAGGGGACCAGAACAGATAACAGGAAAATTGTAAGGTTCCATCTTCTGTCAGCCTCACAAGAATTCAAAAAAAAAAGAAAAAAAAAAGAAAAATATTTGCATGGCAGAGGCCTGGAGACTGAAGGATGGAGCTTTCCTTTTGAGTGTTTACATTTCAGCTATGCCCTCTTTCAAAGACTTCTCTGTCATCCTGAGCAGCGCAGACTGAAATTGAACTAAAATCAAGAATATGTTCAGGTGTTCTTAATGTTGTCTGCCAGTTTTGCAAACTATAATTAATCTTGAAATCCTCAAGGCATCACAAGGGATTAATCAACACCACAAAGGCATGAAAACATGGTTCATGGATTTGTAAGAGGGGTTTATGTTTTTGTTTTTATTTCTAAATGTATTCCGGTCTCATGAGTCAAAATTGACTGGAAATGACGATCATATCAACAATGCAACGAATCTGTACCAGACTCCATTCATTTTTTTTGCCTCTTCCAGGTTTCCTCTGAGTTAATAAGAATGACAATGACTACACATATAAGATGGTCTCTGCCGATTTTGAGCATGCCAGTTTCAACATCCTGTGTTGTGTTGTAGAAAAAGAAAAAAATAATATCTTTGGAATGCGTTTACACTCTGTTGCAGCGTTGTTACAATTGTTTGGGCCTGAGCCTATTGTACGTTAAAAACTGTTCTCAAATGGTGAAGGTCTAGTGAGTGATTGTTTATCTGTGCTTAAGTGAGGCCATGATTTGTATTATCGGTTAGCCCGAGGCTGCCACTGCCCTCTGCATACCTGTATGTGCTTTGAAACGGTGGCTCGTGGTTAAAACAAATCGTATTTTAGCCAGGAGATCTTACCGTGAGCTGTCGTCCAGGATGACCCTCCCATCACTGCCACTAGCGATTCTCTTGGTCAAACGTAGTGTAAGGGTAAAGCTTAGCTGTACAGATCCATTAGGAGGGGGAATTAAGATGAAGTATGCCCTTGAGAGAGAGGATCGTGCAATATGCCCTGAAGGTGATATCCATAATGGACAAGCTACTGAGAAAATCCATTACTTTACATGTCCTTCTCAGGCACTCTCATGATAAGGAGGAGGTGTCAGGAAGTTGTAAGGCTTTTCAACAAATGAAAATCTAATTGCAAAAGTATACAATATCTCTATCAATCACCCTCAGCTCGCTGAACAGATAAATAGTTGGCTTTGAGCAGTATAAAAGCCCTCTAATGTCTTGAGGAAAACATTGTGGGGTCATTTGTGTTGTGAATTCAATGCTGCTTTTCATGCCTCCCTCTGTATTACTTTCAGCACCATTTGTGTTGCAGAATAAAATGTGAGTGCTGACCAAATTAAATGGCAAGTTAATGTATGTTATTAAATAGATTGATGATGTCTGCTTTATGTCCTGACATATCCTAAAATTGGGGAAAATGTACAAAAAGATACAGTGCCTGGCTATCTGACTATGTATTTGTAAAACCTCATGAAAACTAATGAAGTGTGTGAAGCATGTTTAGTTTTTTTTATACAAAATTTTATTTCTATTAAAAATGTTTTCAAACTTCAATGTCCGTTTTACAGGTTTGTGTGATTTGGGAAAATCTAAGAATTTGTTCATTAATTTGATCCATTTGCTGTAAAAGGAAGAGATGAACTAACAGGTTGTTTGTATAAATATAAAACAATGTATGTAAAGTGGATGATTCAGTGGCAAACTTACATTGTCGCCATCTAAATGATTGGCAGCGCTTGTGTGTGAATGTGTGTGTGTGTTTTTTTTATCCCTGTTGTAAAGAAATAATACAGATTAAAAACAACTTTGTCAGCCCTGAGGAGAAAAAAAACAATGGCTGCCATCCTCTGAATAATATGTTGCCACAATTGCTCTGATAATAGCACTGGAAGGACAGAGAATTGGTGGAGGGAAACATGAAATTATTTTAAATGAATGGTTAGTCAGTACTTGAATCCAAGGCCTCTGCATGCAGCGAGCTCTCAGGATCTATCATCTTCTCCACGCCTCCCTGATACTGTGAGCCCACTATACAAAAGGCTCGAAAATAACAGCTGTTGCATAGCAAGTGTGCTAAATGCATGCCGGAGTACTAGATTACTACAATATACAGAGCACAGTATATATCATCCTCCCATGGCATGGACAGAATGAGGTCTCTGCAATGTTTAGTCTCATGAGGCTACAACCTTCTGCATGACATACAGTCCTTTTGTTTGAAGAAATTTGGAAATGTCTCATGCCAATCTGGCAGCAACAATAAATAACAAATTGTATTAGAAAAGTAATAAAGTAACTAAATAAATCAATAAATTGATACATTATTAATAACTGACACTTGGCTAAGGCCAACACAAGCTGCAAATGTCATTTGTTTCCTCAAGACCTACAAACTGCAACAATCAGTCCCACCATCTCAAAGTTTTTTGTTATTATTTGGACCCAGAATGACTGAATTTGCAGTGGCTTCTGTGGATGACATTTACAAACAAATTCACAACTCATGTTAAGAAAGATTCAATATCTCAGCTGCTCAACATGCAGCTGTTTTCAAAACACAGAAGCACAAAGGATTTGATTTACTGCAACAATGAAACATCTTCTAACACAGCATATTACTGTATGTATGCATATAGTCTCTATGAGTATAATAATAGTCACACATTACAGAACAGTTGCACCATGGTGACCATATTGGTATAGTACAGAGAACTGCTGGCCTAAGGTCATATTCTGAAGCCTAATGCTAATACCCGATAATATACTGCTAAATATTTTTTGTATGAGTGCAACACTAAATAAACAGAAACATACTGATTGTTTAACGCATGTTTGAGTGACTAATAATCCATTATTAGCATACTGTATATCCCAATATTCTACCTACTACTGATCAAATCATTCTGATCCCCTACCATGATGCAACAGAAAACTCAACAATTCTTGCATCTTCTTTAAAGTAAAATTGTGGCTGGCAAGCTTTTTACTGTGAAGCAACTGTGAAGTTTTCATCAACAAAAATCTCATTCTAGTGAATTAGCATCATAAAAATTATTTCTGTTTGAAGTTAAACTCAATCATATACACATACAGATGATAAGTATAATATGGAAAGACTGTGTTGTACGAATTAATAAAGTGGGGATGTTAATTATACTGACTAAACCACAGTAGGCCTTTTTTTGCTAGCTTTTATTTGGGACCGGTCTTCTTTTAAAGGGGACATATCATGCACATTTCTAGGTCTATATTTTTATTCTTGGGCTCGACTGGAACATCTTTGCATGATTTACGGCTCAAAAAAATATTTGATCTTATACTGACCCTCAGTTCAACCTCTGTCTGAAAAGTAGGATTTTTTTCCTACTTTTTCCTCATTTTTCCTTGAAATATAAACTTCTCAAATACATTCATACAGGTTCGAGCCTGGAAATACATTTGGAAATATGCGAGTGGACAGTGTGAACAACCCATGGAACAACCTTATTAACGGAAAGCACAAACAATATGACGTATTTTTTACATTTGTTCATCTCAAGTTTTGTAACATTGACCATGTATAACACAGAAATCCAACATTATAACAGTAATATTAATATACAAAAATCAAGATATGTCCTCTATAAGAATATATAGGACACTGACAATAATGCAAACCAATACAAATCACGATAGAGTTGACTCAACAGCTTTCTTACACAGTCTCAGTCACACTGTATAAGCTTCCAAAAGGTGTAAGTGGATGGCTACGATACTGGATAGGATTATATTCTACCGATCTTTTGTGTCAACCTTCTGGGCAGAAAGATAGATCCTATAATACCTGAATATTAGCTGAATTATTACAGAAATTAGAGAAGAAAAAGACTTTTCCGAAATGGCTGTTTGAAATAATGGCACCAACAGAAAGCTCACTCAGCTTCAGTCAACACAGACTTCACTCGCTGTGGAGAAGACATGTGAGTTTGTCTTATTTGTCCATAAACTGGTCTGTACTTGCTTCGATGAATCTGAGTCTGAAAGCAAGCAATTATCAATAGACTTGAAGAATATTTAGGACAATTTAAGATGTTAAGCAGCATAACGGCAAAAACACATTCAGGAACAAATTTCTGCGGGCAGTCATGATGACACGACAGTTGAGCAGTTCAATGCAATCTACTCAACTGTGTAATTAGAGAGATAGGATGATACAAATACTCAGTTAGAGGTTGAAAGGTTTATCCACAGGAGCTAATGACTCATATGAACTGATGACACTATAAATGTACAACTACAGTGTGTCGTTGATGTGATATGATGTGAAATGTGAAAGCAGACAACAAAATCCAGAAAAGAATAAACATTCCCCCTGAGCGGAGACCCCTCTTCATCGCTACGTGATCACTGTGACAATGACAGCAGCTTCAGATTAGCGGAGTAAATTAATTCAAATACTGCTCAAACAGCACTGGGAAATATTAACATGAGCACACTACCCCTAAAACCCATCACACGATGCCTGGATCACAGTGCAATTATTAATCCTTTCATATGTTCTTGAAATGGTCTTGGCACACTTTCATAAGACAATTGAACCATGTCAAAGTCCTTAAAAAGTGTAAATGCTAACCGTCTTTTCTTCCAAGAAAGCGCTCAGAAAGTAATTTAATTTGGTTTTAGTCATCAAAAACCAATTTGATTTCATTAACCATTTAAACTGTATCTGATTGTGGTGCATGAGGACTGAGTCAAAGCTATCTGCAGCAATGATGCGCCTATGCTGAGACAGTCCTTGTGCAAGTATGAATAGCTCAGCAGATAAAATGTGTATCCACTCGATGCAGTCTGTAGCCCTTTCCCTGTGTGCACCTGAAGATAATACAATACAACTGCCCTCAGGTGACAGAATGGGCACAGGAGCACATTTGTCTAGAATTGAGCACCAATATACAGCAGGATTGAGAGAGGCATTGCAGTGATGTTTCTCTCAAGGGTCCTTTGACTGAGCTCTCTCAGCTGTGCAGCAATGCTACTGTATACCATCACAAACAGACTTGACTCTGACAGTGCCTGCTTTGCTGTAAAAAGCCTGATCTAGAGGCATGATTTTCCAACAGAAGAGACGGCGTCAGATGCGGAGGCTCAGCAATTCACTGTGGACAGCGAAAGAAGAGTGAGCTTAAAGAAGTGAAGAAAAAAGAAGTGACTCTGAACGTATGTTATGAAGCAAAATAACGAGGAAAACTGTAACGGCGTGTGAAGGAAACTAACAGTGTAGGCTCTCATGCTATATATTTGTGTTTTAAGAATCACAACCTCACATTTTCTCAAATATTCAACTAATATTTAATTTATCTTTAATAGGGACGAGTGATCAGAGACATGGTACTGTAGCTTATACACAGCGCACATACTATGTTGCTAGGAAACAGCACCTCATGAATATCATGCAGTTATTGCACAATCAAAGGAGTAATGTTCTGATAGTTCAGTGTAAAAGCAAAATGTTGGAGGGGTAATTCCATACATGAAGATATTAAGATATTTTAATCAATTAAATACATAAATATTTCTATGTGAATATATATATATATATATTTCTAAATACTGAATATACTAAAACAGATATATCTTTCTGTACAGTTTTTCATTATTTGTTCATTTTACACCACCTTTTGCACCTCCTTTGATTTCTTTTTTTTCTATATTTTCTTTAAAGTGGCTATAATCGATACTTTTCATAATAACAATGTATGAACTGACAGAGTGTAATGTGAGAGGCAGTGATGAACCTGCAGAGATTTATCACCCCACTCTGCAGCTCCTCTCTGCTTTACGGAGCTTTATAGTTACTATACTATAGTTTTAGCTCACTGTTTACTGTCCAGCTGCAACTTTACTGTTTTGGTTCATCCTCAGTGCTTTCAGAGTGTCGTGTTCAGGCTTCATCAGGCAGCTGTTTTCAGCAAAAAAGCTACAAAATCCCACTATACACTACCTGTTAAGCACCAAACAGACACAGTTAGTGACAAGCTGGTGAACATAGTGAAGCGTTTAGCAGCTAAAGAGCCAGATATTTCCTTCAGGAGTTGGTAGAGTCCAAAAACAGGGCTAAAAGAGAATGAATAGTGGACTTATGTTCATTCATTTCCCTGATAACTGGGCAACTATATGTGCTTAGGAAAGTCGTGTGATGTAGGTGAAAGCTCCAGAACAGTGGTGGCTGAAACTATTGGACCTTGTTGTGAGATTAATTTCATCAACAGCCATTTTCAATGTCAAGAAGGTACTTTCAATCTCAGCTATTTTGTTCTAGTATGTATTTGAGATGCACCAGTGGAATTTCAGGGCCAATAAAAATAACCAAAAATTTTCTTTGTGTTGTGGACAATATAGATGTAATAACAGCTAAGACAATGAATGTTTCTATTTTTTTTATTTTGTTTTTGTTGTTTGTCCCACTCTTAACATAATCATTGTGTGGAAATTGTAGTTAACTGAACAAAGACCATTTTTCTGCCATTCTCTCTTTGGGGTGCCATTTCTTTGTATGTTTTTTATTGTCAACAAATTTCATGAAAAGAACAAAACCAACAACACATTAGTTTGTCTTTTAATTCTTTGCAAATTGCCTTACCTTCCCATGGTGCGTCTGAAGATGTAAATCTATAAAAATGTTTCATTCTCTGGGCTCAATAATGTCTTAAAAAGCTGATGTTCCTCAAACAGGAGTATATAGTGCATTTGTTGGGGACTATTTTTAGCTGTTAATGTACATTTGGTGCGCAAGAGCAGTGGTGTACCAACCTGAAAAATTTGAGAGTATCCCAGATGATTAAAAGGATAATAAGATATTTATGTTACTCAAAATTGTTCTTTTTCTCTCTCAATTGTATTGCTTTTTTCTTGTGAAATACATTCTTTACATTCTCTAGAAATCTGTCACATGAAAACGTGATAAAAGAAAAATAATACATTTTCGGTTGAACCAGAACCCTATCTCTGATGAAATCTGATATGTTATATTTTTAAATATATTGGAGTGTTGTCAGTAAACCTAAACATTAAATCTAAATGATCACATGTTGACATTGCTTAATTTTAAGGGGTCCACAAGCCAATAAGGTTGGGAACCATTGCACTAGTGATTGTATTTACGGCAGCAGGTCAGTGTATGTTGAGTTGACTTAAAATAAACTACAGTACCTGTGTTCATTGTAATGAAGTAACATGTGATCCATTACAGCACATCGGCTCATTGATATGTTTTATCGTTTTTGAACAACAATAGATAGATGGAAGAGAAGAGGAATAAGACTTGACCATCCTTAACAACACAGATACTTCTAACCAGGACCAGTTCAGTATGGAGATGACACCAGGTTGTAATCAGCATTAAACACTTACATTAATACACGCTCCATGCGGTGTAGTCATGACAATTAACTTCTCTTCTCACTTTGCTAATAAAAGCTGATTCAGATTTAATTAATTTCATTAACCATTCTGAAGCAATTTGCTGTCTCTGTCATTAACTGTCAGCCAAAGCAGACAAAGACATTATTGGTCATCTTATCTTCAAAGTTGTGGTTTTAAAGCGAACACACTGATGCGTCTGTAAAACACAGACAGTGATCATCCCAACTGTGGAGTCCACTGAACGACAGTCCTAATTGAGCCCCAGGGAAGAAGGGGAACCAGACAAGTGCTGTATGTCGAGATCCCCAGGTTAAAGAGACACTTGGGTAACATGTTTCCCTCAGGGAGGAAAAAAAAACAAGTGTGAGGAGGTGGGTAAAGCCTTTACAATGAAACTAGGCCATCCTAACAAGGACTGGGAAAGACTGTGACAGTAGAATACAGTGCCTAGTATACCGCAGCCAGGGTCTCTCATACTCACTGCCAATATTGCTTTCATTTGCTATGCACCATTTCCCTCGCTCCTTTAAGCTCTGCCGACCCCAAATGCATTATGATGTTGTATGGTAAATATATTTCTGTCAAGCTGTTTCACCTGAAATATCTGGATCTTGATTGTTTAAATAATGACAAAGAAATGTTTATGTCAAGACAGATTCAACAATTATTCATATTTTGTTGCTTAATGGCTTAATATAATAATATTTTATTACAAAAGATTTTCTATTTTTGAACTGTAACTTCTCTTTTTGTACATTACACATACAGTGTCAAGAGACAACAATGCATCACAATTCTGTCTGAAATCCTTCTACAACTGTCAGACAGATTGCCAGATATCCATGTTGACCTCAGCATGATTTGTATTAGGGCTGCAAGTAACGATTGTTTTCATTACAGATTAACTGGCGGATTATTTTCTTGATTAAAAAGAATGAAAATAGTGAAAAAAGCATTCACAATTTGTCTGACTAACTAAATCTTAACATTTTAACATAATTCACATTTGAAAAGATTTTTGGCAATTTTTTGGCATTTTTGCTTTAAAAATGACGATTTATCGATTATCCAAATTGTTGATGATTTGTGTCAACTGTGATGCTCCTTGAACATATCATCAAGTGCAATCAGGTCAAACTTTCACTCTGACCAAATATCTGCAAAACATTCCCATCAGCCTCAGCTGTATTTTTTTAGCACTACTTAGCAGATGTTAGCATGCTAACACGCTAAATTAAGATGGTGTGAACATAATAATGATTATACCTGCTGAACACCAGCATGTTAGCATTGTCATTGTTATGTTAGCATTTAGCTCAAAGCACAGCTATGGCTAAATGCAGCCTCAAAGAGCTGCTAGCATGTCTGTTTTGTTTTAGTCAGATGTAGCCAAGTAGTGCATGTTAAGTGTGATCTACCATACCTGGACTCTAAGGAGAAACTAACTTATTGTAGGCCTATGATTACCAACCAGGCCAAAACCCAATGTAATACTCCTGTCTCTATTGCAATTACACAGTGAAGTTTTTGAACTTTCTTGGGGCATAATCACAGTTACCTGCTGGCCACAGAGAAAAACACTGAGTTGTTCTAATATTACAGATCACAGCACAACACAAACACAGGCACACAAGTACACACAGTCTCTATTATTATGCTATGAATTGCTCACTTGACAGTACACTCCCTAATTTTGTTATCGTGCTCAATAGCTCCACAAATCCACACATGCTCTCCTCGCTCACTGCTGACATTTTAAATACATGGCTGAATTTCTTTGTCCATTTAGGTCACAAATAACTGTTCTTCACATCCAGTATTACAACAATTTTCTTTCTTCAATTACAATAGCATGTGACTGACACAAACAATAGTCATAATAGTGGTGATTAAACATACTTGTAAGAGTAAACATCCAACAGAAACATGTAGTGAGAACAGATATACTGTATACTGTATCACCATGCTTAACACCGTTGACTGGCTAGAGAACAGGGCTTTTTTACTTTTGTTGCTGAAATCTCTCGGGACACCTCTCATTCTTTTGTAGCACCTACCTTATGTGCTGAGCTTGTGAAAAAAAGCAGTAGCTGGTGGCAGGAGGAAAGTTGTTTTAAAATTACAGACTGAAACTCAGAAAATAGGTGAATAAACTGTTGAGGCATGCGGTATTGATGAACACTCCAAACAGTCAATTTGTGCTATGGGGCATTAAAAGTCTTACTTATTCTGGATTTAAATAAAAGTAATCTTTGTTGTCAGCAAGAAAATTTGATTGATTTTTCTGATTTCTGATCTACATCTACATAGTCTGGGGGAAAAAAATTAACTCTATTACTTATTTTATCTGATTAATGTCTATGAAGTTTTAAACCACTTAATTCAAAAACTGCAAATGGAAAAATGGATGAGTAAGCAGCATGAACAGAACATTTCTAAGATGCAGACTAATATGTGTCGTGTTACTCCTGCACAGCACATTAATGGAGCAGAATGTGAGTTAAAATAGTAAGTTACGGGAGCTGGATTGGAGTGATGACTGCGTGTGTATAATGAATGAAATGACAAATTGAACAATGAGTATTCAGGGAAGATCCACATTTGTCTTGTCCCATGAGGGACTCTACAACAACTTAGTTTGTGTGGACTTTGCTAAGAAGTAGGTCAAGTCTAGTTAGAGGTGAACTCAATCCCTGAAGCTGTTAAAAATCATGATTTATTGTAAGCCATTCAAGCCGCCCTCACCACAGTGACACTGCGGATGACACTGTAGGTAAATGTGATGCATAGGCTAGAAAAGAATTCTACTTTTATAAGAAGAGAAGGGTATCTGGTCACGGAGAGGATGGGAGCTCTGTTTCTGCACGAACAGTAATACAATACAATCAACACAGAGGGCACGAGATGCAAAGGAAGAATTTGCTCACCATTTTTAATGTAGTTCCACCCTCCAGGCAGATAGTCACCACAACTCTTATAATATGACCACTCACACACCACAACAAATTGTGGTCAACACTGGATAACACTTGCTTTGATTAGGGTTATACAACTTTGGTCCTTCTATCTAAAAGAATTAATGACCAGGCTATCTGCTTTTCCACTGAGGAAGGTTGGGAAAATACTATAAAAATTTTAAGTTACCAGGGAATGTTTATCTCCTTGAGACTCACTTTTCTACCACAGAAATCCATTTTGCTGGATTGATTTGGCTGTTAAACCTCATATTGAGATTAATATTAAAGCCACACATTTTCTGGACCAAGAGAACGTTGTATCCATAAAAAAAGCTCCACTTAAAATGACTCTGTACAACCACTCTTCAAGCCAAAGAAGTGTTTTGTACATGTTTTGCTTGTGGCTCATCACATAGAGTGGGTTGATTATTATACACAAAATGCTCTGACATGTAGTGTACATGTTTTTTTTCTTTTTTGACTCGATCTATGTGTGTGTGTGTGTGTGCATGTGTATGAGTTTGAATATACATTGAATAAAATCAGATTCACACTTTATAAATTAAAATTAAGATCTGAATGATTAAAATAAAGTTTGGAAAGTTTAATCTGTAGTTTGAAATGTAAATAATTCAAACATTTGTTGATGTATTTTATTGGAGCACATGTGATTGGTTTACTTTCTGTTAGTTTTTGCCTGGATTGTTTGAATTGTTTTGAGCAGAGCCATAACTGAGACTTTAGATATATGAAGGTTTCAAGTTTTCCCACATCATCTTCAAAGCATCACTAACTACTTGCAAAATTCAAAATTTCTCATCATAATTTTGACGAAAAACCAGAGTAGGTTGTCTTACTTGGATTTTCATACTATATCAGTTAACTGTTCAATTATACTTCAAGGATGAAATTATTGTTAAGATTGCTATTTGATAATTAATCTATTTATTAATATGACTTTAATGGTGTTTTAAAGCCTTCTCCACAATACCAGAAATAAAGCAGATCCCATTTTAAGAATTTTAATGGGGTAATTATACTTATTTTGTGGAAAAACTATATCAGACACCCATTATTGTTCCAAACAGAGTATATTTAATGATGTTTTAATACATGTCTGGACGGGATCTTAACTTATTTAGTCTAAACATAATGGAATCAGCTTATAAAATACCCACCATGTGTATGTACTTAAATAGAGACCATTAAGACAGCCTGGGCTGCTGCAAATTCACAAAAAAGAATAAATAAATACCAATGCAATGCCCTCAATTGATTTTTAGCTTCAGATTGAGTTGAGTTTTAGATCATTCCCCTGTCAGAAATCCCAGCATGCAAAGCTATGAGAACAGATCTGAATCTCTGAAAGCAGTGCGTTGCATTGAACTCTCAACATTCATATCTAAGTTTTAAACCTTCAAATTCTTCTTTAAACTTTTAAAAATCACAGCTGAATATTTTGACCTTTCAAACCTAGTTTTATGATTTGTGAATATGATTTTCCTCCTTGTACTATCAACCCTCCTGTGCTCCACCAGCAGCCTGTGGTTTCATGACCTCCCCTTGAGGGCGCAGCTTCATTTCTAATGGTGCTTCTGCAAAACACACACTGAACAAAAGTGACAGCTTCAGCTTTACTTTTTCTTCATTACTATAATTTCAATGCAAGTGTCAAACTCTAAAGCTGATATAGCTGTTAGGAATACTATATACTGTATTTTTTTGTCCTAGTGCAGCAAGAAGAACATGACACTATTGCTTTTTACCTCAAGGCAAGTTATAAATTCACCACTGGGTCTGAAGAAAGTCTCCAAATGCAAAAACAAATGTATGTTCAACAACCTGTGACAAATGCTATCAGTCACAAAGTCCCTCTGATGTAGAGGGTCTGATACAGGTTCTCATCAAACCTCATCCATCCTCATTCTCTTGGAGTTTTAAGATTTGATGAGTGCACAAAGACACGAATTGCCTCTTTCCCTCTCAATTTATTTGTTGCCTCAAGGCCTCACACTGTGCTGTACAATCATGCCGAAAAATATTAAAATAAAATCATAAACATCAATATTTTTACCTCCTCCTACATGGGATGACATACTGAGGAAAAACAACAATAATGGTTAGTAAAGGACAACAGCTTAGAAAACCAGACATCCTGCTCCAATCAAAAGCTGTTACAAACAGCTGATTAGAGTATAAGCTGGGGTGCTGGGCCAAAATGGGAGATCTACTGTGGAGGTAATGGGCAGTCTCACGGTAACCACGCTGTACCTTTCATCAAGATCTTAACTACACCAGTCCTCACTGATGTGTCAATTAAGTGTGAGGAATAAGAGGGTGCAGTCTGGTTTCTGTGCTGTGTGCAACACTTCTGCAGCAGAGCCAAACACAATGCTCATAAAAGTGACATTTTTCAGCCTCCTAATTATCAACCACCATCTGCATAGTGTCTGAGGGATTATGATGATTTGTTTGGGGAATCCTAAACAATGAGCCCTGAAAAACAAACTGTAGCACAAAGAAAACCAATATAATATTCTAGATTTATATTAGAGGTTGAAATTAGGTTAGTTTATACATTATATATTATTATATATTAGTATTACTTTGTTGTTGCTTTCCAAGTGAAAAAAATGATGCACATGTTATCATGTAATGGATAATAAAAGGTTAATTTACAGTAAGTGGCTGAATTGTAATGTGTCTAAAATTTGTAAAAAATGAGGATAAGCTGATGATTCGATTGTTTGCTTTCCTTGTGAGAGACTGAAAGATAAATATCAATCTTATGTCTGTGCATTACGTATAAAGCTGGAACTGAGAAGCGATTAGCCTAGTTTAGCTAACATTCAACACACTGTAATTTGTGTGTTGAATGTGTACTCAAACAGAAATGTAAAAATAACAGAACTTGCTTCCTCAGTGCAAACGCAAAAAAAAAGTGTTTGAGGCTTTCTGGGTCCACAGAGAATAAACATTAGAGTTCTTCTCTGATTGAGACTGTTGGCTCATATGAATGACATTGAAATAAATTACTGCAGCTCTGTGCGACTTTTTGGCATAATTTTACTTGAAGATGTCCCCTATTTAGTATTCATAAACAAAACAAAAACATTTAATAAATGTTAATAACCCACTATAATATGGTTTTTAAGTGTATATTAATGTAGAGAATTTGTCAGCAATTATAACTTCTTTTATGAAGACATATTTTATATTGTATTTTTATGTATTGTCATTCAATATCTGTTTATGCACCAGAATCTATTTATGGATGCCTACAGTAGGAGCTATAGTTGTTGAAAATTACATTGATAAACACTTATATCTGCTAACAACTATGTACGATTTATTAAATGTTTGTATTCTGCTTATGCATGCTAAATTTAAAGTAAGAATTAGAGTGAAGCACTATTGACTTTTCAAATGTTATTGGACCTAATTTGTGAAATTCTAAAGAGACTCATTTTAAGACAATCATTCTGGGGTGTTTGTGATGCTCGGAATAATTAATTCATAATTTGACAGCTGAGAGCTGTAATACCAACTGTGACCACTATGTCAAAATTTCACTATGGCTCAGTGTTTCTCTAGCTATAGCCTCGATGGCTTCCAAAAGTCACTGTAATTCCCTCTAAAACTACAAACTGCCATTTTTACATTTCTGTTTGTGTACGGATTAAACAAACAAGAGCTTTTGAGGTGGCATCTTTTACTTATTTGGAAAGAGCCAGGCAGCTGTTTTCCCCTGCCTCCATTCTTTATGCCAAGCTAAGCTAAGCTAATTGCTGCCTGCTCTAGGTCAATATATAAAGGAAATGTCCACATTTTTTCGGTTGATATCGAATAACATAAAAATTAAAAGATAATTCCCCATTGCAATATGTTAGCCTTGAGTCACACTTTGAGCCACTATTTCTCAACCATTTTCTTTATTATTATTATTATCATCAGGTATTTATTATTATCATTTATAGGCCTTAATATGCTTTTTATATATTATCTTATGCTTCATCATGTATCCTCAATATGTTTAGCTATTAATAAAGGTCAGTTATCCTAAGAAGTTGTTGATAATTTTCTTTGAGCACAGTAAACAGAGGTCACTGTTTGTACAAGAACTTACAGTTTAAGACTGATTAATTAGCCAAATTAAAGTTAAATTCAAGCTTTAATGTTTCCTCTAGACATTTAAGATTACTTCTAGGAGGTGGTTATGTTTTATATTAATAAAAGTGTTATGTTACACCCCGGACAGTGTTTCCCTTTTTAGCTGCAGTGGAGGGATAAAACAACAAAAACTGAGAATTTGGCCCCAAAAAGATTGTAACTTTGAAAGATATCTACTGTATTCGACAAATCTGGATCGCTGAAGCTTCCCATTAGCTTTGGGTAAACTTTTAAATAAAATTTTACACAAATGGAGGGCTGTGGATTTCGTCCGCAATCACTTACACTGGAAACGCATTATGAAGGGATCCTCAAATGGCTAGTATGAACAAGGAAGGACCACAACAAGAAAAAGCTGTTTCAATGTTCATTTGGGCACCTAAATATTGTTTCAAGACAGACATGAAAAATTATGAACCTATCTTTTAATGCACAGACATGAAAAGGTTTCCTGAAATGTTGAACTGCAGTGTTTCTTCACCACTAATACTAATGCTAGTAAAAAAAAAAAAGCAGGGGAAGAAGAAGAAGAAAAAGAAATGTATTTGTGGAATTAAAATCAGCCCCTTTGTGCATGTTAAGCTTCCCATAAGCCTGAAAATAATTTTCATGGCCAAGATCTTCAGCAATCTGAGCCAAATTCTTAAGCAGTGCAAAGGAGTCCAAAGAGGACTCCGGAGCGATACAAAATATGCTCTCTAAAAGCCAAACAAATCTTAAAGAATTGTTGAGAGCACTCAAGGAAATTAGTTCAGGGAAATGCTCTGCATATTTGTTAGTAAGTTTAGACAGCATAGAAAATCATTGCTGCTTACTCCACTCAGTCTTATATGGTGCGAAAACCTACACATTTTCCTGGCAGTCTATCTGTCTGGTATCAGTCTGAAAATTGCGCTGCCAATAGAAATTACCTCCTATAGACTTGCTTAAGAGGTAGTACAGGGAATACATGTCAAGAGGGCACAGAAGTATCTGTTCTGAGACCAAAGAAAATAAATGTTTTGCTTTCCCGTTTTCCCAGTGTTCCTTCCTGTCTCTTTCTCAACAATATACTTTCTATCTGCGGGGATCTGACACGTCTGGCGAGCTGACTGATTCAGTAATTGAAGGACAGGTGTTAAACTAAATGTCAGCCTATTGCTACAACATGTACGCTTACTGCTGATATGAGAATAGATTAAAGCAGTTGTGGGAAACAGCCAGTAGTCAGAGTGAAAGCATCATCACTGTCCAATTAGAGGTTATAGATTACAAATAACTCACTATGCACATAGACAACCAGCCCTGTCTGTAACAGATTAGTGAATCAGTGGTGGTTCTGTCTGAATATTTCAACCTGAATTTAGTGAAAAAATAAAACTGAGAGTGTGTGTTTTGTAGTTGTGAAGATAAACATGCACAGTATCTGTTCAAACAAAACAAATGAGTTGAATGTTGTGAATAACGTGCTGATCTTTGTATTTAATTTTTCTGTTTTCAGCTGAAATTTGTAAAAAAAAAAAAAAAAAAAAAAAAAAAAGATGTATGTGCAGGTGTGACGAGTGCAGCTTGTGATTTTTACAGTAAAAACTCTGTTACATGGTTGACTGGTCGATTAGTGGGTCGATATGCTCTCATCCGACCAAATTCTCATTGGTCGAATAATCGCCATGTTACTTTCATATGGAGAGAAGTGCTACATCAGTAGCCTTCCAAGATTAATCCATTATTTCCTGCGGCAGGAGGGACAGACTAACAAATTACCTGTGAAAACGGGGGTGTATTCAAAACACCGTCGTTGTTTTCACAACTTTGAACTTGCCCAACCCAACGGAGACTGCTAGGTCTAACTGTACCAAACGTTTACTGAACGTTTACTGAATCAGTGTTTCTCCTATAATTATAACAACGAGAAACCCTGCCAAGCCAAAAAAATATTTTTAATGCTGAAAATAACGCCAAATATCCGTTCATTTGGAGATCAATAGCCTTTGGGAGTCTCTGTGCAGCGCTGTTCCAGTACATGAGTCTACCTCTCTGTCATTACCTAGGAAACTATTGGTACCGTAACTCTGTTAAGGAAAAGGGCATTGCGTAGCATGTTTGTGTTGCGAGTGGGACAGAGCAGGCGGCAGGAAAGTGACGGTGGATGCGAGCAGAGCAGAGGAAAAGGTTTACGGTAAGGTGTCAGTCTGGCAGTAAATATACAGTACAGACTACAGTGTGTCAGTTAATAAATGCTAAAAAGTCACGTCTGTTGTTTGTTGTTTGGTGCTGGAAAAGTGAAGGGGGTTAGTTCCAAAGTTAGCAACAATGGGTTAGCCTAACCTGAAGACGCAAAACAGAGAAATAGAGAACGGAGAAATTTGTGGCTGCTGAGTTCACTAAGGACTCTGCTAGGGCACTGTAGTGGCTCAATCCAGCCATGCACAAACCAACGCAGACGTCTGCTTGTGAGCTCAACAAGGTTGGGTTTGAGGATTGAGAATGAGACATTGTGTTTAACCATATATCTATGGATGTTACACTGACCACAGCCTCTGTTCTCCATGAAAGAGCAAACTGAAAAACTTTTTATAACCACCTTTCATATCTATGGAGTTTAAGTGTTTCATACTCAAAAGATATAGTAGGTTTTAGGTGGAGTATATGACTTTAACAGCCTGCAGGTGTTTGGGTAATTCACGGCACTGGCTGTCAGCACTTTGGAGAGCCTCCCTGCTGCTTTTGTTTTAGTACAATCATGAGTCCTTGAAGCTGACAAACTGCTTTCATCCTGCTTTAATGATCGAAGACACTGATAAGGAAGCACACAGTGTAAGAGGAAGGTGCACCTTCATTTTGCATGTACAGTGAAATGAATAAACCTCATCAGACTGGGTGGACTGGGTGAAGTGAATGAGTAATACTGTCCCTTTCCTTGGAAATTACTGTCAAATTACCCTTGATGAAAGCACTGAAGTTCTTATTCAGCAAGGAGGACACAGTAGTAGCTGTGTTGGTAGGATCCCTAGAGAGATTTATTTTGTTCTGTACTGTAAAATTAAAAAGAAATACCTTTTTGAAAATAAAAACATGCATGTCTGATTAGCATCACTGTGGTGGGAATTAGTGGTGCAGGGCATAGGGAATTTTGTTAAATAAAGGATTCTAAATAAACACTGATGACAAAGCTTTTGAACAAATAACGATGTTAAAATGAATGAATCAGAAAAATAAAACAACTGAATTTACACTTCATTAGTCCTAATTTCTCTAAATTGATAGTAAATCCCTGAACAACAAACCTTCTAACAGGTGTCACGAGACGCATTTTCACTCAGTTTTCACTAAACTGTAGCTCGCAATGCCCAAGTGCTGTCTCAGCAGAAACGTCCATTACTGTTGCATATTCTGAAATCATGGTTTACAACTGATGTGTCAGAGCTAAATACTGAAGCTGAGAGAACATAAAAAAGGAAATACAAATTCCACAACCATCACAAAACATAGATAGCATTAGAAATAAACTTGGGGAAATAACAAAATACATTCACACTAAGAGAAAATGCTTTTTGAGCTGAGTAAACTCAATCTACTCCAAAAAGGATTATTGCCAGTCACAACCAAAATACATGCTGAGGGGAGACTATCCTTTCACAAACTAATCTAAGGAAAAATTGATAGTCATTTTACAAACCACACTGATAAAGTAGATGGATCTACTTGGTGTGGTTGGCTTGTGGTATACAACATGATACTAAGCAATTGTACATTTTTACCACATAAGGAGCTAGCACCAAGAATACATAGTTTTGCATCCATTTAATAAATTTAATTTCAGTCTCTATTTGAATTGAAGATGATTTGATCAATGGACATGACCACATTAAGTGAAGATAAGTGCTAAGTGTTGCTGGCACATCTGGCACTTTGCAGAGCATAAATCACCCAGCACATCCTCATAATTAAATGGCAGTATAGGTCTAATATTCAGCCGGCTTTCTGTGCATGTTTTATGGTTTGAGAACGCTGTGGTTAAAGTCTGGTTAGGTTAAGACACAAAAAGCACCTAGAGGCAAACAATGGTCTCTAACTAATAAGGCAAAATCATCTTATCAAGTCACTTTATATTAATGTCATCTGTACTGCATCACTTCGCCGGGTCATAATGACCACAGCAGCTATACGGTGTAAACATAACCATAGATTGTTTTTGCCAGCCTGAATTTTAGATCTATACTGTCATTTTTCTTGTGAGGACAGGCAGAAATCACCATATTTTGTACATATTTTCAGAGTTTCGATCTATTTTTCTCAGTTTTGTATATATGTGTACATGGCAGGACAGTATTATAGGCAATGTGTTCTTAAAGGATAGGTTCACAATCACAATGACTTAAAACAATAGTCAAGTGCCCTTATGAACACTGAAACAGATTTTACTTGCTGTAATCATTCCTTCTTTACACTCTGGCCATTAAAGATTTTCTGTCATTTCTGTATTGTTATGATGTTGGATGTCTATGGTAAACATGGTCAAAGTTCCAAAACTTGAGGTAAACATATGTGAAATGCTCCCTGTAAGTCAAAAGCCAGGGCTTCAGCTTGCTCTGAACACTCTGTTTGCAATACTGCCTCTTCCCCATTGAACTTCCCCAGTGTCGCCTTTGTTGCTAACGTTGTTGCTAAGGTTGTTTCATGGGTTGTTTACATTGTCCACTCACATATTTCTGATCAGATTTCAGCTCAACCATATACGGATGAATTTGAGAAGTTTTTATTTGAGTAAAGAAGGACAACAAGAAGTGAAATCCTAAGACTACTTTTTGTTTACTTAGCCTCCAGAGCCAGCAGAAGTCTGCTGAGGGAAGCTAACCAATCAGAACAGAGTGGGCTCATCAGGAGGGAGACCTTAAAGAGACAGGAGCTAAAACGGCCTTTTTCAAAGGGAGACTGATCTGAGGGGCTTCATAAAGGGCCAGTATAAGATAAAGAGTTTTTAAACTGTAAATCATGCAAAGATATTCCAGTAGAGCCTCAGAATATAAATATAGACCTGGAAATGTGCATGATATTTCCCCTTCAAGAAATCCTAATGTGTTTCCAATGAAAGTGATGGTGGCAAAATCCACAGTCCTCATTCTGTGCAAATATGCCAGCGTTTGTGTGAAGCTAATATGAGGGTCAAGCAGTCTGAGTTAATCAAATGAAGTGGGTTTCTTCCAGAGTTAAAGTATTTTCAGTATGAAATTATCTCTGTTTCCACAGACTGTGGTGGAGGGATACCTTGATGGAGGGATAGTAACACAAAGGGGGAATTTAAAGCGAGCAAAATCTGTTTCAGTGTTCAAATGGGTAGCTGATTATTCTTTAAGACAGACTTAAAAATAGTGAACTTATCTTATTATAGATATATGCTGGTTTTCAAACTAAAATTTCAAACTAAAAAATAAATGGAGAAAACAACAACAACAACAACAACAAAGAAAACACTTAAGTTAAGTGCATGCACTGCAGACTGGTAACATGATGCCCATATATTGATAACAAGGTAATGTAGAGGAAGTGTGAGTGTAAGTGGAAGGCTCGACACTGACAGTAGTCTTTGCTATTTATATACAATGAATATCATTCTTAGCCGTACCACCAATATCAGAGTCGTGTGATGAGTCAAAGTCACTTTCCCGAGGGGTAGGGGGGTTGGAGGGGGTCATCCATTGGAATCCTGGGGAGTTAGGGGAGTTTCTTTATTAATGTAACACTTTTTCCTCTTTTTAGCTTGAGGAGCTTAAAATAAGCACCGCTGCTTGCACAGTGTGACAAGTGGAGAGCCTGGAGAGATTACTTCTTCACTTCTGTCGACAATAACGTAATATCATAGCTTCTTACCCTCCGACCTTAAGGCTGCACTTGTCATTCTCACACATTCATTACACACTTGGATGTAATATATGAGATCTAAAATGTGTGGTCAATGTGCTTCTTAAAATTCTCCATTCATGAGTAAAAGTTGATTGATCATACTCTGCACACATCTTTTTCTTTTCTCTGACTTATTGCTGATTTTTATTGCTCTGTTACTTTTTCTTTTTTTAGATACAGTGAGGGAAGTTTGGGGTTGTATCGGCCAGCTTGGAGAATGAATGGCTGTTATGATGGAAGGTGATAGATTGCACAAACATAGTTGTTTTTTTCCGCCTTATTGGCTGTTTCCACAGACAGAAACAGCCCAGACAGCAGAAAATATTAAATGAGCAATTCTATTCCACATATAAAAACCTAACTTGAGTGAGTTTTTCCTTCTTCTCTAATTTCTTCCACTAAACATCTTTGCTCTCTTAAACTGGTAATCCATCACACTTCAGAAAAAAAGTGACCTCCTTAGCAGAAGTCTGCTGTAGTCTTGATTAAGCTCTAAACAGGTAGCAATGTACTCAAGTTTTTCCTGTTCTTTGCTGTCTTTTCTAGAGTAAACGTACAAGCTGAAGTGGCTGTATGGTAATTTAATCCTTAAAGTGAGCTTCCTGTGCTGTTGTACGCACTGTAACTATCAAAGGATGACTCATATGACTGAATTGCTTGATGGGGTTCACCGGTCAAGTAACAAAAGGCCATCTGATTTCTCATTCAGATTCCAATTGCCCTTTTCTGCACCTGATCCATACCAAGAAGCAGAGATGGGGAAGTATCTCACTGGGCCATTATTACAGGATTTATCGGAAAGCTCATCAGCTACAGCCAGATGAATGGCATTCAGTGTAAGCAAAGCCTGAGATGGGGACCTTAAGATATTAGCCTAAATGATGGCTGCTATTTTACCCTGCAGAGGATAAGGTTGTTTGATAGGACTGATGTAAAACAGTGGCAAGAACAGCTAGAACAGAAAATGCTTGCAGAAGAATTTGGAAAACTTAAAAGTTAATTTTGAAAATGTCAAAATTGAAAAAGTAAATTTGTGTTTACAAAAAAATCGACCTAACTTTAAAAGCACTTTGGACAGATAAGAGTACTGAAATTACTGCGGACAGCAAATATTTAGCCACACTTGTCCACTTTGGTCCAGACTGAAATATTTCAACAAGTATTGGATGGATTGCCATAAAGTTTGTTACAGATATTCATGTTGACGAATCATAATGGCTTTGGTGATCCCCTGACTTTTTATCTAGTTCCACCAACAGGTCAAAATTTTGTTCATTTTGAGTGAAATGTCTCTCCAGCTACTGGAAGGTTTTGCCATGAAATTTGGTGCAACCATTCATGTTTCTCATAGGATGAATTGTAATAACATTGGTGATCTTCTTACTTTTTATATAGTGCCATCATCAGGTCCAATAATTTATGAGTAAATACCTTGAAAACTAATGGCATTCCCATCAGCTTCAGTTGTTCTTAGTGCTAATTAGCAAACTAATAAGCAAGTTAAAATGCTAAACTGAGATGGTAAACACGGTAAACATTATACCTGCTAAAAATCTGCATGTAAGTATTGTCTTTGTGAGCATGTTATCATGATGACATTAGCATTTAGCTCAAGGTATCACTGTACTTAAGTACAGCCTCACGGAGCTAGTGTAGATTTAATCTCTTAAAGGGGACCTATCATGCTCATTTCCAGCTCTATATTTTTATTCTGTATGCAGCTCCTCAGTTCAGCCTCTGTTTCTTAACAGGCAGTCTTAGCTCCTGTCTCTTTAAGGCCCCCCTCACGATGAGCCCAACTCTGTTCTGATTAATAAGATTGCTGATGAAAACCGAACATTTCCTGCTTTTGACAGTTCATATTAAAAGCTTTTAAATTACTAAGTAATGGGAAACTTTTAACGTGAAGAATTTATAGGAAATTATATGTGTTCCTCACCGAATTAGCCAAGCTTCATGAGCGGCTGCTATTATTCAATAAAAACAGCTCTACTACAGTGACCAGACGTCCCAGTTTGCCTTTGATTGTCCCGGTTTCAAGCTGGGTGTCCCGATTCCCACAAATATCTGTAAAACACTAAAATGTCCCGGTTTTCAACATTCACTACCAAAAGGTCACAATTAAAATAATAGTTATAATATTATACTTGTTTTCAGTGCTTACATAGACGTTTATCATGTTCTGGCCCACTCATTATTACCAAACCCAATATAAAAATATAAACAATGTGCCACATGCCTGAATTCAAAACTGATTTATCTGTATGTGTGCAAATCAATCACTGTGTCGTTGTCAAGACTGTTGCTAACCTATGATGTTTGTGGCTCTTTCTGACAGAACCTGTCAGTATGTTAACAATTAGCTATCATGGTGAAGAGAGAGTCGTTCTTTTCTAAAGAACTCCAGAGGGCTTACTTCTTCCTACGTAAAGTGCCCGGCAACTAAAATGCTGTCTTCTGCACACAATGCAAGGGTACATTTTCCGGGTGTGCACTATGGAAATGCCAATATAAAAGATCATATTAAGATGGCCAAACATAAGCAGTGGTTCCCCTAAGAGCTGAGAGCTCCAGAGAAGAAACTCTAACTAAGAAGAAAGACTGCAAGGCGTAAAGTACCTGGCAATCTTCTTAAAGGTAACTTTCTTTAAAGGCTCTTCCTTGGTTTTTGTTATTAACAAGGTGCAATTATGATTTAATGTTTTGACGTTTTAATCTTTGTGAACTCGTGACCAGCTTGTGGCATAGCATTGTGAAGATGTAAGTAAAGTTACTATTATGTTATAGCCTATAAAGTTATTTATAGGCCACAAAGAAATTTGTACCTTGATTTGTTTAAAAAAAAAAAAGAAGCTGGCAGAGAATATGTCACAGTCAATCATTAAGCTGGCAGCCTGCGCTTGTGCACACTGACAAATACCTTGGTGGGTTTTGAGAGACAAAAGATAATTTTTCATCTGCTGAGGCGCTGTCCTTGGTGTTGCAAGGTGCATGCGGTAGGTGTGCTAAGTGCTGAAATCATTGTCCCCCATCCTGATGAAAACACCTATGGTGTGTGCATAAGCGCATAGACATGTGTGTGCATGAATGTGCAGTACACCTAAGGGTTCCAGTTTGGGGGTTTGAAAAGACGGTCACCCCAGGCTCTCTACAACAACATATGGAGATATTTAGAGCTATTTGTTCAGCTGATCAGTCAGAAATAATGCAGGGAGGAATAGTACAAGCAGAAACAGCCACAGTGAGATATTTGATGAAGAGCTGCAGACGACCAGCACACCTCCAGCAGGTAAACAACTTATTTTACTTTGCCCTGCTGTGTAATGGAAAAACACTCACAGCGTGCCAGCTCGACTTCAGTCATGGCTCGGCTTGACTACCCCCAAAATAATGGAAAAATGCCATAATGTTAGAGGAGTGGAGCAGTGAACTCACACGCTGTGTGTGGAGCAAATGACCATATAAAGAAATCCATCAGGAGCTGACGTCGGCTTGGGCTGAAAGCAGAAAAAAAATGTTGGAAACTGAGCGTTCAGAATAGTCTGAAGCTGGTGATTTTTGCTCACAGGGATTATTTCTACATAAGTTTACCTCTTTATTTGACACCGGCCACGTTTAATATGAACATCCGACAGTGTAACATTACACATATGACTGAAATTAAGGAAAAGCATTATAAGTCCCCTTTAAGTCTTGTTAAAATAAAAATGTCTCAGATTCATAAAGTTGACCTCTTGCACTATCAGGCTTAGGTGTGCCTACCTCTGGTGAATGAAACACATTTACAGAGCTTTCTACAGACCTGTGGGACAACAAATTATTCTGCATAGTGACAACCTTGGGCAGCTTGGGCATATTCAGGAATGTAGGGATTTCAGTCTCCTGAGTTTTTTCCCACATGAGACTTCCAACAGAAGGGACTTTTATTAAAGAAGTGTGTTTTATTAAGAATATATTCCTAGATGGGGGGCTCGTCTATCATCATGGCTGCGCAGAGGTACATTATTACACCAGAGTTATCGCTCCTGTCCCTTGTAACACTGCAGTACTCAAATGGCTACTATAAGGAAGAATTATGGTGCCTAAGACAGAGAGATTTATAACAGCAGAGCATCACATGATGAATTACTGCTTTGCCTGGGCTTATTTGTTGGTACTTAGGGTTGGCTGTGATATATACCAAAAAGCTGAGGTGCTTTGGAGTAGTCTGTCAGGGTAGTTGGGCATCAGACAGGACAACAAGCTAAAAGAAAGAGGAAAGTGGGGATGGGAAAAAGAGAACATAATGTTGGTTCTAACATACCGTATAAGGTGTGCTCTATTTTGGTAACCCATCATCCATCTCTACACCATGAAGGAAATGTACAACCCTTTAGTGGAGATTCATGAATAAGGCCATTCTATTAAGGTATCATCTGAATATATTTTCCATATATGTAGCCCAGATAAGCAGGATTAGTGTAGAAAACAGTCAGATGGATATATCTAGATCTGATATACTGACATACTTTTAACAATGCATTTTATGTATTACACAATATACTAATTATTGCCACTTTGCATGCATGTGGACAAAAAGTGAAGCCTTTATTGAATACTGCATCTTTTGAGAATTACAGTCACTGTGAAAGGATCCCCCTCTCATCACACAGGTTGCATATTGAAATAGCACAGTGGAGTTGCACAGCACCTGTTTATGTGGCACTGGCATACAGAATGAAAGATTATGTCTTCAGACTCATAAGATCAAAGTAGAATTTGTCCATTTGTTCGCTGTTTATTGGCACCTACAAGAGGGTCTTAGTTATGTTGCATATTTGCCTGAAAATGATGGAACAAGACCATATTTTATTTATGTGTTGAAAGATTTGCATTTTAGATGGGTTATGATACAGATATAATGTTTTGATTTTATCATGTGATATATATTTGTATTGTGATATTTAAGTCAATAAACTAACTAACTAGATCTGATATACTGACATAGATTGGTATTTTTGGAATATATTGTGTAATACAATAATTATTATCACCTTTTGGTGCATCACCATTTATTTGCCATACATTTACCATATCTTAACATAGCAGGTCATAAATAAAACAAACCAAAACTGACTGTTGGTGGTAGACTGGATACAAATAGCGGTCTCCAGTGTGACTGGACTCCAATGTGACCATTTGTCTAACCAATCCTGTGATGATGTAAAAATGTCACATTTCTTCTGCCTTTGCTTTTCAGAGAAAACAGCCATTATGCACATGACCACAAGAGGCTGCCTTTAAGGAAAATATAAACATCAGTTGTTTCAGACTTTTTAGCCAATGACCAGTGCTGTCGTTTTTTCTGATGAGGACACTTATTAGCTGGCACTTGGTATCCTCCCTAGTAATACTCTGCCAGGGCTGGACTGTTGCCAGCCTCACTTCTTGTCTGTTTCAGCGGCTTTATGCCTTCAGTCTGGTCATCAGCAAGTAAACACACGATCAGTTGGATTGAGATCATGTGACCGATTTGGCAGTTTGGCCCAAAACATTTGATGCTCCCTTGTAGTGCACTGCCATAATGTTATGAAATGCAATCTTGACAAGAAATGACAATATATTGGCATGCAGCATAAAATACAGACACTGTATATATGCAGTCTGCATATATTAAAATATATCGCCAATATAATTACATTTTTGTATGTAATATTTTTTGTATGTAAAATATGTAACATTTGCACTTGTGGAAAAATTACAATGGTGGTCAAGCATATTTGACAGGATTCAACACAATGCAGAGAAGTTTTTTTCTTGGGTTTTATAATACACAACCGATCAGTGCTGTATTTCAGAGTTTTGTGCTTAAAATCATTTTCTTAGAAAAAAATAATATGCTTATCTTCTTAAAAGTGTGCTGTAGGGTAATTCATGATATGGTTATGAATCGTCCTGTTTTTTGATCACACATTAATGTGAATGCATGACATTCTTTTAAAAAGCATCTTTACTAAAACCTGTGTCATGTCCATCTGACCCCCTGCTTTGAAGCTTCATGCTTTGGTATGTTGCCTCAACCATATGATGATAAATATGTCGATTATATCTATTATCTGTTATATACAAACTTGCATCATTGATTTACACTTTAAATTAAACGTTTATTCCTGTCTAGTAAAGTAAGTTCATTATAAAGCAAAATATTGCTCTGTAACAGCTGTTGATTTCCATATTTTCATTTAAACAAACACAGTACATATATTGTCATTCAATGCCAGCTGCAGTAAAGTATCCACATGAGAAATGGTTAATGTAATCTAAAAAAACAAAGCAATTGTGTTGATTTCCCCTCGATGAAGGCTTGGAATAGTAAGGAAAAAAATGGTTTCCCCTTGGCAATGCAATCCAATTTTACCTCTGCCTCCGACACACTGCTGTATGCCTACTAAGAAATGGATGGCCATTAAGAAATGGAGGTCTTTCAGTTTATGAATATACATATTCCAAGACACCACTCATCATTTAAGTGAATTTCATAATGCAATCAATACTTTACGGTCACACCAACTGCATCAACACAATAGGAGCCCAGCCTCAAAAAATGCATTATAATTAAGGGTCTATAAATTGTGACCAGTGTGTTTCAGATGACTCCACAACTTAGGACTTTTTAATATATTGAGCTCATCCCCTGCTCTGAGGGAGGCCTGTTCTCAAAGGGCGGGTGCAACACAAAAGTGTAACAATGCCATCTAGTGGCAATATCCTACACAGTATACGGTAATGCTGTGCGGTGCATCTCAAGGAATCACGACAAGCCTGAACAGTGACATCTTTATTGGAAGTAACAGAAATGCATCATCTTTAAATGAGTCTGTTTCAGCAGGTAATACACAATGTTGTTTCATAATGCTGACAAGGCCCTTCATGTCCTGTCCTCATTTTAACACAGAGTAGAAATATGATCTATGTGGTTTTCACTGCAGCTCAGCACTGACGATCAGTTTTCCAGTAACTATTTTAAACCCTGCTGGCCACACACACAGGGCACAGACACCAGAACATGCCTCTGGCTTACGTCTGGTGCTGATAGATTGTAACTCTGCATGTTCAAGTGGCTGGGTTTGTTCTTGATCAAAGCAGTAATCCACTTTCTCAACATGAAGTGTAATATTTTTTGCTTCCATGAAATATCCATGGATAAATACTAACATATGAAACTCCATGTCTTTCTATCACTTCAGCAGCTTTGATCTCAGTTTATTTATGTACGTACATGATGGATGAGGCCACACGGGGACAAATGTTTCCCAGATGTAAGTCACAAGAGGTCATTTACAACCCACCAGGATGTGGTCACCCACATTCACAGCCATATCATTTCCATTGTTGGTGAGAAACTCAAGTTCAAAAACACTTTTCTAGTTAATCAGCAATGTTATGTACAATACATGAACATCCAATGACAGTACCACTACTTAATTGCTCCAGCCTATCATACAAATTAAAGAATAATATTTTTTCCTTGGAAAATATTTCTTTTTGTTTTTTATGGTTTTCCAGCTAACTGTCTATCTGTCTGTCTTGTCTACCTAATTAAGTCTACAAGGAAAAGAGAGCAGAACAAAGTGTGACATGTTCCGTAGCCATGGAGACTGAAAAGATTTAAAGAGAAGGACGTAATATAATAATCTTATTTCAGGGGTGAAATTCTGACTGTAAGCGTATATTGTCAAAGTCAAACACAGCAATCAAGTGTTGGTCACAAGAGAAATGAAGAGTACACTGTTTTTTGACTATGCAAATGCAAATATATTCACATAAACTATATATATGTATATATATATTCGCTATATATATAATTGAAGAGTTACTGGCTGTAGAGATGAAAAATAAGGATTTTGTGGACATAATCATCACAATAATGCTGGGTTTACAAATATTATTGATTTAAAAACAACTCTTAACAACAGCAGACAGCATTAATTACAGCTTTAGCTTTAGCTAGTTTTGTATTCTCATTGCTTGTGCCTGAAAACACATGGACTGTTTTGTTTACTGTTCAAAGAATAGCATGATGAGAAACACATAAATGCTATCTGAACATTTATAAGCAGGTCAGGCCTTCAGGCCTTTTCAAATTAATTGTAATTCAAATATTACATAAACAAACAACTGATAACTGATCTTTGCTGTCGTGTTTCACACAGCACTTCCAAGAGAAAATAATCACTATGAGGCCAGAACTGTTATTTCTTTCTCCATTGATTTTCTGTTGATGAATTTTCATAGGTGGTGCCTTTTTATTTGTCTTTTCATCTAAACTGGATATGTGTTGAGAAGCTAATGTTAAAACTTTCATGACCTGAATAGATTGCATATCTACTTTGTAATCTCATCCAGCAGAATGTGCATTTATTTAAAGAAAAATGTTGAGGATGATCATTTTAACTCAGAGGCATTCTGGACACACTGTCACAGCATCTTATAGAAATACCGGAGCTACAGAAAAATGGAGGCTGTTTATGTGAGAAAGTGCCGGTGGCTCAAATGTCAAAAGGCGCCTCTGTTTACTGTTGCAAAGGAGTCAGATTGAAACGGGTCAGACGCTTTGGACCAGCATATCATCCATCATCTGCCGGGCAAGCTGGGACAGGGGGAAACTGGTGACAGTTCAGCTATTTCAGCTGATGATAAAAAATCATCAAGATGCCAAAAGATTAATCAATCCATAACTGATTGTTTAAAAATTGCAGGTCATTGCAGGGAATATGAAGAATTTAACGATACTCATAGTATGTGGGCTAATTAGTTCCAGCAAGAGCTGAAAAAGTGCTTTCAAAGGTGCTACTATTCCTGCAACAGTCAGTAGCCAGCAGTCTGCCAGGTTTGACAGTCCTTCCTGGCAGGCTGAGTTTACTCTTCCAGCAATGTAAGAAATGGTTAAGTTAACATATAAGGTTAGACGTGTTGACCTAATTCAATTTTGTATGGCTTTTTGGGGAAGGAAAGTCCTTCACACATGAATGTATCTGGAGGGGAGTTGGCATATGTTCAGTTTTATTTGATAACAGCAGGTCAAAGATGGTTCATTTTATGTGGAAGGAGGTGGGATATATTTCGCAAGCATTCCTCTGTGTTCTTTTTTGGGAAATCTTACAATTGTGTAAAATTGTAATCTCTAGCAAATAATGAAAGATGGATGAAGGTCTAATGGCACTATGATAAAGTATCTAGATTTGTTTGATGTTTGTGTGTAAAGGTTTCATGTCATAACAAACAGGCCAATTGACAGAATGTACTGTATTAGGGATGATAATCTCTTTTCACGCCACCAAAATGTTAAAAGGAAGCCCTTATAGGTGTTAATTTGTCTAGTTATATGACCAGGGAGTAACTTGATTCTTCTGAACATCTTTTAGTAGCAGCCATAAGCCACTGGGAGCAAATGATATCACAGCTGTGTGATGAATTACCAAAGAGCGTTTGGGCATTATTAAACAGTAGGCTCTTAGCTTTTTCAGAGGAAAAGCTTGTATGACTAGCTTTTATGTGTCAGTGGATTTCAGATATATAATTACAACCAAATGTCCTGCAATTATCACTGAGGCTGGGCAACAGAGCTTACAATCAAGGCTGGGTTCAAGACTTAAGTTTAAGATTTCATGCGTAATTACCCTTTAGTATTTCATGACAAGTGCACTTTGTAAGCCTGCCCAATGTGACAGAAACAGAACAAGGGGGCAAATTGTAAGAGTCATTTCAGATCCTTCTTGATTTGTAAACATATTTTCTACTTAGGAAATTACTTGAGATAATTATAATAACTTCACAACAGCTGTGAAATAAAAATTCAACTCCTAACACACTTTTAAAAATATATTTCCCCTCTTTACAAAGACAAATAGCTTGTGCAAACTAAATTAGCAGAAACTATCCATGTTAAGTTCAGTTTACCTGCTGAGCATTAAAAACATTACACCACTAAATTACAACAGCATCATCTGTACAGCCTGTAAGACGGAGCTGTTATATGAGATACATTATGAAGACTGAGCTGAATAAATGGGCAAGTCAGACACAACAGGGAAGCACATACTGTGTGTGTGTATGTGTGTTTGTGTGTGTGATTGCCTGTGTGTGGTGTGTGTGTGTTAAACGGACAAGCACAAAAACAAGTGTTACAATTACATTTATCAGTTTAAGTTGACAACCTCTATTAATCACTTCTTTGGCCCTTTTTTTTTAAAAAAAAAAAAAATATTATTAAAGGTGTGTAGATGATTATATCATGTATTTAGTGATATCCATGTTTTCTACCATGAAAGAATATGTACTGTTTATCTCAGGTGTCAATAAGAAAACATTAGTTGGTATGGTGGACATATTTTGCACGTTTTCTCATCACTTGTGTATATAACATGCTTTTAAAATTTGAAGTTGATTGTCAGCATGGAGTACAACAAGTTGACCAAAATAAACAGCTATTTACATTGTTTATCACTGTGTTCCAAAATGACGCATATAAACGTTTTCTGATCTGATGTCCCTATGAGCAGAACAACGTTGTGTGTCCTTTAACAATTGCTACACGACTGACATAAAAATTAATAATTACATTACCATACAAAAATTAACTGCTAACTTTGAGCTTAAGGTTTGGTTTGTTTGGGCACAAAAACTACTTGGTTCAGGTTTGACCATCATTTAAAGAAACAAATTCTGATTGTTGGTTGAAAACAACAAACTAAAAGTGGTCTGTGTTCAGCATTTGTTTAAAAAGAAATGTATTTGCCCTGCCTATTTAAATAAAGTCTTATTGAAGCAGAAAAAATGGACATACGTGTCAGTGTTAAGGCATAGCACCTATCAACATAAAACTCAAAAAGTACATTTTGGATGGATGTCATGGAGCAATATTATCAGGGAGATTTTGTGGATACAAAACCAAAACTACAACGACAAAGAAAAAAGTGGAAGAGTCAGGGATCATCTAGAATTTCTGGGTGATATCGAATTTTTGAAAAAACAACATATTTTCTATACTGTTTGACATTTGACAGCCTATTTTCAAAGTGGGATGCATTAGGAAAGCCATGTTGTTGTTGTTGTTGTTGTTGTTGTTGTTGTTGTCTATTTTAAGCTTTGAATGCAATCTACAGCATAGCTCTGAGCTTAAACAACATGATGGTGCTGACCCACCACTTTCCTGTTTTTCAGAATTGTACTTACCTGTTAACAGTGGATTGAGAAGGATTAATTGACATGTGTCACCAGTAAATGGATACTGGGGTGGGGGGGGGTGGGGGGTTGGGGGCAGGGGAGTAAGTGACTGAGTGGTGCCAAGTTTGCAGTATTCCAAGTAAAGCGTCCTGGCATGCACCAGCAACAGGTGGCACCTTTATGAGTGTCCTGAGTGTTGCATGACAGCGACAGCTATTGGTTTATCACCACGGTCAAGGGGAGAGACGGGTGAGGGGAAAGGGAACAGGAGTTGAATGTCAGTGGATGAGACAGTAAAAGTGTGACAAGCCATGGTGTGAGAAATATGGAGAGGGAAATGGTATCTGAGAAAAAAAACCCCAGATGATGATGAGAGAGAGTTTGAGACAGTACTTTCTCTTTTTTTCACTATGGTGTGAGGAAATGAGGCAGATCGTTCCTTGGCTGGAAATTGAGACATCTCAGTTATCTTGAACCCTCCCTCAGCAGACGAAGCACATGATGAACAGAGAATTCCAGGGAAGCCACGCTAACCTCGACCTCTGACTCTGTTGCAGCTAAAAGAACCTCAGATCGTGACTCAAGCCGATCGGACGACCCTAAAGAATCTCAGCCAATCACGATTCTAAAACCTTGTGACCTGCAATTTCCTAAATCTTGTCAAAGCACGTCAACGACACATACGCCTGTGCCAGCAAATATTATATAAAGAAGCACTGAGTGTAAAATTCATTTCAAATAGCTGAAACGTACCGTTATTCTAACAGCTCAACAGCTCTGATCCTGTTTGTAATGGATGAGACTGTAGGGACAGTGGGAGTGTTTCCCAAATGTAGGACACAACCGTAACATGTCAGAAGAGGTCAAATTTAATTACCAGTGACTCAGTAGGAAGAGCTGAACCATATCCACAATTTCATCCATTTCAATCCATATCCAGTTGTTCCTAAGTGACTCACGTGCCAAACACTTAATCAACGCTGTCATGATGAAAAATATATAAACATCCACTGATATCGCATGTATACAAAGCCTGGGAGGGGGCCACGGAGAAAAAAATATAATTAATAATTTGTGCTCTCAATTTATTTATTTTTCCTGTTCCCCCCTTGTAGAGGGCACCAAATGCATTCAGTCAGCCGGAAGTTTGAAGAAAGCGAAGACATTTCCCCTGTAACGTCAGTTACTTTTTAATGTGGTGATGCCTGGTGAATGAAGAGCAGGTAAAACTTGTTTGATTTACTTCAGCTTTGCGAGCAATCCTGAACCCTGAAGCAGAGTTTTTATGATGACTTTGACAGGAGCATGACAGTTTTTATGGCAAAAAAGTCTGTTATCCTATAGAATATGATTAAGGGATCTCAGAGACAGCACAGTGTTGTGCTTACAAGCCAAAACCTGAAGTATATCCACACATCTTAGTCCAAGAAAAAAATAAAACTTTATTAAATCCAAGCCACCCATAGTGAGGGTGTACGCAAGGCAAGGGAATGACACGAGGGTGAATTCTGTTGAATCAAAAGCACACATTTTTAAACTGAGAGCACAACTTACTAAATGAAGAGTACAAAATCATAAATTCTAAACAGATGATCTTTCTAAATAGTTAAAAGTGTTTAAGAATTGATGTATGGTGGGGGATAGTCTTATTAGCCATCTGATGCACGCTGATGAGTTAGTTATCCTGTCTCCTTATAGTGTGGGCTTACAGCAACTGCTCAGAGTCTGCTCAAGCTACGGTGGCCAGTATGACATTAAATTTAAGTCTAAAAAGAGTGTTGTCATGATTGCTAAAACCAAGGAAGATCAGAAGCAAAATTCCTTCATTCCATATGGCAGAACAAGCGCTAAATGTGGTGAACAAAGTAAGATATTTGGTTCACGTCATCAGGAATGATGATGTGATGATGTGATGATGACAATGTACAGCCCCGGTGTTGCAAACTGTATGCACGAGCCAATATGCTGGCACACAAATATCATATGTGATGTTAAAACAGCCCTGTTTTGGGCCTGCTGTACTCCACTCTATACAGCCCATTGTGGTGCAGTTATAGTAAAGCAAAAATGAAAAAGCTTCAGGTTGCATTTAATGATGCATACAGAATCTTGCTCAAGCTCTCAAGATGGACAAGTGAAAGTTATATGTTTGTGACTAGTAATGTTTTCATTACATTCATGCTGTGTTGAGAAATTTTATGTACAAATTTATGTGTCGATTAATTGATTCAAAAAATGTATGGCTCCTCTTGGGCTATATATACAGTACTGTGCAAAAGTTTTAGGCACCATCAGGGAGGAGTCTGATCGGTCCCAAATTTATTCATGACATAACAATGACCCCAAGCATACAGCTAGAGTCATAAAGAACTATTTTCAGCAACAAGAAGAATGATGGTCCTGCAACAGATGGTATGGTACGGCCCCCACAGAGCCTTGATCTCAACATCATGGAGTCAATCTGGGATTACATAAAGAAGTACCTGAGACGGCCTAAATAATAAATCCACAGAAGAACATTCTTTCTCCAGGATGGTTACAACAACCTACCTGCAAGTTACCATGAAAAACTGTGTTAAAGTGTACCGAGGAGATCTGCTGCTGTTTTAAAGGCAAAGCTGCTCACAGCAAATATTGATTTGATTTGTGTAAGACGTTAATTGATAAATTAAAACAATTTATTGCATATATTTAAGTAAGCATTCTCACTTTAGTTTTAGTGACCAAAACTTTTGCATAGTACTGTGTATATATATATACATATATATATATATATATATATATATATGTGTGTGTGTGTGTGTGTGTGTGTGTGTGTATATATATTAACTCTGATTCTGATTCAAAGTCTACAGGCATAACACAGTCAACATAATGATTGCTATTTTAAGGAATATCTAATTACCATAACCTTCCTTACACCCATCTAATTACTACCTAATTTTGACTATGTTAAAATTCATCTTTGAGGCACGTGGAAAGCAATTTAACTCAATGTGCTGTGTTGACAGGTTGACACCAGCTCCCACTCTTGTAATGGCAACTTGCCAAGATGTGACCATTTCACATTCCTGCTAAATTGTCAATTAACATGTATGAAGACGGTATCATGTATCATATCAAGTACTACACACGTCTGTTCAACCATCTGTTAACTGCATCGTGCAGAGCATGTTCCTCACTGCATGAACAGCATGTTCCTCACTGCACCACTGATCACAGTGATAATACAATTTAAGGCTGACTGCTCTTAGAGTTATGATATTAAGATGGAGACTGAAATCTGCCCCACTAACTTGCTGAGTTTATTTGTCTTACTGACACAGTCACATGGAGAAAATACCACCTGCACTGCGCATTTGTCCCCTCTTGATTCACATAAGATGACTGGTTTCCTGGGTGTGATAAGCATTTTCCTATGAGGGCGACTCTGGTCAATGTCTCTTACAACATGTTCAGTAAAGTATTCCTTTTGAAAGTATAATTCAGGCAAAATTGAGTTTTCCATGCTGTTGAGTCCATGACGGGAACATGATGAACGCCACTTTAGAGTCAGACAAGTGTGAAAAGCAAGCATTCAATTACTCTGGAGGTAAAGTAAGAAGTTTAGCTGCATCTTCTTCCTCATTGGGTGAATATGTGAGCTTTAAAGTAGCTGGAAAGTGTGAAAAGCTTTTATTTACGCAAGCTTCCTGGATTAGAGGTCAGATAGAGGCCAAATCTCCACAGCAGCCGAAGATGAAACCATTTTTATTCTTATGTGACTGTTGCCATTAGACTTGAAAATAACACATCACTTCTGCGTATGCACCAAAAATAGAGGAGGTAATGTTTGGTGAGGACAATCCCTGACAGGTCTGTGCAAAGTTATGAAGTCAGTACTCAGTATGAACTCAGTAAAAAGACAGCAAACCTGAAACACCCTTTCATTTATACAACTACTTTTCTAACCGAAGGTATCAAAAATGTCTCCTGATTTATATATGCTGCTGGGGGCTGAGTTCTGACCAGGGTGTATCAGCATAGCAAAGCTAGCAGAGCAGTAAATCAGACACATGGTGTGACCTCATCAGCTACTCGTCTCTCAGAGGGATTGGGGGCATTACCTCTCCCCCGATCACATGGTGCACTCCCTAAAGTTCCAAAACATTATCCACGGTTGATAAAAACATCTTTCTGATTCTGACACTATTAAAATGATCCAGATAAAAATAGTGCAGATGCGGACACCTGAGGAGGAGAGTCGGTGGCCTGCACTGTTGCCTAGGAAAATGTAACCTTTGAAGTCTAGCTCAGAAGATTTTACGCAGTCATTTCTAAAAATGCTGGAATTACATTTGGCAACTTTTAAAGCAATTTTCATGTCAACATTATGCAAATTAGCAAGCCAATGAATGGTACACAGACAAATATCAAACACAACTAACCATCTGTGGCTGGCAGTAATGTGGCGGCAAAATACTATATTGACCGAGACGGATCAAAATGAAAGAATGAGATAAGACATTGCTTGAGGGAGCAGACTCAAAGGAAGATATGGAATATCAAAGAATAGGTAGATATGTACGGCAAATGAAGTGGAAGGGAGGCAACGGGGAACCAGAGGAGGTGGAGTGTGAATTATGAGACAGACCATTAGAAACATATGCAGACAGTTGTAAGGAGCCAGTTGACAGGCAGGTCAAGGAATTTCGAGAATACTAAGCCATGACTGTGTATGTGCTACACCTGAAAGCAAACAGCAATATGAAGATGCAAGGAACAGCGTATGAGGGAGAACTTGGACAAGCATGTAATCTCTCATTATTCAATTGTATGTGTTTTACGCAATGTAGAATCAAAACTGGAGCTTGACCTCTGATTCTGTGGCCAGAGTATGATGAGAGCATCCATCATCGGGGATGAAATGGACTTGACACAAGATTTGCTGATACTGAGTGTCAAAGGCCGGGAAAACAGGTAGAAACCACAAGGTAAGATAAACTTCCAGATTTTAAGAGTTACATCAATTTATGTAAGAGTTTAAGTGAAAAATGTACTAAATCTACCTCTGTATGTATCATTTTATGCTTTCAAGTCTTTTTTCAACCTTTTCTATAACCAAAACACATTAATGATGTTTCTTTCAGATTCTCAAAGTGTAAAAAATTCGGCCACTTTAGATTTGATGACACGTACATTCTGTCATTCTTGCTTTAATATAAAATCAGTAGTAGTAGTTGAAAATAAAAGTCAATAATAAAATACAAACAGTTTATCTATTCATTTATGTATCTGTGTATACTGTATACTCTACCTGTGTGTATGAATTAATAAATGAAGATTTTATTATTGTGTCATAACTATGCTAAGTTCATATTAAGCTGATCCAGACGGTTGTGTATACATTTAATACAATACAACAAAAAGTCCAAAGATAAAGAAAAAAAATATTTGAATTGTATTTTTAGATCTGCATGTCTACAAAAATCATAAATCACTGACAAACTGTGTCCTTTTTTAACACTTAATGAATACAAATAAATACTAATTAAATACCCTATCTTTTGAGACAAAATTGAACAACCAGTGCAATTTTTGATCATCTGTAAACCAGAATATTTCAGGATTTTCTTCAAGCTTTTCTACTGAAATTTGAAGAATTCTTCATTCATCATAGTATGTTCAATATAAAAGAAAATGGGACTTACACTAAACTTCTCCCAAATCAGACAGCTCACTTTTTTTTTCTGAATATTTTTGAAGAGGATGTGCAACTAGATATCTTTGGCTTCTAGAAAAGTGACATGTAACATGTGGTCATAAATTGGTTTAAAATGCATGTATGTCCTTACTGTGGTATGTATGTGCATGTATGTATCAGTTAATAAAGTTGTTTGAAATTAACAAAGTGCAGACAGGAAGACAGGACTGAGACTGTAGTTTTACAAAAATTAAAAAAGAAATAATGCAAATAAATCAAATAAGTTATCAAGTTTCATATTTGCATTAAATTATTATACAATATAATGATACAATATAATAATTCACTCTTTAACAGATAAGTCAGGCATCGCAGTAAAAATAAAGCGTGGAACAGTTTTTACGTTCTCCATCAACGCTCCCCAGACCCTGACCTAACTAGATGACATGGCTAAACCTCCAGCCATTAAACCAGTACGTGCCTTTGGTGTCATCTTTCCATGTGAGTGACCCAGTAAGCCAGATAAGTAGCTGGCGAAAATGTATGTAATCTTACGCATTAAGTGCTTATGCTTTTATGACATCAAGAAACATGTACGCTACTGTATACTACTGCATTAGACACTGAAACCCCATATAATCCCCATAGTTTTGATATTTAAAAATCTGAATCAGTACAAACCACTTTCATTTTTATTTCGTCGTCTCAAAATAAAACTTGAAAGCAGAAATTTGTAATAACTTACACATTGACAATGCATGTGAGTTAAATAGTCCCAGACCTAAGACCACCTCTGACCTAAGACCAGAAAATTATACCTGGAGGCATATTTCTTAAAGTGCGACAGATTTATGGTTGTTGTTGTTTGCTAAAGGCAAAGTTCACTGGTTTTACTGTCAGGGCAAGAAAAGTCTCAGCAGTTGGGAGGACTGACATGTAGTTAAAAAAAAAAAAAAAACAGGAGAGGGAGGTCTGTCATGCCTGTCCCTTTAAGATGTAAATTTGTTGTGCATAAATTTGGGTTGTTCTGCTATCACAGATAAAAAAAACATGTCAAATTTAGAGGCCAAACGCTAATCCAAGCCAAAACTGATTTTCAAACAAGGGGAAAATGAAGAACAACACATTCTGTATGTATACTTCACACAGTACAGTACTACTTCAGTAAATTTAAGTTTATCATCATATTTAATACATGAAAACATTTGTATCTATCAGTTTGCATTTTGATATGATCATCTACTGTATGTGTACTTCTGGTTAGGATGTTTTGTTTTGTTGGAGATATAAACACTTGTTGATACTCTTGATCATGTTTCAGATGTTCATAGGAACATAAACTCTCAACAGCTGCCCCATGTTTGGCTTGACATCCAGCCAGGAGGGGACAATGTAGCACGCCTACACATCACTTCTTAATATAAGCCTCTATGGACAGTGGCTGGCAAAGTTTACCGTGTCTTAAAATAATACAACTCTGAACATGACATGCAATTGGAATACCAGAGTGTGTAATGAAAGACGAGAGACAAAAGATTTCAAGGGCTTATGTTGAAGCCTTGAACTTTCATTTAGATGTAGCTGTGGCCAATACAGAGTGATCAGAGCCAGCCTATTGTTATAACTCTAAATCCATCCTAGTGTTTCTGATATGAACGTTTTCATAGATTGCCTTGAAGAGGACACTGTGCTCTGGATATTAAATGATTCATAAAATAAACCCCATCATTTTTCCACTTAAGTTTGTCAAGTCAATATTGACCATTTATAAATTTCTTATTTTGTTAATTAAGCTTGGCAGGAGTTTTTGGATGTACAAAAGCACTGCACACAGCGTTCTGATATTATCTGAGCACACAGAGAACTATTGATTTAAATAAAAAATATCCACCAAACTGTTTTGATGTGTTTGATGTTAATGCACTTCCCTTTTTTCAGATTTAATTTCAGGTATGTGGTTTGTAATAAAAGTGTCAACTACTGTCTTATATGTTGCACTTCATGTGTATGTATTATGAACATCCTTTAAAAATGTAAAAAAAAAAAAAACAACAACAACAACAACATGTGTTTGGTTCTTCTAAGAGTCTTGCCTCCTTTATTTTCATAAAGAACTGTTCAAATAACAATCTATAAATCAGGACATTAAATTTTAAGAGTTACAGGGTCATATTACCATTTCATAGCACACATAGTATACATAGTATACCCAATCTACTCCTTAACACGTGAACTCAGATATTTTTAGAATTCATGCTAGTGAGCAAACAAATTTCATCTTCATTTGTGTGGAAGCATCTGGTTCATGAGTACAAATGATTCTTTAAAAAGTATTTAACCTGCTCTTTGACCCACCCTTCATGGTGCCCCTCTGTTTCACCGCCCACTCAACCTCCAATGTCTTTGGAGTGACCACAAATACTAAAAAGCCTAAACAGCTTTTGGCAGTCACTGAGTCTAGGCAGTAGAGGAGCATCAAGCACAGACTCGGACGCTGCTGGAAGGATCTATTACATTGAAAAATTGGGAGAAGGCACAGTGTGACTAGACTGCTGCCTGAAAGGGAACAGAGCTGAGAGCACTGAGGACTGTGAAGAGGTAGGTGGCCCTCAAAACAAAGGCTGGATGAGTAAATGTACTGAGCAGAGAGAAGAAAGGGATTACAGTCAATGTCATTGTTTGCATCAGAAAGAACATCAGCATTTTGTGAGCAGGTGCAGCAAATTATACAAACACGTGTACTGTAATGCTTCTGTTTACTTCTACATAGAGCTGAACTTGCTGTGCTTAAAGAGCAATAAAGTGACTTACGGTAAATTTAAGTGTTTTATGTGCTATCTAGTTTCAGTTACTCAAGTTACAGATTATGTTGCCATATTAATAATTTAGATATTCGTTAAACATTATGCAGGATTTAGTTACACACAGATTTGATGTTGGTGCATGAAATCACTTTAGTGAGGCATGCAGGCTTCTCAGTTTGAATTTCATGTTTTTAAAATTGGGAGGCTGAATCATAGCAGTGAGGTCAGAGCTGTGAGTTTGTTGGTTGATGACTAACTTTAGATGGAGGCATCAAATCGATACGTAGCCTGAGATTCAGAGTGCTGCATGGAAGATGTGGGTTGTATTTTGGCAGAAAATAGGATATGTTTTTCACATTAAAAAGACCTGCAGAAGATTGTGGCTGATACTGTTCACTCTGTAGTCTCCCCTCCTCTCATAATTCTGTCTCAAATTGTGCACATGCAAGCATGTCTTGTTCTGTTGATAAAAATAAGAAAAGCTATTACGGTCAATGCAATTACACTTCACAGACCTGTAAGGAGACAATCAATTTGTAAGATAAGACATAAAAATAAAGGATAATAAAGACAGCCTGCAGTACATGACATACTATAGGTTAAGCATTTGTTTTGTATGGTGTATATGTATCAACTGTCAGCTCTCCTACAGCGATTGAACAAATGAGGAGATCCACTGGGAAGTTCAAATAACACCATTAGCGCTCATTTGACACCGAAAGGCCTTGTCATCAGGCTCAGTTTTGTTTGAGTTACACAGCTGAAGCCACTTTCTGCCTTGTACACTCAGCAGCAGTCAATGACGTGTAGTGAAATGCAGTGAGGGATATTTGAGAGGCTACCAGATGCCATTTTGAGAGTATGTGGTCAGTGGTGCAGTCATCTGCGGTGGGTGGCTGAATCACTGAGACGTGTCACGTATTACTGAGACATTAGGAGTAATTCCTTTGTCTGCCATTGAGCATCTTGAAGCGTTGTTTCCACAAACTTCAAAGAACTTCAAAGACCGTTCATGATGTTTAATATGAGGTGAGGTCAACTTTAAGTAATGTCAAAGGAGGCAGTGTTCTGCATATGTCACAAACAGCTAAGGAATCACAAAATCACTGACTGTAATGATAATTCTGGTACAGTCAGTGATGAATGAAGCAGAATTAATTATGAGATAGACATTGAAAATACAATGGCAGCAAATAATTGTCACACAAATCTTTTCAATTTCAGTATTTTCATCACATAAAGAAAATAAACTCATCATATTTACATCAATGCTATTTTCTCCTTCAGGGCTGTGTGTACACAAAATAATAGTGTGAGTCATATAAACAGAAATCAATAGTAAAGCACAAAGGAAAAACATGGGACAGCAAGTACTGCAGTGACAGCCAGCCAGGCTACATACATTACATGTAATGATGTTTTGAAGCATAGCTCTTATTTATAAAGCAACAGTAATATTGACTGAAATGCGGCCTCCAGCACAAATCTTTGAGATCTCAGGAATAATGACTGGCACAGGATCTCAGGATGTATTGACAGCTATTTTGCCTGCAATGTCTCCTCCCACTTAAGTCAGAATTCATTAAAAGAGATGAGAGCCTCAGCCAAATATTTAACTATAAATGTAATGAGCTAAAATGGCGAAACTATTCAGTGGGAGGGAAGAGGAGTGGGTTTCCTTTAATGCAAAGGGCTTTCTGCCAAGATGTCTCCTGTTGCAGGCAGTTTTGCTTTTACCATATGTGTTGTGTAGTTCATTTTCGAGACCCACCAAGAGCCAAGATCACTGCTGAAGCCCAAAACCTTTCTGAACATATGCTGGAGCACGTCTGCAACTAAAAATAAAATGCTACTACTTTCCAAGATGGCGGGTTGTATTTGCAGTGGGACATCAGGACAGACTGTTAAAATTTTAAAAATGAGGTGAAATATTGAAGTTTCGGTATTAAGTAAAATTGTGGCGCAAGTCAAAAAGAGTCAGACTTGTGTCGAATAGAGTTGTTAGACAATTTCATATTTGTTTAAAGGTCCTGAAAACCTATTTTCTCAATCATCTTACTATGAGCAATGGGATCTTACATGATCTGCAGAGTATTTGATTAGCAGAGTATTTGAGTCTTAATCTCTTTATAAATAATAAACAATCAGATTTCAAGGAGTTGGAGTACACATGCTGTTTGAACACCTTAAAACCTTTTGGTAAAGCGGGTTGCATAATAATGTGTGTACTACAGTAGAAAGTATTAAGATGCAATCTAGGGCTGCAACTAACGATTATTTTCATTATTGATTAATCTGTCAATTAATGAAATAGTTGTTTGTTGTATAAAATGTCAGAAAATGGTGAAAAATGTTGATCACTCACATCCTCAAATGTCTTGTTTTGTCACTGTTCACAACCCAAAGATATTTGGTTTACTATCATAGAAGACTAAAAAAAACAGAAAATATTCACATTTAAGAAGGAATTTTAGTATTTTATCTTAAAAAAAAGACTTCAAACGATGAGTTGATTATCAAAATAGTTGGCAATTAATTTTCTGTTGATTGACTAGAGCTGCAACCGCAGCTTTAATGCAATCAATAGTGACTGGTGTCTATAAAAGCAAGCATTTTGGTTATGGCTGTTCTTTGCATTATTAAGTTCATAAAGATAGGGCAGGATGAAATCACCCAAGATCTTAATAGTAATCAGAAAATCCTAAGTATTTTAAGGTAACGGGCAAAACAGAAAAGAAGACATTGTCAAAATAAATTTAAAAAAATAAAACAAAATCATGTTATGTCATCCAAGTAAACACAAAAACACCAACAGCAGAACTCAAACAGGACTCACCTCTTCATGCCAACTACATTTTCTGAAAATCTATGTTCAGCTACAAAGTAATAATGACAATAATATAAATTGCCCATATATAACCACACCTACTTTAAGCCCCTATCCAATGAGAAGATTACGGCCTCTCAACTTGAGGTCGAATTTTACATGAACAAAAAATAGTATCAGCATAAAGTAATGCATGTGACCTTTCATAACAGAGAGGACATGACCTAACAGTTAAAATGAGTCACATGAGATACTCGTGATCCTCGTGTCATATTACACATGATGTTTTTTATATAAAACACTTGTGGCATCTTCAATGAAAATTCAAACCAAGTAAAGCCTGTGACTATACATGCCTGACAGTCACATGCTGAAAATATTTTCATAAATAATGTATATCTCAGGGTGATATAATTTATTCAACTTTATCAATTCAATGATAATATATACATGTTATATTATCTTAATGCTTAAATGTGTGTTTCTAAATTGTACCATAATTTTTTTTCAAGCCCGTCTTAAAATAACAGTTAGGTGCCCGAATGAACATTGATGTTTTTCTTGCTGTAATCATTCCTGCTGTTCATACTGACAATTAGTAGATCCTCTCCAAATGCACTTACAATGTAAGTGAAGGGGGACATAATCCACAGTCCTCATTTTGAACAAAGATGTATTTAAAAGTTTAGCTGAAGATAATATGCGGCTCCAGCCATCTGAGTTAGTCACATAAAGTGGATATTTTCCACAATTATAGTCTTTTCAGTAAAAATGTCCCTCTTTGCGTCTCAACAGACACAAGTGTTTTCCTGTTCAGCTCCAGTGGATGAAAGAGGGATTTTGGCACTAAAAAGACTGTTGAAAGTTGAAAGATATCTATTTGATTTGACTTCTTTGGACAGCTGAAGCTTCATATCAGCTTCAAGTAAACATTTAAATTCTTTTTTTGCATGGGAGGAGGACTGTGGATTTTGTCCCCCATCACTTACATTGAAAGTGCATTGTATAGGAATCTCTTAATGGCCGGTATGAATAGGAGGAATAATAACAGCAAGAAAAACACAAGTTAGTGGTCATTTGGGCACCTGACAGTTGTTTTAGAACAGACATGAAAAAATGAAACTGAAACTGTCCTTTAACTAATATGATCTGAACAGGGAGGCTTTAACAGTAGCGGTCTGTGTAATATTTTAAAATTTAGCCTAACTCTTCACACTGTTTATTTAAGGCTTTAACAAGTTCCGTGGTTAATTAACACATGTCTGCTAAGGATTCCCGAGATAGGCATTCATGTTCCCATGTTGAGGTCAACAAGTACTCTAAATGACACTGGTTGCTGCCTCTTACTGACTGGTCAGAGAAACTGCACTAGTGGAGAAATCCAGTGTGCCTCAGGAAATAAGTTTTAAATAAATCTATGGCAACCTCTGAGTGGTGTCTGCTTAAATTTTCAAAAAGAGAATGAGCAACTAAAAGCACAAACCAATCCCAAAGTTAAAAAGTCAGACACCTCAAGCTCTGAAGAGAATGTCAGTCAGTTTCATGATTTCCCTTTGAGCCATGCATGTACATTGTACTAAAGATTTCCTCTTTGTTCTTCCTTTTTGCTACAGAGCTTTCTGAATCGGCAGAGCTCAAGAGGATATCAAGATGTGGAAGAGGTCAAAGGTGACCGATCAATCTGCCGCTGGGCAGACGGGTAAGTGCAGAATGATGGACGCCTGCCCTCTCTGGTTAGGTCAATCAAGGTATTTGTATTGCAGCTTTCTGCACCTCTTACCTGAGCAATGATGATGAGCAGGATCCATTTGACTTGTACAACTAATTTTGCACAAAATTAAAATTAATGTGACATTTTATTCAAGAAACACCAAACCACAAGACAAGAAAACACCTGGGAAAGTTTGCAGCGTCAAAGATTACCTAAGGTTGGTGCCTGCATCTTTTTTGAAGACATGGAATACCCAAGGCATCTGAATAATGTTGTATTATGCTGAGTGCTGACCATTTCTGCCGAGAAAACGAAGATAATCACCACAGCTATTTCTAAGTCGAAGCAGTCAAATAATATTCATGGTTTTTCAAATCCCTGCACAGTATATCCTCCATGATGTCAAGAGAACTCTCCAGCAACAAGCATTTCTTTTTATCTGACAAGGGCACAGATGCTGTTTTTCAATGGAATTTTTTTTTTCCTTTTGCTAAGTGAAAAGAAGAACCAGCAGCTTTTAAAATGTGGCGCTGACCGTATCATTCATCAACTTCTCCCCCCTTCCAAGGATGTGATTAGGAAGTTGTCAGTCAAATAAATGGTCACAGTTGCCACAAGATGAGATGCATATAAGATGCAATCACTGAAGAGCCATGTTGTGAAAAAAAATCTCAATAAACATCAAGAAAAAAGAATTGTGTGAGTACATCTGAAGAGCAATACTGACATGCCGTTAATCGTAACACGGATGATCAACAATACCATCATGCAAGATCAATGCAACAGTCACTAGCAGCCAGCAGCTGCCACATTTGAAGAGAAAATTGAAAATGAAATGGGGTCCTTGTTTGATAGACGACAGAGTGAAGGCTTATTTGAAAATAAATTTCCTACAAATTGCTGTTTCCCAAAGTAATTGCACATAATTTCTCTCAAGCACTGCGCAGGAATCATCCTGAGACATCAGCCTCGAGCGACTCCATGGGTGATCTTGAAGTTAAGTCTAATCAGCAGTTTTACAGCACAACTGTTTACATACTGCACGATACGGCTACTAACACCTTGTATATTATTTTTGTCTATGACTAACAATTTTTCGTTGTGTGATGTGTCTATGGTCTCTGAATATTTTGTTCACCTCAAGTTGTATCCGTGTCTGTGCTTCCCATCCCTGGGTTCTACAGTATTGTTTATGTTGGTGTTTTATGTGTCCGTAATCCTGTCGAAGTTCCAACCTGCCATGGTGCTTTTGTCAGGATTCATATTTACCTGTCCTGTTCCTTCTCCTGCTGTCACGTTGCGTGTTTAGTCGACGGTTCTGAGGGAGTTCACCCAGACGACAAAGGTATGCAAGCGAGAAAGAAAACAAATTTCACAAACGATTCACCTGTATGTAAGTGCATGACTCCATGTTGGATGACTTGCATGTATGACATGGTCTTCATCACTCATTGAAAGATGTCATCCAAAGTGGATGATTCAGCTTTCAGCGTCACAACAGATGCATTTCATTGTGACATTTCAAACAACGTCCGAAGGAATACCACCTAAAGGCTGTTGCTTGAGGACACTGCGGTTGATTGCCATATGTCTATTTATCTGCAATTTAAAGGGAAAATGCCACTTTTTAAACTCACACCCACATGCTGATTAGTCCTGCACAGAATGTTGGCACAGTTCAGTCTCAATAGGTGAACTTAGTGAGCTCTACAGGGACATCTCCAAGAGGTGGCATGATCACTCCTAAAATATGTGTGCCCCCTTTAAATCATATAACATAAAACTTCAAGCTAAACTAAACATAATTACACTTGTAAATCTGGGTAAATATTGACAAACAGAAAACAGCATGTATTTTGTATCAGTGAAAAGATTACCAATGATCACCTATTTAAGGCTAGAGTTTTACATAAAGAAGACCAAGGCAAGCTGAGTAACCCCTTTAAGTTACCCTTTCTGTATTCCCTTGAGATTTCTGGCCTTTTCATGCCGGACCCACGTGTTCTCCTTGGGTTCACTGTGAGGACTGGCACTGTCACAGATACAAAACTGCAATTTTTTTGATCCTAGCAGTTCAAAGAAGGTCTAAGGGAATCATGTGCTGTCAAGTTAACACAGACCATTGAGGTCTCGAGGAAACAAGCCGGAGTGACACCCATGACCTCTGTGAGCCCTTAAGCTTCACCCAACTCTCAATACAGTATCGTTTGATGTCTAGTGCTCCCTTGACAATTACTGTGAAGGAATTTTGAGCAACACAAGTGCACCACAATGCTTTGAGGTATCATATATGCTTAATATAATCATAGATACCACTTGTCTATCCCTGTTCACTTGGTCATCAAGTTAAAAATGGAAATTAGCAGTTGTAGCCAACCAGTTCTAAACAAGACTAGGTCAAAACCTAGTATATGGCTGAACCATGTATGAAACGCTAGAGGGCTTTTAATTCATAACAGATACAGGAAGTGGCAGCATTTGGCCGACCAATGGTGTAATTTCATCACTCAGTCAGTGAGTCAGTCACTCAGGGACAGATATTAGTGTTTATACGACTGGCCCCGCTGTTGAGGTCAAGAATCTCATCACACTGGGACATAAACAAATAAAAGCAAATGGTTCACCATTACTTATTGTACATGCTTTTCAGCTACATATTGGACAGCTGAGCCCAAATGACAACTAAAGTTGCACTGACGAGTATAAACACAACATCACAGAACAATAACAGTGGGAACATGTTGGAGAGTCAGCAGGTTGTGAAAAGTGCTCTGAATATATTCTTTATCATTCATTCATTCATTCATTCATTCATTCATTCATTCATTCATTATTTCATTCATTCATTTATAGTATTATTTGGCAAGCCAGGCATATTTATAAAGCACAACTTTCAATTTTCATACACAATGGCATTTCAAAGTGCTTTACAAGGCAGAAAAGATGCAAAATAAGGAAAAAAAAAACATTTAAAAAGCTAATAGAAATTTAAAAAAGAGCAATAAAGAGAGGAGCGTGCAACATGCAAGTACAGTATGTATAAGTGTTTAATATTTAGTTTAAATTATTCTGTATACAGAATAATTTAAACAAATAAGTTTAAATTAATTTAATTAATTAATTTAAAAAAATAAGTTTGTTTGAACTATGTGTAGCTGTGTGCTAAACACTGTGAAATGTAAGGGTACAAAATGCATGGATAACAAGAGAAAGGATAAAACTTTGTATCTGCTGCTTTTAATTCTGATTAACTCAATTAGAGTTAACTTCAGTTAGTATTTTGGAAATACTTTTCTAGTAACAATTCATCCTCAATACAGGAAGGAGTTCTTTCAACGTGATGCAAAAGCAATATAAAATAAGAAAAGTAATTTTGGAAAATGAAAAGAGAAAAGTAAAATAAAGCAGGGGCATTAAAAATAGTCTTCAATAACAACTTGGCTGGATAGATGACTCTAAAACAGAACAAACAATGAAACTGTATTAGAAATATGATGAGATCGTTATTTGAGTTATTTTCACACACATGCATTTCAGATGAGGACTGAATAATAAAACCTTCAATTATCTTAGTGATAGCAGCCCATGGACATGCTTATCCATCTGACAGCCAAGATCAAGAGCCAAGATCTCTTGAAAAGTAAGATATAAAGAGTCTGGTGACGATTACAAATGTATATCTAATATGTCATATATATATAAAAGATATACATTTTACGCAGTGTTTATCTGTAACATAAGCCATGTTAAACCTGCTCAGGAATAGCAGGATTGTCATGAATCTTTTTTAGTCAAATTTATGCCAACTACACTCCATGATTTTATGTGTTGTGACTGACCCATAAAATCAATGCCTGGCTTAAACATTCAGCTTTATATGCTGGTTTATATTAATAGGCTGATCAATATTTCCATATTGCTTTTAATGATGTTCACGTCACCCTTGTAAGTCCACAACATTAACGTTAAGCTTGTTAACAGCTGCAAGACCAATGTAACGTTACCAGTGCTCTGCTACATATAGTACATACACCTCAGTAACACCTGCCACAAGCAATTTACCTCCATTGCGCTTCAGACTGCAAAATACCGCTGGGGCACCCTGCTCATTTCTCCTACTATATAATCTATAGTTTATATTCTGCCTATTGCAGGTCTTTCACACCAGGTGAAAATTATTAAAGCCCAGGGATCCCTGGACCAGCTGAACCCCCGTGATCAGCGTTCAGTGATGTCCCTCTCAAGATTACTGTGGGTTAGTGGGACTTTTACAATTAAACTTGCATCAATGCCTAATTCCAAAGACACTGGTGGACTCAGTGGACAAAAAATACCACAAAAGTGCCCTCTAAGGTGCCCACACAGTATTATAAGGTGCCCTGTAAGGTGCCTCCATTGTATGATAAAGTGCCCCCTAAGGTGCCCACACAGTATTATAAAGTGCCCTGTAAGGTGCCTCCACTGTATGATAAAGTGTCCTCTAAGGTGCCTGCACAAAGGATAAAAACATATCAAAGTTCTGTACTGACTGTCTAGTGGGTAAATCAGGATGAAATGCCCTATAGAGTACCTCTACATGTGACAATCTGAAATGAAATGCCCTCATGGTGCCCTTTCAGTGGAGTAAAATGTGATAGTGTCCTGTGAAGAACCCCCCAAAAATGAGAAAACATGATGTGCCTTTAAATGAAGAGGATGTAATGTAGTGTCCTATGATGCTGTTGTAATGGGGTGAGCTGGGGGTTCTGTATGGGTGCCCTTCTAGTGACAAAAAATAAATAAATAAATAAAAGTAAAAAATAAAAAACATACTGAAGTGCAGAATTGGGTGCCCTTTCAATGAAAAAAGGTGCCCTATAGGGTCAGTGTATGAGAGAAAAACATTGTGAAAGGGGGGTCCATTGAATGTATCAGGTGCCCTTTATATTCTTTCGCTCCTGCCCCTGAGACAGCCTGAGTCCACCACTGTCCAAAGACAAAAATGTAAATCACTCAAAACATAAGCTACAATAAGTTGGACCCATATTGTTTAGACCCTGTGGGTCTCTATAAACTGTAGAGGGCAAATCATTTTTAATTCCTCCAAACATGACATATTTGTCCAATTTTCCCTGTTTTGAACGCTCACAAATTTAGACTGAACTGTGCTAAGAAATAAGAATATTATGTACAGAACTATCAATGAATATAGGAGTTTAAAGTAATTATATATGTCCTTTCATGACCATGCAATGCTACAGACTCTTTGCAGGACAGTTTATCACAAGCAAATTACCTTCTTTCTATCATATCTCTATATAGCATATAACAAGCTGCATACAGTTTAGCAAATTTAGGCCAGTCAGAAATGCTATATAATCATTTGCAATTAAACCACAATGAATTTAGTTGAATAAGAAATATTCCAATAAATATTAACTCATGTTTTCAACATGACATAAACATTCATGTTTATGGCAAGAATACTGAATTTATCATAACACTGTTAGCTTTTGGGGTCTTTGACTTACATAAAGGATTATACAGTCACTTCAGGGTGCATGATTATACACTCAGGATGAAAAACTCACCACTAATATCACCAGGCTTGTGAGGTGGGAGAGTCCAAAGTACATTATTACAGAAAACTCGGTTAGGTCTTATTTTACAAAGCTACTACTAAACTTGTCTTAATGTATAAAAAAGTTTTTTTTTTTTTTTTCTATAATCATTGAATTCATAGCATTTTCTCTCTGGAAAGGTTTCAGATGTTTGTACTGCTCATCACGATGGCTGTTAATCCAATGGGAGATCTCAATATTCTCCCTGTCGTGAGGGTGTAATGTCAGACTAAAGCCAACAAACTGGAGATGTAGAGTAGGTGGAGATCTAAATTAACATACTAGCATTCTGTTTTTGCAAAAATAGCAACAGAGTTTCTACTGAGATATTAGTACAAAAAACCTTTGGCTCGGTCAAATAATCCTAATGGAAAACTATTTTACAGTAAGGTTGAGCTGGAAGACAGTCATGCTAGTTAGATTCAGAAATTTTGCAGTTGCTTCTATTATCAGTTTATTATACAGTATTTAGGAAAAAACATAAAGAGGATTAAGCTGATATGAAAATACTTATGCCAGCTACTTGGTTGCATTCACCATTAGGTGTTCATTTTATCTTTTCTTAGCCCAGATAGTCATTATTGTGGCATTCTCATCCCAGAACATGTCACCTCCTTCAGGTGAACACTTGACACGCACGTTTGTACAGTATGTGTCTATGTGTGAAGTTTACACTGGCAAATGTTTACTGGGTAACTTGTCTGGGTTTTAGATATGTACTGTATCTATCACCCACTTAGAGTCTTAGTAAGCTCTGCTTAAAAATGTATTTTTTCGTCAAACATATAACACTTCTGTTCACTGAATTACAGAGGTGCCTCCTCAAAATATCATAATTGTAGTTTATCTTTACCTGGTTCCCTCTATACATTAAGCTTGTCTAATTGTTAATATTTTTTTTATTTGATTAGGCATCAAGATTAAGTCGAAAGTGCCCGGTGTCATGATAACGCAGTTTATGGAGGAACTTCCAGAGGGAAAGACAACTCCAGATTTCACCCGCAAACCCATTGCTCTGACTATTCAAGAGGGTAAGGGTAAACAAACAAACAAATAAGGATATTAATCATCATACTTTTTCATAGTGCCAATTCATTTTCTTCTACTCTGTAATCCCAATATCAAGACAAACATACGAAAGACACTATTTCAGAAATATTTAATTGTATTATTAGAATATCAGTAAGAAAATGTGGCCTTAATCTGAAGAATACTAAAGAATTACTAAATATATTACAACAAATAATCTGTCCCTTTTTCCTTCAGGTAAATTTGCCATCTTTAAAGCCAAAATAGTGGGCAATCCAACACCTACTGTAACATGGAGCAGAGCTAATGGAGAAATGAAGTTTGATGGTCACACGTGCCTGCAGAAGTTTGACAACGCATCTCATGAGCATACCCTTGAGGTAAGCTTTGTAGTAGCAGTTAAAAGGTATAAATTATGACCATCTGCAAAAACAATCCTAACAATCAACCTGCTTTCAGTGATGGTAAAAATGCAATTAACTTTGGCATTGCGTTTCGGTAGTTTCCAAAGGTGACTCCAGAGGATGCTGACACCTACAAGTGTTATGCATCAAATGAATATGGAAGGGCTGTTTGCACTGTTGTCTTGAATGTTATTGCAGGTAAGACCCTTAACACTCTTTGAATCACTGTTTCTCTCAAGTATGGTACATAACAATGGTATTATGTATATTCTTGGCATATTAAATTGTGTCAACCAGATGATGAAAATGAAATTTATTGTTTGTTTACAGTTGGATTCTCTAAAGCCAAGGAACTTCAAAAGGTAGAAGTAGAAGGTGAGGCTTCAAATACATTTTGGCCTTCATGGTTTTAGATGTGGTAAGCTTCATATTTATTTTCTTTGGCAAGGCAACTTGGGTTTATTGGCTGTTGGGTCAGGGCACACCATCTTAAGGTTAAACATTATCATAAAAAGTGAGCTAATATAAACTGTCCCTGCTCCTGTCAGACAAAACAAGGACCCAGTAATAGACAAACTAGCAATGCAATTAAAAACACATTTATCACATTTTTACAAAAGGGAATTGAGCAACCAGCTGTATACATTAATACAGGTTGATGGTTTGCATTTAAGCTATCAATACTACCAGCAGTTCAATTTCTCTGTGCTACAACCTAGCCCATAAATTTCCATAGCAACATGACATTTTATTAATTAACTGGAAATATTTGGAAACAAATCTGCCTGTCATGGTTCATCTGTCACATCAGCACAGTGTCACTGTGACACCTGACACATTAATGGCTCTCTAAGACACTGATTTTTTGAACAGCAGCACCAAAATGTGTTAGGCTGTATAAACCAAACACAACGTGCTCTGGTTCACCAACATGGACGGTCGGCAATCAGCCATCTTTATTTTTGTTACAGTTTCCTTTTTGCCAAAAAAACATCAAAGGGGCAGCAGAGATTAGAAAGATCAGAATGTCAGTCATTCCAGCTTTCTCTGGCCTGAGCACTGTTAAAGACGGAGCTTAACGTAATGTTTGATCATTCAGATAATGTGTGTGAGGAGCAGAATTTTATTTGGGCATGAAGGGATACTCTTTAGGGTGTCAACTAGATACAATTGTCTCCTTTCTTCTCTATTACCTATTAAGCTGAAAACAAAGCTTTAATCAATGCATTATAGGTTTAGTACAGTTAAATGGAAGCTGCTCTTTTTGAATACCTTTGTACAAGATAACGCATGACATAAATATTCAGTGATGGACTGATATTTCTGGCTATGGTTCCTCAGATGTAGCGGAGATGAGAAGCAGACTTAAAAAACGGTGAGTAAATTATTGTAAACTTAACTCTTTGTTGTTCAAATAAACTGTTTTATGACAGTGATCCATACAGTGATTCTTCTATGACAGTATGAGAGAAATTGTTTCAGTGGAAACATGATTTTTTTTAATTTTTATTTTATTTTACTCTACAGTAATCCTGATGGAACACGTGAACAAAAGCCAATGTTGCTAGAGGACAAGATCTGGGAAATTCTTCTTAGTGCAGACAAGAAAGACTACGAGCGCATCTGTGCTGAGTATGGTATCACCGACTTCCGCGGCATGCTGAAGAAACTTAATGATATGAAGAGAGAGAGAGAGGAGGAGATTGCGGCGGTACGGGGCCTTTAAATTAAGCTTTCATTATATTAGAAGACTCTCCAACAAAACATCTCTCAGTGCAGATCTGTTTTGTTGTTTGTTAGTGTTTGCTGTCTTTTTATACAGGCAGCCTCGTTCATTTTAATAATTCATTGTTCTTTTAAAATCTAGTTTGTATCACACCTCAGTACACTGAAACATATTGAGGTCAAGGACAATGACTGTGCAACATTTGAGCTGGACATGGACCTCAAGGATCCTTCCAGCAAAATCTACCTGTACAAGGTGAGGCATTAAGTCCTACGTCCAGTATTGTCTTGCTGATTTTTTAATGATCTGATTATCAACACGTTCCTTAATACTGCAGGATGGTGTCATGGTTCCATTCGCAAAAGAAGAAACCGATGGGGTAAAGCACTGTCTGAAACAAATTGGCAAGAAATTTGTATTCACAATTAAAAAACTAGGCAAAGATGATGCTGGACTCTACTCAGTGGACGTTGAGGGCGTCAATGTATTTTCCACAGAATTTAAAGGTAAATCTTCAAGGATGTGATAAATTAGATTAGAATAGATTAGATGAAGTTACTTTTCAAGGACTAACTGATACACAATGATACAATCAGACTACAGCAAAAGTGAAAATCTCTTTCAATCCTGCACATTTTTACTTCTACAACTGAGCCTGATGAAATGTACAAAACTGACCTTTTCTTTTGATACTGCTGTTAACTTTGCTTGTAATTAAATGCAAAATAAGTAGTTTATAAGATAAGATATAAAAGTATTAAAAGTCTGTTTCTTTTTTGTGTGTTTTGTGTCTTTATAATCCTGCAGTACCTGACGTTGACTTTGCTGTCAAAATACGAGAGGTTAAGGCACAAGAGCGAGAGGACGCCCTCTTTCAGTGTGTCCTTACGTCACCTATGAATGAGATCAAGTGGTTTGGCAAAAACGCTCCTTTGTTAAAGAATGAAAAACATGAATTCATTGTATCTGACGATAAACTTATCCACAAGTTGATTGTGAAGGATTGTATGCCATTGGATGCCGGTATCTACGCTGCTGTGGCAGGAATCAAATCTTGTAATGCCTGGCTTGTAGTTGAAGGTGAGAAAATAATTCTTCTCCCACTTTTTTTTTCATCTTTGTGGATTCTCATTGTACAATAAATGCCAACTCCATGCATACATAGAGGATATCTAACCAAAACCTCCCTTCCATGAATTAAAAATGTAATTTCTGAATGTAACCTTCAGCTAGAATTTATCAATATATTTGTTTGTTTTGTTTTGTTTTTCATAGCTGACAAAGATCCTGCTAACAAAGGAAAGAAGGCAGCTCGCAAAACTACAGTGGCTGGAGGTGGTGATGATGAAGATCTTTTGAGAATAGCTAAAGAACAGCAGGAAAAGTATTTGAAAGAAATGGAGGAAAAAATGGCACTTGCCAAGAAGGCTCAGGCAGAGAAGGATGCTGCAGATGCACTTGCCTGGGACGAGGCAGAAGCAGCTACAAAGGCAGCTGCTGAAGCCAAAGCTGCGGCTGCAGCTGCAGCTGCAGCTGCCAAGGCGGAGAAAGCAGTAGCTAGCAAGGAAGCAGCTAGCAAGGACATAGCTGCAAGGAAAACCAAGAAAGGAGCAGATGGTGCTGGACATGCTGGAGGTGCTGGACATGCTGCAGGTGCTGGACATGCTGGAGGTGCTGGACATGCTGCAGGCGCTGGACATGCTGGAGCTGGAGGTGCTGGACATGCTGGAGCTGAAGGTGCTGGACATGCTGGAGGTGCTGGACATGCCGGAGCTGGAGGTGCTGGACATGCTGGAGCTGGAGGTGCTGGTGGTGCTGGAGGTGCTGGAGTTGCTGGAGGTGATGTAACTGCAGGTGCTGGTAAAGGCACTGGGACTGGTGCTGGTGCTGGTGCTGGTTCTGGAGCTGGTGCTGGTGCTGGTGCTGGTGCAGGTGCTGGTGCTGGTGCTGGTGCTGGTGCTGGTGCGGATGCGGGTGCTGGTGCTGGTGCTCGTACTGGTGCTGGTGCTGGTGCTGGTGCTGGTGCTGGTGCTGGTGCTGGTTCTGGTGCTGGTGCTGGTGCTGGATCTGGTGCTGGTGCTGGTGCTGGCGCAGGTCAATAAATCAATCAGACTTTATTTGTAAAGCACTTTTCATACAAATACAATGTAAAACAAAGTGCTTTCCACAAACTTTCAGAATTATCTTAAAAGTTAATCTATAATCAATATCTTTAAATAGGTGCAGGTGGTGAAGGTGGAGGTGCAGCTGGAGCCGGCACTAAGAGCGGAGCTGGGGTTGGAGCTGGTGGAAGTGCTGAATTGGGAGATGACTCTGAGGGAGAAGGAGAAGAAGGGAAACGTGCAAAGCGTGTGAGAGATGGTCCACTTGTTCCAGATACAGTGACAGGTAAGAAATCTACTCATGCTGTATTGTATGCTGAAAGACTTAACAGCAAAAAATGCTTCCAAATGTGGAATTATTATTATCTATACTATGTATCAGTAATAGTAGCAATAAAAGGGTTTTGTATTGTGTTGATGTTTTTGTCTGTTGATATCCTCTTTCTTTCACTTCATTTCTTTTGTCTACATTTGACAATACTCTTGATGCTTACTGTATTGTGGCTGTTTGTCTTTTCCACAAACTTTCAGAATTTTCTTAAAAGCCATTCTTTATCTTTGATATATCTTTGATCTCTTCAAATATCCTTAATCAAAAGAAGAAAAATAAATTTAGAGCAGAATTTAAAAAAAAAATGGAACTGATGATGGTTTTGCTCAGAGTAAGCAGAAAGTATTCAGTAAGTGTTTCACACTGATGTTAGTCAAGGTCATGTCTTTATTAGGTCAACATTAATATAATGATAATAATATGTTGCATTTGGGTATGTGTAACATTCTGTATAAAGTTGCTATCTATTATTACTAATAGGAGATAAAATTGATGAGGATGATGAAACTGGAGATGGAGAAGGTGAAAAATCTGGGAAAAAAGGAAAACGTCCCAAAAAGAAAAGTGTGGATGGTGAAGAAGCTGTTGTTGGTAAGAGATGTCAAAGGTTGCATGTTGTAGACGATCTACTGACTTATAAAGTCATTTGGGAATGAAAATGACTTTGGCATCACGACTGTAGGAAATTCTAAACACTTCCTAACTTAGATGCAGCTGCATTAACACTAAACGTACTGTAGTATAACACTGAAAAATTTACAAGGCTCTAAAGTGTTCTGCCTTGCTAATCGAGCAATCAACTAAAAGCTCCATTTGGCCTGGATAAATCATATCATCAGGAAGGTCCTGTCAAGCATCAGTGACAGAACTTGCTTTATCCAGGATGTGTAAGATTATAGCATGGGTTTAGCCATATGTTAATTAATTCTTGAAAACCCTTGCAGTTGAAGAGCCTGCATTAAAACGTACAGTTTTTAATGTGCAGTGTTCATGAGTTCATGAGGGAATTGAATTTCTCACATGGTTTTCAGTCCAAAAACAATTGAAAACCCTGGGCTGAAAGTATTAACTTATTAAAAATAAGTTAATATTAAATAATTATCTGCTAAATTAATCTTAATTTAGCCAACACCAATTAGTAAAAGATAATTTTATATGTCTCTATATATGTTTATTTTTGTACCTCTCTTGAGAAACAGGAAGTAGAATAGCATAATAAATATGCAATGCTAAATTCTGTATTCTCCTATATGTAATCCTTTACTTAAAAGAAATATAGATATGATCTATATTTGTGTTTTGTGCATACTACATGTGCTTTTATGTTTGTAGAAATGTTTGTCTTCGTGTTGTTTTAAATGCTTTTATTCATGTTTGTTAAGTTTTACTGAATGCTACTTAAATTAGAACAAAGTAGCAGCACTTTGTCTACTTTGTCTTTCTGGTGAAAGTGATACTTCCAAATGTGGAATTATCATTATCTATATTACATATCAGTAATAGTAGCAGTAAAAGGATTTTGTATTGTGTTGATGTTTTTGTCTGTTTTGATATCCTCTTTCTTTCACTTCATTTCTTTTGTCTACATTTGACAATCCTCTTGATGCTTACTATGTTATTGCTGTTTGTCTTTTCCTCAGACTTTCTGAATTTTCTTAAAAGTCAATCTTTAATCAATATCTTCAAACTCTTCAAAGATAATAATGTGTTGCATATGGATATGTGTAACATTCTGTATAAAGTTACTGTTTATTATTACTAATAGGAGATAAAATTGATGAGGATGATGAAACTGGAGATGGAGAAGGTGAAAAATCTGGGAAAAAAGGAAAACGTCACAAAAAGAAAAGTGTGGAGGGTGAAGAAGCTGTTGTTGGTAAGAGATGTCAAAGGTTGCATGCTGTAGACGATCTACTGACTTATTAAGTCATTTGGGAATGAAAATGACTTTGGCATCACGACTGTAGGAAATTCTAAACATTTCCTAATTTAGATGCAGCTGCATTAACACTTAACGTACTGGGTACTGTTTTTATACCTCTCCTGAGAAACAGTAAGTAGTATAGCACAATAAATATGCTATGCTAAATTCTGCATTCTCCTATATGTAATCCTTTACTTAAAAGAAATATAGATATGATCTATATTTGTGTTTTGTGCATACTACGTGTGCTTTTATGTTTGTAGAAATGTTTGTCTTCATGTTGTTTTAAATGTTTTAATTCATGTTTGCTATGTAGAGGGTGCAAAAATGGAAAAAGTGACTAACCAGCAACTGATATCCTCTTTCTTTCACTTCATTTCTTTTGTCTACATTTGACAATCCTCTTGATGCTTATTATGTTATTGCTGTTTGTCTTTTCCTCAGACTTTCTGAATTTTCTTAAAAGTCAATCTTTAATCAATATCTTTAATCTCTTCAATGATAATAATGTGTTGCATTTGGATATGTGTAACATTCTGTATAAAGCTCCTATTTATTATTAATAATAGGAGATAAAATTGATGAGGATGATGAAACTGGAAATGAAGAAGGTGAAAAATCTGGGAAAAAAGGAAAACGTCACAAAAAGAAAAGTGTGGAGGGTGAAGAAGCTGTTGTTGGTAAGAGATATCAAAGGTTGCATGTTGTAGATGATCTACTGACTTTTAAAGTAATTTGGGAATGAAAATGACTTTGGCATCACGACTGTAGGAAATTCTAAACATTTCCTAATTTAGATGCAGCTGCATTAACACTTAACGTACTGGGTACTGTTTTTATACCTCTCCTGAGAAACAGTAAGTAGTATAGCACAATAAATATGCTATGCTAAATTCTGTATTCTCCTATATGTAATCCTTTACTTAAAAGAAATATAGATATGATCTATATTTGTGTTTTGTGCGTATTACATGTGCTTTTATGTTTGTAGAAATGTTTGTGTTCATGTTGTTTTAAATGTTTTAATTCATGTTTGTTATGTAGAGGGTAAAAAATGGAAAAGGTGACTAACCAGCAATTGATATCCTCTTTCTTTCACTTCATTTCTTTTGTCTACATTTGACAATCCTCTTGATGCTTACTATGTTATTGCTGTTTGTCTTTTCTGCAGACTTTCTGAATTTTCTTAAAAGTCAATCTTTAATCAATATCTTTTATCTCTTCAGTGATAATAATGTGTTGCATATGGATATGTGTAACATCCTGTATAAAGCTCCTATTTATTATTAATAATAGGAGATAAAATTGATGAGGATGAGGAAACTGGAGATGGAGAAGGTGAAAAATCTGGGAAAAAAGGAAAACGTCACAAAAAGAAAAGTGTGGAGGGTGAAGAAGCTGTTGTTGGTAAGAGATGTCAAAGGTTGCATGCTGTAGACGATCTACTGACTTTTAAAGTAATTTGGGAATGAAAATGACTTTGGCATCACGACTGTAGGAAATTCTAAACATTTCCTAATTTAGATGCAGCTGCATTAACACTTAACGTACTGGGTACTGTTTTTATACCTCTCCTGAGAAACAGTAAGTAGTATAGCACAATAAATATGCTATGCTAAATTCTGTATTCTCCTATATGTAATCCTTTACTTAAAAGAAATATAGATATGATCTATATTTGTGTTTTGTGCGTATTACGTGTGCTTTTATGTTTGTAGAAATGTTTGTCTTCATGTTGTTGTAAATGTTTTAATTCATGTTTGCTATGTAGAGGGTAAAAAATGGAAAAGGTGACTAACCAGCAACTGATATCCTCTTTCTTTCACTTCATTTCTTTTGTCTACATTTGACAATCCTCTTGATGCTTACTATGTTATTGCTGTTTGTCTTTTCCTCAGACTTTCTGAATTTTCTTAAAAGTCAATCTTTAATCAATATCTTTTATCTCTTCGATGATAATAATGTGTTGCATATGGATATGTGTAACATTCTGTATAAAGTTGCTATTTATTATTAATAATAGGAGATAAAATTGATGAGGATGATGAAACTGGAAATGGAGGAGGTGAAAAATCTGGGAAAAAAGGAAAACGTCACAAAAAGAAAAGTGTGGAGGGTGAAGAAGCTGTTGTTGGTAAGAGATATCAAAGGTTGCATGTTGTAGATGATCTAAATATTTCCTAATTTAGATGCAGCTGTATTAACTCTGAACGTACTGGGTACTGTTTTTGTACCTCTCCTGAGAAACAATAAGTAGTATAGCATAATAAATATGCTATGCTAAATTCTGTATTCTCCTATATGTGATTCTTTGCTTAAAAAAAATATAGATATGATCTATATTTGTGTTTTGTGCGTATTACGTGTGCTTTTATGTTTGTAGAAACGTTTGTCTTTCTGTTGTTTTAAATGCTTTTATTCATGTAAAAGTTTGTTATGTAGAGGGTAAAAAATGGAAAAGGTGACTAGCCAGCAGCAGAAGTGTTAAGAACATCAAAAAGTGCCAGGTCCTAAATGATTTTGAGGTTAATCGTGTCATGAATTCCTGTCAATTTTGCCGAATGCTACTTAAATTAGAATGAAGTAGCAGCACTTTGTTTACATCTACTTTGTCTTTGTGGTAAAAGTATTACTTATTAGCAAAATAGTCTAACCTGCAATCCATCAGGCTTGTTTTTCCTTTCTGCCACAATCATCTAGGCACTTCAGTTAAACCTGCAGTGCGAAACTTTTACATAGAAATGAACGTCTGTTACATTCAAGCCCTTGCCAGACGAGTTCACACAATGCTGATTAAGCCTATTACCGCCAGATAAATCTCTGTATTTCACAGTATATGGAGTTTTTAAATCTCATGTCGGGGCAACATTCCCGCGCTAGCCATTTGGCCATTAATTGTGCAGCTCTTCTAGACTTTCCAAATGTTATCGGACCAAATGGATCAAATTCTGATAATGAAATGAATTATTTTGTGAGGGTTGAGTGATGCTCAAAACAGCCTCAACAGTAGGTTACGGCCAGTATATACTGGCGTACTGGGACAAATCCCGGTGGGCCATGAAAAAATAAGTTTTTGGGTTAGGGGACGAGCCCTCTCTGTGTGCCTGTCATTCATGGTGCGCATGAGAGTGTGCTGCCTGCTCTGCCGTAGGGTAGAGTGGAGGTGTGTCAGGGGATGAGGCATGTTTATTTGTGCTCTAGAACGCAACCGCTGTGAAACAATCAGAAAATAGCATTATATTGATCTGATTCACCGACTTTCTTGCTACCACCGCTCCCTCTCTTCATTCACTCTCTAACTTGTTCCAGCACAGCGGCTCTCTCTCTTGCTCGCTGGTGCTCTCAGCTCTTTCTCTCTCTCTCTCATCTTTTTCTTGTCTTTTTTAAAATGAGTTGGGAATCCAACAAAAAAGTCTAACTTTACTTTTAACATTATCCTACAATAAGAAATGTTCTCCCCTTGTCCTGGTAACGTCTTTGTACTCAGGCAATCACAGCCGAGCACCCCCCTTTTACTCTCACTGCCAAAAGGAGGAGACAAAAGTCCAGCACTTCAGCTTTAATCAAGTTACTTCACAATGATGCCAATATGCAACCGCTCTTGAATAGCCAGTTGAATATCACCTTTTCCAACACTCTCTGCAACTTCTGCATTGAAGTTAATGTTTGTTATCTTTGTTGTTGCTGCTGATCTTGTTTTTATGCTCCATGTTGACATTTTAATTGTTATTGTTACTGTTTTCATCAATGTTATTTGTAAGGCATATCCAACAGCAAATGAGAAACATTGGATTGATGGTAATTACGATGATATCCCCTAAAACTGAAAAGAAAAAAACAGAAAAGCCAGTGGTCCCAGGGGTGAAAATGGCAGCGGGCCAGCAAGCAGTGATGAATCTGCTGAAAATGGTGAGGGTGCAGACGGCAAACAGCCTGCAGCAGCTGGCAAGCGTTCAGGCCGTGCAAGGCAAGGCCCATTGATCGTGGAGAAAGTTAGGGGTAAGATGACGGGCGCTACATTAACTGCTGCATGTGAAGCACTATCACTGAATGAAGTCATTTGATGATCAGATGACTTTCCAGTGGTTTGAGGGTTAACATCCAAAGTGTGTGACCTCCAGGTAGAAGGCTACATTTGACCTCTGATTGGTTAAATGGCCTTTTAGATGATCAGAGAGTTAAACAAGAGTGGGTTTAACCTTGAGTGCCTTTAGAAAATGCTAATCAAATATTATGCACTAATAATTTTTGCCTATAAGACATAGCATAATTACTCCTTCAGTTGCCCTATTAGTGAAATTAATGAAAACATACATAAGTCTTATGTTTTGTAGTGAATAGATAATCATTTTATTTCTGTGATTTACAGAATGGATGAAAGCGAGCAATTTATTGTTCAATATTTATGTTTCAACTTCTGTCTCATGTGTATTGTTTGCAGACTGTGAGTGCGTATGTACAGTATGTCCATGTGTAAGTAATGTTTAAATGCATCTGTGCTCTGTGTGCTTCTGTGTTAACAATCTTGCTTGCTTTTTAAATGTTACTTCAGGATGAGTCGGTGCATTGAGGTTAATTATTCAAATGAGCAACTGCAGAACCAATTGATTTCTTGAGACGACAACTGCAGCACTTGTGTGCAGACACACTCTTGCATAATTCGAAGATCGAAGACAACCTTCAAGACTTTGGAGGATGACCATGCTCTAAAACAACTTCTTCACATTGAACTCTTTCACATCAAATAGACAAAATGCTTTTTTCTTCCACTTACTGCGGAACTGTCAGTCTTGAGTTGAACATTACGTGAGCTCGTATTACAAGAGCACATATTTCTTTCTTGAGTAACTATTGAAGAGAGGCAAATGAATGCCTCGGTGATGTCTTTCTTATCTTATGAGCTGTGCCAAGATTTCAACTCTGCAAACTTTGAAGTTGAAGAAGGCCACTCCCAAACCAGACAATCAAGCTACACGTAAACCAAGAAAACATCTTCATCAAGATTCAAATAAAGGAATATTTGCTCTTCTTATGAACCTGGATTATATATTCTCTTCAAATATTATATTTTCAGACATCAAATCTGCATTTTAACGTGCATTTTATGATCAAAAGGCAATAAAATACATGACGTCAACAGAAAGGCAGAAAGAAAATGCTAATTTGTGTTTTTTTGATTGTGAGGTAAGTGTGTACACACTTGAATCACATACAAGTACGTACACCATGCATTCATCCATACACAGATGCATGAATTCAATATAATGTAATTGTAGATGATCAAGTACAAAAACTTGAAACTAAACAATTTGTATGCAGGTGTACGCTGTAGAATCTTTGCATTCACTAACTTACTGGTTGATGAATCCTCAGACCCAGGAGTTCACTTTCATGCGGGGCTTTCTGACTGCAAAGCCATTGTTGGACAACCAGCAGAGCTGGAGTGTAAACTGAGCAGTGAAGACTGTGAGGGAATCTGGTACAAAGATGGACAGGAGGTAATCCCTAGTTTTAAATGTGCTCATTATGTAGCATATTCTTGGATGTTATTGCAATAATATAGCCCAGTGGAAACTGGTGATTATCATGTATTAATATGCTTCAGATGAGACTTTATTTATATTTGTCCAGTTATAGTAGTGTGTTTTAATGTGTTTTCCAGATTAAATCATCTGAGAGTATAACCATTTCAAAAGAAGGAAGTTTCCACAGGCTGAAAATTCAGAAAGTCACAGAGGAAGATGCTGGAAAATACAAATTTGAAGCAGATGGACGGAAGACAGAGTCCTTGATTGTTGTTGAAGGTAGAAAAATGTCCTTTCAAAATCACTTCCTTGCATGGTTCATTAGAGAAAGCCAACAAGTCATAGCAATAATGAAAATGTCTTTTTAATAATACTTACTCAAAGGTTTATCTAAAATAAATAACCAGATAGCATGAAACTGCTTCAAATATCTGTATGTATGTTTTACCAATCCTTTTAGATCCACCCAGATTTGATGCTGCAGACCTGGACGCATTTAAAACTCCTATAACTGTGAAGAAAGGACAGAAAGCTACCTTCAAATTACCTTATGCTGGACGGGAACCTATAAAAGTTCAGTGGTTCCTTGAAGGTGAAGAGCTATCGGATGAAACAAATATCAAGATAGAGAACTCAGAGGGTTACAGCCGTCTCCTTCTAAGCAAGCTGCAGCGCAAGGACAGTGGTGAAGTCAAGATAAAACTCAAAAATGAGTTTGGCATCACTGAGGCCTTCAGCGAGCTTATTGTACTTGGTGTGTATTGGAACCGACAAACTACAAACATTTTTCATACAGTATTTTGTCATACTGAAAAATTTTACATTTTAGGTAATGTGTTCATCACAGATTAATATTCCATATGCCAATTTGTTTTTGGACAGATAAACCCACTCCTCCAATGGGACCTCTGGAGATTGTTGAAGCTTCCTCCTCTGCAGTTGAATTCAAGTGGAGACTCCCAAAAGACAGCGGTGGCTGCAAGATCAAAAACTATATCCTTGAAAGAAATCAAGTTGGCCGTAACACCTGGAAGAAGTTGGGGCCAATTGGTCCAGAGGCCAAATACAGGGACGTGGATGTAGACCATGGCAGGAGATACTGCTATCGCATCAGAGTGGAGACTGAAATGGGCATCAGTGAGCAAATGGAAACGGAGGACATTCAAGCTGGAACAAAAGGTAAACTCAGACCAATATTATGTTAAATACACCACTGTTTAGCAAAAGCACGGTCGCACCTGTATTAAAATGGCAATATTTCACAGTGAAACTAATTCATTTTAATAGAATCACTACAAATGATGAGTGAACACATCTTTCAAATCGAGTTCAATTTTGTAAACTTTGACACATAAATTTGCAGCGCTGACCAATAACAAAGCTGCCTTGAGAGTGTTGACCTTTGAGGGAACATAGAGTCGTTGCCATCGTAGTGATTTCATTTGTGTTGCACCATCCAGTTATATTTAACCCTCCTCCATTGGAGTATAAACTGTTCCACAAAAGAGGAATAGTTATGAAACAGGACTCGATGCCACAAAAACATCTGTTGAATACACCATGTGAACTTAGTGTGCTGTTAGCGACCAAACTAATAAGCTTGCTCTGGGAGCCTTTTTCCTCTGTTCAATAACTCTTTATTGTATGAAATTATGTGAAATCCTGAGAACAGAATGCCAGTGGGAGTAAATGGCAGTAATGGCAGTAGAGAAAGAAACTCTGAGAGCTTTTGTCAAAATGTTCTCTGCTTGCTACTGTGTTACTGTAGGTGTTAACAAGCCAGTTACAGTAGCCCACCAACTAGCCCAGCGAGTAGTACTTTCTGACCCTTTTAGAGTGAGTAATAATTACAGATCCCGATCTTTCATGTATACAGCCTACCCTGGACCTCCATCAGCACCAAAGATTGTCAGCGCCTTCAAGGACTGCATCAACCTCTCATGGGCTCCTCCTGCAGACACTGGAGGAACCAATATTCATGGATACCACCTTGAAAAACGGAAGAAGGGCAGCAATCTGTGGAGCCAAGTCAACCAACCAAATGAGTTTATCAAAGGTTATTCTATATTAATACATTATTTCTGTTTGATCATTTTACGACAGGCTGTTGCAATACAATTATGGTGTGATGATTTGTTGCTGTCATTCCTGTATTACATATGGATGATGTGTAATATATAGCATGTTTTTTTTTTCTTATACAGGTAAAGGATTTGCTGTTAAAGATGTGGTTGAAGGCATTGAGTATGAATTCCGCGTGTCAGCAATCAATAACTCTGGAGCGGGTGAATTCAGTACACCATCTGAGTTTGTGTATGCCAGAGACCCTAAAAGTAAGTGGCTATTTAGAAATATTTATGACAGCCATTATTTTATCATACTAATACTTCATACAGCCTACAAATTGCAGCACTGAATATGAATCATGTCTTACAGAGCCTCCTGGTAAAGTCATAGACTTTAAAGTGACAGATTCCACCTACACAACCCTGTCCCTGTCTTGGACCAAACCCAAGGACATTAAGGGGGTTGAGGATGAAGCCAAGGGATATTTTGTGGAGATCAGGCCTGCAGAAAACACAGAATGGGATCGCTGCAATGCACTTGCAATAACCATGACTTTCTATACTGTGAAAGGCATGAAGTCCATGGCCATGTACTGGGTGAGAGTCATTGCTGTCAATGATGGAGGAGAGGGAGAGCCACAGGAGCTGGAAAATTACATCCTCGCTATGCCTCCTCCTGGTAGGAAAATTCACTTCAAAGTTGCTTCTGTCAAAAACTTTATCTAATATTGAACTGCTATCTGACTCAACTGTAACAATACAAAATAGTTAAAGAACTAATTTATCATTTTTGACCGTAAAAAATAAAGTTTATATTCAAATTTATATTCATATAAACAAAGAGTTTGGGTTACAAGTGAAAAAATAATTATGCTTATAGTGTGCTGATTTGATATTTGGAACATTTGAATCAGGAAAACAAAAGATGAATGAATGAATGAACATGATGATGAAATGCAGTACCGCAGTACTGTGGTAATGTGTACTGCACTATAAAATAATATATAATACAAAATTAATATATTATCTGTAGTTTTGCAGTGAAGTTTTAATTTCTGTGTTTTGTCCTTTATCCTACAAAAGCAATTGTTAACATTAAAATCTGTGACGAGCATTAACTTTCAACATATGTTCTTCACCTAGTGAGACCACGATTCACAGATACCAAAAAAATCAAGAGTTTCATGGTGGTGAGAGCAGGAAATTCTGCACGATTCAACATTAATTTTGAGGTAAAATTACCACTCCTTATTAATAAAACAATGCATAAATAATGGACCTATTTTGTCCTCCAAAAAGTCTGTCAGGAGATTATAATTGTATATTGTCTTATAGGCCTCTCCTTGGCCAGAGGTCACCTGGTTGAAAGATGGGGTGCCAGTGTCTAAAAAGGTGACCATCAGCAATGCAGAGGGTGCATCCCAGCTTCTGATTGCTTCTTCTGAGCGTTCAGACACAGGAATCTATACTATTATTGTCAAGAACATTGTCGGCCAAGAAACATTCAGCATTGAAATTAGAGTCACAGGTGAGTTAGCCAAAACTACTTCTTGTTTTAAAAATAATTGACTCCTATGCCATATACAGTAAATAAAATGAAAGAAAAACGTTTTTGTATTTGAACTCTAGATGAGCCCAAGCCGCCAGGTCCTGTGGAGATTGATGAAAATGTGCCTGGCACAGTGACCATTTCCTGGACCCCATCTCCAGATGAGAAACGTGACGACAGGCTGCACTACATGGTGACTAAGCGCGATTCAAGCAAAAGATCATGGCACCCTATTGCAGATCGCATCTTCAACAATAAATTTACAGCCTGCAACATCATGCCAGACAGAGAATACCAGTTCCGTGTCTATGCAAAAAATGACATGGGCTCCTCCGATCCCGTTGAATCACCAAAGTGGCTGATTACTAGCAAAAAAGGTATGTTAATACTTGAAACTTGAACTTGAAACTTCCATTTTCCAGGTTCATCTACAACAGACCAATATCTGTATTTGAGACAAGCTTATGCTGATACAGTACTTACAAACACATGAACCATATATTCCTTCTACAAAAGGACTGAGGCTACAAACAAAGTTGAATTGACTGTGTCCTTTCTTCCCTCGTGCATCTTCCATAAGAATGTTCAAATATTATACCAATGCTTTTACATGCTTTAGCCACTTAACTATAGTTGATTTAAAAAGACTGATGCTATGGGGCCATAAATGTACCATGCCATCACCGCACCATGTACTGTGCCAACACACCCACAATATCAATTCTGTATGCTTTTCTGTCTTTATCTTTTGTGCAATGTGTGTCTGTGACAGCCCACAGTACTAAACACTCTTGAAAGTTAAGTCTTTTTTTTTTTTTTTTTGAAAAAAATGCACATAGAGGCAACTACAACCCTTTCATGCATCAACACACATTTCTTTTTCTCAAAGTTTCTTGCAACAAAGAGAGAGACAAAGGAGACAAACTACAATAGTCTGGTGACACACAGCCAATGCATTTTGGGTTTTGTGAAAAACAGAAATTTTCCGTTAAATTTGAGCCAATTTCCACCACGTCGAATGAAGTATTGTTTGGATCTTTTTCATGACTTGTCCTTACAATTTGGCCAGAACATTTTGTATCAGGAACAGAAAGTGAGTATTATTTCTACATTGCTCTGCCTGATCATCAAAAAATTTTAGTACAGGTACAGGACCTAAAAGTACTGCACCTGTAAATTCCCAATCATACCTATAGCACAACCATCACCAAACATGCTCTCCTGTTAGACAAATGCAATTCAGTATTAATACTTAAAACTAATTTATTATAATGCATATCTACTTTTTTCCAGAAAAGTTCCATGTGAACATGCCAGAAAGAAAGGTCTGTGATCTACAGTGTGCTCCCAAGTTCCTTGTCCCATTGAAAATGCACGCTGCTCCTCAAGGCTATGAATGCTACATGAGCTGTGCTATAAAAGGAGATCCCACACCTCATGTGACATGGCTCCGCAACAATATCAGTCTGAATACCAACACTAACTATTACATCTCCAACACCTGTGGAGTCTGCTCTCTGCTCATATTGCGGGTTGGACCTAAAGATGTCGGGGAATACAAGGTTGTTGCAGAAAACCCAGTGGGGAGGGCAGAGTGCTCCACCAAATTGGCTGTCAGAGGTAAATCTTTACCAAAATGTGCCTGTATTTTTAAGACACTGTCACTATGTTTTGCATTGACATGCATGTTATACAGTGTTGACCTTTGAAATCTGAAACTAATCACTGCTTTTTTTTTTCTTTCCAGAATAAATAAACATGATGAAGACGGTAGACTTCCTCTAAAACCCTGAGAGAAGTCAAGTTGTTGGTAATTCAGAGATGATGCATACTGTATCTTTAGACATAAGCCAACCCTGTCAAATGCACAATGTAGTATTAAAAAATATTGCTTGTTACATCTTCCTTTTATTCTTTTTTGATTAACAAATTCCTACAAAGAATGACATTTATTCAAGGCAATAGTCAGAATAAAGGCCTAGGCAAACGTTAGTGAAATAAAAGCCACAAACATGTTTTGTTTGATTCTACTATTCAATCCTAATAAAAGAGAAGCTTGAAATAATAATGTGCAATCTTGCATATTTTACATCTTGAAACAGAAACAGCAAAAAGTTGTGTAACTATAATAATATGCATGTTGAGCAGCAAAAATATTACAGCACAGAACTGAAAACTGTGTAGTTGCATTTTATGGGTTTTTACAGTATAATTTAAAGAAAATGTTTTTTGCCTAAAGCTTATGCAACTATGTGCTGGTGTCTTTCAGTTCATTTTTAGGTGTTTTTAGGTTTCTATTAATGTTTTTAGGGACTGGTTGCAATCATTATTTTTCCCCAATTATGGATTTGCAATCTTTCATTGGAAAGACAATCACAAAAGAAAACATACTGACATGAAAAATTGATATGACTGTTTGTTATAGTATGATATTCTTATGAAATTGTGTGTGGGTTTGGTGTAAATAAATATTTCATACTCCATTTATGATGTGGAATTTTTGGTTTGATGTGCATGTCACTTTGAAAAACAGGTAGTACTACTTAACAGAAAGTACATATATGTTTATAAATGTTAACAAAAAATACTTGCATAAACATGTATGAATATAGACTTATATTGCAGCACATGTTCATGCCTTAACATAGCAAGCACGTATCAAAATTCATGTCACTTGTTCACCTCCACGAAGGTTTATGTGAATAATTTATGTCCAGTCTTCTTGTATTACCTCTCAGAGCATATTTTTTGTGGGGTCAGACATTAGTCCAAGTTTAGAGTCACTGAAGAAGAGCGGGTCAACAGTTGCACCCAGGGCTTCAACATGAGTGACCAGTGCAGGATGACACTTCTTGGGTTCAAAGAGAAGTGCGTCTCACAATGCTAAAATAAATTCTACTGTGTAACTTGTTTCTGTTCTGTTTCAATTAGACAAGATAGAAAAAAAAAATTGTGGCTCATTAGTATCAGAATAAGGCTTAGCTTGTTTTGCTTGTTTTGTGTCTGATATTTCCAGAACAGCGTCAGAGTAAATGAGAACATTTGTGAAAATGGTAATATTTTAGGAATAGACTTGCAATATTTTAAGATTATGGTTCATTAATTTTGACATTTCTAAACATGCAAACAAAACTATTGTAAGGAGCTCAAAAAGTCAGAATTGAATTGACGCTTACCTCTTGACTGTTAAATGTTGTAAGGAAGATCAGACCGCCTATACGTACAGTTAATGCCGAGGCAGTTCAACCATGTTACTGTGTCTCTTCCCATGAGACTCTCCTTTTTAATAAGAGCAGCCAAAAGCACCCTGCTGCAGTGCTAAAGCTTAGATTCCAGGTTTGAGGGAGGGATTTCAAAACTCACAGCTGCATTTCCTGTGGTGTCCCCTTTTCAAGAACCTATAGAACTTTAGGGCCAAAGAGCGTGTCAGTAAACCTATCCCTAAGAGCCACAGTGAAAAAGCACTGGGTTAGGTTGCCCTGGGTGTCTCTGAAAGGCTTTATTGCCTCTCAAAACTGAGAGCCCACACTCAAGAATCAGCTGCCAGGTGGCTGGCAACACACAGCGGAGAACAGCAATTTACCTAAAAAAATAGTAAGTACATTTAAGAGATACTGGGAAAGATTCTTTGATATTTCACCATAAGCTCTTTAATCTGTAATCCAGTTTAAGTATGTGTCTATATGTGTTTGCATGTTACTGTACACTACTTGGTAATGAGATCTAGGTAGTTATCCTAAGTCAGAATTCTAATTAAAACTGCATGCTGACAGTAATTTATATGATTCCAGTTTCTCTCAAGTTCAATATGATGAAATACCAGAAATGTTTTACTTTAATAGTGTGTTCATATTTTGAAGAAAGCAGAATTGTGAGAGACTGATGAGAAATATAAAAAGAGGAAAATGTCAGGCTACAATGATGATTGTGGAGGTGCAAGAGAGTAGTGGCAACTGTGTGCAAAGAGTCAGTTTCTATAGTTTGACTATCAAAAAACTAAATCTTATTCATGTATTCATATGGAAATTACTCCTACACTTTCCCGCTGCAAAGATCTAAGGGCTAAACTATGCTGTTAAGCTTTAAAGTGATGTTTTATTTAGCTTTTTAATGCACAAAGAATATGTCAAATTAAATAATATGTTCTTCTATTAAATGGAGTTCAGAGATATAGGACACAGACCTGACAAGTTATTCATAAATCAGTTCACTCATAACACCCTTGGCAAAGCTATTTTTTGTCTCAGACAAATATAGCTGCACAGCAGTGCACTGAGTGTACAAAACTGCTAAATATGCTGGTGACTGACAGAACTCTGCAAAAATCATTTAAATGTATTCAATGTTTATAGTTTAAGTGGCTATCAAATATAATCCATGAACAAAAGGTTCCTGTCATTAGACTAATGAGATAATAAAAATCAGGGAAAGCAAAGTGGATAGAGGCACTAACATTAGTTTATACTTGTGCACTCAAGTTACAGTAAGATATTTTGATCACATATAAGTGATATTTGCATATATAAAATTGAATCTTTATTGAGAAAACAACTTTAATTATGAGTACATGCTGTTCTGAATTAAACATTTTGTCAGTCTTAAAAATGATACTGTCCTAAAGTCATATCAGTATGCTAATGCGACCCTTTTTTGGCATTTGTGATTAAATGTTTTGTAATGGAAATGAATAAATTACAACATAACTAGTATCCATGTGTAGAAATATACATTTTCCATACTTCATACTATTTTTTCAAATGCACAGTATATGGCTTGTCAGGTACACTGTTATTAAAGCAAAACTGGCAATACAGGCTGGCTATACCTGACTAATTATACACGTTCTTGATCATCAAAATGTCCTTTTTTTGTCCTAGTTTCAGGACAACTTTGATTTAATAACTCATCTATAGAAAAAAGAAAAGAGGCTATCTTTAACTGCACAACATTGGCCTGTGGTACCTTTTATTTTATTATCTTTTCACCCATTTCTTTCAATAATTCAGGGCTTAAAAGAAAGCAAAACCTAAGTGTTAAGATAGTTATGAGTCTTGTAGCATTTGTCAGCCACTTCACGTCACTTCCTGAGTCATGATGGATAGTTTTATGAGGTATGTGACCTACTGCCGTCAAACTTAGGCTGGGCACTTGCAGGAATCTACGCAGGGCATGCTAAGTATTTTGTTACCACAGGAATTCTTCATTTATGATACAGATAGGGTTACCAATTCAGGGATCCTTGTATCAGTTTCTTGAAATATAGATCTTTCCCTCATTCTTCAATCCTGAAGAATATTATTTCACCTACTTTTTGTAATTGGAGGGGTGAATAAATTATGTCCAATTACATCTATTGTCTGTCCAAGGAGGGCTTTACTTAAAAATCTATGAACATCATGTTGTAAAATCAGACATGCAACATAATGCCACTGAGTAGAAAAATGATAAATGATACACCCTGCAGATTCAGACCATCTGGAAGAGATTAACTATATGTTGAACAGATGGGGATTCTGATGGTTACCAACAGTGGTCAAGCCATGTCTACGTCTCCAGAATACAGGATATGTTATGCACTGATATATTTTCTTTCAATCGACTAAACGATTAATCGACTAATCATTGCAGCTCTAATCCAGTCCAGCAACCCTCAAAGCGAAGACCAAAGTGACATGCACAAGTTTGGGTTAAAATGTTGTTTATTGTTTGTGTTTTCAAAGCAGCTGTTGTCTAAATCAAGATGTTTAAGATACGTAAATCTAAGGATGAGGAGCCAACTGCTCCAGGGCAGGGTAAGTAACTATAAAATGTGATGACTCACCTTTTATTTTTAATTACTGCCGAAAAAACGAATTAGGTAATCAACACTAATTGAATACACTACAGCATTTTCTGAGACATAGTATGAAGTTAAAATAATATATCAAACCTCAATTAAATCAGTTCTTCACAAGTTCTTCATGAAATTGTAAATCATGCACTTTATCTCATTTAATCACAGTGAAAATTAAAAAGAAGTCAAGGGTGCCTGGAGTTATGATCACCCAGTATGTGGAAGAACTACCTGAAGGAATGAGCACCCCAGATTTCACTCGGAAACCTATTGCTCTGACTATCCAAGAAGGTAAAATACCACCTTTAACCACATAATAATGTTTTCAAAGATATACAATAACTGCTCTCTGTCCTTTCTGAAGGAAAACTGGCTATTTTCAGAGCAATAGTTACCGGCAAACCAGAACCAACTGTGACCTGGGTGAGAAATGAGGGAGAAATTGATGAAGAAATGTACAAAATTACCCACGATACAAGTTCTGGTGAATACCAGCTACAGGTGAGGCCATTGACCATATCATATGAGGAAAGCTTATTCAGATAACTAAAATCTAAACAAGACTGATAAATCAATGAATCAGTCAGAGTAATGAATTTAAAAAAAATCTTGCAAAAATATTGATAATCATGTATTCCCATAGATACCAGATGTATCGGTGGATCAAGCTGACACCTACAAGTGTTATGCCAGAAATGAATATGGAAAAGCGGTTGTAACAGCTGTGCTCAATGTTATTGAAGGTGAGTTACTTACTTCTTGCCATTAAATATTCAGAACTGATTCTTAAAAAAGTAAATTTGTCTGACTTAACTTTAATTGCTTCCATTTTAGTTGGCTATAAAAAGAGCAGAGCCTTGAAAGAATCAAGAACAGGTACACAACCTAAATTTCATTTATAACAATGCAGTATCAATCATTGAATGAAAATTGTAACCATGCTACCGGTTGTGTTGTAGCTATCCGAGAAACACCTGAGGATTTCAAAAAGGCCTTAAAAAACACGTAAGTAGGAAGCTAGTTTACAAATGGACAAAGGTACATGACAATGCGTTCATTTGTTTTGTTTTGTTTTGTTTTATGCCTATCCATGTACAGTGTGTCCTGAGTGTGTTTCATAATTGATAATTTTGTTTCTTTTTGGAGGGTTGACATTGAGTCTAAAGAAGAAGAAAAACCAGAAATTGATGACAAGTTTTGGGAACTGTTGTTGAGTGCCGACAAAAAAGATTACGAGAGCATCTGTGCTCAGTATGGTGTCACTGATTTTCGTGGGATTCTAAAGAAACTAAATGAAAAGAAGATTGAAAGGGAGCAAGAGCAAGAAAAGGTATTTTTCAACTTCATCTGTGTTTCAATATGAAGCAACTACACCGTCAAATATCTAAAATACAGTAATATAATGGAATACCAGATATAGAGGAAATACAAACTACATACAGGAAAACTCAACATTTTCACTGTGTCAAAAGTATTTTTTTCCTGATTCTGATTACTACAGGTTGTTGAGAGACTATGCAACCTAAAGCCTATTGAAATGAGAGAAAATGGTGCTGCAGAGTTTGAACTTGAAATGTCACTGAAAGACATTACTAGCAAAATCTTCCTATACAAGGTGAGACATTTCATTTTAACTGAGTAAAGTACATGAAATCACTGAAAGTCATATTACAAATCTACTGCATGTGCATGTGCACACAATCAATCAAATACTGTAAATGCTACATATTTAACATTCACAACTACTTGTGTTTGAACAGGATGGAGTTATGGTTCCATTTGATTGTGACACAGAGGTAAAACACGGATTGAGACAAGTGGGGAAGAAGTTTGTGTTCAGCATCAATGGTGTTAGTCCAGAGGATGCAGGATTATACCAAGTGGAAGTTGATGGAGTTAAGATCTTCTCAACAGACTTAAAACGTAAGATGATGCAGCAAATTAATTGTCTACATACTTTACTGTAACGTGTAAATAATGCAATACAACATACAAGAGAGCTTTGGTTGCCACATGAGTTGTCCTGTGACAGAAAATACCAGATCCTGAGCTAACACAGTAATGATGTGCTACATGTTATATTTCATGCAGTTCCACCTGTAGACTTCCTGGTCAAGATTCAAGACGTGAAAGCAGAGGAAAGAGAAGATGCTGTGTTTGAGTGTGTCATCTCACATCCCATGCATAAGATAAATTGGGTTGGAAAGAATACTCCATTGGAGCAAGGGGACAAATATGACATCATTGTGTCAGAGGACAAGCTGATTCATACATTGGTGGTGAAGGACTGCATGCCATTGGACAAAGGAATTTATGCAGCTATGACTGGACAGAAATCCTGCAATGCCTGGCTTATAGTGGAAGGTACCATTTAAATGTTTCAAATTGTACAGTATTTTTTCAGCTTTATAACACAAGCTAGGCAAATATTCAAAAATTCCCTTAAAGCATTAAAAATAACCTGGTACTGTGTATTTTTTATTAGCTGACAATGATCCAAACTCACACGGAAAGAAGAAAGCTCGCAAAACAACCCGAGCTGGTGGTGGTGGAGCCGATCTTTTGAAAATTGCTCAGGAGCAACAGGCTAAGATACAGCTGGAGAGAGATGAGATGATTGCAAGGGCAAAGGAAAGGGCTGAGGCTGAAGCAGCGGCGGCAGCCGCAGCGGCAGCTGAGAAGGCAGAAGCAGATGCTAAAGCTAAAGCAGAAGCAGAAGCTAAAGCTAAAGCAAAAGCGAAGACCAAGGGGAAGACAAAGGCAAAGGGACAGACAAAGACAAAAGTAAAGGGGCAGACAAAGGCTGGAGATGGCACAGATAAGGCAGGGGAAACCCTTGACTCAAGTGTGACAGAAGATGTAGAAGAGGAAGACGATGAGGAAGAGGATGAGCAGGAAGGAGAAGTACCAACTGAGGGTAAATCATCAAAAGCTAAGCAGGAGCTACAAGCAAAGGAAGAAGGGGCTCCTGATACTGAAGAAGAGGAGCCTGTTCAAGAGAAAAGAAAGAGAGTGAGAGCAGGCCCACTTGTCCCTGATACCATCATTGGTGAGACGCTCTCAGAACATAGCAATGCTACGCTATTCATATATTTCTGTTTCTAGGTAACAATAAGCTTGTATTTTCTTTAGACCCAGGAGTATACTTCACTAGTGGACTTTCAGATGTAACTGCTATTATTGGTACTGATGCCGAACTGGTCTGCAGACTGAGCAGTGAGGACTGCGATGGAGTCTGGTACAAAGATGGCAAAGAGGTGAGAAACGTAAGAGTTGATAGAATAATAGCTTCTACCTTTAACCGTCAGAGATTTAGATGTGCTTGTGTGTGTGCATTTCAGATAACAACCACAGATGATATCTGTATTGTCAAAGATGGGACTTATCGCAAACTAATTGTCAAAAACTGCAAAGAAGACGATACTGCAAAGTACCGATTTGAAGCTGATGGGCGTAAAACAGAAGCAGTGCTAAAGATTGAAGGTAATTAAATCAAAATCGATTCGAGACACTTCAACTCAAACAAAACAAAAGGCCAATCACTGTGAAAATGTGTAAAACAATATCCTTTTGAGCTCAGCGATTAAGTGCCAATATGAAAAGATGTGTGTTCTTCAACTAGATCCTCCAAGAATCAACCCCGATGACCTCGCTGACTTCATGAAACCTGTTACAATCAAAACTGGCAAAGATGCAGCCTTCAAGCTGTCTTTTGTTGGACGGGAACCCATGAAGATACAGTGGTACCATGAAGGCGAAGAGTTGTTGGAGGACAGCCATACCAAGATTGAGAAGTCTTCCTCACACAGCCGTCTGCTGTTGACAAAGTGCCCGCGCAAAATCACAGGAGAAATTAAGATTAAGATTAAAAATGAATGTGGAATAACTGAGGCCATCTCCCAGCTCATTGTATTAGGTAAGCTGTGTTAAGGACTGGATGTTCTGAATTTGAAAAAATATATATGTAACACATGGATATGAGCATGGTTGTTCTTTATTCTTTTGTCTGACTACAGATAAACCAACACCACCACTAGGCCCTGTGGATATTATCGAAAGTTCTTCTTCTTGCATCGAGTTCAAATGGAGGCCTCCTAAAGACAATGGAGGGTCCCCTATCACTGACTACATCCTGGAGCGCCAGCAAATTGGCCGAAACAGCTGGAAGAAACTGGGCAAAATTGGCCCAGAGGCTAAATACAGGGACACTGATGTGGATCATGGCAGAAAGTACTGCTATCACATCAGGGCTGAAACTGATCAAGGCATCAGTGAAATGATGGAGACTGATGACATTCAGGCAGGAACAAAGGGTGAGTTGTCTTAGAAGCAAATCAAAATCTATTTGTGACAGCGTCTCAAGTATAGGAGGTGTTGTAGAAAAAGGCTTTAAGTGAGCCCATTAAAGAGATGTTTTTTCTATTTTAACTTTCTTTTAGCATACCCTGGACCTCCTTCTACACCAAAAATTGTTAGTGCTTTCAAGGATTGTATCAATCTTGCTTGGTCTGCACCTTCCAATACTGGAGGAACCAACATTTTGGGATACAACGTGGAGAAACGCAAGAAAGGCAGTAATCTGTGGAGCTTTGTCAACCCACCAGATCAGCCCATTAAAGGTAGGGCCATTTTGATGATATCCACAATGACATGGATACGGTAAAAGTTTTCCTTCAGATGTGAACTTGTCAAGTGAAATGTGATTCCTTTTTCGAAGCTACAGAACTTATGAAGTTATGTTTTAAAGTCTTATACACAATGATTGACATGCCAACAGAGAAAAAGTATGCAGTGAAGGATGTTGTTGAAGGCATCGAGTACGAGTTCCGTGTATCAGCTATCAACATCTCTGGTGCCGGAGAGCCAAGTTCCCCATCTGAATTTGTGATTGCGAGAGATCCAAAGAGTGAGTAATAGGCCAAACTCAAATATTTTGTATGTTAATGCTGAGTAAAATCACAGTACAGTGTTCTGATCTACATAAATTTTCAGAGCCCCCTGGAAAAGTTATCGACTTGAAGGTGACTGACTCTACATACACCACCTTATCGCTGGGGTGGACCAAACCCAGGGAGGAGGAGGGGGTCCAAGATGAGGCCAAAGGATACTTTGTGGAGCTCAGACCAGCAGAAAATCCAGAGTGGGATCGTTGTAACACCAATGCTATCATTATGACCTCCTATACTATTATGGGTCTGAAGTCTATGGCCATGTACTGGGTAAGAGTCATAGCCACCAATGAGGGTGGAGACAGTGAGCCTCAAGAGTTGGACAACTACATCATTGCAATGCCTCCTCCAGGTGAGTCATTTGTCTACACTCAGAATCTGATACATTTTACTTTCAATTGGTCACTTTTTCTCATTAATTTTATCTAAAACTCAGCAGAGAGGGGAATGCTGGGGGATTAAGGGAAGATAATGGGGGGGTATTACTGTCCAAAAAGAAAAGTATGTATCTATAATACTGTATCATCATATGTGCAGATTGTTGAATAAAATTTGGTAAAAAAAAAAATAATCTAAAACTCTTCCCACATTGTCACAGTGAGACCCCATTTCACTGACAGAAAAATAAAGAACTTCATCGTAATGAGAGCTGGGAACTCTGCGCGGGTCAACTTCAACTTTCAGGTTCAGTATAATAGTCATACAAAAACGTGTGAGTGTAAAAACACAAAGTTGTTTTGTCCCATTTCAAGTGGCAGATAATTAGACATTCTACAGAAGTATAAACCCACATCATCTTAGATCTGCATCTTCTGCTGTTGACAGGCCTCTCCAATACCAGATATTACATGGCTCAAGGATGGCCTGCCTGTAGCTAAGCATGTGACAGTGAGCAACTCAGACACATCATCACAGTTAATGATCCCCTCAGCAGAGCGTCATGACACTGGGATCTACACAATCATTGTGAAGAATATTGTTGGTCAAGAGACCTCCAGTGTTGAGATAAGAGTCACAGGTACAGTGAAAGAAAATCTTACCTCATCCATATAAAATAAAAGAGAAATAATAACCAAAGGCTGCATGGATTTGAAATGTGATATGCATAATTCGTAAGATTATTACAAAGTTGATCTAGATTTTAGAAAAGGCAAAAAAGGGCTGTCATATTTCTAGAATTAACAATTGAGGGTTTTGAAATATTTTATGTTCTTTCTTGTTTACTAAGGCATTTACAAGTGTATACTATGTTCTTTGTATACTTTGGACTCAAAAACTGATTTGGGAAAGTTTAAAGAGAGCCAGATTCAGTGTGCATAAACATAAAACATGAAGACAATAATAATCTTGTCCTACCTGTTTCTAGACGACCCCAAGCCTCCAGGCCCTGTGGAGCTGGAGGAAAATGTGTCAGGAACAGTGACCGTCTCCTGGACTCCATCTCCTGATGAGAAAAAAGACGACAGGCTTCACTACATGATCACCAAGCGCGATTCGGTTAAGCGCACTTGGCACACTGTGGCTGACCATCTTTTCAATAACAAGTTCACTGCCATCAATATCATGCCAGGACGGCAGTATCAGTTCCGGGTCTATGCCAAGAATGACATGGGGCTTTCCGAACCCTCTGAGTCACCAACCTGGGAAGTGAGGAGGAAGAAAGGCAGGTTTAAAAACAGTCATTTGAAAGTCTCTCATTTAGAGCTGAAACAATTAGTTGATAATCGACAGAAATTTTAAGTCCTCCTCCACTCAAAATGTGTCTTTCTTATTGTAACTTCACTTGGATGTTGTAGCTTCACTGTGCAGAATGATGTTTGTGCAGAGTTCACATTCATCTGCTCAAGGAGGAAAGTTTCTCTGTGATCACCTTAAATCTGAGTTTAAGGTGTATACCCTACAAGCATGATTTATGACATCACAACTAGTTTGGAGCCAACTGTGGTCCAGTATGCAACTTTAATGCAACTGCAATTAGTGAAGTAGGAGACATCTTACATAGATTGTTCTTAGATTGTGGATTTTTCAATGAGGGAGGAGTATATGTAAATCTAATGGTGTGTTCAGTTGAAAATATTCAATTTGAGCAAAAAATTTGCATGTATTGCAGGGTTTTATGATCACAAGGCGAAAATTTGCTTTGCATTCTGTACGAACAGAGCTTAGGGATTGTACCAAGGTAATTGATGTTTTTTGTGGAAAAAACATAGCAGCCACAAATTATTAGTACAAGAAGATTGCTTTTATGTATCTTAGATCATGTCTGGAGGGGATCTTTAATCAAAAATAATTTGATAGTCAATTAATCGTTTCAGTCAATTATTAAGAATAAAGGACAAACATTTGCTGGTTTGAGCTTTTTTAGTCAAAGTTTTTTGTATATGTTTTCTAAAATTTTAAATTGAATATCTTTGGGTTTTGGACTGTCAGACAAAACAAGACGTGAAGATATCACAGAACTTGTGTTGGTTGTTGATTTTTTTTTGTTGGTTTGTTTGTTTTGTTTTTATAGACTAAATTAATTGCATAATCAAAATAATAATAATAATCAAGAGATTAATCAACAAGTGAAATAATAGTGGGTATCAGTCCTAATGTATTTTAAAAGGCATTAACAAGATCTAAACAGATGTAGCTGTGTACAACTCAGTCAGCAAAAGAAGTTAATAGATGTAAGTACTTAGCATAATAAGAATGATCATTTGAAAGTACAATAATACAACTGAATTAATCTCAAAGGACAAATAAAGAATATGAATTGGCTTGCTGAGAGATGTCAACTTTAGTAGTTTTTGTACATTTGGTGAGCATACTGTACATCAAACTGCAAGGTCTGACAGAGAAGTGTTGCTAATTAATGTTTGTCTTATTTTCATGAAATGCACCATGAAAGGCAGAGCATTTTATATAAATGCTTCCAATATGGACATTGAGGGCAGATAAATGATTCAATTAACAGACAGCTAAAGAGAATATAGCATTGAAAAATGTACCCATCATTATATATTACACCCTTTTAACATTTCTGCCCTTTTTCTTGTATCCTTCCAGAAACATTTTCTGTGACTCTCCCAGCCTCAAAGGACTGCAGCTTTGAGGCGCCTCCTTCTTTCACTGTTCCGCTAAAAATGCGCAACAGTCCAGAAAGCTATGAATGCTACATGAGTTGTGCTGTGACAGGAAACCCCAAACCCCATGTTACTTGGTACAGAAATAACGTCAGCCTTAACACCAACACTAACTACTACATCACTAACACATGTGGGGTCTGCTCCATGGTGATACTCAAAGTTGGGCCCAAGGACAGTGGGGATTACACAGTCATTGCAGAAAACCCTCTGGGTAGAGTGGAGTGTTCAACTAAACTTGTCGTTAAAGGTAAAAACTCCTTCTCAGTTATTTGTTACATTTTAAAATCTGTTCCTATGGCTATACTTTGTTTTAACAGCTCTCTTTTCTTCCTTCTTCTCCCTCAGATTAGGATGACGCAGTGGTCCTTAACTCCCAAAGACACCTGCCCCATTAAAATGAATGGCATGTAAATGGTTTACCAATCTGAACAGTGCTGTCATTTTTGGGTTTTTTGTGAATTACTATATTCATGTGTTTAAACAAACTGTGATGGAAAGAAAGAAAGAAAGAAAGAAACAAACAAACAAAGAAACAAACAAACAAACAAACAAACAAACAAATGTTATAAAGCACTAAGGACAAATTTGAGCGATTCAAACAGATTTGGTTGTATTTGAGTGCAAATTATCACAGTTTATCTGTTGGGTGCCAATTAGACATTTGAGATTCAACATGAGTGATATGCAAGAGCTTGCATCCACACATGTTCATTTTTTTTTACATTCATTCAACTCAGCTGTGATTATAGTTAGTTTTCTTTGCTGTTTTCTGAATAAGATATACAATTTGCTGGCTTTTCTGAAGATACGACCTCATGGAAAATTGACAATATGACAATATGGCTATAACTGAGTATGTTTTAGTGTGTGTTTGATTAATCCTTATGCCAAAATGTAAATAAATCATTTCTGTTCAACAGTCTATCTTTAATCTAAATTCATTCATGAGCCTGATTTATACAGTAACAGCCATACTGGCAGCTCTGTGAGACTGTACTTGTTTGGAAGGTATTGTTTTCCAGGTTCACCATCGTAGTTTAGTGCGTTAACAAAAGGTACAGCTAAGGCTGATGGGAGTGTCATTATGAACCAAAGTATTTGACAAATAGTATTTGACCTGATGATGCTGCTAGAGAAAAAGTTATCACTGTATATTCTGAGGGAAACATAAATGACTGTATCAGATTCCACTGCAATTCATTCATTAGTTGTCTGGACATCTTCAGTCAAATCTACAAATGCCAACCTCATGGTGGTGCTAGAGGAAAAAGTCAGGGGATCAACAAAGTCATGAGGGTCCATCATCTAGGAACCATGAATATCTGTACAAAATGTGTGTCAATTTGTCTAGTAGATGTATAAATATTTAATTGAATATTAAATAATATTAAACTTATATAATATTAAACTTTGACCTGCTAATGACAAGTCAAGGATCATCAAAGTCATTAGGATACATCATCTGGGCATCATGGACTTCTGTTGACATTTCATGGCATTACATCCTACAGTTGTCAAGAGATATCAAAACCAAAAATGTCAACGTCATACTGGAGCTAGTGGAAAAGTCTGGGGAAGTCAGTAGGTTTAATCCTCTGGGAAATACAGTATGAATCTCTGTAGAAAATTTGGCAATCCATCCAATAATTGTCGAGATATTTCAGTCTGGACCACAGTGATGGACCAACAGACCGACCGATAACATGTTCTGGCCACAATTTCTGTCTATACACAGACTCAGGCACTGGCCTTGCCTCTACCTTTATCTATTACATGCAGGTAAAATCAAACCATTCATTATTCTATTATAATTATTATATTATATTTATATCTGTATACTATAAACCCATGCGCAACTATGAAGTATCTTTGCTGCGATCACATTCAGTTTAGTCCTGGCATACAGTACTCTGAGGCATTTATTGAGGTGGTCCATTTTCAACTTCACATGCACTGTTTCCGCTTTGCCAACTGTCACATGGCTTCAAATTTCTCTTTTACTGCGAGCATGTGGTTGGAGGCTTTCAGAAGATATTGCATGTCTATTATAGAAAGTCATAAATGATAAAATTTCATGTGCATGACAAAGTGCAACCTTACAAAACAACTGTCTATGTCCCTGTGTAAAGTTCTCGGGCGCCCTAATATCATCAGTAGCCATATGGCATCCTGTTATTATTGACACAAGTCTTTACAGGGAGTTTATTGTACTAGGCTTTGAAATTTAAAAGCCTCTAAACAATCCAAACAAGCAAATAGTGTTTGACAATTCTGAGTGAGATGCTATGAAGGAGTTTCCTGTAATTTGGCAAAAAAGAAGGACACTATCTTCCTCTGACAACATGGATGCTTTTTCTCCATTTAACAAGAAAGTTTTAGTGTAGTTTAATTACAAACACACGGAATAGGTCAATGCAGTGTACTTTCCTATGAAAATAAATATGAAAATGAAAAAAAAAAACAAGTCTGCCCTAACACAGATGGGGTTACCTTTTTCCACATTGTATTGGGTTGCTTAACGTTAGGTTTGTTTTGTCATTGTTTGGATGGAAGAATTCAAAGCCTCTGACTTCAGTGACCCTTTGTAATAAATGCCTTCAAGAACACCAGGCCTCTCATATCAGCTTCCCATGCCTGAGAACAGTCGTAGTTCCTGTGCCACACATCTGCTTTTATTACATGGCTTGAAATATCCACACACACACCCACACACACACACACAATCGTGCTCAAACTGAGCATAGCTCTGTTATTACTGAGGCCACAATAACTAGGTTGTGGTTTAAAGTGCCAGCAGCCAGACTCCAAGAGAAATCTGAATGACTTCTAGCATGTCAGTAAATACCCTCAAGGTGGTCAGTGTGTTCCAACAGATTAACAGTACATTTCTCATTGTTGAAAGGAATTTTTTGACATTTCAAATTCTGAAATTAACGAGTAAAACTATTTGTTAACTACAACAACAAATTGATTTAAGGATTATTTACAGAGTTGTTTTCCTTCCTCTTATGTGGCTGATGCAGATCTCAATTATAAAAATGATCTGTGAGTGTAAAACTTATTGGCGGTGTTGATTTATAGAAACACTGGTATCACTGTGACTTTTACATTTAGAGTTCTTCATTTTAATTAATTGATTAGTAAAATAAACATCTTATTACCCGTGAATTCAACTTTCAATGTCAAGCTGGCCAGTGGCAGTTAAGTCCTCCTCAGAGACACTCCTATCCAATCAGCAGATTTACACAGAAAAGTTAAAGGGGAATCAAGAAAGTTACTGTGCCATTTTCGCCTAATGTGATGATATGTTCTGACAGGTACTCACAATATCACGTCAGCCCATGCTCTCTTTACACAAAACTTTCAGTCATCTATTTAAACAACAATAATCTCACTGTACAGTATGTATACTCACATCTGGTCATATCTGTCAGGCTAATAAAACTGAGACTGCACAGCCATGCGGTTAATAAAGCCCAAATGAAATTCCAGTGGACCTACAACCTGTCACTTGGAGATATAGAGTATGTGTTGGGTAGGTGTAGGTGTTGTTGGTGATTTTCTCACATCAACAGTGGGGCTAGTCTATTAAAGAACACCTTGAGTCATAACATATATTAGAAAGCCCAATGCTGAGGCATATTTACATTTAAATGAATTTCAGATAAAGACAAGTCTTTTATGCCTAATAACTGACAGAGCACAATCAAATACACCTGGTACTTAGCTTTGAATAGGTTAAAACTCCATTAGAACAGTGCAGCCATTATGATTTAACAAATTATTGTTGGCCATCACCTGAAATAAGAAAAAATTGGTCCTCCAGCTTTGTTATTGGTGAAGGTTCACCAAAATACAGCCCTATGTGATGGGATATTCTGACTCTGTCTTTATAGACATAGTTAGGCAGATTACTAACTGATTAAAACAAACCTGTCAATGCTGTAAAATAATTGTTTAAATGTATAGCTTTTTATGTTTTTTTGATTTGCATACACACTTGCCTGCCAAACATGATGCCTTAATGATTAGTATTTTGATGTGAAGCCTGTAAAAAACCTACATGAGGCTGGAAAAACACAACTGACATCTCAGTGGAGAATTCTTTAATGTATTTTCCTACTAGTTCTTCTACTTAAAAAGTACTGTAGCCTCTGGTATTATATTAACTTTGAGATGACAAGGAATTTGTAACATTAAACTATCTAATTTCCAAGGACAAGTCTGTGGCACACTTGACAATTTTTCAGGGATCCTGGCCTCACACTCATGTTTACAGTTGCGATTCCAGACTGCTCAAAGACCCCCAATAAACACATTGTATTTTTAGATGGTGTCAATAGGATAGAAGTCATTAGTGCATCTAAACATTAATATAATGTTTTGTTGTTCTTGTAAAATCACAAGAGTGTCAGCATGAGCATACTTGGCTGTCAACACTAAGCTTTGACTAAAAACTTGTTCTTACTTTCAGCATCACAATCTGCTTAAGATAATACTGACATTCCATCTTTATTAAACAGCCAACAAAAAGACCAAACACAGTGTCTGTGTAGGTTTAACTCAAAATTATAACTGAAGTCCACATTTCCTGTTAAGGTTTGCCTTTCCAAAGGTGTAGAGTTAAAGTAATCTGTAAATATTGTAAATGATAACATGAAAGGATGAGGATACAGTATCAGTCACATTGTAGAACTATTATAGTACAATTTCAAAACAACAGTAAAAACATGCAGTATAGTGGACAATAGAGGGTCTTTGAGGTAATTCCATTTTCATGCATAAAATGCATCTCATTTTGACCATATCTCCCAGGGAAGCTCATACATTTTCCAACAAGAAGCCATAGTCATAGTCATCCCAACGTGAGGCTTGTAGACAACCTTGGCTTTCCCTCCTCCCCCTCGCTAGAGGTTGTGATTTATGCCAAAAACAAAAAAGCAATCCCCTTTCTTGGCAGGCACCGCGTCTGACAACGTGGGTGCTTGTCGCAGAGTCACTGGCATTCCTGTAAGGATTTAATAGCTTGTAGACCAGGGAGGCAACACTCAAATATCAGACTGAGAAGCAGCACCACTCAAGAGGATCAGAGGAGTACGGAGGTAAGTTCATCATTCATCTTACATACAGCACCACTCTTAAATGGAGGTGTTAAGTATTGAGCTTCGGATACAGTCTTTAACACTGAACTAATCCTGTTGCTGATTCGCTCTTAACTAGTCCACAGACACACTCATTTAATGTGGCAAACTGTGGAATGTGTTTGCCTATAAACACAATTGAGGCGCTCCGTTTTTAGAGGGTGCTCTGATATATAATGTTTTAGTTTTCCATTATTCTATTCAGTACTAGTACAGTCAAATGGTTTCGTGATTTTGCTGCTCTAATGTTTGCTCCAAATGTGTAATTTTGTCAGAATTTTGTGTTAGTGTTAAATTCAAAGCTTGTACAAATTTAACCAAGAAGACTCTCTGAGTCATTTTTTATAGAAAGTGCAAACATATGCTAATGTATACTTGCAATTGCAACAGTGACTTCTCATAACATTTTCAATTAACAACTAAAATGTGTGTTGTCACCAAATCTTATGCAAACAACTTTTGAAAGTTAGTAAATCAAAATATCTTATTAATATTCATATTTCTGTCTCTATGTTCTATCATATACATACAGTATAGCTAATCACCAAACATAAGCTAAGTTAAACACCATTCAAAAGTCCATTGGTGACTTCATGGCTAGTCAATAGTTTTTAACAACCAAAAAGCTTTAAAAAAAAATGTAAACACTTTCCCATGACACTTAGAAAAGAATCCTTTTTTCAAAAGCTTTCTTATTAATATCTGCCACAACACTGCCCAATAAATGCTTATCTGTTTACTTATTTGTCCTTTTTTACTGCTAATGAAAAATATACATTGTAAACCATAATATCTCTCTGTAACTAAGGCAAAAAAGTTTGGTAATAACCCAAAATAAGAAAACTGTTAGGCAAACCTGCTGCTGCACATGTTTAGCATCAATATCAACTCCCTAGATAGCTACACGCTTTCTGAACATGCCCTTAGTAGTATCTTGCTTTTAATCATTTTTATGATGCGCTCAGTCTCTGAGTATACTGTCCCGTGCTGTATTTCATTGCTGGTCACATAAGCAGCATGCAGCTCAGGCCACATGAAACCCATAAAAACTAACTCTCACAGCATGGAGACGATTCGCTTAGCGCCGTGTCAGAAGCCAAGTACACAGAACACGTTTTAAGCAATCCTAAAACTAAAAAACAGTCCAGTTTTAAAAGTCTGTTAAGCTCAAAAATATAAAATTCTGACAACCAGCCTTCCAGAGCACATCATGTGATTAAAAAAAAGAAACAAATCTAGTTCAATCAAATGCAATTTGTAGTCATAGGAAGAGCTCACTCACCACAACTGTAGTTAAAGCATGTTCAGCACGATTTTTTCTGTTACCATTTACAGTACTGCTTAGAAAAATAAGATAGTGATGATAATGATGACACCGATTTAGTTGCTGTAATGAAAAGCCAAGCTAGTGCGGTTAGGTGCTAATTGAAAACTATTATTTATAAAGAGTTGGGGTGTAATAAAGATCGATTACATATCTTTTTTTTTTTTTTTTGCGTCAGAGCACCATAATAAGGTTTTAATTAGTGATTAAATTTGCTGTACTGAACAGATTGCACTGTAGTACAACTCACTCATCATGTCAACATTGATTTACAAGCATATTAAGATGTTAGAGATGGGATGTTCACAGTTTATGTGGCATGTGACCTATCATATGACAATCCAGTTTACTCATCTTCCAACAGCCGTAGACCAGCAACACCCTAGAATATCACGCGCCTATATTGGGTGGTGTTGGGTTTGTACAAAATACTATACATGAGAGAGGTAACGTGTCACAGAACATCTCAGAAATAAAAGTTCAATGTGCTTAATCTACCAGAAGTCACTGGGCCGATAGATTTGAAGTGTTTTTTGGAACATTTATCAATGCTGATATGTAATTGTTCAGTCAGGTTAATTTGTCCATATATGGCTCAGTTCTTTAGCGGAAATCACGATTTAGTTCTGCAATAGCGCTTGCTGGTACCTCATGACAGGAAGTAACAGCAGCTTGTTAGCCCTGCCAACGACTGCACAGAGTTCTAGAGATAGTAAAATCAATCAGTCAGTTGGTTATTCATACAGTCTGTCAGTTAGTGGGTGTGTGTGTCTATTTACCTTTTCACCTCAAGGTATAAGGAGCTTTACAGTCTAAAGTGACTGTTGGGGTTGCAATAGACTGTATTGCTTTCATACCCTGGTTTGCAATTAGATCGAGACCTTCTGCTACAGCCAAAGAGATGCTTTTCTCTGCAGCTCATGCACAATGCAAAATAGAGTCATGCATTACCTCTAATGTGCATGTGCAGACACATCAAACAGTTGGGAAAAAAGAGCCATATAATCTAAAATTACAATTACAAATTACAATTAGCAGGGCTGTTACGCTTCGCAATTCTAACAAGTACTGGGGCTGGGGAAATGGTCCAGAGCAGAGCTACAGAGTTCAGACAGCATCAGCAAAATTTAGTTTAAGGAAACACATTTTCCCAATGAATCACCCACATTTACTCTTAGCCATTCTTCATACTCATACATATTGAATGACTGAATGTCCCCTCTGGATTGTTTTAATCAATTTCAAGTCAAATAACCATAACAAACATACAGTATGTTTGTGTGTGGTGGTGATGGTGATGGGGCTATGAGGGTAAGTAGAGGATGCAGCTTACAATCAATATCCATCCACCAAAATCAACAAAAGACCTAGGACTGCTGTAACAGAAAATATATTGTAGCTCCAGGCAATCCCCTTCCTGTTGTCACAGTCACCTTTACTACAAAACTAATATCTGAACCTGAACTATGATTAAGATGTAGATTCTTGGGTCATGCAACAGAGAATGACTTGGGAAAGAGATTAACTGTAATTTACAGCAGCTTAAATCACCCACAGGTTTTTCTCTCTCTATTTTCCACCCTATGACCTGGTTTTGGGAGGATTATCATTAAAGGTCTTAACAATCTCAATACAATTTCCTACATATTATGGCATCACACTTAAAGGAAATAGGCTGTTACTCTGGACAGAAAGGTTGCTCTAATAGTAGTGACTTCTTTTAACATTAGCTAAATATCTAGCCAAAATGTTAGCAAATCCTGCCAAAGATCAAATTCCATGAGGCTGCAAAAGAGTGGCCAGCTTCAGTTCAGGGCTGGCATGACTAAAGCATCAATTAATGGATGTTTATTTGCTTCTTTGCCAAGAGTTAGCTCGGCATGAAGACTGGAAGCAGGGGTTAAAAGCAAGTCTGGCCCTCTCTAAAGTTCAAAAATATACCAAACATCATGTCTAAAGTTCACTAATTAAAATATTGTACCTTGTTTGTTTAATCCACACATAAAGAGAAATGTAGAAATGACAATTTGTGTTTTTTACATGTGTTTTACATGTTGTAACCTCCCCATGTATTTCTTGTCAAACAGCAGCCGGGCCCAGTGACTTTGGACTAAGGTAATCTTGAGGTTGCCAAGCAACCAGTGTAGACTCCACAACTTTTGAGTGTCTTTGGTGTGATTGTGTCTTAAGACAGAGTTACTTTAAATACTCCTGAAATCTTAGTGCAACAAGCACACACTGGAGAGAAGCAAATGGTTTTTGGCAATACATACAATAATGTACAGTCATGTGATGTTATTCAGTCATGTGACGTTAATATACCCTATGCCAGGCATACACATATACATGTAGTTTGCTTTCTAAATAAACATTTCTGCAAATCCCATTAAGCCCCAGCAACACAGAATCTGTTACAATTACATGTTCCATCAGTTTATTTTTATGAGGTGACATTTGTCATTCTAAGTTTAGCAACCATGTGGTGTAATGAAAGATAGCTATGTACTAGCAGAGCACCCCACTGTGATTGGAACCAACAGATCATAAAAATATTAATTTGATAAGCATGCAATAATTTTAAAATCAAGCCAGTATGCTGCAGCTTAAAGTGAGAACAAAAAACCCTTAGTAATGTAAGTTTAAGCCTGGTGTAAAATTGTGTCATGTTGTTAATATGAAATGCTACACTCCAGTTCTAATTTTAAGAGGATTTTATTTTTGGGGAATGTGATAACGCTCAGCATACAGCAAGCAGCTGCATGGCGTGCAGCCACAGATGATCACGTTTTGTGTCTTCTACTGTATCTCTTAAATCTATAGTTAAATAATGGTCATGGGTAATGTTTTGGCAGACCTTTTTTTAGCATGAAAAGGAACCTTTTCACCATCAATTGAGGCTGTCAGGCAGGTCTTATGCCAAAACTGAATCCTTGAAACAACATTATTTTTCCAACAATACTGCAGATTTACAGTGACTTATCAACTGTGTTGTGGAAAAATGAGAGGAGAAATTAGGTTTCCTAGTCCTGCTGTTTGGATGGATTAGTACAGCAGCAAATACTTAAATCATCCTCCATCATCTTTTACAGTTTGGGGACTTTTGCTGATTCCACCGAGGAACAAAAAGACCCAAGATGTTTAAAAGAACAAAAGTGACGGATGGGACGGCCACTGGCCAAGGTAAGCAATAAAATATGATCTCATCTTCGAAAAGAGGCACTGAAGAACACCGTCCAACATCAAACTAGTGTGTCTCTACAATATTGGCTTCTCAACAGTTTGTTTCTGTTCTTTTCTTTCAAACTATGATCTGATACAACAATGAGGTGACATGTAACCAAATAAAATCAATGATCATTATATTATTATTACTATTATTATCATTATTATCATTATTATAATTATTATTATTATTAGTAGTAGTAGTAGTAGTATTCAATAATGTAATTATTTGTAATACCCTACCAAATCATCAGGTCAAATCATCAAGTCTTATGATTAGGAGAACATTGAACAGTTACATGCATTGTGTCCATAAGAAATATCTTAAAATACTGTATATTTCAAACAAAGTTATCTTCAGTCAGTATTTGATCTCCTTGACAGAGTCTGACAAAGACACTTATATCACTTACTCACACAGAATCCATCACACCAGGGTAGAAAGGAGATCCATTTGTGAACAAATCTAAAGAAAATAGTAAATATATCTAACTGCAAGCATTAGTTGTGTAATGTCGATGATTGTTTGTGTGTTTGAATCAATTGTGTAATGTGTAATGCTGATGATTCAATTCAAATGGTTAATTACAGGCTGTTATCAAGGCTACATTGTACCCACACAGACTTCTACTTTTGCTTTTACACTTTGGCTGTAATACAATTAAAATCAGATTGACATTATTCACAGAGTACAAGACTGACTTTGTACATTAGTAACAACATTTAAACTGAATAGCACGTGCACACAGTCTATTAAAGAGGAACAGGAGCTCATAAAGTAGGTAGACATACTGTACATTGCAAAATAATCACACCGCTGTAAACTGCATAGGTTGATTGCATTGCTAGGCTATTAATGTTGTAGTATGTGGCATTAGTTCATGCTATATACTTGTCCCTGTACAAGTGTTAAATAAATGAAATGCTGCCATTGCTAGGACAAATGTAACACCTACCCAAAGTCTGTAATTAAAAGTCTGAGGGATAAGTCAGATAAACATTATATGCATACAACTCCTGTGTACCTAAACATAGGTAGCAGAATTGCATATTTTCATATACTTTGGTAATTTGGTGCATTCATAAGTGGTAGTTCACATGTGGTATAGTGTTGCACCTTGACAATGACAAACAATAAAAATGTTGCTAAAAATATGAAATTGTTTAACCTGTGCTGATGTTATTTAGCTGAATCTTGTAAATCTCATAATGTAGCCATTCCACACACCTATTGCTGTCCTAGTATCATATTTACGGTCCCTCAGTTTAATTATTTAAGTCTAATCCATTATCCAGTGCTTATGCTATGCTTACATGTGCTGTATATGCTCTTTAACATATGCCTTTATTAGGTCCTGATGCAGAGAATTGGGATGGTAAAGAAGGTAGGCTTAGAGAACCAAAGAGAAGCCCGTCGTCAGCTGTCTCTTTATTTTTTCTCTCCCTACTGCTCACGAAGGCATGAAGTACTGATATGCAATGGAATTATTAATATTCTGTAGCGCACATGTATTTTGTGCGTGGATATGTGGGTGCATTACCACATATCTGTTCTCAGGGTGGAATGTAGGCATGGATTCCCAAGGAAAAAGGTTAAAAAGATAAATGTTACTGAAATGTAAATGTAGTGAAAATGTGACACAATTTGTAAAAGTCTGAGACCACTTTCCCTTTGGACCCCACTGTATACAATATGTATGTGTGGCTCTCCACACCAGAGCCACACATACATATTGTATATAGTGGGGTCCAATATGAAAATGGTCTCAGACTTTTGGACCCCACTGTGGCTCTGAATGATAACAAACTGGTAGATTTTAACATTAAACATTCTAATATTTCATGTATTAGAATGTGTTCCAGCATGGTTTATTGGGTGAAGATTTGATTACAAAACAACAGAGTTTGAAGGTTGGATAATGATAATGGTCATGTTTTTTTATTCTTTTGTGTCAAATGCATTGTCACTGACATTTCATTTTCATATGTTGACAGTGGGATTCAGGAAAAAATCTAAGGTCCCTGGGGTGATGATTACTCAGTATATTGAGAAGCTGCCAGAGGGAAAGAGCCATCCAGACTTCACCCGCAAGCCAATTGCTTTGACCATCCAAGAAGGTAGGACTAGGATTGCATAAGAATCATTTTAAACATTGATATCACAAAATATTCCAAGGTGGAATTTCCATGATTCTGCATAATGGATTAGATCCATGAATTTTGTGCAAGGCCAGAGGGAGCAGAGCCCTGCCATTCAACACCCAGATTCCTGCGTCAGTCAGATAGAATTAAACACACTATGACTTTGATTTTAAAAGCAGAAAAAGTGATTAGATGATCAAAAATCAATGCTATCATTTTGCAGAGGACAAATTTTCCACTAGTTGTCTTAAAAGTATGCATATAAGTATTAAGCATTTGTTGTAATGAATGTACAGTATATTATAATGCAAGAAATATACATATATGACACAACAAGGTTTGAATAAACATATCTGCATTTGTTTACTGTGTTTCCAAAACAATAACAACATGAGGTGACCTTGCCTGTATCTTTTTTTTTTTTTTTTTTTACAGGCAAATTTGCTTTTTTTAAAGCCATTGTCACTGGAGACCCAAAGCCAACTGTAGTATGGAGCAGAAATAATGGAGATGTGTCTGATCCAGCAAGATATCAGTCCAAATACGATCCCAACTCCAATGAGCATACATTTGAGGCAAGTGATATGGGTTATCAAATCTCAGTGATACTATACAGCAACATGCTGATGTAAAGGAATGATAAAAATAGCACAGAGGAAGAACTAGATAAGAAGACAGAGAAAAGGAGAGGTAAGAAAGAATATATTTGATTACATCAAGGTCATACAGCCTGCCAACCGATCAGTATTTGCTTTGCTGATTACTTTTTCTTCAATGTGGATGGAAAACGGGATTTTACTCATCCTGAGAGGGGCACACTCAACACAGTCAGTTTCATGAAAAAACAAATCTACTCCCTTATCCCCTCAACTCACTGCTGTTTGAGGATGATAATGTAAAATAAAAAAGTCTTATTCTATTCTCATTTAAAGTAGACATTATTGTGTGAAACATGTTGACAAAGCCGACTTCATCAAACACTGGGTCCATTGCTGTATATTTTACATGTTTTATATCTTCCAGATGCCACATGTTAAGCCAGACCAAGCAGATACCTATAAATGTTTTGCCAAAAATGAATATGGACAAGCCATGGTCACAGTTGTTCTGAATGTTATTGAAGGTAAGAATGGTTTTCTTGTTATGCCTTTAACAAATCAATGTATGTAATATTATACTTCTTTCAAGAAGATGTAGCTTTCCTAAACCAAAGCAGAGTCACTCAATCTACAGCATGCAGATTCAAGCATACTCCCAAATCTTCTTCAACTGAATACGCTTGTATCCAAATTTGACACTCTACTATCCCATACCTTTGAGTCTATTACACACATTCCAATACCCATCCCGTAGCAGTCCCTCTTGTATGTTGTTTAATTACATGATTGTATTCATTTAAGTGCCTTCTTCTGTTTTCAGTTGGTTTCAAAATGACAAAAGCCCCACAACAACAAGCAGAAGTCGCCAATTGCAATTTTAAGAAAGTACTAAAAAGGAGAAGGTTGGTTTGTGTTACATAAGTTGATAGTCTTTTTTGTTATATACATTTACGATATTGTTCAACTAATCACAACCTATTTTCATTTCTAGTAAAGTAGTTCCCAAAGCTGAGGAACCAGAGAAAAAAGAAGGAGAAATTGATCCTAAATTTTGGGAGCTCTTAATGAGTGCTGACAAAAAAGACTATGAGAGAATCTGTGCAGAGTTTGGAGTGACTGACTTTCGCTGGATGCTCAAGAAACTAAATGAAATGAAGAGGGAAAGAGAGGAGGAACAAGCTGAGGTTTGTCATTTGTGATATTTGCATATTTGGTTTGTTTCCTTTTTTCTGTATATGCTGTACATACTTCGACAAATTTAAGTTTACTCCAGTAACAGAAGGCAATTCTTAAAGCATTAATTTGAAATAATGTTCAAATGATTGTTATCACAAATTGATATTTAATTCTTATTCTCTTTTTGACACAGTTCGTCAAAAACCTGTCAGACCTGAAACCTATCCACATCAATGCAGATGGAACTGCATCCTTTGAGCTTGAATTTGATCTTCTTGATCCAAGCAGCTCGATATACCTGTACAAGGTTAGTGTGAAAACAAGACTACATATCTAGAACTCTATTAGCATCCCTACAAAATGAGAGGTCATTGATAGCCCAATGAAATCAAAAACAGTCATCATCTCCACAACAAATTTAATTGCAATCTGCTTGTCAAGACATCTTTTGAGAACCAACATCCCCATCCACAGGCCCATCTGTTGGCAGTACCAATTTTCATACCTGTGTTTGAGAAGTGAGAGTCCCTTAACTAAGATATCTGCAACATGTCACTTAGTGTACAGTACAGTATAGCAGAGCATACAGTTTTGAGTTTGATGCTTGGATGAAGTCCTGCTATGATGCTTTCCATTGTAACTAAAAAAGTGGAATTTCTCCTGCTATTATCTTGCAGCTATATTTTGCAGGAATACTTTCAAGAATTAAGGAAGTTACATTGTATATTTCCCCCACAGGACGGTGAAATGATCCCATACACAAAGGAGTTGGGAGACAAGATGAAGCACTGCCTTAGAAAAGTCGGAAGAAAGTATATTTTCAGCATGAGGGATCTTATGCCAGAAGATGCTGGTTTCTACCAGCTGGATGTAGAAGATGTGAATATGTTTTCCACTGATTTTAAAAGTACGTTTTACATTTGAATACACAACAAATGAATGACCTTAACTGTGTTTTCAATAATTATCATTCATGCATATGTAACAAACTATTTAATTTAAAATGATTCACTTGTTATTTTTCAGTGGTGGATTTCTTGGTGAAAATTCAGGAAGTGAAGGCAATGGAGAGAGAAGACGCCGTTTTTGAGTGTGTCATATCAGCCCCCTTGTCCAAGCTTATGTGGTTTGGCAAGAATATGCCACTGGAACAAGGGGATAAATATGACATTGAAGTTTCAGAAGACAAGCTCATTCACAGGCTCGTTGTCAAAGACTGCATGGTAGTAGACAAAGGAATTTATGCTGCCTGTGCAGGAATAAAATCATGCAATGCATGGCTTGTTGTTGAAGGTAAGATATTGCAGTCTACGAAAAGACTGTAACTGATAATGTAGTGTATCATAAAGTAATGGATAAAGATTATGGTTTGTAATGGCATCATGAGAAATAACAAGGTACTCAATTCATTGTACAAGTTATTACTTTTTTTGTCATAATATGGCATTTTCAAGTGTTCACCCACTGCAAATCTCTTTCTCTTTTATTTAGCTGATAAAGGTGCACCTAAGGGCAAGAAAACAGCAAGGAAAACAACAAGGGCAGGAGGATCTGGGACAGATCTTCAGAAGGTTGCCCAAGAGCAACAACAAATACTGGATAAGGAGAGAGAGGAAAGGAAAGAAAAAATTAAAGCTGCTAGAGAAGCTGCGGCAGAAGCAGCTGCGGCAGAGGAACCTGAAAAAACAGCAGATTCCGGTAAAGCTCCATCAAAATCAAGAAAGAATGCAGACCCCAAGACTTATGAAACTGTGTTGAATTTGAAAATAAGGGAGGCATATTGGCAGGGCACTAAAAGATATCAAATGGGAATATCTGGTGATTTCTGATGAATTCAGAGATTATCAGTGATTTTAAGCCCCTGCAAAACTGCCATGAATGCAAAACAGGAGGAGGAAGGAAATTATTTCCTGTCTGTCTGCACTGTGCGTGACTTGGGAATCCCCCCCCATGTCCATTTGCATAGACTAAACAACATTTGTGTTGAATCACTTTAAATGACCAAATCTCAGGAATTATTTCAGGAATTTATGAAAGTATTACATCCGTTTTACTTCCTACAAACATGCTCCTTATAATGAACCCTGCTGCCACTATAATTCTCAACCCAAGGGAGGTGAAGTTCAAAATCTAAACAGTGTGCAAAAAAGATAAGGAATCTTTCATCTTGAATCACTGTGATGCCAATTCACACTGGACTTGTATCATAAAATGACCTCTGTGCTTTATAAAATATGTAAATATGGTAGGGGAGGGAATCTGGAATTTTACTTGAAAGACACAGGAGATTCTTACAGGATAAAGGACACAGATAACCTAATCCCAGAAGAACTCCATGTAATACTACTACAATGCAAACCTGGCTACATTAGTAATTCATTTTTTTAAAATTTGATTCATTTTTTAAATAAAAATTACAAAACCCAAACTCATGTATTTTAGTTAGGACAGAGGTCAAAACATCTTAAAATTATAAAACTGTACCATAAAATATCACTTACAGTAAAAAGATAGGATTTTGCCATTCATTACACAACCAGTACAACACTGTTTCAATGTACTTATTGTCTTGGTTCAACCGCATTCTCTCATCTAGTCCTTCACCTTTCCATTTGTTTCCCATTGATTTTTGTTAAAATGTTCATCAATTTGCATGCAATACTTGCTATGATAAGTTGTTTATAGGGCAACTACTAACTAGCTTTAACGGTTGATAGGAGCGGGAAAGGATAAAGGTGCAGCAGTGAAGGTGGAACGCATTGGTAAGATATAAGAATGATTGTGGTGACCTCTGCATGAATACACAGTTGAATATGACAGCTTTTTTTTAAATTATGGCTTCAGTCATCAGTTTTTCTTTATCCTGGTAGCCTTTACTTTGAACCTCTGCATTAAATATTGAGGTCATTGTAATGTTTTTGGGGTTTTTATGTTGTGTTGTCAACTCATTATGTGACTGTCTGCCTCTTTAAGGTAAGTTTTGCGTCCTGGCATTGAATGAATGTTCTTTGCAACGATAGAGTTTACTATACTATTGCACAAGAATATATTGTATTCTTCACTTTGCTCACTGATTAAATGTCTGTTTTGTGTTTTGGTGTCTCATGCTGAAGTATACTCAAAATAAGTTGAATATTACCCATTAGAACTTTCTAAATTCAGATTATTTTCACGTCCCAACAATTTACTCTCTAAAACTTATGCAGATCTTATTTATTATATCTTATTTATGTATCAACCGGTAATTGCAAAGAAACTGATTTCTGTATTAGGCACCATGCAGTACCAGAGCTTGTGCATCTTTTAGCTTCTTTTTCTATGAATCATTTAAACTTGCTGCAACTGTATTTTCCAAAGCGTGCTGTAGTTTTTTGGGATTTTTGGGATTGTGTTTTTTCCATTATTCAATAAGCAGTCATTTTACTGCTGTATGGAAATGATCTTGCAGAGATTTAACATGTTTGAGTAAGGTAATTTATCATAATGAATATCATGGCTGCTTTTACGTTTTACGTTGATGCTGTTCACTTCAGTATGGTTGCATTTGCAGGCTGATTGGAAGATTGAATAACAGTCTCGATCTCTACACGGATTACCTATCTAAAGCAAGTTAAGTCTCTGCTAGTTGATTTTCACACTCCCCTCCAGACAGATTCTCCCTCACTGAGAATTTAAGATAAATGTGAAAATATGGAGGTACCTTGAGCTCCATATCCCACCCTCCACCACCACTGCTGCTCTGAAAAAGATGACTATAGCAAACACAATACAACTACACAAACCATACACATCATTTAAAATAATATGTGAAGCTGATTCTAACCATGTTATTTCTGTATGATTATTACTTAACTGCAAAACAACTCCACCAGTTAGCTATAACTTTTTCTGAGCACCAGATCTAGCTAACACCTGTACCTCTTACAGTTGGCTATTGCCAACAGGTGTAACAAAAGTTACATGTGTTTCATGAACAAAGCTTTCTTTTGAGACTTATTATTTATTTGTGTTATTCATTGGTACCACTCACTGTGGTGGTCTCAGAATAAACTTTTGACAAGATGTCAGATGTGACCAAAACCCAGATTAAGTGTTACAATGCAGCTGACAGTGCTTTCACCATGGTAATCCTTGGCGAATAGGTGAAAGCTCCCAGCTCTATTTTGCATACTTAATCTGCACAATCTGTCCTGTTTGGTCACAGTTCAACCACTGAAGCATACCGTTTAGAAATTCCCTGAAAAGTAAATATTCTAAATGTAAGCCACTAGTTGTTATGTCACATATAGTAATCATTTTATATGTTCATTTCTCAAACACAGATTTCAGGGAGGCAACATTCTCACTTGATTTCTATTAATGTGAAAACTGCCTTCAGTACCAAACTCTGAACCATTAGTAATTTAATTTAAGTCATTTCTGAGTGGAGGTGGAATTCTAAAGGACACCAAATGATAAGACATTTCTCAAAATATCACTTATATCACCCCTGCATAATACTATGACTTTTTCCATTAAAAATACAATTTTATTGTCAAAATCTAAAATTGAGTGGCCCTATTACATTTCTAACAAAAAGTCCAAGGTGCAAGACATAAAAAACTGAGAAGAGAAGTCAAGGACAACTGTTCACAATTCTGCTGCCTGTGTCATTTTTAGACCTGTGTAAAAAAACAAAAAAAAAACACTAAAATAATTTGTCAACTCATATGAAAGTATTTAGAGTCATTTGTAATACTAAAGCAATGCAAATTTACAATGGGGAAAATGTAAACTCCATCCATTTCACTAACCCTTTGGCTCATGTGATGCTACAGCGAGTTTAAATGATTTTTAGAAAAATGCTTTAAAACACCAAAATGACCCTTAAATAAACATATTTTATATGACATCTTATTCATCCATAAATGAGTAAACAGATACAGCAACAGTCTGAAATGTTTTCAAACTGTCTGTGACTGTCGATTGAATATTTAGACAAAACATCTGTAGCAGCAACAACAACAGTAGCTGGGGACTCAGGAAGTGGTAAGAGAAACAACAGTGGAGCATATAGAAAGTAGATGCAGTAGTCTGCATTTTCTGCAGGCACGCATTTCAGAAAATGGGTGTGAAAGCTGGAAGCTGTTAGCTGCTGCACCTCCTAGCTGTTGGTGCTACTATCTGCTGCTACTGCTGCTGCCACTGCAACATACTGGGAAAGTATGTTGAAAAACTAGGCCTATCCTTAGTTTCCTGTTAACTCACAGTGGCAATTGGGGGCTTTTATTTTGAAAAACAGCCTCATGCTGAGCTTCCTGTTAAGATACAGTGGCTTTTATTCTGAAAATCAGAAATGACACTCCGTATGTGTGCGTGTCTGTGTAATTTTATGTTACTTTATGTGTATGTACACGTATATATGTATGTATGTATGTGTGTACATAATGTACGTATATATGTATGTGGTATTGCTCCCACACAATGAGGGAGTAATTTACTGAATCAAGTTTAAATGACTTACTGTTGTTATTACTGTTAGGCCACTCAGCTGGGAAAGCCAGTGGCGGTGCAAAGCAAGATGGATCACATGCAGATGCAGGAGGTGGTAAGACAAACAACAGCTGAGCGTATAGAAAGAAGATTCAGTAGTCTGCATTTTCTGCAGACACGCATTTCAGAAAATGCGTGAAAAAATGCGTGAAAGCTGGAAGCTGTTCGCTGCTGCTGCTCTACCACCCACTTGCAAATGCAGAAGGTGGTAAGAGCAACAACAGTGGAGCATATAGAAAGTAGATGCAGTAGTCTGCATTTTCTGCAGACACGCATTTCAGAAAATGCGTGAGTGCTGGAAGCTGTTAGCTGCTGCTGCTGCACCTCTCGCTTGCAAATGCAGGAGGTGGTAAGGGCAACAACAGTGGAGCATATAGAAAGTAGATGTAGTAGTCTGCATTTTCTGCAGGCACGCATTTCAGAAAATGCGTGTGAAAGCTGGAAGCTGTTAGCTGCTGCACCTCTCAGCTGTTGGTGCTGCCAACTGCTGCTATCGCTGCTGCCATTGCAACTTGCTGTGAATGATGAAAGCTCAAATACACTGGAAGTTGAAAGATGACAGAAATTGCTGAAGCAATGCTGAAAATGGCTGAAAAAACAGCTGATATTTACTGAAATGTATTGCTTTGAAGACTTGGAAGCTGAAAGATAAACTGGAGCTGAGAGCTGAAGTGCATTAGCTGAAGAAGCTGAGAGCTAAAACATGTTGCTGAAACAGCTGAAATCAAATGATATACACTCAAAATATAATATCTTAAAACTGTATAAGAGGAAATTCTTTGTATTAATATCAGATCCTATGGATCTTATTTTGAAAAACTAGGTCCATCCTGAGCTTCTTTTTAAAATGCATTTGCTCTATGGGACTTTCATTTTCAAAAAGAGCCTCATACTGAGCTTCCTGTCAACATACATTTACTCTATGAGGCATTTATTTCGAAAAAGAGCCTCATCCTGAATTTCCTCTTAAGTTACAGTTACTCTATTGGCTTTTATTTCAAAACACAGCTTCATCCCAAGCATCTTGTTACAATGGCTTTTATTCTGAAAATCAGAAATGACACTCTGTATATGTGTATGTGTGTGTATTAGGGAAAGTCCCCATAAAGATAGAAAAAACAGTTTGTGTGTGTGTGTGTGTGTATTTGTCTGTAGTTATGTGTTACTGTATGTGTATGTACAGGCACAACACTTATGTATGTATGTATGTATGTATGTATGTATGTAGGTAAAGAATGTATGTTTGCATGTGGTATTGCTCTCAGACAATGAGGGAGTCATTTACTGAGTCAAGTTTAAATGACTTACTGTTGTTATTCCTGTTAGGCCACTCAGCTGGGAAAGCAAGTGGCGGTGCACGGAAAGATGGATCAATTGCAGATGCAGGAGGTGGTAAGAGAAACAACAGCTGAGCATATAGAAAGTAGATGCAGTAGTCTGGATTTTCTGTAGACATGCATTTCAGAAAATGTGTGTGAGTGCTGGAAGCTGTTAGCTGCTGCTGCTGCTGCACCTCCCACTTGCAGCTGCAGGAGGTGGTAAGAGAAACAATATTAGAGCATATAAACAGTAGATGTGGTTGTCTGCATTTTCTGTAGACACGCATTTCAGAAAATGCGTGGGAGCTGGAAGCTGTTAGCTGTTGCACCTCCCACTTGAAGATGCAGGAGGTTGTAAGAGAAACAACAGTGGAGCATATAGAAATTAGATGCAGTAGTCTGCATTTTCTGCAGACACGCATTTCAGTAAATGCGTGTGAAAGCTGGAAGCTGTTAGCTGCTGCTGCTGCACCTCCCAGCTGTTGGTGCTGCCATCTGCTGCTACCGTTGCTGCCTGTGCAGCCTGCTGTGAATGATGAAAGCTCAAATACATTGGAAGTTGAAAGATGAAAAGAATTGCTGAAGCAATACTGAAAATGGCTTAAAAAACAGCTGAAATTAACTGAAAAGTATTGCTTTGAAGACTTGGAAGCTGAAAGGTAAAGCTAGAGCTGTGAGCTGAAGTGCATTAGCTGAAGAAGCTGAGAGTTAAAACATGTTGCTGAAACAGCTGAAATCAAATGATATACTCTCAAAGCTGGAAGCAGAAATGTAATGTCTTAAAACTGTGAAAGAAGAAATTCTTTGCATTAATATCAGATCCTAGGGATCTTATTTTGACAAACTAGGTCCATCCCTAGTTTCCTGTTAACACACGGTGGCATTTGGAGTCTTTTATTTTGAAAAACCAAACCTTATCCTGAGCGTCTTTTTAAAATAGTTATTCTATGGGGCTTTATTTTGAAAAAACAGCTTCATGCTGTGTTTCCTGAACATATATTTATTCTATGAGGCTTTTATTTTGAATAAAGAGCCTCATCAGGAACTTCCTCTAAAGATACAGTAACTCTATGGACTTTTATTTTTTTTAAAAGCCTCATACAGAGATTCTTGTTAAGATACAGTGGCTTTTACTATGACAATCAGAAATGACACTGTATGTGTGTGTGTGTTTGTGTGTGTGTTTGTGTGTAATTATGTGTTACTTTATGTGTATGTACAGGCACAACACATGTGTATATATATATGTATGTATGTATGTATTTACAGAATGTATGTATGTATGTACATATGTGGTATTGCTCCCACACAATGAGGGAGGAATTTACTGAATCAAGTTTAAATGACTTACTGTTGTTTTTACTGTTAGGCCACTCAGCTGGGAAAGCCAGTGGCGGTGCAAAGCAAGATGGATCACATGCAGATGCAGGAGGTGGTGAGAGAAACAATAGTTCAGCATATAGAAAATAGATGCAGTAGTCTGCATTTTCTGCAGACACGCATTTCAGAAAATGCGTGTTAGAGCTGGAAGCTGTTAGCTGCTGCTACTGCTGCTGCACCTTCCACTTGAAGATGCAGGAGGTGGTAAGAGAAACAACAATGGAGCATACACAAAGTAGATGCAGCAGTCTGCATTTTCTGCAGACACGCATTTCAGGAAATGCGAGTGAGAGCTGGAAGCTGTTAGCTGCTGCTGCTGCTGCTGCACCTCCCACTTGAAGATGCAGGAGGTGGTAAGAGAAATAATAGCTGAGCATATAGAAAGTAGATACAGTAGTCTGCATTTTCTGAACACACACATTTCAGAAAATGTGTGTGAGTGCTGGAAGCTGTTAGCTGCTGCTGGTGCACCTCCCATTTGCAGCTGCAGGAGGTGGTAAGAGAAACAATATTGGAGCATATAAACAGTAGATGCGGTTGTCTGCATTTTCTGTAGACAGGCATTTCAGAAAATGCGTGAGAGCTGGAAGCTGTTAGCTGTTGCACCTCCCACTTGAAGATGCAGGAGGTTGTAAGAATAACAACAGTGGAGCATATAGAAATTAGATGCAGTAGTCTGCATTTTCTGCAGACACGCATTTCAGTAAATGCGTGTGAAAGCTGGAAGCTGTTAGCTGCTGCTGCTGCACCTCCCAGCTGTTGGTGCTGCCATCTGCTGCTACCGTTGCTGCCTGTTCAGCCTGCTGTGAATGATGAAAGCTCAAATACATTGGGAGTTGAAAGATGAAAAGAATTGCTGAAGTAATACTGAAAATGGCTTAAAAAACAGCTGAAATTAACTGAAAAGTATTGCTTTGAAGACTTGGAAGCTGAAAGGTAAAGCTAGAGCTGTGAGCTGAAGTGCATTAGCTGAAGAAGCTGAGAGCTTAAACATGTTGCTGAAACAGCTTAAATCAAATGATATACTCTCAAAGCTGGAAGCAGAAATGTAATGTCTTAAAACTGTGAAAGAAGAAATTCTTTGTATTAATATCAGATCCTAGGGATCTTATTTTGACAAACTAGGTCCATGCCTAGTTTCCTGTTAACACACGGTGGCATTTGGAGTCTTTTATTTTGAAAAACCAAACCTCATCCTGAACGTCTTTTTAAAATACTTACTCTATGGGGCTTTTATTTTGAAAAACAGTTTCATGCTGTGTTTCCTGAACATATATTTATTCTATGAGGCTTTTATTTTGAATAAAGAGCCTCATCAGGAACTTCCTCTAAAGATACAGTAACTCTATGGACTTTTATTTTTTTAAAAAGCCTCATACAGAGATTCTTGTTAAGATAGAGAGGCTTTTACTCTGACAATCAGAAATGACACTCTGTATGTGTGTGTGTTTGTGTGTGTGTTTCTATGTAATTATGTGTTACTTTATGTGTATGTACAGGCACAACACATGTATATACATATATATATATATATGTATGTATATACACACACACACACACACACACACATACACACACACACATATATATGTATATATATATGTATATATATATGTATGTATTTACCGAATGTATGTATGTATGTATGTACATATGTGGTATTGCTCCCACACAATGAGAGAGGAATTTACTGAATCAAGTTTAAATGACTTACTGTTGTTTTTACTGTTAGGCCACTCAGCTGGGAAAGCCAGTGGCGGTGCAAAGCAAGATGGATCACCTGCAGATGCAGGAGGTGGTGAGAGAAATAACAGTTCAGCATATAAAAAATAGATGCAGTAGTCTGCATTTTCTGCAGACACGCATTTCAGAAAATGCGTGTGAGAGCTGGAAGCTGTTAGCTGCTGCTACTGCTGCTGCACCTTCCACTTGAAGATGCAGGAGGTGGTAAGAGAAACAACAGTGGAGTATACACAAAGTAGATACAGTAGTCTGCATTTTCTGTACCCACACATTTCAGAAAATGTGTGTGAGTGCTGGAAGCTGTTAGCTGCTGCTGCTGCAGCACCTCCCACTTGAAGATGCAGGAGGTGGTAAGAGAAACAACAGCTGAGCATATAGAAAGTAAATACAGTAGTCTGCATTTTCTGAACACACACATTTCAGAAAATGTGTGTGAGTGCTGGAAGCTGTTAGCTGCTGCTGGTGCACCTCCCATTTGCAGCTGCAGGAGGTGGTAAGAGAAACAATATTGGAGCATATAAACAATAGATGCGGTTGTCTGCATTTTCTGTAGACACGCATTTCAGAAAATGCGTGGGAGCTGGAAGCTATTAGCTGTTGCACCTCCCACTTGAAGATGCAGGGGGTTGTAAGAGAAACAACAGTGGAGCATATAGAAATTAGATGCAGTAGTCTGCATTTTCTGCAGACACGCATTTCAGTAAATGCGTGTGAAAGCCGGAAGCTGTTAGCTGTTGCTGCTGCACCTCCCAGCTGTTGGTGCTGCCTTCTGCTGCTACCGTTGCTGCCTGTGCAGCCTGCTGTGAATGATGAAAGCTGAAATACATTGGAAGTTAAAAGATGCAAAGAATTCCTGAAGCAATACTGAAAATGGCTTAAAAAACAGCTGAAATTAACTGAAATGTATTGCTTTGAAGACTTGGAAGCTGAAAGGTAAAGCTAGAGCTGTGAGCTGAAGTGCATTAGCTGAAGAAGCTGAGAGTTAAAACATGTTGCTGAAACAGCTGAAATCAAATGATATACTCTCAAAGCTGGAAGCAGAAATGTAATGTCTTAAAACTGTGAAAGAAGAAATTCTTTGCATTAATATCAGATCCTAGGGATCTTATTTTGAAAGACTAGGTCCATCCCTAGTTTCCTGTTAACACACAATGGCATTTGGAGTCTTTTATTTTGAAAAACCAAACCTCATCCTGAGCGTCTTTTTAAAATACAGTTACTCTATGTGGCTTTTATTTTGAAAAACAGCGTCATGCTGTGCTTCCTGAACATGAATTTATTCTATGAGGCTTTTATTTTGAAAAAAGAGCCTCATCAGGAACTTCCTCTAAAGATACAGTAACTCTATGGACTTTTATTTTTTTTAAAAAGCCTCATACAGAGGTTCTTGTTAAGATACAGTGGCTTTTACTCTGAAAATCAGAAATGACACTCTGTATGTGTGTGTGTTTCTGTGTGTGTTTCTGTGTAATTATGTGTTACTTTATGTGTATGTACAGGCACAACACATGTATATATACACACACACACACACACACACACACATATATATATATATATATATATATATATATATGTATGTATGTGTTTACAGAGTGTATGTATGTATATATGTACATATGTGGTATTGCTCCCACACAATGAGGGAGGAATTTACTGAATCAAGTTTAAATGACTTACTGTTGTTTTTACTGTTAGGCCACTCAGCTGGGAAAGCCAGTGGCGGTGCAAAGCAAGATGGATCACATGCAGATGCAGGAGGTGGTGAGAGAAACAACAGTTCAGCATATAGAAAATAGATGCAGTAGTCTGCATTTTCTGCAGACACGCATTTCAGAAAATGCGTGTGAGAGCTGGAAGCTGTTAGCTGCTGCTACTGCTGCTGCACCTACCACTTGAAGATGCAGGAGGTGGTAAGAGAAACAATAGTGGAGCATACACAAAGTAGATGCAGCAGTCTGCATTTTCTGCAGACACGCATTTCAGGAAATGCGAGTGAGAGCTGGAAGCTGTCAGCCGCTGCTTCTGCAGCACCTCCCACTTGAAGATGCAGGAGGTGGTATGAGAAACAACAGTGGAGGATACAGAAAGTAGATGCAGCAGTCTGCATTTTCTGCAGACACGCATTTCAGAAAATGCGAGTGAGAGCTGGAAGCTGTTAGCTGCTGCTCCTGCACCACCCTGCTGTTGGTGCTGCCATCTGTTGCTACTGCTGCTGCCACTGCAACCTGCTGTGAATGATGAAAGCTCAAATACATTGGAAGTTGAAAAATGAAAGAAATTGGCAAAGCAATGCTGAAAACGCCTGAAAAACAGCTGATATTAACTGAAATGTACTGCTTTGAAAACTTGGAAGCTGAAAGGTAAAGCTGGAGCTGAGAGCTGAAGTGCATTAGCTGAAGAAGCTGAGAGCTAAAATATGTTGTTGAAACAGCTGAAATCAAATGATATACTCTCAAAGCTGGAAGCAGAAAGATAATGTCTGAAAAACTGTGAAAGAAGAAATTCTTTGTATTGATATCAGATCCTAGGAATCTTATTTTGACAAACTAGGTCCATCCCTAGTTTCCTGTTAACACATGGTGGCAGTTGGTGTCTTTTATTTTGAAAAACACCTTCATGCTGTGCTTCCTGAACATATATTTATTTTATGAGACTTTTATTTTGGAAAAAGAGCCTCATCTGGAACTTCCTCTAAAGATACAGTTACTCTATTGGCTTTTGTTTTTTTTAAAAGCCTCATACAGAGATTCTTGTTAAGATACAGTGGCTTTTACTCTGAAAATCAGAAATGACACTCTGTATGTGTGTGTGTTTCTGTGTAATTATGTGTTACTTTATGTGTGTGTACAGGCACAACACACATATATATGTATGTATGTATGTATGTGTGTACAGAATGTATGTACATATGTGGTATTGCTCCCACTCAATGAGGGAGGAATTTACTGAATCAAGTTTAAATGACTTACTGTTGTTTTTACTGTTAGGCCACTCAGCTGGGAAAGCCAGTGGCGGTGCAAAGCAAGATGGATCACATGCAGATGCAGGAGGTGGTGAGAGAAACAACAGTTCAGCATATAGAAAATAGATGCAGTAGTCTGCATTTTCTGCAGACATGCATTTCAGAAAATGCGTGTGAGAGCTGGAAGCTGTTAGCTGCTGCTACTGCTGCTGCACCTACCACTTGAAGATGCAGGAGGTGGTAAGAGAAACAACAGTGGAGCATACACAAAGTAGATGCAGCAGTCTGCATTTTCTGCAGACACGCATTTCAGGAAATGCGAGTGAGAGCTGGAAGCTGTTAGCCGCTGCTTCTGCAGCACCTCCCACTTGAAGATGCAGGAGGTGGTAAGAGAAACAACAGTGGAGCATACACAAAGTAGATGCAGCAGTCTGCATTTTCTGCAGACACGCATTTCATAAAATGCGAGTGAGAGCTGGAAGCTGTTAGCTGCTGCTCCTGCACCACCCTGCTGTTGGTGCTGCCATCTGTTGCTACTGCTGCTGCCACTGCAATCTGCTGTGAATGATGAAAGCTCAAATACATTGGAAGTTGAAAGATGAAAGAAATTGCCAAAGCAATGCTGAAAACGCCTGAAAAAACAGCTGATATTAACTGAAATGTACTGCTTTGAAAACTTGGAAGCTGAAAGGTAAAGCTGGAGCTGAGAGTTGAAGTGCACTAGCTGAAGAGGCTGAGAGCTAAAATATGTTGCTGAAACAGCTGAAATCAAATAATATACTCTCAAAGCTGGAAGCGGAAATATAATGTCTGAAAAACTGTGAAAGAAGAAATTCTTTGTAATAATATCAGATCCTAGGAATCTTATTTTGAAAAACTAAGTCCATCCCTAGTTTCCTGTTAACACAAGGTGGCAGTTGGTGTCTTTTATTTTGAAAAACACCTTCATGCTGTGCTTCCTGAACATATATTTATTTTATGAGATTTTTATTTTGGAAAAAGAGCCTCATCTGGAACTTCCTCTAAAGATACAGTTACTCTATTGGCATTTGTTTTTTTTTTAAAAAGCCTCATACAGAGATTCTTGTTAAGATACAGTGGCTTTTACTCTGAAAATCAGAAATGACACTCTGTATGTGTGTGTGTGTGTGTGTTTTTCTGTGTAATTATGTGTTACTTTATGTGTGTGTACAGGCACAACACACATATATATGTATGTATGTATGTATGTGTGTACAGAATGTATGTACATATGTGGTATTGCTCCCACTCAATGAGGGAGGAATTTACTGAATCAAGTTTAAATGACATACTGTTGTTTTTACTGTTAGGCCACTCAGCTGGGAAAGCCAGTGGCGGTGCAAAGCAAGATGGATCACATGCAGATGCAGGAGGTGGTGAGAGAAACAACAGTTCAGCATATAGAAAATAGATGCAGTAGTCTGCATTTTCTGCAGACACGCATTTCAGAAAATGCGTATGAGAGCTGGAAGCTTTTAGCTGCTGCTGCTGCACCTCCCACTTGAAGGTGCAGGAGGTGGTAAGAGAAACAACAGTGGAGCATACACAAAGTAGATGCAGCAGTCTGCATTTTCTGCAGACACTCATTTCAGAAAATGCGAGTGAGAGCTGGAAGCTGTTAGCTGCTGCTTCTGCAGCACCTCCCACTTGAAGATGCAGGAGGTGGTAAGAGAAACAACAGTGGAGCATACAGAAAGTAGATGCAGCAGTCTGCATTTTCTGCAGACACGCATTTCAGAAAATGCGAGTGAGAGCTGGAAGCTGTTAGCTGCTGCTCCTGCACCACCCTGCTGTTGGTGCTGCCATCTGTTGCTACTGCTGCTGCCACTGCAACCTGCTGTGAATGATGAAAGCTCAAATACATTGGAAGTTGAAAGATGAAAGAAATTGGCAAAGCAATGCTGAAAACGCCTGAAAAACAGCTGATATTAACTGAAATGTACTGCTTTGAAAACTTGGAAGCTGAAAGGTAAAGCTGGAGCTGAGAGCTGAAGTGCATTAGCTGAAGAAGCTGAGAGCTAAAATATGTTGTTGAAACAGCTGAAATCAAATGATATACTCTCAAAGCTGGAAGCAGAAAGATAATATCTGAAAAACTGTGAAAGAAGAAATTCTTTGTAATAATATCAGATCCTAGGAATCTTATTTTGAAAAACTAAGTCCATCCCTAGTTTCCTGTTAACACAAGGTGGCAGTTGGTGTCTTTTATTTTGAAAAACAGCTTCATGCTGTGCTTCCTGAACATATATTTATTTTATGAGACTTTTATTTTGGAAAAAGAGCCTCATCTGGAACTTCCTCTAAAGATACAGTTACTCTATTGGCTTTTGTTTTTTTTAAAAGCCTCATACAGAGATTCTTGTTAAGATACAGTGGCTTTTACTCTGAAAATCAGAAATGACACTCTGTATGTGTGTGTTTTTCTGTGTAATTATGTGTTACTTTATGTCTGTGTACAGGCACAACACACATATATATGTATGTATGTATGTATGTGTGTACAGAATGTATGTACATATGTGGTATTGCTCCCACACAATGAGGGAGGAATTTACTGAATCAAGTTTAAATGACTTACTGTTGTTTTTACTGTTAGGCCACTCAGCTGGGAAAGCCAGTGGCGGTGCAAAGCAAGATGGATCACATGCAGATGCAGGAGGTGGTGAGAGAAACAACAGTTCAGCATATAGAAAATAGATGCAGTAGTCTGCATTTTCTGCAGACACGCATTTCAGAAAATGCGTATGAGAGCTGGAAGCTTTTAGCTGCTGCTGCTGCACCTCCCACTTGAAGGTGCAGGAGGTGGTAAGAGAAACAACAGTGGAGCATACACAAAGTAGATGCAGCAGTCTGCATTTTCTGCAGACACTCATTTCAGAAAATGCGAGTGAGAGCTGGAAGCTGTTAGCTGCTGCTTCTGCAGCACCTCCCACTTGAAGATGCAGGAGGTGGTAAGAGAAACAACAGTGGAGCATACACAAAGTAGATGCAGCAGTCTGCATTTTCTGCAGACACGCATTTCAGAAAATGCGAGTGAGAGCTGGAAGCTGTTAGCTGCTGCTCCTGCACCTCCCTGCTGTTGGTGCTGCCATCTGTTGCTACTGCTGCTGCCACTGCAACCTGCTGTGAATGATGAAAGCTCAAATACATTGGAAGTTGAAAGCTGAAAGAAATTGGCAAAGCAATGCTGAAAACGCCTGAAAAACAGCTGATATTAACTGAAATGTACTGCTTTGAAAACTTGGAAGCTGAAAGGTAAAGCTGGAGCTGAGAGCTGAAGTGCATTAGCTGAAGAAGCTGAGAGCTAAAACATGTTAATGAAACAGCTGAAATCAAATGATATACTCTCAAAGCAGGAAGCAGAAAGATAATGTCTGAAAAACTGTGAAAGAAGAAATTCTTTGTATTAATATCAGATCCTAGGAATCTTATTTTGAAAAACTAAGTCCATCCCTAGTTTCCTGTTAACACATGGTGGCAGTTGGTGTCTTTTATTTTGAAAAACAGCTTCATGCTGTGCTTCCTGAACATATATTTATTTTATGAGACTTTTATTTTGGAAAAAGAGCCTCATCTGGAACTTCCTCTAAAGATACAGTTACTCTATTGGCTTTTGTTTTTTTAAAAGCCTCATACAGAGATTCTTGTTAAGATACAGTGGCTTTTACTCTGAAAATCAGAAATGACACTCTGTATGTGTGTGTGTGTGTGTGTGTGTTTTTCTGTGTAATTATGTGTTACTTTATGTGTGTGTACAGGCACAACACACATATAGATGTATGTATGTATGTATGTGTGTACAGAATGTATGTACATATGTGGTATTGCTCCCACTCAATGAGGGAGGAATTTACTGAATCAAGTTTAAATGACTTACTGTTGTTTTTACTGTTAGGCCACTCAGCTGGGAAAGCCAGTGGCGGTGCAAAGCAAGATGGATCACATGCAGATGCAGGAGGTGGTGAGAGAAACAACAGTTCAGCATATAGAAAATAGATGCAGTAGTCTGCATTTTCTGCAGACACGCATTTCAGAAAATGCGTATGAGAGCTGGAAGCTTTTAGCTGCTGCTGCTGCACCTCCCACTTGAAGATGCAGGAGGTGGTAAGAGAAACAACAGTGGAGCATACACAAAGTAGATGCAGCAGTCTGCATTTTCTGCAGACACTCATTTCAGAAAATGCGAGTGAGAGCTGGAAGCTGTTAGCTGCTGCTTCTGCAGCACCTCCCACTTGAAGATGCAGGAGGTGGTAAGAGAAACAACAGTGGAGCATACACAAAGTAGATGCAGCAGTCTGCATTTTCTGCAGACACGCATTTCAGAAAATGCGAGTGAGAGCTGGAAGCTGTTAGCTGCTGCTTCTGCAGCACCTCCCACTTGAAGATGCAGGAGGTGGTAAGAGAAACAACAGTGGAGCATACACAAAGTAGATGCAGCAGTCTGCATTTTCTGCAGACACGCATTTCAGAAAATGCGAGTGAGAGCTGGAAGCTGTTAGCTGCTGCTCCTGCACCACCCTGCTGTTGGTGCTGCCATCTGTTGCTACTGCTGCTGCCACTGCAACCTGCTGTGAATGATGAAAGCTCAAATACATTGGAAGTTGAAAGATGAAAGAAATTGCCAAAGTAATGCTGAAAACACCTGAAAAAACAGCTGATATTAACTGAAATGTACTGCTTTGAAAACTTGGAAGCTGAAAGGTAAAGCTGGAGCTGAGAGTTGAAGTGCATTAGCTGAAGAGGCTGAGAGCTAAAATATGTTGCTGAAACAGCTGAAATCAAATGATATACTCTCAAAGCTGGAAGCGGAAATATAATGTCTGAAAAACTGTGAAAGAAGAAATTCTTTGTAATAATATCAGATCCTAGGAATCTTATTTTGAAAAAACTAAGTCCATCCCTAGTTTCCTGTTAACACAAGGTGGCAGTTGGTGTCTTTTATTTTGAAAAACAGCTTCATGCTGTGCTTCCTGAACATATATTTATTTTATGAGATTTTTATTTTGGAAAAAGAGCCTCATCTGGAACTTCCTCTAAAGATACAGTCACTCTATTGGCATTTGTTTTTTTTTTTAAAAAGCCTCATACAGAGATTCTTGTTAAGATACAGTGGCTTTTACTCTGAAAATGAGAAATGACACTCTGTATGTGTGTGTGTTTCTGTGTAATTATGTGTTACTTTATGTGTGTGTACAGGCACAACACACATATATATATTTATGTATGTATGTGTGTACAGAATGTATGTATGTATGTACATATGTGGTATTGCTCCCACACAATGAGGGAGGAATTTACTGAATCAAGTTTAAATGACTTACTGTTGTTTTTACTGTTAGGCCACTCAGCTGGGAAAGCCAGTGGCGGTGCAAAGCAAGATGGATCACATGCAGATGCAGGAGGTGGTGAGAGAAACAACAGTTTAGCATATAGAAAATAGATGCAGTAGTCTGCATTTTCTGCAGACACGCATTTCAGAAAATGCGTATGAGAGCTGGAAGCTGTTAGTTGCTGCTGCTGCTGCACCTCCCACTTGAAGGTGCAGGAGGTGATAAGAGAAACAACAGTGGAGCATACAGAAAGTAGATGCAGCAGTCTGCATTTTCTGCAGACACGCATTTCAGAAAATGCAAGTGAGAGCTGGAAGCTTTTAGCTGCTGCTGCTGCACCTCCCACTTGAAGGTGCAGGAGGTGGTAAGAGAAACAACAGTGGAGCATACACAAAGTAGATGCAGCAGTCTGCATTTTCTGCAGACACTCATTTCAGAAAATGCGAGTGAGAGCTGGAAGCTGTTAGCTGCTGCTTCTGCAGCACCTCCCACTTGAAGATGCAGGAGGTGGTAAGAGAAAAAACAGTGAAGCATACACAAAGTAGATGCAGCAGTCTGCATTTTCTGCAGACACGCATTTCAGAAAATGCGAGTGAGAGCTGGAAGCTGTTAGCTGCTGCTCCTGTACCACCCTGCTGTTGGTGCTGCCATCTGTTGCTACTGCTGCTGCCACTGCAACCTGCTGTGAATGATGAAAGCTCAAATACATTGGAAGTTGAAAGATGAAAGAAATTGGCAAAGCAATGAAAAAACAGCTGATATTAACTGAAATGTATTGCTTTGAAAACTTGGAAGCTGAAAGGTAAAGCTGGAGCTGAGAGTTGAAGTGCATTAGCTGAGAGCTAAAATATGTTGCTGAAACAGCTGAAATCAAATGATATACTCTCAAAGCTGGAAGCGGAAATATAATGTCTGAAAAACTGTGAAAGAAGAAATTCTTTGTAATAATATCAGATCCTAGGAATCTTATTTTGAAAAACTAAGTCCATCCCTAGTTTCCTGTTAACACAAGGTGGCAGTTGGTGTCTTTTATTTTGAAAAACAGCTTCATGCTGTGCTTCCTGAACATATATTTATTTTATGAGATTTTCATTTTGGAAAAAGAGCCTCATCTGGAACTTCCTCTAAAGATACAGTTACTCTATTGGCATCTGTTTTTTTTTTAAAAAAGCCTCATACAGAGATTCTTGTTAAGATACAGTGGCTTTTACTCTGAAAATGAGAAATGACACTCTGTATGTGTGTGTGTTTCTGTGTAATTATGTGTTACTTTATGTGTGTGTACAGGCACAACACACATATATATATTTATGTATGTATGTGTGTACAGAATGTATGTATGTATGTATGTATGTACATATGTGGTATTGCTCCCACACAATGAGGGAGGAATTTACTGAATGAAGTTTAAATGACATACTGTTGTTTTTACTGTTAGGCCACTCAGCTGGGAAAGCCAGTGGCGGTGCAAAGCAAGATGGATCACATGCAGATGCAGGAGGTGGTGAGAGAAACAACAGTTCAGCATATAGAAAATAGATGCAGTAGTCTGCATTTTCTGCAGACACGCATTTCAGAAAATGCGTATGAGAGCTGGAAGCTGTTAGTTGCTGCTGCTGCTGCACCTCCCACTTGAAGATGCAGGAGGTGGTAAGAGAAACAACAGTGGAGCATACACAAAGTAGATGCAGCAGTCTGCATTTTCTGCAGACACGCATTTCAGAAAATGCGAGTGAGAGCTGGAAGCTTTTAGCTGCTGCTGCTGCACCTCCCACTTGAAGGTGCAGGAGGTGGTAAGAGAAACAACAGTGGAGCATACACAAAGTAGATGCAGCAGTCTGCATTTTCTGCAGACACTCATTTCAGAAAATGCGTGTGAGTGCCGGATGCTGTCAGCTGCTGCTCCTGCACCACCCTGCTGTTGGTGCTGCCAACTGTTGCTACTGCTGCTGTCACTGCAACCTGCCGTGAATGATGAAAGCTTAAATACATTGGAAGTTGAAAGATGAAAGAAATTGCCAAGGCAATGCTGAAAACAGCTGAAAAAACAGCTGATATTAACTGAAATGTACTGCTTTGAAAACTTGGAAACTGAAAGGTAAAGCTGGAGCTGAGAGCTGAAGTGTATTAGCTGAAGAAGCTGAGAGCTAAAACATGTTGCTGGAACAGCTGAAATCAAATGATATACTCTCAAAGCTGGAAGCAGAAATGTAATGTCTTAAAACTGTGAAGGAAGAAATTCTTTTCATTAATATCAGATCCTAGGGATCTTATTTTGACAAACTAGGTCCATCCCTAGTTTCCTGTTAACACACGGTGGCATTTGGAGTCTTTTATTTTGAAAAACCAAACCTTATCCTGAGCGTCTTTTTAAAATAGTTATTCTATGGGGCTTTATTTTGAAAAACAGCTTCATGCTGTGTTTCCTGAACATATATTTATTCTATGAGGCTTTTATTTTGAAAAAAGAGCCTCATCAGGAACTTCCTCTTAAGATACAGTTACTCTATGGGCTTTTATTTTTCTTTTAAAAAAAGCCTCATACAGAGCTTCTTGTTAAGATACAGTGGCTTTTATTCTGAAAATGAGAAATGACACTGTGTGTGTGTGCGTGTGTGTGTGTGTGTGTATTTGTGTATTTGTGTGTATGTGTCTGTTTCTGTGTAATTATGTGTTACTTTATGTGTATGTACAGGCACAACATGTATATATGTATGTATGTATGTATGTCTATATATGGTATTGCTCTCATACAATGAGGGAGTAATTTACTGAATCAAGTGTAAATGATTTACTATTGTTATTACTGTTAGGCCACTCAGCTGAGGAAGCCAGTGGCGGCTCAAGGCAAGATGGATCACTTGCAGATGCAGGAGGTGGTGAGAGAAACAACAGTTCAGCATATAGAAAACAGATGCAGTAGTCTGCATTTTCTGCAGACACGCATTTCAGAAAATGCGTGTGCACATTTCAGAAAATGCGTGTGAGAGCTGGAAGCTGGAAGCTGTTAGCTGCTGCTGCTGCTGCACCTCCCACTTGAAGATGCAGGAGGTGGTAAGAGAAACAACAGTGGAGCACATAGAAAGTAGATGCAGCAGTCTGCATTTTCTGCAGACACGCATTTCAGAAAATGCGAGTGAGAGCTGGAGGCTTTTAGCTGCTGCTGCTGCACCTCCCACTTGAAGATGCAGGAGGTGGTAAGAGAAACGACAGTGGAGCATACAGAAAGTACATGCAGTAGTCTGCATTTTCTGCACACATGCATTTCAGAAAATGCGTGTGAGAGCTGAAAGCTCTTAGCTGCTGTTGGTGCTGCCACTGCAACCTGCTGTGAATGACAAAAGCTCAAATACATTGGAAGATGAAAGATGAACAAAATTGCTAAAGGAATTCTGAAAACGCCTGAAAAAACAGCTGATATTAACCAAAATGTATTGCTTTGAAAACTTGGAAGCTGAAAGGTAAAGCTGGAGTTGAGAGTTGAAGTGTATTAGCTGAAGAAGCTGAGAGCTAAAACATGTTGCTGAAACAGCTGAAATCAAATGATATACTCTCAAAGCTGGAAGCAGAAATATAATGTCTGAAAAACTGTGAAAGAAGAAATTCTTTGTATTAATATCTGATACAAGGGATCTTATTTTGAATAACTAGGTCCATTCCTAGTTTCCTGTTAACACACAGTGGCAGTTGGTGTCTTTTATTTTGAAAAACAAGCTTCATCCCAAGCGTCTTAAAATACAGTTACTCTATGGGGCTTTTATTTTGAAAAATAGCCTTTTGCTGAGCTTCCTGTTAATATACAGTTACTCTATGGGCTTTTAGTTTGAAAAAAATGCCTCATCCCAAGCTTCTTGTTAAGATACAGTGGCTTTTAATTTGAAATATCAGAAATATCACCCTGTGTGTGTGTGTGTGTGTGTGCGCGCGTGTGTGTGTTCCTGTGTAATTATGTGTTACTTTATGTGTACGTACAGGCACAACATGTATATATATGTATGTATGTATCTATATACAGACTGTATAGGCCTATGTGTATGTGGTACTGCTCTCACACAATGAGGGAGTAATTTACTGAATCAAGTTTAAATGACCTACTGTTGTTATTACTGTTAGGCCACTCAGCTGGGAAAGCCAGTGGCGGTGCAAAGCAAGATGGATCACTTGCAGACGCAGGAGGTGGTAAGAGAAACAACAGCTGAGCATATAGAAAATAGATGCAGTAGTCTGCGTTTTCTGCAGACACGCATTTCAGAAAATGCGTGTGAGAGCTGGAAGCTGTTAGCTGCTGCTGCTGCTGCACCTCCCACTTGAAGATGCAGGAGGTGGTAAGAGAAACAACAGCGGAGCATACAGAGAGTAGTTGCAGCAGTCTGCATTTTCTGCAGACACGCATTTCAGAAAATGCGTGAGAGCTAGAAGCTGTTGGTGCTGCCAACTGTTGCTACTGCTGCTGCCACTGCAACCTGCTGTGAATGATGAAAGCTCAAATACATCTGAAGTCAAAAGGTGAAAGAAATTGCCAAAGCAATGCTGAAAATGGCTGAAAAAACAGCTGATATCAACTGAAATGTATTGGTTCGAAAACTTGGAAGCTGAAAGGTAATGCTGGGGCTGAGAGCTGATGTGCATTAGCTGAAGAAGCTAAGAGCTAAAACATGCTGCTGAAACAGCTGAAGTCAAATGATAAACTCTCAAAGCTGGAAGCAGAAAAATAATGTTTTAAAACTGTGAAAGAAGAAATTCTTTGTATTAATATCAGATCCTAGGGATCTTATTTTGAAAAACTAGGTCCATCCTTAGTTTCATGTTAACACACAGTGGCAGTTGGGGTCTTTTATTTTTAAAAACAGCCTCATCCTGAGCTTCTTGTTAAGATACAGTGGCTTTTATTTTGAAAAGGGAACGTCCCCATAAAGATAGAGAAACCAGTTTGTGTGTTTACATGTATGTGTGCATGCGTGTGTGTTAGTATGTGTGTGTGTTTATGTGTAATTATAGGTTACTCTATGTATATGTAAAGGCACATCACATATGTATGTAGGTATGTATGTATGTATGTATGTGGTACTGCTCTCACACAATGAGGGAGTAACTTACTGAATCAAGTTTAAATGACTTACTATTGTTATTACTGTTAGGCCACTCAGCTGAGGAAGCCAGTGGTGGTGCAAGGCAAGATGAACCACTTGCAGATGCAGGAGGTGGTATACCAGATATTTAATACTGAAAAAGTACTAAGCAAATAAGCACTAAGCAAATAACTGTTATCTGCATTAGTAACACAAAAGTTAAAAAAACTAATTTATTTTTATTATTACTTTTCAATATCTAATCAAATTATTTAATTCTCTGTAAAATCTTAATCCTGTAAATTTACTATAGCTTCTCTTAGAAGGCCAATTCATAAATGTGAAGATGTGAAATAACAGGAGATCCTTTATAACCCGAATGTGGTAACACTTTCTTAATATACTTGGTTTGCAAAGCCTTATGGTACTTTGTTTGTTGCTTGTCATTGTGCTCACCTTTGATGTCATTTCTCTTGCTGTAACTTGTGTATCATAAACTTTCTAACTAGATCACAGTAATCTAATATTTAAGCCATGCACTGTATTAGTTATTGGAATGCACTGTTTTTTATTTTAAAAAAACAAACTCAGGTTGTACTAGTGGTGCAAGGTAAGATTATACTCTCAATTCCTCACTATTTTTTCTTTTTACATAATGGTAGAATTCACAGGCATTACAATATTTTCCTTCACGTAATGTACAATTGTGATATAATTGGCAAGGAAATCTTTGATACTGATGAACTATTGCATCACCAATCTAATCTTAATGATTAGAAGAGAGAAGCGTAAATTGGTAACTGTTTTTTTCTTGGGGACTTTATACAGTATATATATAGTTTTAAACTGAAAGCTGCTCCACATGAAAATGTTAAGTGGAAAGTAACTTTGTTTTATGTTACCCAGAGCCTGGAATTACCTCTGGACTCTCTGATATCCATGCTATTCGTGGACAGCCAGCAGAATTAACTGTGAAGATGAACACTGACTGCGACGGCGCCTGGTTCAAAGATGGAGAGCCAGTAAAGTTCATAAATAACTACATTTAAATGCACATTTAGCATTTTGCAAATTTGTCTGACACTTTCATTTTGATTATCTGAGTGCAAGAGTAAGAGAAGCTTTCAATTACTACATTGCCAACATTATAAACAACAAACTGAATGACACAACATAAGTCTTACGCTTATGGAACTGCCATATTGGATATTTTTCTTTTCCTTTTTTAATGTTTGTTGTGTAACCTGAAAAAGAATGAAGTTCTCCTTTTCACTCTTGATTTGCTAGTTAAAATCCGGTGGTGGGATCAGCATAACCAAAGATGCAAACATTCACAAGCTGACAATTCACAGCTGCAGAGATACAGACTCTGGACTCCTTCGTTTTGTATCAGGGGATCTCAGTACGGAAGGAAGGATCACAGTCGGAGGTATATTTTACTTCCGTATATTGTAGAATATAAGTGACACAACAGCTCTTGTGTATTAAACTGACACCTTGTGTCTCATAGATGTGCCTGAATTTGACGAAGACGACCTTCACAAGTTCTCCAAACCTGTGATAGTAAGAGTGGGCCAGAACGCTGCTTTCAAGATGCCTTTTCAACCTCAGGAGTCTTTGACGGTCAGCTGGTTTAAGGATGGCACTGAGCTGAAAGACGGAGGAGGAGTTAAGATTGTGAGGGAGCCCAATCACAGTCGGCTGCTTCTCAGAGACTGCCTGCGGTCAGACTCGGGGGAAATAAAAATCCAACTTAAAAACCCATTTGGAGCTGTGGAGGCCACATCTCAGCTTATTGTGCTTGGTACGAAAACACAGGGAAATCTAATGAGAAAAGTGAGAAATACTGAGAGATACAAATACCATCAACAGCCATGTTCAAACATAAACAAAACTTACACCTTAGTCACATTTCTGTCACTTCATTTAAAAGGTAACAAAACCACATTTTTCTTACAGATCGTCCAGGTCCACCGGAGGGTCCAGTGGAGACTGTCGAGACCACTTCATCTGTAATTGAAATTAAATGGAACCCTCCAAAAGACGATGGTGGCTCTGCTGTCACCAACTACATTATAGAACGGCAGGAAAGAGGGCATAGTCTGTGGACAAAACTCGGGGATGTCTCAGCAGAGAAGACCTCCTTTAGAGACAGGAATGTGACTCATGGAAAGAAATACAGCTACCGCATCTATGCAGAAAACCCTCAGGGCCTCAGTGACTCCCTGGAGACAGCTGATAGCATTATGGCTGGCATAATGAGTGAGTGTAGAAAAAAGAAGTCTCATTTAGCAGTCCTCAGCAAATCCCATGTTAATCTCCCTCAGGTTGTAATAAATGAAAATGCTTCTGGATAGGTTTTGTGCTGGCTTCAAATCGTTTATCACTGGCACTATTTAGTCACTGTTGAAAGTCCACCTTTTATCATTGCTGTAATAGTTGCTATATCTCTGAGAGGAATTTTTGGGATATCCTCCAGTAATAATGTCGTTGATTTATTCCATGTCTTTAATTACTTCTTAATTATTGAAAATGAGCATACTAGATAACTCAGACTACTTGTCATTCTTTAGTACTTTCTGGTCCACCTGGAAAACCCAAAGTGGTAAGTACCTCTAAGACCTGTATCAACTTGACGTGGACCCCTCCGGAGGATGACAAAGGAGTACCAATCATTGGTTACCAAGTGGAGAAACGAAAGAAGGACACAAATCAGTGGCTTGCCCTGAATGCAATTAATGAACCTATTGAAGGTTTGTCAGAACAAAAGCATACTATTATGTAGGACAATTATCTTCTTTTTATTGTATTTTTATCCTTACCTTGTTATTCACCTTATTTTCAGATGTGAACTATGCAGTTAAAGATGTCACTGAGGGAGCAGAGTATGAATTCAGAGTTTCAGCAATCAATGAATCAGGAGCAGGAGATGCGAGCCCTCCCTCCGCAATGGCGTGTGCAAAGAATCCCAACAGTAAGTTAACTTCCTTTGCTGTGCATATTAATGATTTAACTTTGTTATGCAGATAATTTCTTATTTCCGCTTTGCATTTTCTGTTTTGTGTGTGTTTCCATCCAGTGAGACCTTGTTTTAAGGACCCAGAGGACTTCCTTGTTGTCAGGGCAGGAAATTCTGTGCGTGTCAAGATTTCTTATGAGGTATGAATAAACCTAAATGCTGGCATGGAAACCGAACCCTTCCTCCTTGGTATAAATCATAAAACCATCTTAACAAGCCAGTTCTGGATTCCATATTTACTCTCCCATTCCAGCCACGTCATAATCTTGAGTCATGAGTTTGCTACAGTGTGACATGACTGCATATGCCTCACACTCATTTATCTGACACTGATATCCCCAGGCTGAACCTCCACCTCACATCACCTGGCTGAAGGATGATGAGCCAATAGCCCCGTGGATTAATGTCATCAATACAGAGGGAATGTCTCAGCTTGTTATTCCTTCATCAAAGCGCTCAGATTCAGCCATCTACACTATTAAAGCCAAAAACTCTGTGGGTGAGGCTTTCTTTGACGTTGAGGTTAGAGTCACAGGTAAGTAAAAAGCAAGCTTTTACACTATAATTAGTCCTAAAATGATGTGGAATAACAGTAGTGTATTTTTGCATTAAAACTTCTGATAGCAAGAATTTTGCACTGATGTTAACTGTAAATACATTTTATTTATTTTCTGGAAATTAGGAATCAATTTTACAATAAGCATTAAATGACCTTTGCATTGTTTAGTGTTCTTGTGATGAAGAAAATGTGTTTTATCAACAGTGGACAATACTGACTAGGTAATATTTAGCCAATTAAATGCATTTATCACACCAGTGTATTGGCAAACTAATGTCAAACCCTAATTAACACTGAACACTTGCAGGTGCATTGAGAAATGTAATTCTTACTGAGTGACATGCAGTAAGAGGATATGATTTGTGGATTATTATCTTATGCCAGCTGTCAATTGCAAATATAGTCCTGACAAAAACCCCCACAGCAGAGGAATTCCTAAGTAAATTTAAGGTACGATTACATAAACATCACCAACATGTGGTGGAAAGAGAAGTCAGATTCATTTGTATGGTTTCACAGGCTGAAAAGATTTACAGATATACAGCAGCCATATTATAATAAAATCAGTGAAAATGTAAGTACTGTTTTAAATTTTACAACAAAGACAGGATAAAGGTTAAGCAACAGTTGTTGTTTGTTCACTCAAAACAAATTAACCTCTACATCTTATGTTCTTTGTTCCTAGATGAACCCAAGTGCCCAGGGCCAGTGGAGCTGGAGCAAACAGTCTATGGCAAAGTGGCAGTATCATGGGTTCCCTCTCCAGACCAAGAGCTTGACGATCGACTGTACTACGTGGTGTCTCAACATGACTCTAACACCAGAATGTGGAAGACTGTAGCAGACCGCCTCTTTGCTAACACCTACACAGCCCACAACATTCTCCCTGGGATAGAATACCATTTCCGGGTCTATGCCAAGAATGATATGGGCCTCTCAGATCCATCTCAGTCACCTACATGGGGTGCCAACAGCAACAGAGGTGGGTTAATATATTCAGTTATGTTTACAAGGGGCATACAATAGATATAATGGTGTAATGATTTCACCATTATGTCATCATCAGAACGTCTCTTGTGTTGTATGTTCCCCTATCACTTAGTAGTCCACTAATAACTTGTTCAACTTGATGAAATTCTATATATTCTCCTTTATATTCTGTATATTCTATATATTATTATTCCTTTCGGTAAATAATCTGTGAAATCTGTAAATAAGTACACAGCGACAGACACCACCATGGTGGTAACAATACAAATTTTGAGCAAATTTGAGTTTGGCTGTGTAAAAAAGGGCTAAAGAGATAAGAAAGGCAATGTTGGTCAATCAATCGGTGGGTACACCACTTTTGTCCAGAGTGTAATATCATGAAAAATACTGGATGGATTGCAATGATTTTTTTTACAGAAATTCATGGTCCCCAGAAGATGACCCTTAATGACTTTGATAATCCCTTGACTTTTCATCTGGTGCCACCTGCACATCAAGCTTTTTAATCATCCAGTGAAATATCTCCAAATACATGGACTGGGACAAAATTTGACACAGAAATCTATGGTTTCTAGATAATGTATCCTGTTCCATCATCAGGTCATAATTTAAATTCCGAGTCCAATAGTTTAGGTTATGACCAAATAACTGAAAAACGACTGATGATTCTGTGCTTTGTGTTCAGAGCTAATTTGCAAATGCTAGCATGCCAGCACACTGACACTAAGATTATGACCATGGCAAACATTACCTGCTTAAAACAGGCATTTTAGCATTGTCATTGTGAATATATTGTCATGTGGACATCAGCGTTTAGCTCCAATCACTGCCATTCCTAAGTGCAGCCTCACATGGTTACTGGCATGGCTCTAAACTGTTAGTCTTGTTTTTGTTTTTCCCCAACTCCAAAGTTCAATCAATGTCATTAATCTTTGAAATCTCTGATTACTTCATTGCATGGAAGCCACAAAAATGTATATTTCAGACTTGGGTAATACAAATGAATGTCTGAAATTTCTGGATTCTGGATGACACAATTGCCATGTGACCTAAATGATCTTTTCAAACATTTCTCTCTTTAATTTTTTTTTTCTCTTAAGTTCCAATATCATCAAATGGAGTTAGTTCAATGGAGATAAGCTTTGAGAGGCCCCCATCCATCTTGGTCCCTCTGAAGGTCCACACACCACCTAAAGGTTACCAACTCTACATGACATGTGCTGTCAGAGGATGTCCTACACCCAATGTGTCCTGGTACCTCAACAACACCTGCATCAACTCAGACAAAAACTATTACATCACCAACTCATGTGGTGTGTGCTCCATGTATATTCTCAGAGTCCGAGAAAATGACGGCGGTGAATATAGGGTTGTTGCAGTCAACTCTTTGGGCAAGGCAGAGTGTTCTACTAAACTTACTGTGAGAGGTAAGGCTTAACTTAAGAGTTGGTATTTTTTCTGAAGAAATTGTTCTAGTTTATTTTTGTCTTGATTGTTTTCTCTCTTCTTTTTCTCCACAGATTGAAGTGGCATTAAGGCATTATGATGTGCTTCCTCTTACTGAAATGTTTTGGAAAACACAGTGAAAGTGAATGTGAAATGTTTTGGTGTACTGCATAGATTGTATTGAAAGTGTGTGATACTATTCTCTGAACTCCTAGAAAAACTATCTAAAATAGTCTAAATGCTAACTTATTTAATTTATTTGAAATGTTACTGATTTGCAATTGTCATCGGGATATATCATCATCATATACAGCAGGAGTGAAGTGACAAACTAAAATTAAAAGACATTTGTCAGTTTTTTTCAGAAAACAATAGGACAAATCTCTTGTAACAACTGCAATAAATCAACAAACTGTCCATCGTGTGTAGTGTTCTTTTTTATCTTGTTTATCACAGAAATTCTGTTTTTATTAATAACTTTGAAAATATTCTTCACCAACTTCACTGGCAGAAACAAACTCAGTGGCCATCATTAAGGCAACAGATGTTTCCCGCATGTGTTTCCAATTGCACATGGCTCCAACATCTGAGCCCACGACACCATGTACATCACATTACCACATTAAGCCCCTGGGAACTGAGCACACATTTTCATTGCATTTCCATATATATCCACCTGAGCTACCCAGTAAATAAGAGGATCCCTACTGCAAACTTGAAATTAGTCCTTTTTATATCTATAGTCAGATAACTGAGTCTTTGGGTGAGACAACTATGTTCAACTGATAATATGTACATATTTAAAATAAAGGATTCATACATCCATACAATATATAAAGTGCCAGTCAAAGGTTTGGGCATACTAGGGAATAGGAAGATGTCTCCAATGTTTGACTGGCACTGTACATTCACATTACATACTATATTTTACTGACAAGGCCAACGTAAATCAAGTCTATAACGTCCATCATGTGACATCTTTACAGAGCAGGGAAGCTGTTGGATATAGCCCTTTGACTAAATAGCACAGCCAAGATGAGAATTCCTATTTTATCTGATGACCTTATGCTGACTGATAATAGTAGAATAATGCGGCATTGTTCTACCTTTAACATTTAGTACAGTTGTTAATATACCTTTATGTAAAAGTGCTTATCTCATTTCCTCTGCCTGGTCAGAGGTGATATTTGTGTTGATTCTCCACTCGTGTCATCAGGCTTTTCTTGCAGTAATGTCACAGTCTCTTTTATGAGGTCAGGGTGACTATTCAAACTGTCTGGATAAGTCATGCTTGTTTAACCTCTGACAATGTGAACCCAAAATTCTGCTCAGTGCAACGAATACAACACACCATCACACCGTGAGCAACCACCTTTTTGTAATGCCACCCCAGGTCCAATGTGACTCACCAAATACCACAAGCATGCTGTGAGAATTTCAGTTGATACTTTCAAAGGCTAATTGGAACGGCCAATTCATTTATATCAACTAGAGATTACTTTACCAAATAAAATGTCTCATGTTAATGTTTATTGACCAATAAAGGTCATAGTGATCATATTTCTGGAGACCTTGTGATGCTGCCAGTCGAAACCTTTTGGTGAGATGCTTTCCCTCTTGCACGCGGGAAATTGCAGTACATGTCTATTGTGGATCCATAAATCATGAAGCCTCAACCATGGACATCATGTACAGCAATATCCATCACTAATGTGATTGACATTAATGATATAATGCTAGAATGTGTCATAGCTTTATTTAAATCTAACAGATGGAATGTGAATCTTGATATTAGTATATGATGCTGCACATTATTTTATATTGTCAATAGTAATGGGGGAAAACTGTTGACTTGATATGGCCCATACCAGATTGAATGAACAGTCATAATGTATTTCTAGTGCTAACTGCAAAGTGATCACTTTCATAGGGATGGGTAAGAGTAACCTTCACCCTTTACTACTGCTGCAATATGGTTTTTTTCCCAACTGCATTTTACCCATGTAAGGCTTCCTATGGGAATTTTATCACCGAACAAAAAGGGGTGTCACCTTTGATATACTGGATAGATAGATAGAAGAGTACAAGTTGAAGACGGATGGCTGAACGTACACGACGAAGAAGTGAAAGTAAGTGCGATTAATTTTTATTAAACAGCAAATTTCGCGTGTCAGTAATTTATCAAATTTTTCAAATGACTAAAAGCAAATAAAATAAATGGTGTGACCGAAACCTGCATGATGTAAGGTTTCAATCGATATGTGGTACGAATCAAGGCAAATGTAATATTATTCAAATGAAGGACAGAAAGGCATCATTTGTTGAGAGAGACAAACATTAGGAGACTACATTAGTACAATCAGCTCTATGATTATTTCACATTAAACTAGTTTAAGACAAATAGCAGTACGAGTGATTAGGTAGCGTAATAAATCTAATAATCATTTTCTTGTATGTGATTTTATTACAAGCATTTATTAAGCCAAGATAAGCATTAGTTTGGCTTTAAAAGGTTGCCAAAGCATCTGATTCTGCTGCTTCAAAAATCAAAATAACTAAGAAAAGAGGAAAAGTCAGATAACCTTTAAGATAAATAAAAAGATCTACAGACACCTGTTTATTTCATATAAATGTGTAAAAAATGTTTAAGCTGTCTACAGAAGTATTTAAAGCTTTTAAAATCTCCATTTTCATACAATCAGTTTCCAAGTGTCCAAGGATTTTTATACTGTGTAGAATGAAAAAAATATGAATTAACCTCTTGCAATCGCCCTATAATACAGAGATTCAAGATCACATCAGTGTGCCATATTTCAGCGAGGAATGTGACTTATTCTTCTGGCTCCCCATGACTAACAAAGGACTGAGCAGAAGCCTATGATCAGTTTGCACTGCAGAATGTGTGACACATCAAAGTCTTCATTTTATGCTGGGTTGTAGATCTTCAAGGTCAGATATCCTTGTTCACAGTTTTCAGTGTTCCTCTTGGTCCTAAAAATTAAAGGACCATGTAAAAAGCCTTATGGCTATCATCATGATATACAGCCCATTTTGTTCAAATTAAAAGCCTGTCAGCTCTGGAGATACCAAAAGAATTACTCAACTAACTCAGAGATAGATAAAATAACCTATACTAACAGGCTTTTGGTCACTGCTGTACACTGGTGCTTGGCCTAAAAGTCTCTTGGGCAACAGTGAAAGTAGGTCATAGTCATCACCAGTTTGTATGGCTGAGTGCTTGGTAAAAACAATTTCTGAATCTTATTTTAACTTTCTGGATAAATATTGTTTTTCTATTAGCAAATGAAGTACACAGTTTGTGCTTTTTCACATTTCAACACAAGCAAATCTACATGACTGGTCAAGAAAAGCAGTTTTGTCAGCTTTGAGTTTGTGTTTTCCTTTCAGTCTTTTACTGATAGTTCTAGATTAGATGCCTAACGAGAGTCACAGCGCAAAACATACTTTTTAAGACTAGGTGTCATAAAAGAGATTTACAGTTATGTGCATCGGCATAACAGTCTGATGCAAAGACATTCTGCTCCTGTCTATGTTTGGATCCTGAGCAGTTAAATTGCTGGCACAGCCACTTGACTCCACAGGCAGTTAGGCAGAGTCAGCCAGTAGGTGGGATTTCACATTCCCCATTTACAGTGTCCCAACATGTCCCCAAGTGTCTGCAGGAGGCAAGGCATCCCCACTTTGACAGGCTGATGTCATACAGCAACGTAAATGATACTTGAGTAGAACCTCCCAGGCAGGGTTTCTGGCCTGTGACCCCAATTTTAGGTCTCCCAAGTTCTCATGACCCTTGCATGGTCAAGTTGAGTCATGTGATGTTGAGTATATTTCTGACCAAAGAGGGAGTGCCGAATGAATTAAATTTGATACTTACTTTTTCCAGTTAAATCAGTTTGTTTTTTTAATTATGCCCATTGGATGCCTATTTTAACTATTTTGTAAATATTTTAGTTTTATTCTGTTTTCTTTTATTTTCTACTTTTTTCTCATTATTTTGAAATAGTATTGTTTCCTCCCATTTTATTTTGCTGTTTTATTGTAAAGCACACCACAAAAGTACTACATAAATAAAGTTAATAATGATAATATTGACACACTAGGAAATCCTTGTGGGGTTTGCACCAAAAGGTTGAGAAACTCTGCCCCAAGGCCCGTAGGCGGATGTAAAGATTGCCAAACAAACAGTATTTTCTGCAATTGACTGAAGTTTGCTTTTCCTTTCCATGACTTGAATCTCTTTAACATTCATTTGAAAGTTATTTTGAATTTTTTAGTTTTGGGGGTGATATCTTGCAAGAACCTTTTAACCTTTAATATGTCTTCCATAAATATCCACAAATGCACTAGTTGGCTTTCTCATTGCCCTTTGCTAGATCTGAGTGGAAAAGTAATAAAACATATGTTCGACCATACAGAACAACATAATGCCAGAAACATAGGTACTTCACATAATGTCAGAGTTTTTTAAATCATTATTATGTTTTTCTTTTATAGCATAAAGGTAGCTACATACAACTGTGACAGTTTTTCTTTGTGTTTCAGCTACACAGTGATTCCAACGCTGAACTCTGAAACATCTCGTGACAAACAATCAACAGCTGCAATGACTTTAAAAACAAGCCAAGCCCCAGGTAAGATTAAACAATGTGAGGGATGTTTTTGTTGTTGTTTGTTTTTTTGTGTGCATACTGTATTTTGTTTGTCGTATGTGCAAAAAATGTTGTGTGTTGTTGTATTATACACCATTGTACAAGTAAAAATTTAACATAAACTTTTGTCACACTATATATTCAGAGAAAGTCCTTCCCTAATAGTTCATTTAATAAATACTTTAGATATACTTTTATCCAGCTGGTTTTTGATTTTTAATATATGCCTTAAATGCATTACCAGGTTTAATTGAGATCTACTAACAGAAGGTACTTGTGAAGGAGAGTACAATATGATTCTAGTAGAGGAAGCGAAGAAGAAACAAATTAATAACACTTCCTTACTACCACCCACTTCAAAACAAACATCATTTGATGCCTGAAATCCAACATCTTTAGTATTTGAAATGGGAAGAAGTGTAACATGGATATATATATGAAAGACAAAGTATACCCATTAAAATTTATGCTTCCAAGAAACACTAACCCGGACACTCTTAAAACCATTTACACTTACTTTAGACACCTACCACTGATGCACCAAATGCTTTATGAAAGGGATATCCCCTCAATATAGCCAACAAATTCCTACTTCTCCTGATGTCTGCTGGTGTCCAAATCCAACACTTCTTCCAGGAGCAATTGGTATGCAGAAGCAAACAACTGACTGCTGTCCTACCAGACTTGGATTATGTGTGAATCAATGCTGGAGGAACAAGGTTACAAGAAATCCTGCCTGCATTTAGATGATATAAGAGCGTAAACCAGCCCCTTGAGAGATGACACATACAGTTTGATGAATATTCAATACATGCCCTCTAACTGGAGTAGGGGCTGCTGCAGAAAAGTAATGTAGAATGGCTAATCTTTAAGAAACTCACATTGGAAGTAGTGAAATAATAAGCCAACCTATGAATTTACTGTATGTCTGTGCAGATGCTTTACTTCAGAGAGAGGAGGGACTGGCTTCACTTTGAAGTCCACTTTGTAGCTGTATTTCCACATTATCAAAGTAATTTAATTCATCTTGTGCTATTGAATAGAAATAGTTTTTCTCCGTTTTTCATTCCTTCACTGTTGTTTTTTCCCCTGAATCTGTACTTTTTGTGAGTATTACCACCTGCCTTCACACATGTATCCATGTGATTTTGTACCACTTTAGTAGATGATGTGGTAAAAGTAGGACAGACATTGAAGGGCTGCTGGCACAATATAAAGTTCTAAAATGGATATATACTAGGGCTTATAACATTTAAATTTCCAATAAATCAAACAAGTTGTGGACATCTCCAATAAAATTTCTACACCTGTAAATGAATGGTGGACATAGATTAATGGCTTTAACTGTCCCAAAATGTGTTAAATTACTATTAAACCAGGATGGCTGCAAGCACTTACTGAATAAACCTGATGAAGAGTTGCATAAAGACAGTGACACAAAAGCCATAAATGCTTGACTGGACTGAAGGTTTCATATTTCAAACTGGGTAAAAATAACATTGTGTTTTTTTTTTTTTTTAACTAAATCTCAATTTTGCAACTGAAAACATGATTGCCATTGTCATTACTGTTATATTCTGTAAAGATATTTATTGTCCCCAGAGGATGAATCCTACTGACTTTTGTGATCCCCCTGACTTTACCTATAGCGCCACCATGAGGTCGACATTTGTGTTTTTGAGTCTCAACAACTATTGGATGAATTTGTACAGAAATTCATGTCATTCACATGATAAATTGTAACAACTTTGGTGATCCCCTCATTTTACATCTAGCGCCATCATCAGGTCAACTACGTACATTCCCATAAACCTCAGCTGTACTGTATGGGCTGGAAATAAAGAACTGATCTTAAGATTATTCAACTTATTTTTAAAGCATCTCTCTAATCTCCTCATCCTCTATTCCACCTCCAGCCCCCTCAGATCTGCTGACCAATCAATGGTTTAAATTTTACTGCAGTGACTCACTACATTATACTCACAGCAGTACATTTAATTCTGTTGTTAGTAAGTAATGGTATAATGTGCAGGCCAGAGTGAATGAAGCAGCTGAGTCATCACAAGATATGATGCTTGTGCAGAAAAGAGACAAACAGATGGTGGGTTGGATCTAGTGATTTCAACAGCTGTTGGATGAACTTGGTGTTGTGTGCTGAGTCATCCTACAGTTGAAATGTCATCCATCTCTCTTTTACACCAACACGATAAAGGACTGTCAACTGTTTTACTGTCTAAGCCAAAAACAAAGAGTAACTATGCTTTTGACCGCTTGACTTTGTAATAATCATCCTCAAAGTCTCAGAGAAGCAGACTTTTCAAAGCATTTTTTCTTTTATAGCGCTCTATCGGAAGATCAGTAGTTCGATTCCCGGCTCCTCCAATCTACATGTCGAAGTGTCCTTGGGCAAGATACTGAACCCCAAATTGCTCCCGATGTGCCATCTGTGTGTCAAAGTGTGTGTGAATGATTAGATCCTCCTGATGAGCAGGTTGGCACCTTGCATGGCAGCCCATGCCATCGGTGTGTGAGAAAGGGTGAATGTGCCTTGTAGTGTAAAAGCGCTTTGAGTGGTCGGAAGACTAGAAAGGTGCCATATAAGTGCAGTCCATTTACATGCATTTACACTACCATGTCTGTTTTTTAAATTTCTTTGTAAATATAATTTGGAAAGGTATAAATAAAATGAATCTATTTATTTTATAATTGAAAAATATGAACAAAATCTAGTTATTTGTACACTTGTGCCAAATTGATTGGAATTTCTTTTAAAATGAATGAGCGACAAAAAACACCAAGTTTAAGTGAAGTAGTTCTTGATATATATACTGTATGTTGCCTTTTAGATAAAAACAGATCAGACAGACAGATAATTTAATTGAAAATACATCTTAGTCAGTACAGCAAAAGGAAATACAGGCCTTGTCATAATTAAGTGGTTGTAATGACTGACGAAAAGAAATGAAATAGTGACCTCTTGTGAAATTCAGATATAACCGCAACCAAAAGCAAAAGCACTGGTGAAAATGCTTGTAATGCCCCTCTACAGTCCATGACGGAAAATAATTTTACAAATCGTGGACATTAACACATGGTAATAGAGATTCAATGATTATTGATTGGTTCAGCCATATTTAATCCCATAGTTTTTAGGAATATTTTAATAGTGTGTATATTATATATAACCTGTAGATGCAGAGTAAGGGTCTCTGGCACATTGTATATAACCTGCCATCACACATAAAGCATTGTAACATTTGTGTTTACTGTTTCTTGACTCCCTCTCTATGTTTGCTTTCACAACCTCATACGGCTAAGTTTAAGTGTTTTTCAATATTATTTTCTGTTCTTATCAGTGGCTATCAGGAAAAGGTCCAGAGTTCCTGGGGTTATGATCACTCAGTATATTGAGCAAGTTCCTAATGGAAAATCAACACCTGACTTCACCCGGAAGCCAATGGCTACGACTGTTCAAGAGGGTAAAAAAACAAAACAACCAACAGCATAAAACTGAAAACAACACCATTATCACACTATCTACAATAGTAACACTGTTGTATGGCTCTCTGTATTTTGATTGTTCAGGTAAAACGGTTCATTTTAGAGCCAAAGTTAGTGGAGAGCCGACACCAACTGTCACATGGGGGCGTAACAAGTGTGAAATCAATGACCCAGAAAAGTACAAGACCAGATATGATGAAAGAGACCAAGAGTACATTCTTGAGGTGAGAAAACAACAGAAAAAATTAAAATGATCCATGAGCACTTCTGTCATGGACATATTAATTAATATATTGTACCACAGTCCACCTGCACTCCCACACTTGCCGCTCTGTATTACAGTAATTGTTTAAAATAATGAGGTAGAATATAGTTAACATGAACTTTGCTCTCAACCACAGTACTTCACATTACTCAGTTAATTAGCTCATTCTACACATCAATGGGAAACAGAACATAATGCTAAGCACTAAATATGTAATCTATGACAATATTGCTTTATCAGATGCCCGATGTAAAACCAGAACAAGCTGACACCTACAAATGCTTTGCCACCAATGAGTTCGGAAAGGCTGTTTGCACTGCAACACTCACTGTTTTTGAAGGTGAGAGACAGATTAACTATGCAGTATGCTGATTGTACATTAATTAAATTAAATTTTAACTCCTCACTTAACATTCTCTGTTTTATTGTTGTTTTCATGTTCTCTTCCAGTTGGCTTCAAGAAGACAGGACTGGCAGGTATGAAATTTACAACAGGACTATAAAAGGAGCTTACGTCTGCTCTTTCTATCATACACCACTCCATGAGTTTCTTTTCAGGATTATAGAGACTTTCAGGTTGTTTTTTGTTTTTTTTTCTTGAATAATATTAACAATGTTTGTTAAAGAGCCCTTTGCCTTTGCCAAAGAAGGTGGTGGTTTCAAAGATCAAAGGTTTTTTGTTTGTTTATTTTTACATTTTTAAGGTTTATACAGAATCATAGGTAAAGTTTAAAAAATTATGATGATAAAATTATTTGGCATCAAAGAAACCTGAATCTCATGAATATCTTTTTTTCAAATTTACATCTCATTTTCTCTCAGCAAGTACACCTGCACCACAGGATTTCAGATCAATGCTTAAGAAAACGTAAGTTTGATTCAAATTGAAGTTTCTTGTGTATTGCTGTGAAACCCCACAAAGCACATGACTCTGTTCCTCTCTTGTCAGTGTTATCAAACGAAAAAAACAACTCCCACCAAGGAGAGATGGAGAGATGGATCCTAAGCTCTGGGAACTGCTTCTCAGTGCACCGAGGAAGGACTATGAAAAAATCTGTATCGACTATGGTGTTACTGACTTTCGCTGGATGCTGAAAAAACTGAAAGTATTGAAAAAGGAAAAGGAAGATGAACAGGCAAAGGTACTGTATGCTGTCAATGTCACAGTCTGAAACTACAATTATAGTCAGGGCTTTGATAGCTGTTAGAGTTTGTAACATCTGCACATAAATTCTGGACCATTTATTTTGAGCCAGCAAAATGTTTGTGATGTTTGTTTTTTTTTTTTTTTGCTTGTTTGTTTTTTATGGGGCCAGAACAGTGACAGTTAAATTTTGGCATCTAAAATAAAATTTGGCATTGAAAACAAAACCTGAACTGAAAAAGGAAACATTGGCATTGAAACACTTGTATTAGAGAAAGTTGTATTGGCACTGAAAAAAGTTTCACTGAAAAATACATAACACAATAACATGGGCATTAAAAAAGTTCCAATCTTATTGTCCTATCTTGATATTTTTTGCATTATGATGTGTTTTTCAATGTCAATCTTTAGATTTTTTCTTCATGTCTATCTTTTTGTCAGTGAGTTTTTTTTTTTCTTTTAAGTTGTCAGATTTTCTTCAGTGTCACTGGTTTTCAGTTTCAACTTTCTGTCAGCGTTTGTCATGCTGCCGCCGCTCTAGCCTCATAGTTTTTTAAACAACAAAGAAAACTGATGTGCATGTTGAGCTGTGAGAGTTTATAACACTTCCCACAAGCATTCAGCTGTATTGGGTGACCCAAATATCAGCTAAAGTTTGCTTGAGTTTTGCCAACTTTAAAACCCATTTGCATGAGACATGCTTTTAAAGTCTTTTTAAATTTTTCTTTCCTGTGCTTGGAGAAGATTTCATGCCTGTGGTTACATTGACCTAGTGCGTGTTAAAAATTCAAATGTTCTGTTCAATATCGCTTAATAAAAAATGTCATGGCTTCAGTGTTGAAGTTTCAATCAAAGCCTACAGATAATGTACTGTACCTATACAGGACTTGACCCTGCTGTCTTAACAGTGAAATTATTTTGTAGGTTGTAGAGAAACTGGAAAATGTGAAACAAATTGAAGTGAAACCCGATGGGACAGCTGAATTTAGCCTAGATATGACTTTACTGGATCCCAACAGTACAATTAACTTATACAAGGTGAGTTAAAAATCTATCTCAAGATGAACAATTTACAACAAATAACAGCTAAAAAAACCCCAAAACAAAACAAAAATCTGACTACTTTTCTCTTAAAAGGACGGCACAATGGTTCCATATGGTGATGATGAAAATTCAAAGCATAGCCTAAAGAAAACTGGGACTCATTATGTTTTCAGCATCAAAGATCCTCAGCCAGAGGATGCTGGATTTTACCAGGTTGATGTTGAAGAGGCAAATGTTCTTTCAACTGACTTTCGAGGTGAGCCATAACTATTGCACTTGTAATATATCAGAAGTGATTGTATTAGCAATTTGCAAGACAAATCAAAGCATGAAGTCAGTCAGTTCATTTTCATGTTCCACACCCTTCTTTCTTCCTCTCTTAGTGCCTGATGTGGAGTTTATAGCAAATATTAAGGATGTGAAAGTTTTTGAAAGTGAGGACGCCCTCTTCCAGTGTGTCTTGTCAACACCCCTCAACAGAATAACTTGGTCAACACAGGAATCGTCACTTGAAGATGGGGACAAATATGAGATCACTGTCTCAGAGGACAAACTAATTCACACATTAAAGATTAAAAATTGTGAAAAAGAAGATATTGGTGCATATTATGCCATTGCTGGCATTACCTCCAGCAGTGCCTCTCTCACAGTGGAAGGTGGGACATCTTTTCTGTTTTCATTCTGATATATACATTGATTAATGGAATATCAACAAGAGTAAATTGCTTTTTCTCCCTACTGTGTGTGTTCACTTTAATTCAGCGGATCCAGATCATAGTAAAGGCCGTAAGGGCACCCAAACTGGGGATCAGGATGATCTGATTAAACTGGCTTTGGAACAGCAGGCCAAGCTGCAACAACAGAAAGATGACCTAGAGGCAGCCAGACGAGCACAAGCTGAAAAGGATGCTGCAGATGCAGCAGCTAAAGCTGCACTAGGGGATGGAGGAGATGGTTCTGGCCATGGTTCTGGTGATGGTTTTGGCGATGGCTTTGGAGATGGTTCTGGTGGGAAGAAGGATGGAGAAGACAAAAACAAGGCAGATGGAGATGATGACAACAAAGGAAAAACAGAAAATGATGACGCAGATGATAAAAAGAAGCGAGTACGAACAGGCCCATTGCTTCCTGACACTGTTATAGGTAAAACCGCTTACTGCATTGTGTGTAGACTGAATAACGTGTGAATGCATTACAGAGATAAATATAAGTTTTTATAATTTTAGTTCCAGTGCTCTTAAATTTGTCTCTGCCACTGCATATATTGTCAGTTTTATATGGGCCTCCATTTATAAGTGTCTCAGTATTAGGCTACTCCTAGGAATTGCACTGGGAAATTTGACAAGGATTAAAATTTGAACCAATCCAGAGTAAAATATGAGAGATACTCACAGTAGGGAGCTTTCTACTGCAAAGAACAAACTGAAATGTACGGACTGAGATTTGTATTAACTATTTTTAGGCCAATAAATTACAATAAATATCTTTGAACTGTGAAGTGGGCACAGTTCCATTCTGTTTATGGAGAAATTATATAATGGCTTTTGAATATTATAATAATACACAACTCACTTACTCAAAGCAGCTGAAGAGGAAAAAAAACAAGTAATCAGAAAACATCATTTAAACTTTAAACTGTAGAAAAACAAAACAGCTCCACTTACAGGAGAATGATAGAAACTGAGGTGCAATTTTGATGGTCTTTTTAAATTGTAATCAGTATTAACACAACACGAAAACAGCACGCTAATATGTTCCTGCATTCTCTCTACCTTTGTTTACACTTGTTGCATCAAAGCTGAGATCTGTGGTAGTGTTTTTAAATGATATACATGTATTACATTAATTATTGTTACAGAATTAAACACTAAAAATGGTTCATAACCAACTGAGGTTGAAGACACAAATAGCACACAGTTATTGCATTAGCATCGCTATTTGAAAACGTAATACAGATGTTCAGGACCCATATGTCTGATGATGCTTACTTCACTTAACTTCATCACTTAAGCAAATAATAAATTTGTTACCTGGTCACTTAATTACATTTTGACTATGTGAAAAACAACAAGATTAAGCAGCAAATATATGACACTAAATGCTCTGTAATTTTTCACGTGGAAAATTTAATGCTTGCATCATAACTAAAAGTCTTCATTTAGTTAAGATGCAATCATGAACAACCTCTACTTTTTGTAAATTGTAATATATATTTTTTAAATTTTGACTTTGTTCTTACTGTTGCAGATCATGGTGTTCAGTTTGTAAGTGGGCTGTCAGACACTGTTGCTAATGTTGGTGAACGTGCAGAGCTGTCCTGCAAACTAAGCAGTGATGCTTCTGAGGGATGTTGGTATAAAAATGGGAAGCTGGTAAGTCAACTATTCCAGGAAAATTTCAAGTGTATAGGAATACTGCCATGAATATTTCCTAGTTTTTAAAACCATAGAGGTTGTCAGAAATTATACACATTGCATACTGTCATTTATATGTAATTTGTAAATACTTGTGATGTGACTTGTGATTCAAAAACCTATGATACTGAACCTTTTTATCTGACAAGATAACCGACGATGATGGGGCAACAATTATTAAAGATGGAGCAAGTCACAGGTTGATAATTGATTGCTGTAAAAAAGATGATACAGCTTTGTACCGCTTTGAAGCTGAAGGACGTAAATCAGAAGCAACACTGAATATTCAAGGTCAGAATTGAAAATGGTGGCTTGTTTCCATAAAATCTGATACATTTTGCTGTGGTTTAAAAGGATTTCTGTTTTTGACTAAAACCTTTTTCTCTTATATTGAAGACCCACCCAAAATCGACCTTGACGCTCTAGGAGAATTCACAAAGCCAGTCATTGTAAAGGCAGGTGAAAATGCCGAATGGAAGCTGCCATTCTCAGGTGGGGCACCGATGAACATACAATGGTACAAGGATGATGACGAGCTTTTGCCTGCCCTCAATGTGAAGATTGAAACATCAGCTACTGAGAGTCAACTATGCCTTACTAAGTGCCAGAGGAAAGATTGTGGAGAGGTCAAAATCAAAATTAAAAATGAATTTGGTACAACAGAAGCAGTTTCGAAACTTATTGTAATTGGTGAGTTGATAAGAAGAGACTTGCCACTTATTATGATATTACACAACGTACAGTATGTAAGGAGATAAATGTTTTTTCACTGTTAGCACAATATGAGTTCTTTTCACTCCTTTAACAGACAAACCCACACCACCACAGGGACCTGTGGACATTATAGAAAGTGCTGTAACATCTGTTGAGTTCAAATGGAAACCGCCAAAAGATGATGGTGGATGCCCGCTCACAAACTATATCATAGACCGCCAACAAGTGGGGCGAAATAAATGGTCAAATGTCGGAGAGATGACTAGCAGCAGCACAATTTACAAAGATTCAGATGTAGACCCTGGAAGGAGATACTGCTACCGGATCAGAGCCAAGAACACAGAGGGCATCAGTGATCACCTGCAAACAGAGCACATAGCAGCTGGTGTATTACGTAAGTCATTCATCTTAAACCCAGCAATTAGGAAAATTTGTGGTGTAAGGGCTATTGTGGCAGCTGTGTGATTAAATATTAATACTATAATTGTTTTTGAAACCAGGTAAAAGAATCATACAGTGATACAAATATAATTTATTTTCATTTATTTTGACAAATCTATTATGCTAATCAAAAAAAATGTCAACATTAATCCAAAAGAACTGCAAAAGTACAGAAAAATGTCATGTTTTGATGCTACCACTAAGAGTCGCCAAAGTCCAAGATTTTAAAATCTTAAACATGGAAGTTTAAATCACTTCTACCTGTCCCGAAGACCACAATTTCCAGGATGTTTCAAATACTCCTGCATTAACAACTCTTAAAATACATACATACAAAAAGACATGGATTAAGTCGTTGAACTCTTTTGATGGATGCACAGTAATAAAGATATCAATATCTAACTGTGGGAAGCATGCACAGGGAGGTACTACCAGTGTAAGCTTCAATGGAAGTCCATCAGAAGTAAAACACATTGCGCAATTCTTCCAGTGGACAATGCTTCATTCACCAAAAGTTTTCAGCTATCTACCAAACTTTATTTGGGTCATGACGAATGGTGTATTGGAGTTTTGGGACTTGTTTTAATTTTGGAGATAAAAAAAAATGTAGTGCAACATGCCAATATCACAACATGTTTCCCTACAGGTTATCCTGGACCCCCAACAGCACTAAAAGCAGTCAGTGCCTTTAAAGACTGCATCAACCTGGCTTGGTGTGCTCCAAGCGACACTGGAGGAACCAAAATAGTGGGATACAATTTGGAAAAGAACAAGAAAGGCACTAATTACTGGAGCCTTGTGAACCAAGCAGGGCCAATCAAGGGTATGTCCCTCATATCATAAGCTGCAAGAATATACCACTATTCGCTATGTAAAAATGAATGCATGCTATGAATTTGCCATTCAGCATTAATTTATGATTCTAATGTAACACTGATAATTTCTTTCTTTTTTCTCTAGATACAAAGTATGCAGTGAAAGATGTCTTTGAGGGGGCAGCATATGAGTTTAGGGTTTCTGCTATAAACCTATCTGGTGTTGGAGATCCTAGTATTCCATCTGGCACAATAATTGCAAGGGATCCAATGAGTAAGCCAATCACAATTAATTCTTCCAATTTACTGCATTTCTCTTAGCTCACTGAAAATCATATAAATCATGCTTTACAGTGAACCAGCGTGGTGTTCAACATTATACTATCTGCAGCTCTCTGTGTAGTATAAAAGCACAGTCATGCTGAGCCAATAACCTCACATTATTGTAATTTCAGAACCCCCAGGCAAAGTCACAGACCTGAAATTAACATCATCTAATTACACTACATTTTCCCTGGCTTGGACTAAACCTAAGGAAGTGAAAGGGGTAGAGGATGAAGCCCAGGGGTACTACGTGGAGATCAGACCAGTAGAAAGCCTTGAATGGACCCGCTGTAATGTCATCCCAATTACTCTAACTTCTTACACTGTGCTTGGCTTGAAGGCAATGGCCACATACTGGGTGAGAGTAATTGCTACCAATTATGGAGGTGATGGAGACCCTCAAGGTTTTGACAATTACATCATTGCCATGCCTCCTCCTGGTAAGAAGACATGCAATTTAAATCCAATACTTGATGGTTTCTTAAAGTTTAATGAAATAACTTTTTGCTCTATTATTCCTAGAAATGTCCTGATCGGGTTTTATAAGCACTGATCCTGATACATCTCATTTCATATTCCGTATCTGCAAATAATCAAGATACAGTAAATATTTAGTTTTTCCTACATTATACAGCTGCCGGGTACACCCATTAAATAAAATGTGCTTACAGCTGTCAAACGTAAATCTCAGCACTAAGAAATTATAGTCTGCACGAATTAACCGAAATCCTGAAAAACATGTCAGGATATAATCAAGATATTATTTTTTTTATAATCTCTTTCAGGACTTTTTCAAGACTTACTTTTGTATCTTTTCTGTCTTTTAATATTTTATATAACATCCATGAACAGAGGAGTTTTGTGACAGCTTCCAATCATTTTCACAGAGAACAAAATATTGAAGTTCAAATGCTGCTTCCAGCCAAGAGTAGTATTTTAAAAGCATGATACAATGTCAAAACACCACTGTAGTAGAGGCAAAATGACTTGTTTTTGTTGTTGATTTTAACCAAAGGAGCTTCATGCACATAACTGATACAGACTGTCTGTGTGGATATGTAGGAAACTGCTGACTTCTGTGTGTTTGGTTGCGCCACCCTGCAGTTCAATCAGTTGCAACACTGTGGGATAGAAATAGGTTCCAGAGATGGAGCAAATGTAGCAGCTTTTGACAACTGGTGTACCCGCAGCGCAATGTATTACAAAAAACAAAGAATCGGAAATGGATCTAGATTTATACCACTAGTGAGTTGTCTTCATCCCAGTGTTGTGCATTTACTCGAGACATCTCTGTCCATTTCTGTGGGAATAGAAAATAAAACAAAAATTCAAACAAAAGTTTTGATTTCATAACTGTCTAGAGCTCAGTAAAGAGTATTATAAAATGTAAAGAATGAAAATATCAGTTTAATAAGAATGAAAAACAGTTTGCTAAATTGTATGAATACAAGAATCTAAACATTTTTTTCTATACTTTACCCTCAAAGTGAGGCCAAAGTTTACAGATCGCAAAATGAAGACCTTTATGGTGGTGAGATCAGGAAACACTGTTCGTCTCAACATCAACTTTGAGGTATTGCGCCAGTGGATTTTTCTAAGAATGTAAGTTAACTGTAACGGTACTTGGATTTTTATTAATATATTAATCTGATCTTTTCCTTATTGTCTACAGGCCTCCCCCTTGCCAGATATCTCTTGGTTAAAAGATGGTATTCCAGTGTCCAAACATGTAACAATTAGCAACTTTGATAAAGGTTCTCAACTGTTGATCCCCACATCTGAGCGGGCTGACACTGGCATCTACACCATCACTGTCAAGAACATTGTCGGCCAGGAGAGCTTCAATATTGAAATCAGAGTTACAGGTGAATCTGAATGAGCTGAGTATCTGAGTATTAACACATTGTTAGTCAACATTATTGGGTTAGAGAGACTTGTCCCTACCCAGCTATCCAACACATTAAATACTTGACTCAATAAATTTCAGTTGGATTTAGTGAATCCAAGTCTCAAAACTGTAAAACACACATGCAGCAAATAGAAACGGGGCTGGATACAGTCACATGTTAAGCATGTTGCATACAGTACTATAGAAAGACCTTGATTTGAATTTGTAACTTGTTGATTGTATAACTTGTACATGATTGCATACTTACGTATTTCAGGTAAGCAATTAAAATAGGTATGAAGCTATGATAGGAACAGTATCAACAGGCAAGATTAGCATAGGTATAAATTTAGCATTAACCATTGTTTAGCACAGAAATATTTTAAGTACTACAGAGGGAAGTGAGGATTTAACACGAAAAGTACAAAAAGGTATCAGTAAACATAGCTACATTGAGAAAGGAGGGTGATGGATAAATATAGGTAGGATATATTTTCTGCACATAATAAAGATCATGTATGACAAGATAATCTCTACTCAAACTTCACTAACTAGGTTCTTCTGAGCTTTCAATGAGCTATATACACTAGTGAAGATAATATGGGCAAAAGCTCTGAAAAAGCTAGAAAGTGGACCTTGAGTTGAGATTACTTTGTTACACATAGGCTACTGTTTTCTAGGTCTGAACTTCCATGCTCAAATAAAGATGCCGCTTTCTGGGTTAGATTTAATCCATTTTATACCTGAAACAGAACATACTTAACAAAATTATATATATTTCTGAATGTACTCAGTACTCCACTGCTCTGCTAACCATTAAGCCCCCAACTAAAGAAATTTCCAGCTCCTTTTTTTGCAGATGACTGCTGCTATCAGTCTTCTATCATTGTTACTGGGTCAAAAATAATTTGAAGTAGCCTAACCAATGTCAATATAAAGTGTAAGAGAGCAAGTTCAACAATGTTCCAAAATGTTCTTGTTATCAGAAAAGTCATTCAATGTATTTTTTCCATGATTATATTGTTGTTGACAGGAGCAACTGTAATATTAGCTTTAGCTGTTAGTTCACAGAGATCATGTGAGGATATCACCTCCCCAACCAGCACTTTTATGTCCGACCTAAAATAAGCAAACTAACCCTGTAATATCAGTAATTAGTATTTTTGTGTCTCTAAATCTGGCTCTAGATGATCCTATGCCTCCAGGACCAGTGCAGCTGGATCAGAACATCCCAGGAACAGTCACTCTGTCCTGGACTCCCTCTCCAGATGAGAAGAGGGATGACAGACTACACTATATGGTATCCAAGCGTGACTCCTTCAAACGCACTTGGAGAACAGTGGAAGACAACATCTTTAACAATAAGTTCACCGTTGTCAACATTTTGCCTGGACGGGAGTATTACTTCAGGGTATTTGCTAAAAATGACATAGGACTTTCACCACCTTCTAAGTCCCCTGCATTTGAAATCAAAAAGGAAAAAGGTTTGTGCCTAAAATTCAATCGCAAATACATCTGATTCCATTTTCACATTCCTGCACGCAATACTGTATCATGGTTCCTGTGTTAGACTTGATGACTTTTGAGAAGCACTGCTATATTTAAAAATCCACACACCTCTGTGAATTAAATTACACTCTCAATATGGCTTTCCTGTAATAATGTTTATAGAGAGCCAAAGTGACGTTCTTTAAGGAAATAAGGAAACAAAGGAAGGAAGGAAACCTTCACAGTCACATTGATATTTGTAATAAAGCAAAAATTCAACTCAATTCAGCAACATAATCTTGCTTAAAAGTATGTTGCATGGTTCACTCCATTTGTGTAGACAGAGTTGTTTTTAAACAAAATTGAAGCATCAAAGGCAAAGATTTTTTTTTTTAGTCTCTAGTATGAGTCGAGCTCCAAAAACAGTATTTTTAACAGTGTTTTTAAAAGACCAATAAAAGAAACACTCAAAGATAAATTGCATTGAGAAATTAGTGAAACAGGACTCCGCCTCTCTTTTTTTGATTCCAGCTTAAGTTAGAAAAAAATATCTTTGAAGGCCACTAGTACAAACTCAGTAATTTACAATCATAATTCTGTAAAAGCCTAAACTTTATGTTCTTTGCACCACAGGAAACTTCAAACTGAATGTGCCAAAGACAAAATCTTTGGACTTCGAGTCACCTCCATCATTTACTATTCCCTTGAAGAGGCGCACAGCTCCAGAAGGTTACGAGTGCTACATGAGCTGTGCAGTTAAGGGTGATCCAACTCCACATGTGACATGGTACCGCAACAATGTCAGCCTGAACACAGACACCAACTACTACATCACCAATGTATGTGGTGTCTGCTCCTTGCTCATACTAAGGGTGGGACCCAAAGACGACGGGGAATACAAAGTCGTCATAGAGAACCAACTGGGGACAGCTGAGTGCTCAATGATGCTGAATGTCAGAGGTATTAACATTTGGACAAAGTCTAAAAATCATATATTTTTCTACAAAGATTTCCCCTAATGTAGATGAAACAACCTGAGAGTATTAATGTGTTTCTTTACAGAGTGAAGAAGAGCTGCAGTTGATGGACAGCTAAACCAACAGATTCCTTAAGTTTTAAATCAAATAGACTAAACTGAGTGACAACTTTGATTAATTTAAGCTACTCTATTTCCCACCAGTGTGATGGTGTGACTGTTTCAACATTTTATAACCTTAGAAAGCTCCAGAAAACATGAATTGAGCATTTTGGGAAAATGTCATATGCTATTAAAGTTTGGAGATATTACATCAACCGGCTCTGTCTCTATTTAACTGAAAATGTGGTGAAATACAACACGAAATTGAGCATGTTTTGTGTTTTCATTCATTTTGAGTTCCACAGTGTCACATTATTCCACTGATGATTGGTGGCCATATCACACCAAGAAATGCACAGGTTTTCATGTGTACACCCGGTTTTAAAATGACAAAAGAGCACCACCTTGTGGTGAACCTGCAGCCTGCTAAACATAAATGAATAAGAAGAGGGAAGTAAGAAAGAACATTTACTGAAGTAGTGTTTTGAGGTACTTTTACTTATACTTTTACTTAGAGTCAACTGCAATTCAGAGGGAAATGTTATAGTTTTTACACATGTGACAGCTATACTATAGTGCAGGTAGATTATATAATCTCGTTAAATATGATGGATTACTAAAAACAAAAACAAAAAACACAACAGTAAACAGAATGGTTACTTTACACTTAGACACACCAGCAAAACCTCTGTTGAAACCACCACCTCTGTTTAGAAAAATTATAATAATCACATTATAGAGAGGTAATCCTATTATTTACAATACGATTTTGCAGACAGGAAAGAGCAACTTTTAATAGCTTTCCATTATTTTTTCTACTTCCTATCTCAGCAAATCATTCCTTTTCTTCAGATAATACATTTGTAAAGTGGAAAAATCTGCAAGTTAGAAATTATATCAAATCTTTCCCCTCAAACTTCACAGTTACAATAGATTAACTTGATGTATTTGTGATGGAGGATATGTAAAGACAGAGTGAAAAGACAATTTGGATGTAAACGTATCAACTGATGTATGGCAAAATAGCTTGAGATAAATCCATATCAGTTCTGTTAATGCCAAGCATTGTCTCATTTAATTCTAAATTTTGCACAGATTAGCCTACATTATTTGAAAGTTAAACTTCATAATCTCTTTTCAGATGTTTCTATGTGATGAGTCAGGCGAAGCCACCTTTTTCCATAGCTACATACAAGTTCCTGGACAGAGAGCTATATTTGATCGGTACCTGATCCAACTTTTAAAATATTGGTGGTGATTTACAACAGAAACTCTTCTTTGGGATAATTACAGCTAAAAAAAAATCCAGAAAGAGCTGAGGTGCCAACAGTGAAGCAGTGGCTTTTAGAGGCACTTTTAATAGCCTAGTTGTTGAAATGTGCTATATAAATAAATCTGCCTTGCCTAGAAATGATCAGTACCCTACACCTGGAAAATATGATATATGTTTTAAAAGAAAAAGATTTAAGATCCAATAGTTGTTGCCATATCAACACTAACAGATTTGCTTTCAGGGAACTCATAAGAACTTGAATATGATAAAATTCAGCATCCCTTTCCTCTCTTATCTGGAAGAAAGTTATACTCTGTCTTAACAACATCACTTGTCCTAATAAATGAATTTAGTGCCTGGGCGGTGCTCAATGAGGAGGTAATGTTTTCTTTCCCTTTTTTTATAGTTTGTTTGTATATAATGTTGTTACAGTAACTATGCCTGTGCAAGTAGGGCTGCAACGATTAATCAATTAATCAATTAGCTGATCGACAGAAAGTTAATCGGCAACCATTTCGATAATCAAATAATCATTTTAGTCATGTTGTTTAGCAAAAATTACAAACATTTGTTGGTTGCAGCTTGTGATGATTTTAAGCTTTTCTGAGTCGTACATGGCAGTAAACTGAATTTCTTTGGATTTTGGACTGTTGATCAGACAAAACAACATATTTGAAGAAGTCATCATGGGATCTTAGAAATCATAGCAGGCATTTTTCACTATTTTCTTACATTTCTTACCCATAGGCATCCAGGAATTGAGCGAATCTAAACAAGTAAACTAAGAGTCGGGAGGTGCCTTTTTCCCAACTTTGTCCAAAGGGAAGCCCACAGCCTCAGACTTTGAAAACCCGTTATAGACAAAACGATTAATCTAGAAAATAATCAGCAGATAATGAGATTAATCATTAGTTGCAACCCTATCAATGTTTAACATGGTCACACAGATCAGCTTACATATTTTAACACTCTTTTGATTGGAGATATTTTTCTACATTTCAGCTACATTTTGTAGCTAATACTAATGTACTTTTACTTAATTAGAAATTTGCCTTTACAGCTGTTGGAGTATTTTTACACTGTGGTATTTTACTTCTGAGTATTTCTTCCACCACTGCAGTTACATAATATGCTGTCACGCCCCCCACCAGCAACAGTTGCTTTGAATGCTATGGGGGTCCAATGAATGACTAGGTCAGAGGGTCTAGCAGAATAGAAAACGTGATACCTTAGCAAATCCCGACGAGAAGCCTCTTTGCTGCATCCATTTCACTGAAGACACACAGCTCTACTTGGTCCAGTCAAGTCCCCCATCTGCTGCCATGGCCAAGAGAAAGTCAAAGAAGCAACAAGAAGACACCTCAGTTCTGCTGGAGCCATCAGCGCAGCAGTCTAAAAGAAAGATAAAGTCATATGCTTCATCAGCTCTGTTGTTGTTCATCATTACCTTCACAATTGGGGCCTCTGTAATGGGGTGGTTTTGTGTGCAACACCAGCAGACCCTTGACCAACTGTCAGAGTCTTTCACAACAATGCAAAACAGGATCACAAACTTCCAGCAGGTGATGGAGATGACGGACTCACAGGTAAGTTAGCTAATTTTCTCACCCGTATTTCTGCTGGACCGGTCATTTCATTACAAAATACTTATAATTCCTTTACTTTATTTTGTTTAAATATGTTTACCAAGTGAAATTAAGCCAACTAGCTTAATTAAACGTGATTTTGTCGTCGTTTACTAAGCAAGCAAGATGTGCATGCTGGTAAAAAAAAAAAAAATATATAGCTGCGTCAAGCTAGACAAACAGAACGGAGTACACCGGAAATTAATACTTGCCTTCAGAATAATTTTAGTTTTCCCAATTGAAAATAAGAAAGGTTTAATGAATGAGTAAGATTAAACAAAGAAATAAATAAATGAGGATGTGCATGACAAAAAGACATTTCCAGTCACATATATATAAGGAGTTTGTTCCTTTAAAAAGATCGTTTGAATGGATACGTTGGTCATTGAGTTTTATTTTGAAAACCTAAGGCTGTAAGGCATTTTAAACTGGCTGGTGGCTTGACACTGATAGTAACACCTGTTGTTATTTTTAGGATGTCCTAACTGTGAACAACTTGATGGTCACGTTTCAGTGACATTCAGAGCCCCTTTATTATGAAATAAATGCACTGTGTGTTTTACATCTTTAATATCAGCATTCATTGCTACTAGGAAAGAGTGGTATTGATTAAAAAAAAAAAGATCAGTAGACATAAATCTATAACCATATTTAAAAATGTTTGAACTCAGTCAAAACACATTGCTAAGTAACGTAATTTACTGTCTAGCCGGATACAGGTTTGGTTATGGAGGAGAGGATCTTTGCCCTGGAGGAGGCTCAGAAACAGGCTCAGCAGAAAGTTGAGGTTGCCCTGTCAACATCAGAGAAGTTGAAACACAACGACTTCGACTCTCAGCTTTTGGCCCTCCACGCTGAGATGGATACCAGATGGGAAGAGATTAAGCAGGTCGCCCTGTCCGTCACAACTCTGCAGGCCATGTTCAATAACCAGAATGAGGAGTTTGAGGCCATGAAGGAGAGTGTTGTGGCGGGTTTGAGCTCCAGCTCAGCACTGGCTGCTAAGGTGGCTGGGCTGACCAGTGCTGTGGACAGTGCATGCGCCAGAGCTGATGAGCAAGTTGCATTGGTGGAGGCTCTTAATGCACAGTTGGAGGGACACGCTTCTGAGCTAAATGATCTGAAAGGGTCGCTGTATCTTCATAATGTAGCACTTTATACAAACACCCAGGAGATGGTTGCAATAAAGTGAGTTCAATTTGATTTTACAGACTTTATTTGCATGACTGAATATATTTTAATTTTCACTTTGCTGAGTGTTTATTCCTGTCTCGTGTGTATCTCAGGGAACTTGTTGCAGCGAAGCAGGCCATTCGTGCCCAGGCTTTGGAAGAGATGCTTAGTTCAGTTCAGATGACTCTGGATGAGCAGTTTTTCACTTCAAAGACCCTCCATAGCAGCATCATGGCTCAGCTGCAAAGTTTTCACTCCAAGGTATAACTCTGCTACTTTTACTTTCACTATTTGTCTCACAAACTTAACAATTTTTACTATTTCATGACAGCTTTCATTGTATTTCAAGTTTTAACTTTTGAATTACATTTGGATGAGTAATTAATAACATATCTTTCCACCTCAGTTGGCAAACGGACCTTCCTGGTCAATGAATCTTAACTCAAATGCGGAGGGCCCTGCAGCAGAGGAGTTCATCTCCACTACAGCACAGAATGCCACAGAGGTACAGGAGAAGCTAGAAGATGTTGAAGAAGAGGCTGAGCAGGAGGATGCTGAAGAACAGGTGGAGGAGGAGGCGATGGAGGAGAAACAGCCACTGCAACAGGAAGTGGAGGGAGACGTAACAGAAGAGGAAGAGGAAATTACAGGACAGAGTGAGGAACAGGAAGATGCTGGTGAGACAGCAGAAGAGGAGCTCGCAGCAGACTCTTTAGAGGGTCAGACTTTGGAAGATGAAGTATTGGAAGATGTTGTGGAGAGGGAGACTGTGGAGGAAGAGTCAGTTGAATTGAATAGTGAGGTTGTGATGGATGAAGATGGAGAGGATGAGTAGTTGTAAATGAAATGTTCCAGTAGACTGGAAACCAGTAAAACACTGCAGCACCACCATTACTGTATAGTTCACGTGACTGTGATGTTAAAGTCTTATCTATATAGATGACAGGGAACCATTTTTATATACAGCACACTTTCTTTAAATAATAGCTTTAAATGATTTCTACTATTTGTTATATTCCACATGGGTGGGGTTGACTGACATATAGATTGTGTCAGTTGAGATGTCCATCACAAAAAATATGAGGATTATTGTCTATATAGTCAGATTCCAGCCATATAAGGCTTTTTATGGTTTTTACTTACCTTCAACATGCAGCATGGTATCAGAAATTACTTTTTTTTATACATTTAAGTCTTGACAACATGTATGATGATTGCTATTGTTATTGCGATATGAATCGATAAGAGCATGGAAAGGGTTGGGGGGGTGAAATATAAAAATAAGAAAATGTGAAATGGCCCAGGTTAGTGAGAGTAAACTGTCGATGTAAATGACAATTTATGAAAAATAATTTAAACAATTTTGGCTCAGAATTAGCTCATGACATTTTTAAATTATGTAGAAAAACTCATTTTAATAAATTAAATTATTTATTTGAGGTCAAATTCATTATAATTCAGCTATATACAAATTACAATATTAACAGAGTATATAACGTCAATTGTTTTTGCAATATGAAAGAGGAAATGAATGTGACTGGATTCATAGGTTGTAATTTAACACGTGTACATGAGTAGTGCCTTACACTGTGAAGTTATTTATGGTACAAGTGTACGTGCTGTACATGTGAGTACATATGATTCCATTGGTACATGCTGTTCTCTTGTCATGAAGCTCTTTTGTGAAAGGTTGAAGTACTCTTTTCTGCCAGCAGGTGGTGCCTGATTGCCACCATAATAATAAAGAACTAGAATGTGCATTTCCTGAGGAAAATGTGTGTGATTGCTACTAACTTGTTACTAGTTTTCTGGATAATTTTCACATCACTGCAATGCATGCTGGGAAGTATATTCAAATAAGCTAAGACTGTTTCTAAAGAACTTTATATGAAGAGAGGAGGAGAAAAAGTGACAAAGGGCGTATGTGTCTGTGACAGTCTATGCCACTATCAGTAATCAGGAGATAAGGAGCACCTGTATGCATCTGCATTTTTGTCACCTTCAGCTCTACTGAATGCTAGCAGGGATCGAACTCACAATCTTGGGATCTAAACAGGGCACTAACATGACAACATTTTTAACCACTGTACTTTTTGTGTATAGCACTACCTGATGGCCAAATATGACTCTTTATCAATATGCATATCTCTCTTCATCATGGCTTCATTATAGTTCTATATAATAATATTAAATAGTCACATTGAATGATGGTACACGATACAATATTTAAAGCAAATTTGTTCATAAGAGCAATGTTATGAGGAGCACTGCCCTGAGACGGTATTAAACCTTGCAATTTAACAGGGAAAGCTGACCATTACCAGGGCTTAACCACAGAGCCAGTGGGGGATCCCTGAAACTGAAGCTTCAAGTTTAGAGATTTGTACATCATTAGTGGCAGCAGGACTAGCTGAGGATGAAAATGTATAATATATGTACACAGTGTTTGAGGGAAGAGAGAATCTGCAAGTTTAAAAAACAGGAAGGACCACCTGCAGTTTTTATTGCAGTCAATGAGATTAATTAAGGTTTAGATTTTAAAAACTATTACTCCTATGGGAAATATATTTACATTTTTAGCGAGAGGAGGCTTGTGGCAACATTTTGAGGTGTGATATATGCTTGATCTGCTAAACTGTGGGAGTGAGACATGTTTACATTTTTTTCTGGTCTAAAAATATCTCTGCTCTCCCCTGTGCCTGATGCTGTCACATGCTGATGAGATCTGAAAGCTGCTATAAAAGCCTTCACTTGTGACTTAAATTGCTCCAAAAGTACAAAAGGTATCATAAGTAATCAGATTACACCCACAGTTTGTCAAACTTCTATCCATCCGTCCAGTCGTCTCTGTGTCTGCAGACTGCAAGTGTGTTTTCACTGATTTACAGAGAAAATTCTCTTTTGATTCTGTGTTTAGTCAGTGGCAGCCTCATTATTCCTAAGAACTCTCACCAGACCATATACGAATATTTAATCTTTTTAGATTTCACTGTAGCTGCAGGACTCATTTCATGATATGTAGAGATTTCATTCATCAGCACAGCCAATGAAAGGACTGAGGTTTGGAATAGTCTGGAGAAGGTTGGGATAGTTTTGGAGAATGTTTTTGATAGCTTGGAGGAGGTTTGGAACAGTTTTGGAGTTTCACAGTGAGCAGCATTGACGTCTCCACAGTGGTTTAAAGAGACAGTTTGACCTTTGACCCGAATATTCAAACACTTTCCTGGTGTTTTTAAAGTAAGTCCATGTTTAAAAAAAAAAAAAAAAAAAAAAAACATACAAAGGTAATGTTTGTTTTTGTTCTCAGGTTCATTCTGATGGAACTGAAGCTCAAAGCGCAATTTACCTGAATGACTGTGTGTTCCCTGGAAATCGCCCAATTTTCAGGAAACACTGGCCAATAAAAAAAAAGGAAGAAACCAAAATCAAAGCAAAAAAGGAAAAGGAAAAATCACACACAAATGCACACAGTCCCTCAGGCTGCCTTTCACACTAACCTGGCATCCTTTCTCAGGGTGTGCTGGTGTGACTGCTCTCAGGCTCTACTGATGGAGGAAACTGCTGCTCTGAGATGGACAACTTGGATGTCAGGATTAAGTCAAGTAACAGCCACCTGCACTAGTCTAGATTAGTTATTAGAGGGTGCTATGAAAACCAGGAATGCATCAAGAACAGTATATAACTGGATGGATCAGGACAGGAAATGATTATTAGAAGAATGGCTATTTCATATCTGAAATTATATTCATAAAAACATCATGTAGCCTAAAATGTTAGTGGGTTGCAGGCTACTAGGCCATCTTCAAGGTTAAACAAGGACAAACAATTTATATAAATGAAATAGTCTTACATCACAATATGATTTGTCTAATTAAACCTCGTTAAACCTGAGGGTTGCTATTCTCAATACTCACAAAGCCTCCTCCAAAGTCTAACAATTGCAACAAAGTAAAAACAAATTTGTATGAATGAAATGGCCTCACAACAACTATTTAATCCCTCACACAGGTTCTTGTGGTAGCTATTAGCACCACCAGCTGATGTAGTTGTAATGTTATACAGGAATGAATAATCATGACTTCAAAAGCAGATTATTTTAATCTACATTATCTCAAATCAAGGATTATTTTAATGCAGAACTCAAAGGTGATTTTTGCTCCTCAAGACTTAAAAGGGCCATTTTAGTTGAGGACTAGACCTTACTTCCTTACTTAGAGTAAACTTGCAGCTCTTATTTACCCTGTATGAGAAAATGAGAGAATAATCATAATAATGAAAGCACAGCGCAGAGCACGGAGTGATGGGTCATCGTATTTAATAATTCCATTCAAAGTCTGACTAAAACTGAAACTAAAGCAGAGTATTTTGCAGAAGTTACTTTCCACCGCTTGGACTGAAACCGTCAGATTTCTTTATTACTTGATTTTGTCAGTTGCTGAAAATAGAAAAATGATCATTGATATAGGCTGCTTAAATATAATCACCTGATTGCGGGGACTGTACGATGATAAGTTTATTTTTAAAAAGACAAAAAGTAGGGTAGCAAAACTACAACTTTGCTCCCCCTAAGTGAATAATGGGGATGCGTTTGCTCCACTTGCTCCATTGCTTAGTTGCCTATGATTGTAGGTCTGAAAGACACAGTGCAAAATTGCAATGACATTTAAAAAGCAGCACTAAGAGTCTGATTGGCTAAGTAACACAGCTAGAAAGATCATTGGTCAGTTGTGGTGATGTCAGAATTGAAAATGAAGGGATTTTGACAGCGTGGGAAAGTGGAAGTGATGGAGAAATAGAACAGAAGGAAATAGCAATGTCCACTCATGATATTTAAAGGCAGAGTGTGATGATAGAGATCTTCCTTAATGAACTTACACCAAAGCTTCTTTTCAATAAGGAGAGATAAACTGAAAGTGAATAAGAGTGTTTATTGTGTTTATTGTGGCAATTAGACTTAATTGATGTGAGGCATCTTCATAATCATATAGGTCCTTATGAAGATAGGACAGGATGCCAAGGATGATTCAATTCTGAGAGGAGATAAGGTACGCTGTACCAGACAATTACACAGTAAACATAATTAGTGATAGGAGTGATTCACCTGCATGAACAATTGTTAATTAAGATATGGAAAAAAGGGGAGAGATGGAAATTCCATGAAGAAGTCTAAAGGCCAGTGGAGGCCAAACTTGGATGAGGAATTAATGAATGTTATGAAATCGTAAATCGTACCACCAGCTATACATGACTTACCTCATGAGTCTGAGGGCTTGAGGGATTTTTTTGAGCAGAGAGGATGACGTCAGAGTCAGGAAGAATGTTTGTGGAGTATGCTGAAGATGACCAGCAGCCCATTTGTTGGAGAGGAGAGGTTGAAATTCCCTGAATAACTGTGGTAAGTAGCAGCACCTAACTATCAGGCGTAATAAAGAGTTGAGATGATGGGTCAGAGCTTTCTGAGCTTTAAAATGTTAATATGGAAATATTAACTGGGAGTCAGTGTGAGCAATAATAATGGAAGAAACACCTTTTGTTTGGAATGCTTAAGAAATAAACAGTAGAATTTGGGATGAAAGGTTAAGTCAGAAAATGAAACACTGATTTCAGGACTGAATGAATTAGAGGAGTCGACTAATCACCACACCTTAGAAACTCCTCTGTGAAGACTGGAGAGTGTAATACACTGTAAAAAAAAAAAAAAAAAATCATAAAAAAATTATAAAAAGTCTGGCAGCAAAAGTTGCCAAACACTTACCATTGAATAACAGTAAAAAACCTTAAGTTATTCTACAAAGATTTATTTTAAAAATACGGATATTTACTTTGGCCATTCTCTGCATTTTTATGTGATTATCCAATCTATTTACAATAAATCCCTGGTAAATGTTGGTTTTATACTGTACAAAAAAATAAGATCATGTGATAATAGTTTACAAAAACAATAAACAATAAAGTAATAATCATTTCTTTATATAAACATTGTTTGACAGCAATTACAAGCAACTCTCCTATATATTTACAGGCTTTTCCCATAAATGTATGGGGTTTACTTTATATAAATTATTATTAGATTATTATTATTATTATTATTTGATAGTATTTAAAAGCAACTATCCAATATATCTACAGACATTTCATGTTAATGTATGGGGTTCTGAATGTACAAAAACCAGAAGGTCTATGTAAAAGTACCTTTATATCAACTTCTTTTACACTGAATAAATATATACATTTTTCTACTGACATTTTATAATATTGTGCAATCCATTCAATGCAGATCCCCATTTGAGATGTATGAGATTTCAAGATGTTTAATAACCAGAATGTATCATAAAATTACCTTTTACTGCTTGCTTTATAAAGTAATTCACTATTTTCAGTGTTATCCTTAAAGTTTAGTTTCAGCCATATTGAATTATGATGTGGGTCTGGAGCTGATCAACCCAATAAGAGCTCAAACAGAATACTTTACTAGAATGTATTTATTTTTTTCTCATTCCGATTACTTCATCAGACATCAATGGACGCAAAAACAGTTTTGTACTTTGTGTCAGTACAATGTCCCATCCCATCCCATGCTCTGAGATGGTTCAAAATGTTAGTGAACATGAACAAATCTCTCCCAAATCCAAAAATGATTTTTCTAAAATTCAAATTTGTGATGTCATCTGATAATGTCTAGAGCTTTTCCAAAAACAATGAATTGAGAAAGATGCCCCCCCCCCCCCGTCATCTGTCCATCTTTTTTGTGAATTAAATTACTTATTTGCTTTTTACTCACAGAGCTTTTATTGCACTTAAAGTAACACAACGACTCTAGCTGTCGTCAACTCGAGTACTCCATTTGGTTCATTGTCTCTTCTCTGCTCCACTCAGAAGACACACACTCACATATGCATGGATCGATGAGCCCCGCCCGTGGTGAAACAGAGGAGAGGAGAGAAACTTAGCACAACCAGAAATGACAGCAAAATGCAGTAATTTATCCCACCTGATATCATCGTCCATCGCGATATTTCACTGTGGACATCATCATATGCCAATTCTGTAGACATCGCCCAACCCTAGTATACAGGTACATTTTCTGTTTCAGATATGAAAGATTACTATAGAATAAAGCTTATTTGAGTATTAAAAAATACTACAAAATTAGTTTCACATTCATTGTTTATGAAGCAGCTCCAGACTTTATTCCAGATGGTATCACAAATTTGAGTCTTACGTCTGGTTTGTGGCTTTGGGAGAGAGTAGTTCATGGTCACAAATATCAGAAGTGGGAGTAAGTTACACATGTGCAAGTCACAAGCAAGTCTCAAGTCTTAACCTTAAAGGCTCAAGCAAGTCCTAAGTCACTGTGACTCTCACTGTGAAAGAAAAAGAGAACAACTAAAGAACATTATGCAGGTTGATTAACTTTATAAATTAACTTCACATTAATTAACTAAGTGAACAAAAATAAATAATCTGATCTAACACGTTTTCCAGGATCTAGTGTTCATAATTTTGTATTTTATGCAATATTAATGTTTATGGATATGTTGTATGACTTCTGCCATTCTGCCACCAGGTTGTGCCTTTGAGTAAGGTGAGAGTTTTGAAGCAGAAGTAGTAGAAGAAGAGGAACTTCCTCCAGTTGCAGTAGTTAGCACAAAGCTAGTGGGTTTTAACAGCAGCAAAAATATGTTGGTGGACTGTAAGCTACATATACTCCTTTGTTGTGGTTGTAAAGTGCGCAAATAAAAAAAACTGCAAGTTATACTACAGCCCAGCATTGGCCTGAGTCTTGGTCTGTAACACATGACTATTTTGGTATATTTATTCGCCAAATGGAAAATCTTCCCACATTTGGCACACAATGAAACATAGTATTTTATCTGATGATTACTTTTTTCTGCTGTCGATTGTGTAGACTAATACATCCATTAATTTAGAGCACTGAAATTGTTCAAACATCAAGCAACATCAAGGAAAAATACCATCTTGTTTACCTGATCTTGAAGGATTGCATTTGTCACACAGTTGATTAAAGTGAAGCTGCCTCAAGTCAAAGTCAAGTCGAGTCTTATCAGTGTTAGTCAACCAAGTCACAAGTCCTCAAATTTGCGACTCAAGTCATGCAACTTGAGTCCCCCAACCCTGACAAATATTGGTTGAATTTTCCTTAGCCATGGAAATAGGGGCTACATTAAAAAAAACAGGAGCTAAATTCCTTCTAGAAATGAACAAATAAGCTAATACATAATTAGTATTAACATACAGATGTGAATCTGCATGCTAAAAAAAGCCTCAAGTTCATATGGCAGATTGAAAGTCACCCACTTCCTTTCAGAATTCCAACTATGGCTGTGATCCTCTGCAAGCCTTGTCCTGAGAATACAAAAACAGAAAATATGTATCACACATATGTACACACAATGTCAACTTTGCCTCCTACCCTCACAGCAGCGGCAGAGGTGAGCCATGAGGCTGCTCTTAAGGAGTGCAGTTTGCCGCTTGAACAGAAATTGAGCATGATCAAACTTTGCCTCTTTTAGTGCAGGGACATTAAGGGTTTAAAAAGGTTAAGGATGGGGCCAGATCAAGCTGTTCTTTAAATGTGATCAACAAAATCTTAAAACCATTTGTAAAACTGACTGGTATCCTGTGTTGGGATGCTTAATTTGGAGTGATGTAGTAGTCTCTATGTTTGGAACCAGTTAAAACTCTGGTGCAGTATTTTGCACAAGCTTTAGGCAAGAGAGTGATTTTCAGTTTTTGACTTGCAATACAGTGACTGAGTTATGCAGAATATACAGTTTAAAATAAAAAACAAAACAAATATACATATTATATATAAAATAACATGATTAAATCCCTATCATTAATACAGTGAAAATTCTCTAAATTACTGATCATCCAGCCTATCGATAGAAACTGAAATCTTGGTGCAGATGGCCAAAATTAGTTTAACATAATTATTTCTTTATTGTGAAAATATAATTTATTTACATAGCAGTCAAAGTATTGTAGGAATTTGTGCACTCAAATATCTTCATGATTTTATGGGGGGAATTGTGAATTATTATCGCGAACAACATGAAATTATTCATCCAGCGACATAATTCATATTAGAGTATGTACATTAATAGGCAAATAGTCCTCCGTGTTGGACATGATATGATAGTTATTAATCTTAATTATGATTTTGCAAGGGTATAGGTCTTTTAAGGTTAAGTGACTAAGATGCAAGCACAAGAAACACACAAACAAGTCCACTTTAGATACATGCACATTTATTACTAATACTAGTACTTAAGTACTAGTATTAGTACTTAACACTACAACATTTTACAAACAAGACACAAGAGGGAAAGGGAAACTGGTACACAAGGTTATGGCTAGTGAATGAGTTGAAGGCATGATGTAGAGTTACCTTTTGTGTAGCTGGTATGAGAAACCTGATAAACAGATGAGATGACTGTAGCCTGAGAAGCAGTGAGTCAAATCAATGGTACAACAGCTTAGTTCAGAATTGCCAATTGAAATTACAAATCATGAAAGCACCAGGGTTTAAGCAAGTTGATGAAGGTTTTGTACGAATACTTGCTTGCTCCCTGGGGTGGCTTCTTGCAGAGAACGGAGTCCAATGTACTGGGTTGAGGAGCTGGAGTCTGGATCTGGTAATAATGAGTGAGTAGGCCGGTCCGGACTTGAAAAGGTTCCATTGGAAGAGAGGTCCTGGTTTATGCTCTCATGTTCTCCTAGGCTTTATCCTCAACTCATGACTCCAGATTCAGAAGATGCTCTGAGTCACATCTTCAGACTAGCAAACTGAAAGCTTTCCACTGGCATGGCAGAAAGCAAGAACCAGCAAGCAGCATCAAGCAGCCCAAAAGAGCCGCCTAAAAACAACTTAAAAACAGCTTTAAAAAAACAGAAAAGGCAAAAACAGCACAGAGTCTCAGATAAGACACTGTTTTAAAGTTTCAGTCTGCCTGCCCAGATGGTGCATCCTGGCCAATCCCAGGGGTTGCAAAGTTCTGGGGTAGCAAAGTCAGTCCCCCCATGTCCACAGACAGGCGGGTAAAGTTCCTGAATATGGTTACTCCATTAAACAAAGTATTTACAATTTAACAATTTCTTCATTCCTAATTTTGCAATTTGGATAATAGCTTTAGCGTTCTGACAGTGAAACAAGCAGAGCGGTACTAAACATGATAGGGTTATCATGGATGATGGGATTATGTTAGTGGTACATGTCCTGACTTAAAGGTAGTGGAATAAAAGTCTAACCAAAGTACATAACAACACACATATGATATACACACATATCAACATACAACAATTATTGTCCTTAGACAAAATCTAAAACTAATCCATGGATTTTACAGTCCTCTGGTCTTTGGTCTGACTGCAAACGGCAGGGGTCAATGCCATTTGAGGGTGTGTGTGTGTGTGTGTGTGTGTGTGTGTGTGTGTGTGTGTGTGTCACTGGAGCATGGCATATTGTGCAGCATGTATTGTGCCTTATGCTGGTTTGCACAGTGATCAGTTCTTGGGTTGGTCACTCAAGTCCTGAAAATCAAAATCCACTGTGGGATTAAAGTTGGTGCCAGCTCGTCTCTATGTAAGACTGGCTCTTAGAGGTGAGTTATGAAAACCAATGGTGGGGGTCGTTTATCCAAATGGTACTAGATAGGCAGATCAGATAGGCAGATCAATTCACACCCCAGTGTGAATTGATCTGCCTATCTTGCTGGCTCTTGTAGCTTGAGTTTAGAGACCTCAAATCTCTAGATGAAGCAATGCAGCAGTGTTGATTGATTTAAATTGATAATAATTATAATTTTTAACTGTTGACATGTCCCTGAAGTCCACTGCAGAAAACAACACATTACTTCTTGCAGAGACCCCAGTTGTGAAATATGGGTCAATACAGTGAATTTTCATATGATTTGTATCTGTCTTTGGTGTTGACAGTACTTTTTACTCAGCACTACCCCTCCTAAATCCCACATAAGTAGATTTAGAATTCTATTATTAGAGTTTCAAGAGTTTGTTCATAAGAGCTCTAACAAGTGAGTCAGACTGCTATAGTAATTGGTCCAAAACATCAACATATTTCCTTTTTTGGTGTGATAATGATGTTTGGTCATTTACGTATTTTGCCACCTTCATCAAATGTGCAGCCCAGTTTGTGGCAAAGAGAAGGATTATGACTTCAATAGTTTTCTATTTAAAGGGTTTTAATAAGACCAGGAAAAAAGCAAAAAAGTGTTTAGAGGAGTTTTTGTTTCACATGCAGCAGTTGGATCCTTGGGACTCCAAACAATGATGTGGTAAAGCCAACATCAACAAAACCCAAAGGTTAAATACTTTGATCAAATTAAATACACAGATAATGTAAAGAATTTTCACTTTAACATCTTTCAAGTATACACAAAAAACATTTCATTAATGAGACTAATGAGACTGGGCTTCACTTTTTCCATTTTTGCTTTTTTTGTCCCTTGAGAGTCCTTGTAAACAATTCTGCTGTCAGATCCTTGTGTCCACACATACACCACAGCCCGCCTACTCCCCAGTCCCACCACTTCCTCCACAGCTCTCACACTTGTGCTGTTCTTTCACTCTCATCAGATATGCAATGTCTCACCATTGCAGGAAGATCACACTTCAGTTGCTAACTAAGGATAAAGCCACATCAGGATCTTATTTCTGTGGATGGTAAAAAAAATAATTCCTCAACATCTTACAGTATTTTCTGTAAGAAATACTTTTTTCTTTTTAACTTTTTGAGGGACAGTGGATCAGAGTACAGCTGCATGCAGTGGCTATAGCAACTCGCAGCGATGTCATCTCAACTCTCTCACAACAAAGATCAGCCACGCATTAGAAAGTCCCTCTCTGACTCTTCTCCAACTTCATCCACTGCCACCACCAAGAGCCTGAGGGTAAGGCCTGATTGTTTTTAATCTTTTCAGTTTCTGTTTAGTTAAGGAGGAAATGCCATCTAACATAATGCAAACACCAACTGTCTAAGCTCAGCCGGTGTCAAACAAATGTCTCTTTAACAAGCTGCAAGTATTTATGTCTGTTTTCTATACTTTGCCATTGAACCTTATGACAATACATAAATAAAGTAATCTGCACTCATGATATAGCAAGTCAATAGAAAATTATGTGTAGCCCTTAATGATCTTTTACTGCTTCATTTGAAATGAACTTGAATCCCTTTTTTAGAAAACACAGTTTACTCATGACAGCTGTTGAAATCTAGTTTAAGATTTTTTCTAATGTCACTATCAGTATTGTAATATTTTTCTTAATACAATGAAGAAAAAGTATATAAAGGCTGAATTTCACAAGAGCTGGAGTAATCGGTGACTCTTCAAGTGTTCCTGTAATGCCATGATATAATTTTAAACAGTTATTTTTGTCACTTTTGACTCTTGACAATCATATACAAAAACTACATGTGGTGTTGTTTCCATTTGATAATTTGATCAGTGTATCATATATCAAACTGTACACTATACATGCTGAACAGAGACAAATTGTTTCTACAACTTTACTGACATGTTAATGGGTTAGATTAGGATATTTACTTAGAGTTTTGGGGGAATTTAGCTATATTTCTGATAGCTCCCAGACCCCCAGATTATTATTATGTGTTTTATTTCCCATAACATTTTCACAGTCCCACTAATAACTCACATAAACTGTGAAACAAAGTTGTGTGTTGATGTGCCCGAGCAAGGCAGAACAAAACTTAAAAATGAAATAAAGGAAAAGTTGTGATAAGCAGTTAGTCTTATCTGTTCATGTAAACTAAGAATCCACTTGGAACAGATGGATAGAGAGACACAGAGAACATCAATGAGAGAGAGAGGGAGAGAGAGAATTAGACAGGAAGAGAGGATGAAGAGAGAGCGAGAGACAGAAAGCAGGGGGTGAAAGACAGGATGACAGAGAACAGAGGAGGAGGAGGAGGGATAGAGTGCTTAGGACTGGCTTGTGGGAACTCAGACACAGTATTTATGGATGTTTATCTCTCTGCTAGTCCTACGGGAAGCTCACATTTTCCACTTGGGAATAGCTGGTCAGCAGGCAAGAAGTTCCTCATGGGATGTAGTGAGGCTGGAGGACAGCTTAGTGACGGAGACGCTCACATACATGGGACAATGTTGCAAAAGCCTACTTTTCCGTCAGCATCTGTTTATATATGATGTCCCTTATTTTAAACCAGAGCTTTTTCCAAGTCCAAGTGCTGTATATCATTAATGACGGTTTACCAAGCACATCCAAGTGTCCAGAGAAAGAGAGCAGCTGACATCAGAGTCTGGTGAGGATCCAAGGGTCTTGTAAATGTCTGAGGAGAGACATATCACTGTTTACACATATCTTAAAGGCCTGTTTCTTCTTTGCAATAATCCACTTGCCTTTTCCATGATTTAGTCAGACATGTAACTGTTTAAGTCACTCTGCATTTCTTCCATTTATGTGACTGTCACAGGAAGTCACAATGAAGAAAGTACAAAAAAAGAGGAAAGTACATTGCAAAACAGAACTGCCTGTATTGTTTTATAGGTTATGTCAGCAGGAATATGTTTAGCTTCAGCATCTATGTTTCTCTGATATATGCAGAAGTGATCGCCACAGGCAGTGAATGTAATAAAACTGAAAGAACAAGTCATGGTAGCTTTTCTTAATATAATGAAAGAGCATTTAAGGACGGAGAGGATGGGCTCAGCAGCTTCAGAGAGGATATACAGTACGGCAACATAATTTCTATCCTCCGGGTACACTGTTTTATATCTTGTATTAAAGCCTTAAAGGACTTTGAATTGCCTTGTTGAAGAATGCTGTATTGTGGCACTGAATACACTTTCAGTTGCTTGTTTGAGATGGATGCGCCTCCAATTTTGATGACATCTCTTGTTTTTATCGAGTTTGAATGCACATAGAAGTCAATTTAGACAAAGGCGCCAAATTATCATAATGCAATCCAAAGTAATACTTTGCCTATATGTACTGATGGGTGACAAATTAAAGGAGAATTTAAATAATTGAGTGGAAAAAACATAATACGGATGCTTCCATACAATAGTTTTAGTTGTGATCCATGACTGAATCTATTCAAGTAGCGATGAAATTGTTCTGGTGGCTCAGGGTACAACACACTTTATGTTGTTTTTTGCTTTAATTTATCAGGCTACATCTGCATATTTTATTGGTATTTACACTACTCTTACTGCTAATGTAAATCCAAACCTTTGCTGCTCATAGTCATCGAAGCAGTGTTGTATGTTGCTTCATTTTTTCATTGTATGAGGAACTTCTTTTGTTCTGCTGTTGTTGATGCTCCCACTCTGCTCTCCTGCTTGAAAATCTGTCAGCATAGAAACTGTATAACCCTCCCAACTTTGGCAGGCAATAATGATCGAATTGTGAAGACCGCTGCCAGAGCTATTACCTTTTTTGGATGTGTTTAGTTATTTGTGCTTGTCAGTTTATTTGAGGGATCATTTCCTCTTTGCTTCTTTAACTGAGCTTGGTATTTCAGACTGTAATAAAGCTTTTCTTGGAAAACTGAAAAAAGGTCTTTCATGAAGAATTCCTTATAGTGTTACTAATGCACAAGAGATTTTTGTCACATAATACTTTCAAGTTAATAATGATTGTACTTGCTGACATTGCACATGTGACGAAATATGTCCTGTGTGTATATCAACTGCACTTTTATGATGTTATGCAGGGAAATGTCTGCACTGCACAAAATGCAATACAATTTAGTAAACTGTACTAAATAAATGTCACATCATGCCCAAACAGCCTGTCAAACAAACGATGAAGTCAAGCTGTGTTATGTCTTCATTTGTCTAGTAATGAGCATCTACTGAAACAGAGAACAGGGTCACGATGAGGTTGCATGACTTGTTTATGCCATGTAAGGTTTAACTTGTGGTAGAGTTCAAATTAAGTTTGTGTAAAGCTGAAATTTTCAGGAATGTCCTCACTAAAACCTTATACTGGCGTTGTTGTTGCATTTTTAAATTTGGTCAGACAGCCAAATCTAAAGCATTTCTCCTCTATTTCAGCACGAGAGACTGTCGAGGTAAGGTTCCTCTACTTTAATTCAAACCATCAATACATACAAGACACCTTTAATTATCACCTGAGGGGATATCATAAACTATCAAAATGACTCAGTGATATTGACAATAAATGAGCTAAACCTGAGTGTTGGATTGTTAATACGTCTCTAATGTTTTCAGATTGAGCTCAACTGGTTCGTCTGACGTCTCCAACGACACGACAACAAACCATGCTGAGTCATACTTCTCACGGAGGGAGAACAGACTGTCTGCAAGGAAAAAGGCAGAAGAAGAGACAGCAAACAATGACTATAAAAAGGCAGGTGATGCAGTTTGTTTGTTAATACACCATATTTCTGGTGATGGTTGTTTTGTAGAGAGAGTGTTCTGTTGTCACCACTAAGGGATGCTACACTTCCGATTTTAAAAATTTTAAATACAAGTACATAACAAAATGTTGCATAAATAGCAGAGCTGAGATAATTAGTCAAAAGACTGATTTGTCAATTCACAGAAAATTAACTTCAGTCAATTATCAATCCAAAATGCTTGATACATTTTTGGGTTCTGATTCTCAAATATGTGGATTTGCTGCTTTTGTCTGTTTAATATAGTTGTAAATTGAATTTCCTTGTGTGTGTTGACTGTTGGTTGAACAAGAAAATGGAAATAATACACAGTAAAAACAGTATAACACAGTAAAAACTACAACACAAACAGTCACAGCGGCCATTGATGTCAGTATTTGTCTGTGTGCTGAAAATTGAAAAAGAAAAACGATAAAATATTCTTTTGGAAATCTTAACTGTGCATTGCTGTTTTGTAGATGTATGAAAAGGCACTGGCCACCAATCAAAGACTCAAGTCCAGGCTAGAAACAAGTAAACAGGAACTCGTCATGATTCAGGAACAGCTGCAGAGAGCACAGGTAATGTACATAGTCTGTAGTTAATGTGCACAATTCACAGTCTCGAGTGTGAAAGAACTGAAGGAAAAGTTTGCTGGAAAATCAACTCAGAAAGTTACAGAATTTGTCTTCAAATGAGTCCAATTTTTCTTCAGTACAGACAGAAATGTCTTCCACATATTCTTGTGATGATATCAAGTCACAAAGGAATGAGAAAGAAATGTGACATGAAAGATAGCTGCTATAAAAGGAAGCTGCAGTGTAAATGATGTTGGGTGTTAGCTCTGAATTTCGTAATGATAATAGTAAGTCCCTTTGGTGTTTCTAGGAATGATTGTGGTTATATTGGACATTTAACATCAGGCATACAGTATGTGCTCACTGTTATGAAAATTTTCTGCTTTCTGCTTCAAGGCTCTGTGCTATAATCTTTTCATAATAACCTTTCACTGCAGCAGAAGGGAAGAAAGGGCGAATGTGGGTCCAACATGCTCGAAACAGAAAAAAAGGTATAAACTCAGCATTATAATGTGTTTTTTCAATTGAATTGTCTTACTTCATTTACCTTAATTATCTTTACTGAATGTTCTTCTTTGTAGGAAAGTTGGAGTCTTAAAAAGAAGATATCAGATATGGAAGAACAAGTGAAGGTAATTCTGATGTTTTATAAATTAAACGTTATTTTCCATAATATTCACTTCTACTTCAATGTAGCATTCACGTTCATTCTCCTTTAAAAATGTAAATAGTTAACAATATGGTCGCATCTCTTACACAGGAAAAGCTTAAGCTCAGTTGGCATGAGAAAAACAGTGATCAATCAAATCCAAACAGTGTAAAGTGTCTGTGGGACTCGGTGCTGTGGTGTTAGCTGTTCTGTCTACGGTGATTTTAGCTGACATCATTTGTCACCATTATGCTCTGCTGGCTGTGGAATGTGTGAGCACTTTGACACTGGAGCGAGTGAGCCATCAGTATTCATCTACAGTCTTATGTTCACAAATGTCTGCTGTGTTATGCCCAAGAGGATACAAACAAAAACCTCTTGTTAACTATGAATGAGAGGTCTAAACAAATATGGGATGCGGGTCTGAAAATAGACGTTCATAACAGAGAAGCACTGTTACATGTACAGTATTTAAATGGGTAAGTCTGGTCCAAGTGTGTCTGTGTGTTGGTAAATGCAAATGCACAACAGTGTGTGTGTGTGTGTGTGTGTGTGTGTGTGTGTGTGTGTGTGTATACACGTCACTGTATTTGTTTCAGCATCACCATTTGTCGAGATCAGATTAATCTGTTTTTCTAAAGCAACTATACTTTGGGGAATAGCAGCCAGAGTAGAAGTGGGGAACTTCTACTCTGGCAGGCTTGTGTTCAATTGCATTTTCACTCTTATTCTATACAGTAAATCACATTTGCGACAGGGACTATGAGCGGATTTTGGAGAAAATCTCAAAAGAAAAATTAAAACGAGATAGTTTTGATGAGGAAATATGTTTATGATCTCTCCAAGAAACATTTTTGTGCCATAATTTATATGTGCAACTTTTAGAACTCCCCAAATATAAATCAAATGAATGAAATTAATCAAAGGAGGGTATCAACCCAAAAAATATGAATGCATTTTGAAACCATAAATAAGAAGCAATCCACAGAGCTATTAAATAACACATGGAATGTCGGATAGGATTGTAGTGAGTCTTTTTAGGCTGTTTATTGACTCAGCTCTTACTCTATGTTAACTAGAATGATTAGAAATGTTCCCCCTAAGGAAATGGGCCCTTCAGGCTATGACAAACATGTGATGTTACCTCTGTCTCCACTTTAGTTGTCTTGTGCCCTCTCCCTCAGGTTAAAGCAGATCTAAAGATGGAGAACCAGAGACTGAAGGATGAGAATGGAGCTTTAATCCGGGTCATCACTAAACTGTCCAAGTGAGCAGAAAAGGACGAGATGAAAAGGGAAGGGTGTCAGAGGCCATATTTATATCTACTATCTGTATTCTTTCTGTTGTCATTGATGAGGATACAGGTGATGATTCTGATGCCTTTAAAAGACGACCTTCCTGCTTTTTCATTGTCAGTTGAGTGATTGAAACTCGCAGATACAAAGACACATTTCACATCAGGTGTGAAAAAAAAGATGGTTTTAAATTCAGCTTCCTTTAAATGTACTGTATCTACAGTAGCAACACATTCCCAAAGAGAAAATACCATTTATAGTCATATATTCATGAAATATTTCTATATAAAGGCAAATGCAAACAACAAGTCCATGTGTTTTTTCTTAAACACTGTGTTTATAAGAACAGATTGTCCGAGAGTAAGCCATTCACGAAACTGCAGTCTCATATCAACAGTATCCCTGCATGCATAAATGGACAAACTATTGCAGGTATTGCCATGGAAACTGCAAATATTTTGTCTTTCCATATGCAGACCCTGAAAACCGGCTCTGAGCTATCAGGGACAGGAGATGATAGATGAGTTGCATATCTCACTATCCTGGGAGCGTCATCTCTGATTTAAGAGCTTTACCTTGAAGTTTGATGGCCCAAGACATGTTTTCCCTCTTAACATGTAACATAAAAACAATCAAATGCATAAAAGGTAGCCACAGAGTGAAAAAGTGCCCCTCATTTTGTCTCATAACTGTCAGCACCACCACAAAAACAGATTTATGTGAATGTAAATGTCTGAACGGATTTAGTCAATTCATGGCCAGTGCAGAAGCTTAATAATTTGTCTTTTTTAATAGTACAAGTACTGTTAAATCAAGGGGAATAGTGTGAATTCAGTTTTAAAATGGATTCTCACTTAAAGGATTTAGTTGGCAATTTTCTATATTTTTTTTATTGTCAACAGATCTCATGTGCAGAGCCAAGCCAACAATAAAATCATCCTACTTATAAGTATAAGCCTGCTATGTCTTTTTCCTCTGTGATGTAGTCCAGAAACGATTAAAAACACGTAAATGAGCCACGCCATTGGATTGGGTGACATGTTTCTTAGCCCTGAAGACTACAGGCATGTTAGTTTGTTTAGAAACGACTCCAAAGAGTAACAGTTATCACATTGTCACTCACCAGAGAGCAGTTCTGTGTAAGACAGATGCCACTGTTTACAGAGCCTCACTAGCTTTTTGTGCTACATATCGCAACCTCTTTCACAACTTTAGTATAAATGACTTTATACTAAAGTTATTAATAACTTTGTACTAAAGTTATTTACAATGTGTATTGTAGTACAAAAACTAACCTCTTGAGACTGAAAAGATGACGTTTCTAAACAAACTAACATGCCCAAAACTCTCCTGGGCCAAGGAACATGTCACCCAGTGCAACAGTGTGGCTCTTTGACGTGTTTTTAGTAGTTTTTGGACAACAGCTTAGGTCTACAGCACAGAGGAATAAGATATATCAGGCTTTGGACACACACACAATACTTGTAAGTAGGATGAGTTCTTTGTTGGTTTGGTGAGATTAGTTAACAATAAGTAAAATAGAGAAAAGCGCCAGACATATCCTTTAAATTTACTGATAATCATGATTGAACACAAATACCTACTCATCAACATATTTTATGTATGCTTTAGAAGCACCACATTGCTTAAGAATAATCTTGTCTCTCATTTATTAGATTTAATGAGCCATTTTTTAAATGAATAATTAAGGATATTTGCTAAACTGACTGAGATATCAGTTTAAATTCTATTTTATTTCATTTCATTTAAAACATAGTATTTTATGACCAGTTTGATTGAAGAGAAGGGGCCATGAAAGTGGTCTTCATGCTTTTACAAACATTCATCTGTGAGATTCTTTTAGTACAAGCTATGGTGAACAGACTAACAAAAACACCTTGAAACCTCTGTGACTGTGATGCATTTTATTTGGTCTCTCATGTCAACTCATTTTGTTTGTATCAATGGTGTGAGTGAACATGTGCTGTTCAACACTGCTCCCTTTTACTTACATGTTGTATACAATGCCACCAACTGACCATTAGTGGAAAAGCATCCTCTCTTCTCCCTGAGTTAAGTTACATTTACACACCACACTGGACGAGGCTACTTAAAATGACTTTATTTCCTATGATTACATTATGACAACACACAGATATCTCCTGATGACATCCCATATTTTGGTTCCCTTGAGTAATTCAGTTCTACATAGAGTGATATACTTTATGAGCACAAATTTTTTGGTCTTTTTTTCCTTCTTTTTTTTGCTGGAAAACATGGGTTTCGTAAAGAAATAGATCATGCAGTTCACAAAAAGGCACAACTATTGACACACCTCTACAACAAGACAAAAACAAGAGTCAAGAAGAAGTTCAAGCATTTCCCTTGTCTGTGTTGCTAGGTAAGTGAACGACTGAGTGAGTGGGATAATAATCAGTTCTTTGGGTGCTCTGTATCATGGCTATGTTCACATTAGAGGACTAAAGACTGACTAAAGAGGAACCACTATAGAAGCAGCACGGTTGGCAGTATTGCATTGAAAATGTTGTTCTGCACTGTTTGAGTCTGCTCTGTGTTCAAGACAGCTTCTGAGACCCAGGAAGACATGGGATTTTGTTGCCTGCATTGCAGAAAAGTGACAAACTCATGTAGTCCATTAACAGAACATCAACAAACAAACACGGGCTCTGTTGGTCCTATTGCAAATACACAAAATAGCAGACAGAATCTGGTGGCAGCTCATACAAGAGTACATCAAATGAGCCCAGCCACACCCAGCTGGTAAGGATGATCTGACACACATTGCAGAAAATAATGTGATGTGACTACATATTAAAAAGGGGAATGCGTTTGTTGTGTCTTCCTCTCAGTTCCTCAAACACAGAGAGATAGCTGCATTGTAATGTAAAAGATTGACTGTCATGAAGATTACTGCACTGTACATTGTGAATAAAGGTTTATCAAACACTAAATGACAATGACTGAAAACAGCCGACGGGGAAAACAAATCCCCAAATTTGAAATGTCATGGTTAGACACAGCATCGATATCTCAGAGCATGCACAAGACAGTGACACCACCAGCTCATCCCATTGCAATCCATTAGTTAAACCGCGTGTTCATTCATAGAGTGGCATTTGTAATGAAAAGATTATTGATTGCTTAATTATAAGACTGGAGCTACTTAAGAGGACTGCATCAATAATATGCAGTCATAATATTTCACACAACTAATTCAGCAAAGCAAAAACTACTGTTTAATGAAAATAAAAAACAAAGTTTGGCCCCATTTATTATGCTAATTATTGACTTCACTCACTTTTTATGTTAAAAAGTATAATCAGACATCTACTAGAAGGTTTATTTGAATAGCAATAAGATGAGGAGGTGCAATTTAATGAAGGAATGAAGGAAAAGGGCTGCAAGTCAATTATTAAGTCATAGTCGTGTATCTACATTTGATAAACTAAGACTTGACACCCATCTGGCAGGAGTAAATGAAGGTAACACTTATGGTACAGATAGAAAAGCAAGGAGCCAGCAAATGTTCTCCTTTTTTAAAAATATATACACTTTACTGGTTAGTGACCAACACAACAAATGCAAGCAGAAATTAACAATAACTACATGACTTGTAGCTCAAGCATAGTGTAACACTGGTTTAAGCAAAGACGACACATACAAACGATGACAGAAAACCAGACAATCATGCAGTATCATGGCAAACTGAGGGGATTTCCACAAATGACACAAAGCAACCCTGCTTTAACTCCAGGCGTTAAAGGAGCCCGTGAACCCTACAGTAACATGGATTATTCAGACATACATTCAGTCCCATTCAGCAAAAATACATACACTTTGCAGTCAGTGCATACTTTTTTTTCACTCAGTTTTATTATCAAAAATGACACAGAACACAAACACACATACACAATATAATTATGGTTCCTCTTTAAAACATGCTACTATTTACATCATCTTGTAAATACATGCTGTAGCCTATTAACAAGTTTTGCGCGATGCATAATGTTAACAATAGGAAGAAGTACTGTGAATGGACCTATCAGTGTGCTGCTGCTCACAATCCTGTAGATTAATTTTACTTCTGGTCATAACATGGCCTCTATGGAAGCAAAGGAAGCATGTAATGATTAGAATTTTATGAGAAACTGAATGCCTAATTGTGAAATGTAAGCACTACTGATGATGTTGAGATTTAAATGCTGCTGAAATTATAGAGGATAAATATTTCACTTTGAGTATCATCTGTCTGAATTTATGTGGTTTTAATTCCTATCTTTGACATTTCTAGTACGTGATTTCAAGTTGTGCATTTTTTTTTCATTTTGACAAATACTGATTGAAGATTGAAGTGTCTCTCATCGGTCTCACATTTGAATTTAGCTTTGGATTATATGATTGACATAACATTGCCAGAATTTTCAAGTTTGAATTTTTCATTTTGAATTTTGGTGTTTGAATGGCCTTGACTTGAATTTTTATATCAAAAATTGACTGATTGATTGAATCTGAGTAACCTGAAAATAGTTTTTGAAATATTGGACACTTGAAATTTCTGCCTGAATTTGTAAACCCTGAAATAAAATTCTTTTAGCACAATCAATTTTTGCAATTGCACAGCTTGAAATTACGTCACAGAAATCTCAAAGAATGATATAAACCACATAAATTCAGAGAGATGGTTTTCAAAAATAGAAATATTACAGTGCTGTGAATTCGGAGTATTAAAATTTCAACATTAAGCAGTGATTAAACTTCACAATTCAAATTCTTTTGCTTATCCTTTTTTGCTTTCATACCTCTGCACATCACACTAACACAGTATGTCTGTGATGAAGTTGTAACACCACCATGTTGCAGTACTTTGGCTCCAGGTTGAGGAAGCTGGCTGATGAGTGAGCATTTCCAAACAACATGAAGTACTGCGAGGCATGATACATGCTCGACTCTGCAGCTCTATTTGGTTCAAGCAAATGGTCCTGGATTTGTATATTGTATAATATGTTTGATGTAGCACTTGCTGTATTTAGATTTTACAAACCTGCTTTTTTTTACTTGAATTCACATTATCTTAAAAAGTGCAGCTACATCTTACAGTTCAAATCCAATTCTCTATAAAAAAAATGTCATCTCTGACTGGAATCCTCATGTTATTTCACCAGAAACAATTAAAGTTTTGAAGTGTGCTGTGTTGGATAAACCACAAAATTAGTCAAGGAAAGATATAAAATAAAATTAGTGAGATGGCACTGTTTTATGAAGCAACAGCAAAATTCAAAAGAAGCATAGTCATAATTGTTTTGAACATCATTTGTAAGCCTTCGAGCAACCTTACTTCATGGATAAGTAAGGTTTTACATCCAAGTGGTCAACACAACCCAAGACAGATTTCAGATGGCACATTCACAATGTCCCTGACTACTTTTGAATGATATTCACTCAGCACAAAGCCCCCCTCCTATAAATAAAACAAAAGATGAAGCCTACTATATTTCTCAAAGTGTCATATCAGGAAAGGCACCCTTGTATTCCTGTCCTACGTTAGATCTGTCCGAAGACACAAATGTGTGTTGAACTAAATGCATAGATGTGCCTTCATGGCAACACAAAACAAGCAACAAACATCAGACAACTGTGTCATCCCTGCCATACTGTATGCTTCTGTACTGTATGTTTCTCCTTCTCAAATGTGAGCTGATAAAATGAATCATTTATACAGATATTTCTTGAAAACATATTGCAACATGGGCCACTGCATTCAGTGACCTTGACCTCTCTCATTGTCATTTAAATCTTTTTGTATTGATAGACTTAAACAGGAAATAACCCAATACTACAGTACTTTCTATTGCAAGTTATAGCACACTTATTAGCAAGATACAATACTGGGCATGATGTATGCAGAGCAGTGGGGAGGTAAGTAAAGCATGCTCTATAAACTAAACTAAAGCTTTATTCCAGCATTGTCTTCACCAAGACTTTCATTCAAAGTCAGCACCCTAAGAATCAGTTTCTAAGTTTTCTTCAAATCAAAGAAAGACCAAAAGTCGATCATTCATGAACCAGTCACCCGATAACTCAATGCCACTCTTCTCCGCATTCACTAACGTGTGAAATGTGATGCTTAAAAGAGTTTTTTTGGACTTAACCATGAATGAGCGGATATTCTACGATGTCTCTTTTTTGCTGCACAGGTTTCATGACGAGTAGTCATGTGTTAAGTCATGGGTCTCATGCAAAGTAGGGGTGGGGTTGGGTTTCTGAGTTAGTGCATTAGCTGGTTGGTCGAGCACGTTACTTCTTTGCATTCAAGGATGCCAGCTGACCATCGATATCCTCCTCTGGCTGCAATGGATGCCACTGGGCGATGGGGCGGCGTGGATTAGCCAGCATGTCAGACCAATGCTTCAGACCTAAACCAGTTGCCTTGCTACCCACGAAGATCTTTCCAATGGCGTCGTTCTTACCAATCTTGTCATAATCAAACACTGTGACCGCCACCAAGATTTTCTAAGAAAGGCACAAGAGAGAATTTGTAATTTACAAAGTCATCACATCATTAACAGATAAGTGCAGATTCATTTGAAACACATTTTTAAGGGAGAAAAACAACTCAGCTAAATATGATTATCTACTGTAGAAGATTATCTACTGTAGAAGTAGATAATCCTAGTCCTAAAGCATTGATTTGACTTGCACTGTACCTGCATCTGTTCCAGAGGGATTTCAAAGCTGAAGGATTCATTATAGTATGGGTTTAGGGTGTTTTTCTTCACTGTAGTCTTCTTCTTCTTCAAACGTTTACCCCCCTGGAGCAGCTGGATCTTTACATAGGGATCTGCAAAGAGCAACAATATGATCAGCAATGGAGTCCGTAAAGGCAAGTTATTTTCTTGTCGTTATTAGCTTTCCTGATGTTTATACAATATTTCCTTACATTTTTTCCACTAAAATATATGTCTGTCATTATATTTTTTGTGTTATGTAATATGTGTGGACTTTTCTATGTATTTGGACCTAGGGAATTACAGTTGTAAACTGCTTTTCTGAGGTGTACTTTCATGACAAAGCACAGGCTTATTTTTATTAGATGTCATCATATGTTGTGGGATTTCCTTTGTCAAAAAATGTTGCCCTAATGAAGATCTAGTGACTAAAAAACTGACTTTAACATCAAATATTTGCATTGGACCTAAGTGTGGTGAGCCCTCCTTTCTCTATAGTTGATGCAATTGACCACCTTGTACCTTAGCATTGTGTCATGACTGCAGTGATCATAAAAGTAGAAATTCATAGTCATAGATGCAATTGTAGAGACACAAATTGAAGCCTTGTGTGTTCCCAAACAGCAGCAATCTAAATCAAAGTGCTGCAGTGTAAATTCTAATTCCAACATTGTAACTTTGAGTTGATGACTGCATTTCTCTACCAGATAATCCACAGGCATCCATCTTCTTCAGGTTCTTTGCCTCCAGGATGCAGACGGTGAGTTTCCCGGCAGTGGGGACATAACGGAGGGAGATGCAGATGTCTCCGAGTTTCTCAGGCTGAGCAGTCAGCACGGAGAGAAGAGACAGAAATGACAGGCACACATGCTCATCAGACAATACCAGCAAACTGCTCAATTTAGAATATGATTGCCTGGTGCAAAATGCTCTCAGCTACTGTCTGCTGTGTGTCTTGCATTTTTTCCCGTGGGCTGAAATTGAGGTCTTCTTGTCCTTGAGGCAATATTGTCTGTGTTCTTGGAATTTCACAGTCCTATTTAGATTCTTAGTTCCAAGATTTTGGCACTCAATAAGATGGTTTTTGCTCAAAAAAGTTTTTCAAAATAGTTTGGCATTTTGGGAAATATGCATATGCGCTTTATTGCCCAGAGTTAGATGAGATCAATAAGGCTGTCATGATTTCACAGTAAATATGAAGTTAAAGTCAGAAGCCATTTAGCTTAGTTCAGCATAAAGATTGGAATAAATAGGGTGGGGGAACAGCTAAACTGGCTCTGTCCAAACATAACAAAATCTATCAACCTACAACTCTAAAGCTCACTACTTGATATGTTGTTTCTTGTTTGCTTAATCTGTACAAAAACCAGTGTAAAAAGGGAAATTTGTGGTTTTATTGGACTATTTTTTGGCAAATAAACATATTTACTGAACTATTGCTTTAAAGACAAAAACACCATAGTTAATAGAAGAAAATGTGAAAAATCTATTATATTTTCTATGAAAAATTTCAGACATCTCAGACTCAAATTTATAAGCTCACAGAAGACAACCAAGACACATTTCAGCCCATCAAAAATAAAATAGAAATGAATTCAGATGATTGAATATTTGCACAGTTATATAAAATATCTATTTTGACGGCTGCATATCAATCAGTTATCTTATTCATCTTTCACAGTATAATTTGATCAGTTTGATTCTTAACAGCACCTCCTCTTGATCAGCGCTGTCTAGATCCCGCCACTCCTCAATCGGCCGCCCAAGGTCGATGGTGTTCATGGGAATCTTCACCTCTCCAATGACGTCATGTTTGGAAAATCGGTCGTAGTCATAAACAGACATGACCAGTGTCTTTCCACCGAGCTCTTCGTAGGGTACCTGATCAACAAACACATTTTATAAATTTGAATTTATTTTTCAATGGGATGATATGACTATTGAATGGAATCAAAGAATTTTAAATAATGAGAAGATGTAAAAGTTTTTTTAGGAATTTGATATGTTCAAAATGATTTTTCACCACATGTACACTTTCCCTTATTTGCTTGCCCTTATTTTCTTAAAAAGTGCAATGACAAGTAAGTCAGATTGACTAGAGAAGCTTAATTAACTTCCCAGCTACCACAAGAAACCATTGAATAAAAAAATATTCGAAGCTAACAAGATAAACTAAATAAGTTGAAATGAATTTGAAATTGAATTTGCATTTGAATTTGACAAAAGATACCTTGTACCTGAGGAAAAAAGACAAGTCATTTGTATTTAAAGAACATAAATTTAATTACATGCCTTTTTCCTCTGGTTTAAAGGTGCAGTGTGGAGGATTTAGTGGCATCTAGTAGTGAGGTTGCAGATTACAACCAACTGAATACCCTCCCCTCACCCTCCGCTTCCATGCGTGTAGGAAAACCAGGTGAGGAGATTAAACACTAATTAAAACATGCTTAGGAATATTAGACAACATGCTCCAGCTGACTGAAACATTATTAAATGAAGATGAGAACTACTCTGCATGCTACCATCCTTTGTAGATACCCAGTCTAGACATGTGGAACTGAAAAAAGGCTTTCAAGTTGAAAATGGAAGAAATCTCAAATAAACCTGGAAAGCGAAAACAATAAACGTGGCAATGGACATCTCTTCAGTTCTGTCTGGGAGAGAACATTCACAGACAGTCAGTTTTTTTAGCTGCTGCAAATTTGCAGACAGGCAGAGCTTCCAGCATGACCCAGAGCCACTTGTAAAGTCTCTGTGGGCTTTATTAGCCAGGACAGAAAAAAGAGCAGCATGTAGACTGCACAGGCCAGTGAGTACACATATCCTGTGAAACCTGACAAGACACAGTCCTATTGCACTTTAGTCTTATTATTACACTTTCTCACCATCATCCATAAATGTTTGCTCTACGTCTCTCTTTTTGTTTACAGCAGCATGGATACATATTGAAGTATTGCAGGCTGTAAAGCGAGGTTTACACCTCTTCTGCACCAAATTCTGTAACTGTAGATATATTTTATCACGGACATACAAGGCTGAGAGACTAACCTTGAATACAAACGTCTCATTGAAGACAGGGTTCAGTGTTTTCTTGTGAACTTTGGTGTCATACTTCTTCTTCTTGTCAGGTAGGAGCAGGACCTTAACGTAAGGATCGGAGGTTCCTCCTGAGTCCATGGACATGAGGTCCGCAGCTTGAAGGATACCAACTGTGAGCTGTGTGCAGAGGAGAGGGCAGGGTGTAGGGGACAGAAGCAGTGAAGACAGAATTTTATAGGGTGAAAATCCAATATTTATAAGATTGTTCATTTGTGTCGGGGTCACCGCTGCAGAGTCAGAGCTGCAAAATTGGTTATATAACATCACTTGACAACTAAAGCAAATCAATCACCACAAACATCTTGCCTGACTGGAGATGAATTGAATGTCAGAAGGTTTTCTTCGATTTCACATAGTGGTCACAGTGTGATAACTTCTGAAAACCGGAGGGGGTTTTTCTCAGAGGCCAAAGGAAGCCTGGCCTCCCCACAAAATATATTCTAATAAAGAAGATGAAAATTATTATTTCCACATATATGTCCTTTACTTATTTTTGCCAATCCCTTCTTTATCTGATGTAGCAAGCAAAAAAGCACCCCTCTGCTGTGTGCATTACAATGTGTAGTTTATGTCCTCTGCTCTGTCTTGTGATCGCTCAAAGGAGGCCAGCTTTGCCTGGCTTCCCTTAGAGACAAAAAGTAAATGTTGTAGCCAATCAGAATGAGGCCAGGCTTGGCCAAGCTCAACATTGAATGGTCAATTCATTGTTAAAAACAAACAAACAAGGGAGGTCAGGTTGAACCTGGCTTCTCACCAATCAAACACTATCATCGGCTAGTTTACGACTTCATGCACTGAGTAGCCGGCAGGACCAGTTAGCAAGTTTGCAGAATGGATGGAGATGGGGACTTTGAGTTTCTCTTTAAAAAATGACTTTACTAAGCTTACTAAGCTTGCTTTTGAGCTGCAACTGAAGATAAAACAGAACGGAAGGCCTACCCTGTAGCTGGACCTGACTCAGGGGAGAGCTATGGGAAAAGCTAGGTCTTTTTGTGATGGGAACTATGCTAGAATGGAATGGCTAATGGGAAGCATAAAGATAAACCAGCTTTTCTGCTGGCATTGCCTGCTGTTTGCTGCTCCTTGAACAACCCATAGAGCACAACAGGATTCCTCAATCTGGCAAACCTCTCTTACATCATTGAGTTACCTGTTCGTAGCTGTAAGTTACCTTTGTTTTGATAATGTGGGTTGCTGTCTTCAAAACATATATTTCTCGTTATATGATCCATCTAATGTTTTAGTCATTGTTATTTTGCAAAAGGTTATATACATCATTTTATATATATTCCGGGGAGCATGACCACTTAGTTGTTGTCTTAATTACTTCACTTTGATACAGCAAAAAAAAATTCACTCTTATTCACTCTTATCAATTGAGGTCTGTAGCCTGTGTGCTAGTGCCACCTATTGGGCTATTAGCAGTCTAAGCATTTCAGCAACATACCACAATAGCACTGTGTTAGTATGCAATTAATTATGATATTTATATGCAATTGAGTCTGTCTGAAATCCTTCAGCTATGTGTTTATTCTTTAGATGATGAGAAGAAACTCATGTTTTAGCCTGTATAAATAATGTGTGATTGTGCATACATCTTTTAGAGCAAACAACTTTGTTATTTCTTGCTGATTGTGGTTATATTGTTGGAGATGTCCCCTCATAGGAGTATGCACATAATTCCTCTATTACTAATAACCAGTGCTTATAGCTGTAAGAAGTTTGCACATGTTGTTGTACAGTCATTTGGAGAAAGAAAATAAATTACATCTTGTGTTTTGTAGTCCGCAAAAGCCTTGTAAATGCTATTGTTCCTGACGAATGGGATATAAATTGGTTTGTGAAAGCAAGTAACTATGATATCTCCATGTAATCATATGAAGATTAATATCCATATGATCACCATCATATGGCAATTTGATCTCCATACTAAGCTGACTGGCTTCTTCGTAATATTTAGTTTTTTTAATACAGAGACTAATGAGCTTAAGCTTAAGCTTGAAAAAAAACAGACCTTTGTATTCTCAAAGTCATAATCTATGGAGTATTGCAGCTTCCCAAGTTTCTCTTGTTCTTTCTCTTCTTCCTCTTTCTCCTCCTCCGTCAGTCCGGTCTCTCCCTCGTCGTCATCGTCATCCTGGAGTTTCTGTGATGTGAAGGTAACAAAAGAAACCACAGCGTTAACAATCAGTGGACTGTGAATCAGAACATTGGGCTCCCCACAACAGCCAGCATGCCACAGACACTGGAGCTTCAGGAGTTTTTACGTGGGAGATACATGTTTCGGTTACTGCTTACCTGCACAGCACCTGATGATAATAACCAGGAATTTATCACAAAATTCACATATTCACACATTTTTTAAAAAACTCTGCACACCTTGTCTTCTCAGTGTTTTTGGATCATTGGGCAATTCCTTCGACATGCCAGTGCAGTAGAGTGACAGCCAGTGTCAGTGGAGGCATTGCATGCTAGTTCCACTAAGAGGGGTAATAAATGCAAACATTTTCCAATAAAATCAAATATTATGTTGTTGTCTTGTTTATCAAAAGGCTCATTTGTAAGGATTTGATTTCACCAAATGAACAAGGAGATATGGTTAACAGTTTATTTTACAGGTCTTTCATTTTTCATGCATTATCGCGGTAATTTGCATGTATTTCATGGTTAATTTTACAGAAAGGTTGCAATTTGGTAAAAAAGTATAAGAAAGTTGGTTTAGTTGGTAAGTGCCCATCCATTATATTTGGGATAATTTGCAAAAAAAACTTAATAAATTGAATTCTTAACAATTCTCTGACAGAAAATACTTAGTTTTCTATGTGTAGTTTTCTGTCAAACTACATATTAGCATATTGCAGTAGATTCTTTCTTGAGTGCATTTCCTATATTTAAATAAAACCCTTTCAAAGAGATGTCCTAAAAATTAACAATTACACCACAGATACTTTTAGGTAAAATCTGAAAATTCCAAGAAATTAGTAGGAAAATAAGGGGATCTGTAAAATAAAGTGTTACCGAAACCTAATACTCTAATACATCTTTCTATACACAAAACTACACACTGAAAACTAAGTATTTTCTGTCTGTTAAATGATTGTTAAGAGTGTAATTTATTAAGATTTTTTGCAAATTAACAAATATCAACTCAAATATAATGAGTGGCTACTTACCAATTAAACCAACGTAACACTTTTTTTTACATTTTTCTTCTCATAATTTGTTCCAAATTGCACCACCCTTTCTGTAAAAATAACCATTAAATACCTGCAAATTAATTAGAAAACTTTTAGGAAATTAGTATAAAATTAAAGGACTTGTAAAATAAAGCATTAACAATACATGTTTATATAAAAAATCCTGAGGAACTAGCTCACAACAGCTAACGCCAATGCATATTAAATGATAAGGGCAAAGACATAATATTCAGGGCAAGGAGATGGCTTTCAAAAGACCTCATACTTTATTGACTTTTAGCTGGATTGTAATTTGTTTTATTTTATGAAACCCTACACTCAAAACTTTAATATTTCTAGATATAGTCCCAAAGTTTTTATCTGCACTGACCCACCTCTAAATGTATGTGGCATCACAAAAAATGCCTCTCTTTTCAGTTCAGCATTATTATAATAATGGTTCAGGATTAAAGGGCACAGCCAGCTATTTGAATAATATAGAGTCTTATTGCTTCAGTGTTATTACTGTAGTTAAATTAAAGCCTCATTGCAGAGGTGACCTTGAGTTTGAAGCATTATTACTCTTTCTGGGCCATCCAGTGTCTCCACATCCTAACTCCTCCTTGAGTATTACAATCAGAAAGACAGATTTGCGAGTATTTTTCTATTTCATGCAGTTTTATCATCACCATTTCCATGTCTCCCAACCAACCAACCATGCCCTTCATCACATGCATAGATTAATAGTGTTAAAATTGTCTTGCATATCATCTCTTAATCCAATACTTTCCATATTGGCGTGAGTTACAGTTACATTGTCCCACGAACAATGTGTTAGATGGTTAGACTCTCCTCTCTGGGGTTTATGGAGCACATCATAGCTTTCCATTATTACATTCTCAAGCTGTCATAACAAATCAATAAATAAATAAAAAGTTGGGGTGGGGGACTAAAAAGTAAACAAAAATGCCAAGGAAGCTACGACTTTCATTCCATGAAACCCCCCTCCGCCCCAGGGGGCCAGAGAGCATCAGCGTGAACTATCCACCTACCGTAGCGCAGGAGTCCACCACAGTCAAGAAACACGAGGCACACATAAAGACAGACACAAAGCGGGAAAAAAAAGGAGGAGAGCAGAGAGAGGAAGAGATTCAACTCACAAGACACCAAACGCACTACAAAAGAAAGGCAGTCAACACCACCACCACCACAATTATGATGAGAAATGACACACTTGTTTTCGGCAGCACAGCCTGGGACAATTATTCACATTGTGGACACTAATAATTGATTGCTTTAATTAACTGTCACTGGAGTGCGGGGCAATCTGTGGTGATGTCAGTTGATTAGGCTTCAAATTAATCACTGGCTTTTCTAACATTTATCCTCTGATTTACTGTATTTTGCCCCTGAAATCTCCCAATACATCTGTGGTCCTCATGCCTTCATCCATTTTCTTTAATTATGATATGCAGCTTTTTGTGCTTGGGACTTGTCAAAAACAAAACTTTCCACTTCCCAGTACCCATTATTTCTCACTACCCCGTAATAAGTGTGTCATTTTTCACCACAGGCCACAATGGAATACGTCACACATTTAAACCACCACAACAACAACATCAAATAAATGGAGGGGAAGAGCGCTCTCCTTGTGTCCTCTACAGCCTGGGCTACAAGAGCTGCAGGTAAAAGATCAAATTCAGTTAGCTAGAGACATCTTTAAATGAATAAATTCAGCAACAAATGTCATAAATAATAATAGCATCTTGAATAATAAATTGAAGGTAGCAAAGAGGGAAAAAAAAACATCATCCGAAACATTTTGTTACCCTGACTTTTCAGCTTGTAGAAAGCACGAAGCATCATACCTCGCCACCCTGCATGTTCTTCATGTTGAAGCCATCCTTGCCCTTCTTCCCTTTCTTGTTCTTCTTCTTCTTACAGCAGCATTTTTTGATTATACAGAAGCAGCAGGTAAGGATGAGCAAAGCAGCCACCACAGCGATGGCAATCAGAGCCCACGGAGGCACTGTGGTTTTCAAAACAGAGGGAAAATTGAGACCGAGTTGGAACTTCTGTATTTCTTACAACAAATTTTATCATATAAAGAGCATTTTGACTCAGAGAGTGTTTTCTATGAGTTACTTACGTGGGATTTTATCAATTTCATTCAAGAATTTGCTCTTGATTTCTTCAAACATGTCATTCTTGCTGATCTCTGTGTTGTTGGAGCTGGAGGTGTCCGCCGCGGTGGAGATGATCGCCGGGGTGGGAGCCATGGTCACGGTGGTGGCACCGGTGGGCTCTGCGGCTGCCACAGCCTGTGGCCTTCTGAATAAGTTGAATTTCATTGTCAAAGACTAGGCGCAGCGTCCCTAAAACACACAGAGATCAAACAGAAAGCAAGGATAAGCAACATGAAATGACTGAAGTGTCACAACTTCAGTAATGAGATTTGTTCATGAAAGAACAAAAAGAAATGATGGCAATGATGCCAGTGTTGCATGTTAAATAAACTTTCACCTAAGGATTACTGTTACTAAAATTTACTGAAATTTAAACACAGTTTGGTAACATATCAGTCAGTACCATTATCCAGTTTCTTGTGATCCACTGGGAAAGGACCAAACTGATGAACAAATTAGAGACTCCAAGGATAAACGTAGTGCTGAAACAATTGTCTGGAAGATGATGAAATCAAGATGTAAACAGTTTGAGAGTCATCACAATCTACAATACGCATTTTTAGTGAAGGATTATACAGAAATCAGAGCTGCGGATGAGCACACATTCTCAATAGAGATATCTCACGGGATATAAAAGCATTAAAATTGAAACCAAACACGTCCGTTTATATAGATGATGTGTGAATTTACTGTCTGTGTGAGGAATGAGCAGAAGCTGAGGTGATTATCCTTCCCCCTCTGAACACAATTAACTGCCTGAGGTGAATGAGACCCAGAGTTAAAGATGTGTCCTGACTGAGCTATCACAGAATTAAAGGAGTTCTCTCCGACAGGTGGGGAAGCAGGGAGATCTCTACAGGTAGATGGTGGCTCCATTGTTAATGCTGTGAAATCTTCGGGTTGAATCCATAGACTGTATATAAAGGTGGACGTAACGAGGTGTGACATCATCCATTGGTAGGCATTTGAGCCGGTTTGAAGGCCAAAGTTGCTGCTTATGGTCGGTGCCATCTTTTCTGTTTGGAGCCAGGACCTTCCAAATAAGGAGTGCCGGTGTTGCCTTTCACACTATCTTACTGGGAACACCGAGCAGTGCATACTTGGGCTAACATTAACTAACTAATACAGCAGGTATCGTTAGCAAGTAACATTAAACTTACTTAAACATTGCAACAATAATCAAAATCAAGTGCGAGTCCCGGAACTGGGGGAGAGCAACAGGTGAGCCAACTGTCAATAACAGCTGTCACTCAACACCCACATGACAGACATCAAAGCTACTGTAAGTCTTTAAATCTTATTAACGGAGCAATAATTTCCAAAATGTCCATCATCACACCCATTAGAGGGTCTGAATTTAGCAATTGAGACAATAATGACTTGTTGAAAAAAACTATTTACTCAGTATTTCTAGAGAGAAGTTGATGCTTTTTGAATGGGAGTCAATTGGAGCCAGGTATTTTTGGCATGGCACTTTAAAGGACTTCCGCATTAGCTTCAGCCTCAAGCCGTGGTAGTTGCCACTTGGTTGAATCTGGGTCCTCCCTCTGCTTTTTTTCTTCCACAGTCCAAAGATATGCATGTTAGGTGGATTTGGGGGTCTTTTTTTTGTCTGTTTTAATCCGGTGGTGGACAAGAAACCTGCATTCCACCGGATGCATGTTGACAAGTTATTACCCCTTCATGACTGTAAATAAGAACAAGCAGGTATGGAAAATTAATGAGTTTGCATTGACTTATTTGTATTAATATCTACCAACTATTTACAATTTATCAAAAGAAATCAATAAGTAACATATGGCTGGTCATTCATTATGCTAACACTACTGTAATCCTTATTATAGTCCAATAAGAGGAATAAACTAAACTGTTATCATAAGACTGTCATTCTCACCACAATGAGAGACTATTAAAACAAGCGTCCTCCTCGCAATTCATCAGCTTTCTATTCTCTGGTAATTCAATCCACCACAAACAGCCAACAAAATCAATTTACCTCTCAGGCTCAAGCGAGCATTATATTATTTATTCTCAGTCTGCTCTTTGCATGATGAGGAGTGACACCAGCACACTATTAGCAATTGAGGTGTTGATGCTCTGGTCCAAAATTAGGTTTGCTGTGTATTGCAGAAAACAGGGGAGATTTTGACAACTGTAGCATCAATTCACTTAGGATTAAATCACGATATGGTGCAGAGAAAGACAATTCTTTCTTTTTTGTCATTTATTAGATTACTTAAAGTAGACAGCAATTTCACTAATAGGGATGCTGAGAGCACAAGCAGTTCAGCAGTTTATATGCTAACAGCAACCATTTTTTACTGCAGTAAAACTCTTAGATTGGTATTTTTTCCAGTCTGAACAACATGATTTGGACGCTGCCTTTATGCTCTCATGCCCCCCACCAGCTCAACATAATGCTACAGAATAATTGGCAACTTTACGACCATCCACTTGTTCTGCAGCTATAATCTCTCAGTGTTTGTTTTTGCTTTTCCTTCAAGGTGATGAATCTGTTGGACAAAAGTGTTTTAACAGAAAAGGTAATGAAATTAATAAATCTTCTAGCAAGCAGAGCAAATGTTACGTGATTCTCTCTCTTATTCCTTAAAAGATTCATCAGTTAGTTTAATGTCACTGCTAAGGCTGTAAAGCAAGTACTGTGTGGGAGTACATGTAGGTTTATAAAATAAAAAAAAACGAAACATCAAATAAAAAAAGACACTCTGTTATTATCATTGCTCTCAAATGTTCAGAGCTATCCAGAGGTTTTATCACCCTCAGAGAGCACTGAAAGAGAAAAGATCTGTCACACTTTAAAAGACAATGTCTATCCCCTGTTTAAATGAGCAGGACAACAACGGATCCCAGGGTTTCACAGACACACACACACAGTTCATGTGTCAAATTAGAAAGATATACTGTGAGTCTTTTGCTGTAGCGAGGATTTGTGTCATTTCAACTGAGGCAAAGCATCACCACATGAAAGTGAACCGGCAGACTTCTCTATCAATGTCTGGCAAACACAATCATAATGTAACCTTATCTTCATTGACTCACAGGCTACAGATCAATAAAAATTGCATTCCAGTATGTGTTTTTTAACGTTTCCCTCGTCTTAACTGATGAGATTTGTGGTCAAATGCACACCATTCGCATACAGTGGAGGCCCGTGTGCTGAAGGCCAGCCGATCATTGTTGCTAAGCAATCCTGATAGTGTCTATCAGCTATCCAGAATTGCCCACAACCTACCTATAGTCTGAGTGACCAGCCAATCAAATAACCAATTGGCTCAAGGCCATTGTCAAGTCATTGCCGGAGCGGTTGGCGTGGGCATGAAATGAACGCACACTGCTACCTCTCTGCGATGATGATTATGATTAAAATTTTAGCTGCAAAAGGGGTCCCTCCCAAAAATATAACTGCCCCAGAAATCATTATACAGACTTCTCAGCATATCACCCTAGACAAAACATGTCAGAAACTGCAACAGACACAAATTTAAGGCAAAGACAGTCTGTGACACATAAACTACATTAACTCCGTGCTTCATAACCTTTCCCCTAATCCACTGATCCAATGCAGGAATAACTCAACACTCTAACTTCCATAACTTAGCATATGTTTTCTGTTCAAACGAGCAGTGATCAGGATAACGACTGAATACAAATACACCAAAATATGTCCGTGTCCCCCCCCCCCCCCCCCCCCCTTCTTGTTTTAGCAGAGTGTTTACCTCTGTTCCATTAGCACTCAGCCCTTATCTGCCTTTGATTTCTGCAGCTCATCACTGGCCAGCATCACTCAGCCACAAAGAGAAGCCTCTGTGACATCCTGATACACAAGGATATTCAGGTGCAGAGAATGCAGTCACAGTATGATAGTTTATAATGGCTCACTTAGTTTGAAAATGCAGAAAAGATCCTCTAAGATCTTTTAGTTTTTGATTATATTCATGTCACATAAATAATCTTCCACGATCTCTAAAACAAAACTCACCGGTCAGATGTGGTATTCCCCCTCGCGAGGTGGCCCATCCAATATAAGTAACTGTTTGGGCTACAGTTACTCAGAGCTGTGGTAGCATAGTCTGATCTCTCCCATAAGCAGAGACTGCAGTCTCCTCTCACTTCTCTCCACTGCAGCACTACACCCCTCCTCCTCCTCCTCCTCCTCCTCCTCCTCCTCCTCCTCCTCCTTTTCCAATGCACACCATCTCCCCCATTTTCCACCCTCCCGTCACACACCTCCCTACTCCCTCTCTCTCTCTCCCTCCCTCAATGTACTCATGCACGCAGCCTCTTTACCTCTGTCTCTCCATCTCTCTCTCCCCAACCTCATTTGTGATGCAGCTCACACAGCTGATTGCAGCATGCCACTCTTTGGTCGAGTATTGGAGGCCAGTTGTAAAAGATCAATATGCAAAAGCTTTGGAGGAGGAAGAGGGGATGTGTTTGATGAATAAAGCCACAATTCGCAGAGATCAGAGATGGAGAACAAGCAAGGTAGCGGTGGCTGAGGTAGTAGGATAGGCTGACGAACTCTTAAGGATGTGCTCTCTTTACCACATCAGCTCCAAACCATATTACATTGAGCTCATACAATTAACTGGATCCCAGCAATTGATCTCAGAAGTGTGATATAACCCTCTGGAGGGATTCTTCCTTGTTAAACCCGTTCAGAACAAACAACAAGAATGATTAGGTCAACTTGTCTGCCTTTCACTGATCCCTCAGGAGACTTCTCAGTGAAGATAGGAAGTGAATATATTCACTGATTGCAAAAGAACCAGTTACAATACAAACAAAATGCAGCAAACAGTGTCCAGCTAAAACCATTACATGATGAAACAAGTGAAGTGTGACCAAGACATCTACAGTATGCAAATGTAAAGAGCTATAGGCTTGAATATGAAAATCTGGATAAAAAGTCTTCATAGCTCAGTCTTATATTCAGACTGCAAGATAAACTGGCTTCAAATCAATCAACAAATGCATGGAAACGTCCCACATGTAGTTACTTCTGTTCATATTTGAACTTCTTCCATCTCGGCATTCACTCTTTGTCTTTCTCTCCTCAGTCTCCTTGGGGAAATACCTCTCTGTGTGCTCGTGTTCAGCTAGCAGCTGTCAGGAGCTGGCGTGATGTGGCTCCTCTCACGTCAGGTTACAGCGCAATGAGCTCCTTCTGCCAGAGGGGGGCAGGGACCTCACACAAAACTGCTGCATCACAGATTTCTTTTTTTTTTTCCTTTTATAAATTATGCCCAAATATATTTGTCTGCTGTTTTCTCCCCAACTCATCTACTAAATGCATTTGACAAAAGTGGAAGTGACACAGACAAATCTTTTTGAATACAACATTAAGCTGGAACTTTGTACAAAACAGTTCAAGGTCTTTTGCTTTAATAAGGTTGGATATTTCTACATGCTTCAAAGTCATTTCCTGATTATGTTTAATGATTTTCTTTTTCATCGGATTCTCTTAGCATCCTCATTCTGGAAGAGAATAAAATGACCTTGCCAGCTAAAAATAACTAAAAAATTAGATGTTAATGGATTGGTAGACTGAGGTGTGTATGAGGGGACATCATGAGGGTAAAAAAGATGTGGCTTGGGAGAATTGAAGAAGCATCAGAAGGATCTGTTGCTAGTTTGTGGTTTCAGGACTGAGAGACTGAGAATGTTACACCTGCAGAAGTAAACATCAACTGCATCTAAACGTTTGGGTGCTTTAAAGGAATAGTTTGAATAGAGTTAGATGAGACAATTGTTGTGTGCACATTCATTATGAAGCTGGAACCAGCAGGCTTTTAGCAGTTAGCTTAGCTTTTCTTGAATTTTGTTACTGCACTGTTGGCAGACTGTGACAGGGAGACTGGGAAACAAAATAAGGGAAAAGAAAAGTGAAAAGCAGTGGGACAGATTACAACTCAGGCCAATGCACACAATTTTAGTGCCTCCTCCAAAAGAAGGTCAGAGGTCAGGGTGAGCTACAGAACAGCAGTGCTTCAGCTGGGATTCTGTGTCTGCAGAGTGGATGTTTACTGTCCAGGGCTTTGAAAATGTGCCTGCAAGTTAAAGGACAGACTCCACTCACTGGTCTACCCTGCTGCCCAAGTAAAACAGCACTGGAAAGTCCCCACAGTCAGTAATTCTACAGTAGCATTTATCACTCACTGTAAATCTGCATTGCCAGAGGAGCCAAGTTGGCAACAACAAGTTTAATTCACTCAAAAGCAGATTTAGGACCAGTGGTGGACATAAAATACACTTACTCAAGGACTGCACTTAAGTACACATTTTAGGTGCTTTACTTGAGTATTTCCATTTTATGCTACCTTATACATCTACTCCACTACATTTCAAATATTTATTAGTTAGCAGTTACACCAAAAGGATTTCTCCTCTAAACTTCTCACATGGTTTAATTTAAATAACTTTTAGAAGCTCAAAGAGGTATCCAGTGTTTCATTTTAAAAATTTCATGACCCATCAGATTTATCTGATTTATAGAAGTGGGCCTGACCTCTACAGAGAATCCCCAGACTACATTAATTGTATGTAAAGTAGTTTTTAAAAACTGATCAGTTGCTACAGTAAAGTGGTATTGATGCAATGATGCATCAATGTTAACAATTAATAATGTCATATATTAGATTGTACAATATCAGTCACAGGGTCCATACAGAATGGATACTTTTACTTTGTATACTTTATATACAGTACATTTAGCTGATAATACTATAATTTACCTATAATTAATTACTTATTACTTATTTTAATACAGGACTTTTACATGAAATTGAGTATTTTTAAATTGTACTGGTACATTTGCTTGAGTAAAGGATCTGAGTATTTAGGACACAGTAAACCTTGTCTTTTTTGTAAAATAAACTGCAAAAAGGGGGAAAAAATGATTAAAGTTAATGGCAGAAAGCCAAACACTATTATAAAGAGAGCGAGAGACTCAATAAATATCAGATATAAGACTAATAGCCACATTATTCTCAGTGGGTTTGGATTTTCTTTGCTGCTCGTTATTCCAGTACTTACTTAAGTACTCAAGAGCCACATTTTTCTGCAAAAACATGTATTTTCAGTCCATTTATCTTTAGTATCCTTAATGCATTAGACAGATGGAATCTGATAGGAAGGGTTAGAAAAACAATATTGGGCCTGCAGGAGCCTGTGAATGACTCTTAACAAATATTGCGAAATAGAAACAGAAAGCAATATTTAATTGGCAAAGTCCTTTTGCTATTAGCTAATGTGATTTCTCCTAAAAATCATACAATGCAGATTAAAATTTATGTTTCATTAAAAATTAAAATTATTTAAATTTGTCATACGTTCTGCACACACAAATGGAACATGAAATTAAATCTCTATGTGGTCAAACTATTTTATTTTTGTCAGCCCTGATCTTCCACATGTCCAAGAGTTTATTCTTTTTCATTATTGTTCCATTTTGAGAGCAGGTTTTGAGTCAAAGTGTCACAGGCAACAGGATTGAGGACCTAAATGCAGACACACGAGGCAAACAGGAAAGATTAAATTGACAGCAGTGGTCAGTAACAGGCTTAGCATTGGGATGGTGGTCTGAACAGTCCAAACAAATCAAAAGGAGCAATGCAGACAGGTAGGTCAAAAACAAGCAGCAGGGTCAGAACATGGGTAGCAGAGCAAAGAAAATCAGGAACAGGTTCAGGTTCAAGTTACAGGCAGACAGAGGTAGCAGAATACAGGATCAGGTTTTAAGTAGCTGGACTGCAAAGGCACACGGCAACATTGATGAACTTGCAGAGGACAGTGGCAAATGGGCTGATACGTAAGCAACTGGGTGATTAGGGCAGATGACAATCAGGTGATGATGGAATCAGGTACTGAGTGACTGGAGAAAGAGACACAGGTGACCAGGTGGGAATGGAAATAAGGTGATTTGGACCAGTGGGAAAGTCTGACAACAACTGGTGGTCAGGTTGTGAATGTCAGGAACTGCAAAGTTGCATGGAAACGCAGGATCCTGGAGAAGTAGGAATGTAGCTGAAGCAAGTAGCAACTACCAGAGTTTGAGGCTGAAGCAAGCTGGCTAGCAGCCCCTCCAGGAAGTCCAGTGCTTGCCAAACATTGTCAGAGGAACATTGATTTTTTTATGTGAAACAGCTTTATTCGGTATTTTTACAGTTTTAATCCCTGTGTATATTGTTTTTGGAGATTAGGAGACCTCTATGGATATTTCGGCTCCTTGTAAAAACCTGCTAAACATATGGATCTTAAGTTATCAGAGAAACAAGCTGAGCAAACGTTAACAGCAGCTTGGCTAGCAGCACCTACCAGACGTCCTGTGCCTGCTGAACAGCATCAAAGAAACACTGATTTTTAACGTGAAGCTGCTTTGTTCAGTGTTTTTACCTGTTTTAATCACCGGGTCTATTTGTTCTTGAGAGGAGGAGACCTCCGCACATAATTCGGGTCCCGGTAAAAACATCCTAAACGATGAACACTGAAGTAATCCTAAAGTGAAGAAGCTGGTTGTTTAACAATGAAGACAACAACTCCCATGATACCATGCTAATTCACACCATCATCACACTCTGTCTTTTGTTATTATTTTGATTGAGAGACCCCTAGTGGCACCATCAACGGCCGCTACATGCTGGCTCCAAAACATCCCTGACTCCAATTGACTCCCATTAAACTTCTCTCTAATTCATTATGGTCTCAATCTCTTAATTCTAGCCCTCTAATAAGTGTGCTGGTGGTCATTTTGGAAATTATTGCTCTGTTAGTAAGATTTGAAGACTTGCCGTGTGGTTGCTGATTGACAGCCTGCTGCTTTCCCCAGCTCCAGGACTTACACTGAGTCGGACGATTGTCACAATACTAATTTAACGTTACTTGATTATGATACCTGCCTTGTTGGCACATATAGCTAAAGTAGGTAACGTTAGCCCAAGTGTGAACCACTCTGTGTTCCTAGTAAGATTGATCAAACAACAAGATTGACAAAAAAAAATCCTACCATTGATCATAAAAAATTATCTTATATTGTAAGTGAAATTTTACAAAATGCAAAAAAAGAAAGGTTGCAGTTTTCAGAAATTAATTGCTTTTCAATCACCTCAATGTGCTCACTGGATTTAATCAGTTAATGTTCTTGACCAGATCTGATAAATCACTTCTCTGCTTCTTCTTGACTCAGCAGCTTTAGTTTCTGGCAGAGTTTAGTGCAAGGTCACAATGCAGCTGCAGCATCAACCCAGGCAGTGATAGTACATTAGGATTGGTTCAGCTGAATTCTCAGTGCATTGTGGGATATGCCTGCTCTTCCCTGGCTCTCTCATTTCCTCAGAGCATCTGTGAATGAGTAAAGTACTCCCCCTATCTCACTTTACTAGTCGTCCTCTCCAAAAAAGGATGAGTCAGGCCGGAGAACTCCGCTGCGCTGGGACATCGATAAGAGCAACACAACTGCTATCAAAGCCCAAGATAACAAACATATGCAAAGGACAGCTGGTGCTGGTGCTGAGCTGTGCCGGGACGTTTTGGTCGAGATGATTTGTCTCCTCTGAGGCAGCAGAGAGGATGTAGAAAAGACTGCACCCCCTCAGCTCCTGCAGGGAGTGCTGCAATGCAGGGGTGTAACAGAGAAATACAAAGCTAGAAGGCAGTTTGTCCAACAGTCAGCTGCTCACATTCTTCCTCCATTTCCTGCTGTGCCTCATTTCTTCCTTTCGTCTTTGCTTTCATCTATCCTTTTACGTCATCATTTTACTCTGTTTAGCCAACCTCCTTTTTCTATATTGCTCTCTCTCTCTCTCTCTCTCTCTCTCTCTCACAAACACACACACACATTCACACACATGCGAGGCTCTGGCCGCACTCCGGCCAGTCATACTGCAGCTTGGATAACAGTAAACAGAAAGCACCATATGGTCATAGTTGGCTCAGTACATCCGTATCTGTGTTTGAGAGTCTTGCAAGTAGCAGTTCGTCAACAAAGTATGCGTATGCGTGTGTGTGTGTGTTTGTGTGTGTGTCGAAGAAGAACTCTTGTGCTTTGACAGCAGCTTTTCATGCTAACTGAGTTACTGGCATGGTGATACTACAGAGACTGTCTCCCAGTGAAGGACAAGAGAGCCTTGAGATCTCGGTCAGTGTCGTCACGTGAGTAAAGCCATGACTGGTTTAACCCAAAATAGCAAAGGATATAATTGTGTTTGCTGGGCCAAAAAAATGCCAAAACATCCTACAAGTGAATAGAAAGATGATTCAGGGGATGACCATAGGCTACCTTTGTCTATAAAGACTAAACTATTATCTTACATACACACAGGTGGAACTAATAACAGTAACGATCACTCACTTCCTTTGTAAAGCCCCACAAACGCTTACAGGTGTTGTTACTTCATTTGACTGATTAGACCTCTGCTCAGGTTGAAGTCTGGAGGAGCTATGCTGGGAGTTACCTGATGTCACCAAACGTCATGTACTAAATAAGAATGATGAGGGTGTAATTTATCTTGCTCCAAAACTGACAGTAAAGTGAGGGAGATGTTAATCAAGCTCAGTTTGTATGCACTAACACGGTTGTGTAAAGAGACCTAATCAGACAACATAAGTGGAAACACCTGTGTGGGTGTAACATGGATGTGTACAGGCTTGAGGTGTTTCAGAAAGCGATATAAATGAATCAGCATGCAGTAGACCATGGAGGGCCCTGGAACTGGAATAATTAAATGAGATGCATTTTTCATTAATGTTATTAATGACACCTGTGCTTTTCCTGCTACAACATTTCAAAATAATCGCTGTGAAGAAGTTCTATTAAAGGGGACTTATCGTGCACATTTTCAGGTCTATATTTTTATTCTGAGTCTCTACTGAGGTATCTTTGCATAATTTACAGTTTTAAAAACCCTCCTTATTTATTTTATGCCAGCTCTTAATGCCTCAGTTCAGCCTCTGTCTGAAAGAGGCCGTTTTAGCTCCTGTTGCTTTAAGGCCCCCCTACCGATGAGCCCACTCTGTTCTGATTGGTTTGCTCCCAGAAGCTGCCTTCTGCTACATTTTCTCATTCTTTACTCATGTCAACTTCTCAAATACATCTGTACTGTCCGAGCCAAAATGTGATCCGAAAAATGCGTGCAGACAACATGAGCAACCCATGGAACAACCTTAGCAAAGAAGGCTATGGAACGGATGGCCATTTGTGGGCTTGATCTGAAGCCAGTGTCATGGAAAGTAGAGGTAACTTTGCAAAGTGTTGACTTTCAGGGAGCATTTTTACATATGCTCACCTCATGTTTTGGAACTTTACCCATGTTTGACATAGACATCAAACATTAAAACAATATATAAATGATGGAAAATCACAAATAGCATGTTCTGCCCCCTTCAAAGTCAATTGTGTGTAGGATTTGAAGATTTACAGCTTTGGTGCCCCTCAGTTGTACTATCAAAAAAGACACTGTGTCAGACAGCAAAGCACAGCACTGAGGGTCACGTTAATGCTTGAAAAGAAGCAGTTAATACTATGTGTTGTCAGACCTTGTTGGAAATCAAATGTGTTTATTGTTGTTTTAAACAGCCACACTGGAAGGCAGAGTTAAAAGCTGACCATCATATAGAGGGGAAGAGGTGATATCATTTAAATATGGGGAAACATTGCACATTTTCAGACTGTCTTTCCTGAAAGGCATACATGGTGTTGCACTTGGTTGTTTAAATGAAAAGTGACAGAAATAGTTAAACCCTGGCTCCTTTCTCCCCTACACACAGCTGGCCAATCATGACACCAAGTTGGTGTAAATGTCAGTTTTGGAAAATTACAGAAATTGTCTGATACAGCACCTCCTAATCCAACATCAAAATGGTGTGAGGAGGGGGTTTCCAAAAAGACCATCCAACAAGCAGTAAAATAGCTACAGCTGCCAAAATTCCCTATGGATGAAGACGGGCTGAAACCAACACATGACTGCGCCAATTTTCACCAGGATTCAGAATTCTCTCATTTTTCAACAAAAATCAAATATTCAAACAAATTAGAGTGTGGAAATAAGTCTGCAATGAAATGTATCTGTAACATGTGCTGTAGACGTCAAAATAATGTCTGAATGGTGTTAAAATAAGAGGAGGATGCAGAGTGGACGACAGCAGAGACAAGAGAGAGTAAATGGGCCGGCTTTTAAATCCTCAAAGGCCAAGGCTTACCGGGGAGCTACATCAACTGACAATCCTCCCGAGTCCACCATTTGCCACCTGAACTTGCCCACCAAACACAGCAGGAAGGACATCACACTAATATCAACCTTTAAAATTAACTGAGAAGGTGAGTAGAAACATTGGCAACTTAAATGTAGCTTTAGTAGATACTAGTTAAGAAAAAGCATGTTTCTTTTAAACAATTCAACCATCAACTAAACCAAACGTCTCCCAGTGTCCATCAGAAATCAGTAACAAAACACTTTTGTGCAACAGCATATTACCATCTACTTGCATCATGAAAAACGTGGAAAACAATTGTAATCACAAGGGTAAAACTAACAAAAGTAATTAACCGCACATTGTCTTCCTTCTAAATTTCCCCTGTGAGTTCATCCACATACATTAGCTTAAAGGCAAACTATTGCAACTATGACTCCCACAAACATTTTCCTTTGGTGATGAGAAGTAACAAAGCATGAAAAATTAAACAGAACCAGTCACATCAAAAAGTTGCTTTGAACTGCCAGAAATCATGACAACAAAAGGTGTGATTAACTGCACAAAAGTGAAAAAAGTGTCTTTCTGGAGGTGATGGTGACTGCCTGTCCTTCAAGTTTTGTTTTTTTTTGTCACTCTAAACAATTTGTTCAGTTGTGATCAGAGAAATACTTTTATATTCCTCAGATTGCACCTAACACTTGTTTATTACACTTTCCTACTATCTGTCACGTTCCTGTCCTCACATCCTTTTCCTACAAATACAGATTAATTGCACACATCATCAGGATTCAATCCACCCTGACAACAAACACAAAAACAGATATGTTCATCTACACACATTCTGTTTCTCTCCTGCTGGTGCTGAAAATAGCCTGACCGACTAATGTTGGATGTTGATGCATTTAGGGTGTGAGAGGGAGGTAGGGACAGAGAGAGAGAGCAACATTTAGAGACAGAAAGGGAGGAAAAAGAGAGAGAGAGAGGATACATTGCTCCACCAGTGAAGGATAGGTTGCCCAACTGCACAGATCTGGGGCAACATGACGGAGTAGTACTGAGTAAAGAGAAGCCAGAAGGGACACGAGTGCCGTAAGTAATTATCGGATCCTTCTGCGCTGACTTCCTACATTTCTTTTTTTCCTCTGGCCACCATTTCAAATCAGATTTCATCCTCGACTTTTGCTAATTAAGTAGCGCACAGTCATTTTCCTTCTGATTTCTAAGCTTCATCAAAATACACATAAGTGATATAGAATTTAGAAGCAAGAAAATTTAAGGATGTATCCTTAAAGTCTTTAGTCCAAAGTCAAAGGCAAATCTCGTACAGATCAGAGTCAAATGTGTCAATCTTGGCATCTTCCATTTTCTGCTCCAGCAAATTTCCAAATCTGTCAAGGGGTTTCGTGCTCAGAGAGGAGAAGACAAATTGGTACCATTAAAAAAAATCCATCATCAGCAAATCCTCACAAACAGGTTCATACTATGCATCAACCCAAAAAAAAAAATGGCAGAAAGATCCTCATTGCTCTGTTTTAAGTGATCAAATATTCTATTTTAAGTTATCAACAACATTCAGCTCATAAATAGATAGAAGTACAGTATTATTGCTTTAATGTTGCTGTCATTCCTGGTCATCAAGCCTCTGTGAGGAGTGCAGGACTCAGAATCACCAACAGAGAGTGCTGCTCATGTGCTCTTTAATACACAGAAGTGACCAACATCAGTTTGAGCTGTAACTGTTCAAGCGTGGCTCTCTATAATGGTGATCAAACTTCAAGGAGACTTCATGCACATTTCAGTGTGTCTGACAGATTTCCCTGACGAATGAAAAGCGGTCGCTGTTAACACCTTTGATTTACTGTAACTGACTCAAAATCTGAGACAGCCTCTATTTATAATATATGTCCTTCACCTGAAAAGTGAGAATGTTCCACATTAGCTTGAGTTTTAGTTTTACAGTGTTACAGCATTTAGACTATAATTTTGTAGCAGAGGTGGTAGAAAGGCATACAGATAAATGCACATACAGTACAGTACCAAGGAACGCCAATTGTTGTTGCTCAATCTGGTACTCAAACAGATTAATTTGCGCCTGAAGCAATCAAAATTGATCTGCTGAAAAGTATTGATCCTCCTCTGCACATGACTGCAGAGGTTGGCCTGACACTAGAGTCATGTGCACCGTCTTCACTGAGCTAATGATATCAGCTAATATATCATTTGATTTTTATTAGTGTAAAGAATTCTAATAAATAATCAGTTATGAACTGTGTAATGATATGATGATCAGCAGTTAAAGTGGATTTGTCTGCATTACATGTTTGTACAGAAGCAGTTAAATTGGGATTAATTGTCACGGTTAACATTCTGCAGAAACAAATTCAGCAGGTTTGTAAAGACAAAATGCACACATTGCAGAAAAAGCAAAGCAACACATTGGTTGTGCAGTGGATCCACTGCTTGCTAAACAAACCCGTCAGAATCATACATTGTTGGCTGTGTTGCATTATAAGGAAGCATCTCAATTTCATATTCTGGCTATTTTTCGTTTCCTACATCTTAATGGTTAAAATTAATTATTTTGTGATTCAAGTCTCTTGTCTTGGTTTACTAATTGTTTGAAAAATTTAAAACAAAACTCTCACCTTTCTGTGCAAATGGCTTCTAAATATTGACATCCCCTCAGCTGCCTTTTACTGGAAGGTTTGTAGTTCTTTGTAGTTCAGCAACTGCAGAACATGAAATTGTTTTTGAGCTGATCTGTTGTGATCTGCAGTATGAAAAGCTGAATTTGCACTTGTGTCATCAAAGTTATCACACTAGCTAGATAACCCTAACCCTGCTTATTAGGTAGCATTAATAAAAATGGATAAACATAAAACTCAAGTCTATCTTCTTTGCCTATCTTTTAAAAACTCATCTTTTTAGCTTTGCTTTCCCCCTGTAGACATTGTTTTTAAATGATGTACAATGCTGCAAAATGTTATAATGTTACAGATATTGTATCATTTGTTATCATTATTCTATTGTTGTATTACTCCCCTCTTCTTATTGGATATTAGTTTAAACTATTGTTACCACAGGAGATGCAGTCATTCTTTAAGCATCCTTTGTGTAACCTTCATCGCTGTATTTTTTTTCAAATATGTACATTAGAAGCTTTGAATTGCTAAGAGCCAAGCTAGAACTGCTTTGCATGTGAAACAATATTGCATAAACAGGTAAACAAAGAAATATACTGTTGTCACCTGTCACTCCAGTACGACAGTGGCTGACCAGCCTTCATAATAAAGTGTCTTTGACACTGAGGTTTCTGTCCACAATAGGCAGGACGAGAGACAGAGATTTAGTTAACAACAGTTCTTTCCTCTATTGTAACCATTGTTGAATTTGCTGGGAAGTTATTTAAGCTGAAGAAATGATGATTTTCCATCTAAAGCAACAGACAAGAACCATCATCTATAGATCTAATCTGGTTACACACTATCTGAACCAGTAGTGTCCTGATCCAGGGTCACATCAGGGCAAGTCCCTCCTGTTTATATCTATGTGCAGATTTGCTCTATTAGCATTTCATAATTCCGGCTACTTCCCAAATTCACCCGCCATCTATGTCCACCAGGCCTTCTCGGCACGTTCTGGGCATGTCACACACTTCTCTGTTTCACAGCACTGCACACACGCTAACACTGTGCCCCTCAACAGACATTTCATCTCAACATATTTGTCAATTTGATGAAGTCAACTGTTTCATTTCTAACAATTATATCAACATTACATTTGTTTTAAAACAAAAGATATATTTTCAGTCCTTTTACTCAACTTAGTAGCCTAATTATTCTGTAATTATTATCACAATCCCTCTATGATTATATACTTTGATCAGCTTCTTCTATCAGATCATAATGAGTAAATACTGATTACATAGATTATTATTTTATTCTAAGTTCTTCAAATCATACTTTAAATCAAAAACCCTTTTAGTGAAGCGTCACCTTGGATTCCTTTTCAGTAGTCAGATATTGTGTTTATACAATAGGGTTCATAAAGTCAACCAGATCCTTATATACTCACAGTAAATCCAGTTCTGGTCCTACACTCTCCCATTAAATCTGTATGGCTTCTTCTCACTCTATCGTTATCCCACTCTGTGTGATGACTTGGCTTTCTCTCTCCCTTTTCCTCCATGTGCTCCATAGTCTGGTCCTCCAAGACTTAAGTGCTTGTAGCGTTTTCCATCTTGAAGGTCACCAAAGGTTTAGCATTGACGTCTGTTTTTTCTTTCACACGGCAAATCAACACAATAGCAGAAATCCATTTGACTATATCCTCGGGCAGAGAAGTGTTGTGCTGATGACATTCAACTGACAGAAATCGCACTGCAGCACCAGCAAAGACAACGGTTCAGCAACTTTCACAGGGAAGCCTTCACAGTCTGCAAAACATCACTGTCAGACATCACTGTCTGTGATAGCTGTCAAAATAACTCTCAACATCATCAAATGTGACTTTGTTATTGAGTATAGTCAGTACTAGTGCTTATGAAGGCATGCTATATTTTTAGTGCAGTACGTTTCACAGTACTTATGGTAGCTCAAGGGGAAAATGTCTGTGTAGAGTATTTAAAAAAACATCAATAAATAAACCTATTGCTGTGATTGCTACATTCAGTGTGTTTCATGCACAGTGATATAGGACAGGATTACAGGCTGCAGGACAGAATCCCATTTCATGAACCATCAGGCAGCTGAAGTGCTGCGGGCATGCACACCTCTCCTCAGGAGGAGCTGAGATGTAGAAACTCAAAGATGATTTGAAAACTGCAGCTGTCTACAAAAAGGAAGAGAACATTATTGAAATTTTGATTTCTAACACTCATCAGTCCTTCAACTGACTGTTCAGCAAGCCACTGAATACACATTACAATCATGCAGTCACACATATATGGACCAGTAGTGGCCTACTAAACCTGCTGGTAGTTTCAGGAGGCTGTTTTCAACCATTCCTGTCATTGATGCAATGTGGGTGGACACCAGGACATTCAGTAATTGTCGTGCCAACAAGACAAAACCAAAGACGACGATGCATTTATGTCAATCAAGATAAAATGAAAAAGCGTGCTTGAATATGTTTGTGAGTGAAGCTTGATAAGTCTCATATAAAGGGGGACACATTATTATATAATCTTATCTAAGAAATGTACAGTAATGCTGATTTCATCGCCAGACACCAAGCACAGACGACATACAATAACTGTATGACTAATCCTCCTTCAGAGTGCAGCTAAATGCTAATTCAGCAAGAAAGCACTACTTCAAATGCAAAATTATATTTTCTCTTGACAGAATGTTTGTCATCGCCCAACATCCCTCCACACAGTTTAAAAATACTTCATCTGACATTATGAATGCATTTCAAGCAAAGACTTAATAATTATTAATAGTTAATTGTTATAATAAGAGTTAATAATAAGAGGTGAAACGTTAAACATCAATTGGAGCACAAAATGCACAAAGGCAAGTACAGACTGTAGGTGGTAGGAGAGGAGAGTATGTGTGTAAAATGTTGAGACATACTGCAGCTACACACCCCTTAATTCACCTCTGCTGTGCCAAAAGGAAGCCCTCATTTGGCGCACGCACTTAGGATTGTCCCAGTCATGTACAGAACTCAAAACACCTCTGGGGACCGCTGCATCCCCTGATCTGTTCACTGCATCATAAGCAGACCAGGAGCATACATGACATGATGATAACATGTATTGCATTCACCCATATCTGTGGCTAAACATAAAATCTTTTGTGATACATATACGGAATACAGAGCAATATCCATCCAAGCAAAATGCATATGAGGACAAAAAGAAGTGAATGTGCTGCTTTAATGACAAGAAAATGACAAGAATGTCAAACTGCGGACTGACTGACAAGGTAATCTGTGTCCATTAGTGGCTGTAATGCGGAAAATTTAAATGCACGTTAGTGAGCTTTTGCCTTCAACTACCATCCATCACATATTTTAGTACAAAACATTAAAAGAAAAGGTATCAAAAGACTTTATGTAAACTGCAAACAGGACGATTCACAGATTCATTTCAACACAAGGATCTCTGCAGACTCCTACGAGGGCCCTTCACTCTTGCTGGCTCAGCAGATTTGACTTTGCATGCACTCCCCCAGAGCTTTTACTGTATAACAGTGAGCTCACTCATCATCCCTCTAAAGATGGACACACTGTAAAAAATTCATCTGCCCTAGAAAAGCCATGATGATCAGGTGCATATCATATATCAGCATAATGCATCTTATTTTCCACCTATTTCTTCTCTTGTTCAGGAACATGTATATCCCCGTGTTTTAAAAAATCAAACATCTCTCTTTCTTAATCAATTTCTAACAATGTCATTTACATCTGGATTTTACTCCACTAATAGAAAGTATGTCTTGTATGTTTCTACAGTAGAAGCATCTCAAGTTCTGCCCTCACACACGCACGTTTGTTTTTATTATGTAACAGTATACTGCAGCACGACATGATGCTACGCACCAGACATGAGGACTTACCGGCATGCTGTAAAAGTTCCACTCTGGCAGATTTGCTATTACTGTAAGACTCCCCACGTTAAAATGAGGAGCGACTGCAAAACGGTAACACTGTCTGCTATAATTACCCCTGAGCCGTTTATTCTCCCTTTCTCTCTCTGCAGAGCTTTTTTTTCTCCACGTTCAGGCAGGATGTGTGTAATGAGGCTAGGTGCCTCTGTGACATCCTGGCACACAGCAAAGCCTCAGTAACTGATGATGCTGTTCTGGACAGACAGAGTAAAAATATGCAGCTTACCTTTAAAGAGAGATGTGCTGCCGTCCTAAACAAAGAGTGGAAGCAGAGAACAGGTCAGATAAGCTCTTGACAGGAAGAAAAAAATCTTAACAATCTGCACTTTGGTTAATCCCACTCTCAAAAGACATTGCAAAAAAACCCAGTTTCACCTGGGGGAAGGTGGTTCTTTCCAAACTGGACTTTCCTTGGTTCAAGGTGCTGCTGAAGAAAAGTCAGATCTGGTAGAGAGGAGAGGAAACACTCAGAAAGATTAACATTGTTCTAACACACTGACAAGCAGCAAAAAGCATCACAGCCGGTGCAGTTTCACTGCTGTATTTCCCGGCACTGTTCGTTCATTGGCTGAGGAGCTACTCAATAAAAACCCTCCTTGTCATCAATTGGGTGGGGAGGGGTGGAGGGGGGTTTACATTTTCTGTGGCGCACTAACAACTGCGCTCCTCCTCCTTTTTTTTTTTTTTCTTGCTCACTTTTTCCCTTGGTACACACAGATGGGGAGTGCTGAGCTTTGAGAATTAGACGCAGGACGAAAGGGAGGAAGAGAGAGAGAGGAAGAGAGAGGGAGGAAATAGCAAAAGCAGGGAATCAATGAGTAGTGAAAGAAGTGGTGAAGACGGTAAACAGCAGTCTGCAGTGGCTCTTACAGAGCTCAGTTTTAGGTCTTGTGCCTCCCTGCTGCAGGAACTCTGCAGGAACCTGAGTGCAGTGAGGTGCGAGGACCTCAGTAGAGGATAGAAGGAGAGGAGGGAGGAGGAGAGGAGAGGATGGGTGAGGGGGTGTTACACGTCTGCTTGGGCTGGTTTTGCTGCAGTATAGAGGCAGGCAGAACACAGATGGGAAGTTTTTTTTTTTTTTTTTTTTTTCCAGCAGTAGTAACCGTGAACCTCCGGCAGACTCAGCAGCAACATAAAAGGCAGCTGGTTCTTCCCTTCCTTGTTTACAGGCATCTAACATGTAACTGATGAATAATTTAAAACAGCAGAAGGTGGTATGAGCTGCAGGACCGACACAGATCACTGCTGCGGCCTCATCAGGGAGACATAGATTACTGAGTCGTCTAATTAGACAACATTTCACAAGTCAAGTAGGAGTTAGTGTTTATGTTGTAGGTTATATCAAGCATAGTGCTGCCTGCAAACAAAACACTCAGCTCAACAACTTGACATGTTTTTTGAGCATTTCTTTTAGGATTATTCATTCAATATATTGTATAAGAAGAAAAGACATGTACTGTAAGTGATCTAGGAGTTAAACATACATATTGGAATATCCAGGCACTTTTTTTTGCTGTTGATTGAAATTTCTTTTCCCACTCAACAATTCAGTGCCTCGATTTTAATTAAATTGACATAATGAAGTCTCATTCTGCCATCTGAAATCAATAGACTACCAGCCTTCCTACACTGGACAGCTGGAGAGAGCTGCATCACACTACCACTGCAGGTTTCTCCAGGGAAATCCATACAATACATGGCTGATTGGGGAGAATCAGCGTTTAATTCGGCCTCTGTGAAGCATGAAAAACATAAAATCTGGTGACTAAGCTGATCTGTGGGACATTATTTGGCCTTTTAATAGTAGAAAACGTTCAAAAAGATGTAAGAAAGATTGCCTTTCGACTGGACAGAACAATATCACTTCCTCATACTGTCCTGACTGTCTAAAGCTTAGACAAATGAAAAATGTACTGAGACAGTCTATCCAGCTGATTTAGCAGCGCAACAATTCTTAACAAAAAGCAAAGACAGGACAGTGGTGTGAGTGCCAGTTGCACCATTACACTTATTAAACCTTCTGGGAACCTTGCCAAAACCTCTGCAGCAAATGGCAGCCAGGCTCCCTTCAAGAGGGACACACCATTTCATTGCCTTTGGCGTTACCCTTGACATAGCAGCGACAAGGGAGTGCTCAGCACAACACCGCCAGATGAGTCAGAGATGCTGCATCACTAAAGCATCCTGCCTGTTTATGAACTTTCCATCTTATTCATTTCTTTTCTCACTCGAGGAGGGAAGTGATGGATCAAAAAGTTTTGATGGGATCCAATTATTCAGCCGGAGGATATTTTATGATTGCCTCGTGCTGGACTTTATAGCAATAAATCATAATAGATGAAACAGAGAGACGGAGAGGTGGAAGATTACAGATTAGAGATGGAATATTTACCTGAAGCAGTTCTAGTTTCATAAAAATGAAGCAGGGAGTCTGATCAGCCTAGAACACAAAATGTAGATGTAAAAGTGAAAAAAAAATCTGTTTTCCTCAAACTAGATTTTGCAGATTTGAACCATTTGCCCAAATAAATCGCTGGTATTGGACTGCTACACCCCCTACATGAAGCAATTCATCAAAACACAGAGAAAAAAATCCAATCTCTCATGCAAACAGCAGTGAACAGAAAAACCCAGACTCACTGACATCAAGAGTTTAAGATTTAAGGTTCACAATTTTTCTGTCCGTCTTAAAACAATAGTCAGGTGCCCACATGAACACTGAAAGAGGTTTTCCTTGCTGTAATCATTCATCCTGTTCATACTGGCTATTAAAAGATCCCTTCCTAATGCACTTTCAATATAAGTGATGGGGGACAAAAATGTATTAAAAAGTTTATCAGAAGATAATATGAGTTTCAGCAGTCTGGGTTAAAGTGGATATCTTTCATAGTCACAGTGGAGGGAAAGTAACAAAAATGGCACTAAAAAGACTATTACACTGGAGGATCCACTTGATTTAACCAATTTAGACTGTGAAGCCTCATATTAGCTTTAGATAAACGTTGGAATACATTTTTGTTCAAATTGAGAGCTGCAGATTTAGTCTCCCATGACTTACATTTAAAGTGCATTAGGAAGGGATGTTTAAATGGTCAGTATGAACAAGAGGAATGATTACAGTGAGCAAAACCTGTTTAAATGATCATATGGGCACCTGACTATTGTTTTAAGATTCAAAATTGTGAACCTATCCTTTAATTCCTCTTTCACTTATATTACCGGTTGGTAAACATGAAAATAATGTGTGCAGATTACTACAACTGGAAAATGTTCAGTGTCTTCTCTGATCTCTGTTCTTGACATATGTTAGCACTTGACTGACCTCATATTGTCTTTCTATTCCACTTTGCTATTGTCTTTAGTGCCTACTCTGTATGACAATGATTGGAATCCTGTCTCAGAAGCGAGATCCTTCATCTGCTCCTGGGATTTCTCCCTGTTTTTCCTTTTTACCAAACTGAGGGTCTAAAGATAGAGTGTGTCCTGTGTTTGAGGCAAATCTGTAATTTGTGATTTTTTTTATTGTACAGTATGAGCAAAATTGACAAGACATGGCTGCTGTTGCTCATGAGTGTTGACATTTATTATCTTTCTCTGCCATTTTGGGCCGTCTATGTGCAAAGCTGCGTCGTGCAGTTTTAACCTGTGGGCTTAGAGCCATAATGGGTCTCAGGCCTACTTCTGGTTGCTCCCTGGATGCTGACACACTGCAATCGGGTCATGGAGCGAGATACTTACTGTCTAATTTAGGTCCTGCCCTGAGGAGGTTTAAAACCCCCTAGAAACATCATTAAATCAGTTATGTTTATATAGATATGTTCATATATGAAACTAATATACCTCACATGTTTAAAAAATGTCATTCGAGCAATTTCGAGTAATTTATTTAATTGATTACAAGTAAATGCAGCTACCTAAAGCATAACTGTCTTCATCTTAAGTAATCTCTTAAGTTTATGTTTTCAGTTTTTTGTGTCCTGAATTTTAATGTAGAAAACTTATGAGCAGACTTTACATGTTAGTGATTATGGAAGTGTTCAGATCCGTTGCTTAACGTCACAGAAATACTCTATCACAAGTGCAAGTTTTGCATTTTAAAAAAAGGTTAACTATAGAAGATTTATCAGAAAAATGCACTTAAAGTAAGGTGAAAGTACTCATTATGCAGGAAAATGACCTTTATCAGTCTTTATTATATTACTGGACTATGATTACTACAGATGTTTTAATACGTAAGTAACATTTGAATGTTGTAGCTAGTGGTGCTGGAGCTCATTTTATCTACTTTGTATACCATTGGATAGTTTAATGGGTAACAATGCATCATATTTTATTAAATTATATGTTTTGTTTGTAAAATATTAACTTGCAGCAATGAAAGCTATAAAATAAATGTAGTGGAGTGAAAAGTACAACATTTGTCTCTGAAATGCAATGGAGTAGGATTAGAAATAAGCAGAAAATGGAAAGACTATGGAAAACTGTACTAAAGTGCAGTAATTAAGAAAAAATATTTAGTTACTTTCCACCACTTCAGGTTACATGGCTTTTTCTATACTCTCATTTTTTGCAGATGTCATTGCTTTCTTGCAACACTAGAGGACACCACACACAATTTTTTAGCTCAATCTGCAGAGCTGGGTCATTCATTATATAACACACTTTGAACACACTTCCTTACTGTCTACTACATTGATACTCAGGGTGTCTGTATTAAAAAATTGTCACCGAAAGCTGGTTAATGCAGTCCGAGGCGACTGAGGTCATGTGAGGGGAGACTTTGCTGTTTTCAGTTCTTTAAAATTCAGACAATAATTGCATTATTCAATTTGCTGAATTTGAATTCTCCCATTTCCATCTGTGATTTAGTAAGCTAACAAAAAAGCACATTTTGCTGGTCGAGCCGCTTGTTCCCAAAATAACCTGAGCGAGTGCTGAGGCTAAATTTGTCAGCCCCTGTGTGAACCCATGTCTCTCTGTAACCTGGATAATTCTGGCATCCTGCCCTGTATCACTATGCCAGTAACTCCATGGCCAAATAGTTACAAGATCAGTATCATAGACTGGTATTATTATTATGGAAGTCCTGGCATACTGCTATGTACCTCTTGGGTCTGTATGAGCCAAATGAATAGTGCTACTGTCTCCAGAATCTCTCTGGTCTGCTGCCAAAAGGGCTTCATACATTGAGCCACTGAGTGAAACTGTAGTTGAAAGTAATTGACTGAATCTCCAGAGACTGTAGCTTTCTGATTTAGGATATCCTGTCAGGCCTGTCGAAAAAGTGAGTCTTTGAAAATGTTTTATGTGTTTCTTTTAAAGGGGACCTATCATGCTTTTTCTTATTTTCAGTCATATATGTAATGTTACAATGTTGGATGTTCATGTTAAACATGGCAAAAGTGTCAAATAATGAGGTAAGTGTATATAGAAGTAATCCCTGTGAGCAAAAAGCACTGGCTTCAGACTGCTCTGATTGCTCAGTTTCCAATGTTTTTTTCTACTTTCAGCCCAAGCTGATGTCAATTCATGAAGGATTTCTTTATATGGTCATCTGCTCCAGGCACAGCATGCGAGCTCACTGCTCTGCTCCATTAACATTATGGTATTTTTTCCATTGTTTTGGGGGTAGTCACACCGGGCCATGACTCGAGTCAAGCTGGCACGCTGTGAGTGCTTTTCCATTACACAGCACAGCAAAGTAAAATAAGTAGTTTACCCTTTTGGAGGTGTGCGGGTTATCTGCAGCTCTTCATCAAACATCAACATCACTGTTTCTGTTTCTGCTTGTACTATTCCTCCCTGCATTATTTCTAACTGATCGGCTGAACAAATAGCACCAAATATCTCCATATGTTGTTGTGTTGACTGGTTTTTAGTGCATCTAATGAAGCTCTGCTAATCTGGTGAGGAACATGTTTAATTTCCTGTAAATTCTTCAAAATATAAGTCTCCCATTACTTAGTCATTTAAAAGCTTGTATTAAGAAGCAGTAAAGCAGGAAACATTAGGTTTTCAGCAGTAACTTAACACGACTCTGATATGCTGCCCCTCGGCAGGCTTCCGAAAGCTGGCCTATCAGAACAGAGTGGGCTCATCGGGAGGGGGGCCTTAAAGAGACAGGAGCTAAGACTGCCTGTTAGAGACAGAGGCTGAACTGAGGGGCTGATTCATTGTGACATCACACTAACAACAACATTCACTTCCAAGTAGCCAACTGGCAGTTGATTTGAATTGCAGACATATGTGAAATCGGCAAACTTGTTTATTTCTGTTATCATTTTCAACCATAACTGTAACGTTTAAAGATATATGGTTAAACACAGTGGTCCAACCTATCTGATGTTTCTGCTATGCTTATTTTATGTACTGTGTTGCTTTGTTTTTTATCAAAGCTTTGCTAAGCTTTGATGCCAAATCTACCCAACAGCAACATCTCACAGCTGGTCAGACTAACTGGTGGCTGACTTTGTCATAACAGAATGCCGCCTTACCATTGCTTTACTCTCTTAAACTTACTATGCTTATTTACATACACTTCTTTGTTTACTTCTTAACTTACTTAAACTGATATTTATTTTTAGATATGTATGTACAGCATGTCACATAGGGGTTTTCTACCCAGAAGTTATTGTGAACAAACATTGTGATTGGTTCTATAAGATAAATGATGAGTTTTTTGAACTGTGAATCATGCAAAGCTACTCTAGTGGAGTCCTGGAATAAAAATATAGAGCTGGAAATGAGCCCTTTAAAGTTTATGGTAAAACTTTATTTTAAGGAAAGTAACAGATTTTTTAAAAAGGCGCAATTTAAGCCCAAGTAAATATTAATTCTTCATCCACTTATTATTGGAGACTTTTCCTATTTATGTGTTGTATTGTGTGCTTGTCAGTAGACACATTTTTGCATGTTCTGCTGACCTACTATAGTATGCACTGACCAAAAGACTTTTTAGGTTGTTCCTGCAATTAACTAGAATTAATTAAATGGACTTGTACCAATTGAACACAGTCTCTGCTTTCCCTAAAATTAATACCAAATTACATTAGTCGTTCCAGGAAACGTATTGGAAATTACTAGGAAATATATCAGAAATTACAATAAATTAAAGTGTTACCAAATTCTGTAACTTTAAGCAACTCAGTATCTCATTTAAATGTCAAATCTTTATAAACTGAAGAGTACCTCATGCATGACATCGCAGTCTCACATTTAGTTGTCTCTGCTTTACAGCATTTCATTCATTTCTCGCTAGAACTGTGCATAGAAATTATTATTAAAGGTAGTGGTTGATATGTTAAGCCCAATATAAAGTTGTTTTTTTAAAACTTTATTACATCATAGTAGCCTTTACACAACTTCAACAGATTTCAATTTACAGAAGAAACTGTATTGAAAACACAAAACCAGAAATTAAATGATTTATTGGTATAAACACGTAGAAGTTACATGTAATTCTCCTTCATGCTGTAAAATTCTCCTAGTTCGACTGACAGGATGAGAAACTTTAGAGGTTCAGTATTTGGCAGATCTGATAATTTGGTTAATATAGACAGTCATTGGGGAAAAAGCTGATTGTGGACATGGATATGGACTTAATACTGTAGTGAAAGAAAAAGGCATCGAGCGACAACAATTGTTCATTATAACACCTATTTGGTTGTATGGTCACCAGCCATATATACATGTTCTTCCAGGAATCCAGCACCTTCCTGTAGACACAGAGAAATTCAAACTTGAAATTGATTCGTCATTGTGCACGACAGTTTTAGAAATGCTAAAAGTGTCACTCACCTTATGCTGTAAAGGCCTCATTCCTTCTGCTCCTAAATTGGGATTGAACAGATGAACAAATAACAACAACAGGTGTTAAGGAGGAATCAGAGCTGCAACTGCAGAAACAGTAATGCTTCAGAATCACATGAGAAAAATGTAAACCAGGCAGACATAAACATTTTGCTAAATTTTTAAAATAAATGTATTTAAAAAGATTTGTCTAGGCTAAAAGAATTTCAGTGTTGTATAAAACCACTTCCTCCCACAAATGAAAGCTTCAAAATGTTTAGACTGTGCAAGTGTTTGAAGAATAACCTGCAAATTAAGTGCTATGTCTCAGTGCCCTAATGGAGACTACTGCTGCTGAGTCGAGGAAATGTGATTAAGTCTCCTAACTGAGTATACGATGAACCATTACAGATTTAATTTATGGGTGCTACCTCTTGGACTCACTGTCAGTGGCAGGGGCCACCTTTTCCAAGTTTAGTGCCTTCCATGTATGGAAAGTAAGTCATGGAGAAGGACAAGGCCACTTCAGGACTCATATACAGTATATCACATCATAGATCATATCCAATACATCCAGTTTAACTGGGAAACCTACATTGCATTCATTTTTCAAATGCCATATACAAATGCTATAAATATGCAAGTAACAACTTACTCCAAAAATAAAACAGTTATAGGATGACTCAAGTATGTTTTATAAGGTTTATAGGCACACTCTTTTGAATAGGTGTTTCACTTATAATCATATAGAGCAAGTTCAGACATCTTCAAAGAATATTGAAAGGAGATCCTGATCATTTCTGACCTGTGATGATCTATTTCTTTTCTTTGTCTTTCTCTGCATCTGCAGCACCTGGCTCTGTTTAACGGAAAGAAAAGTTATTAGCTTTTAGGGCATCCACTGAAAGTTTATACTGTTTAACCCCAACAAAAAGCTTAAAAAGGAGTTGTTTTACTAAGACCCTGACTTACGTTTGACCTCCAGCTTGCAGGTGATAGTTACTTCTCCATGATCGTTCTTGGCTCTGCAGGCATACACACCTCCGTCAAAGTTACCGGGCTTACGGATTTCCAGAGAGCAGATACCCTGGACGCAGATCTGCCTGTATTTGGGATCGTCTCCAATAATCATCTGATTCTTCATCCATTGAATCTTGGGCTGCAGAAAAATATGAGATTTTAACACACTTCCCTCCAGAAGTCATCTCATAAATAAACAAGGAGTGGTGTTTCTATTTATGTTTGTGCCACTTGGCAAGAAACCCTTTTGATGGAAGTGGACACACAGCACACAGCCGGTTTGGGAGTTTTAATGGCACTGACATGGTAAGCACATCCTGGGGCCCCACAGGGAATGTTACACATCTGACCCCGCTTTCCCGCTGACCTGTCGCCCTTATGGCCTCTTCTCCACCCTCCTCTGCCCCCACCATAAACAGAATTCAAAAACAAAGAATGCCAAATCTAGCCAGAGCCTTCTCATCGAGACCATCTATGCTACCATCCTGTTTGGCGACCCCATGGATTATGTTCCCAAAGAGGAGATGAGAGGCTCAGACAGCAAACTAACAAGGGCAGATGAAGATCCTCCACATTCTCAGCTCAAAGCCAACATACTGACAAGACTGACTGGATGACTGAGTGAGGAAAGATGTTAAAAACTCAAAGTATGTCCAGTAACCTTAATATGATCATTAACCTGCTGACAAGTGGTCTGAGCAGTGGTACCAAATCTAACAAACATTCAATGCACACTCAATTAGTTCATAAATTAGAAATAGAAACCTCTGCATTTCAAAATGTCAAAGGCCAGAACCAGTGATTTTGTTGGTTTCAGCCGCAACAATTAGTTGAATAATCAATTAGTCGGTCAACAAATTAATCACCAACCATTTGATAATTGGTTAATCGTTTGGAGTTATTTTTTAAGAAAAATGCTAAAATTCTCTGGTTCCTGCTATTGCTGGATAACATTACATTCATTATGTTTTATGAGGAGCCTATTTTTCTACTCAGCTCACAACAAAATGCATTAAAATCAGCTCGGGGAGAATTGCTGGAGACAATAAACTACAATTTATCTATATTTGTCAAAGTTGCATTATTTTTGTGTCAGCCGTGAACAGGTTTGTTTTAAAATCTCTGTCTTGGGGATGCGTTCAATGACATCCAAAACACTGAAGTCATGAGCTATGTGTTCGACACTGCTACTTTGTCATGTGCCGTCCCCCAGGGATCAGTCTTGGGGCCTATTTTATTCTCCTTATACATGCTTCGACTAGGACAGATTATCAGTAGTTTCAGCAATATCTATCGTTTGTACGCTGATGACATCCAGTTATGTTTTTCCTTCAAACCCAATGAGCTTGATAGACTGTGTATTAAACAACTGTTTAAATGCAATTAGGAACTGGATGGCAAATAATTTCCTGCAGTCAAATGCAGAAAAAATTGAAATCTTGATTATTGCTCCATAACCATCACTCATTGATCAGGCAGAACCTTGGTGTCTTATCCTCGTCTTCTCCATCTAGTCTGCGTAATCTTGGTGTGATTTTTGACCAATCCATTAGTTTTGATGCTTATATTAGGACACTGTGAAAAGTGCCCTGAGATTTTGTTGTGATTTGGCGCTATATAAATAAAATTGAACTGAATTGAATTGTTTCTTTCACTTAAGAAACATAGCCAAATAGCTAAAATAGAGGTGCTAATACATGCTTTTATCTCATCACATTTAGACTACTGTGATTCTTTCCTTACCTTACTTTATTCATTTTAAAATCCTGGTGCTCACTTATAGAGCCCTATGTGGCCAGGCTATACATTATATCATGGACCCTTTGCAGCCCCACATCTTTGTTTTATTTATTGAAGCACTTTGTGACTGGTGCCTATGAAATGTGCTATATAAATAAACTTTACTAACTTACTTACCTGTTGGTAAATCAAACTTGGAAGACAAACAATTAGTCTAGTGCAAAAGGGTAATGACATGAAGAAAGAAAATCTTGTTACTGTACTTTTGGTTGTCCCCTGACAGAGCAGAGAAGCTTGGTGCTGTAGCCGACAGTGGTGCATCTGTCACTCAGAGCAGTGGTGAACTTGGGTGGCTCAGAGAAGTCGTGCTCCTTGAATTCAGCAGGCTTGTAGTCGATACCTGGAGAATGGAAGAGAAACTATTAACTCCTACAATACAGGTTACCTGATATAAGCCAGTTAATAGGTAGTGTCTCTAATGAATTATTGATGAATTATAGTCATTTGAATGGCTGCAGTTTTCATGGTAACATGTAAGGTTATAGATTTGAAAGAAAATAAAACAAGCAAACAAACATGTACATGAGAGAATGTAATTATTTAGGTTTAAAGCAGATGCTTAGTTTGGTAGAGGAAATGCCTACTAGCAGGTAACATTATCATTGCTGTAGGATAACAGTTAAAAGCTGGGCAAGAGTAAAATTTGGAAGCTAAGAAGGATCAATGAGAGAATAGTATCAGAAGAAACAGGCCTGTTTCAACAAATTTGCACCAGGATAATTTCCTCTCGTGTTAATTTTGACATGTTTAACTAATTAAAAGAAACACCATACTTGTGACCCATGCATGATACAAGAGGACTGTAGGACTTGCAAATGTATCTGCAATGTGTGAGTCACAATCCTTTGTAAAACAGGGCACTGGCACGATTTTTTTTCTACAGAATGAAGACTAAAGATATTATTCCCAGACATTGCTGCTGAATGAATAAACTAATGAATGAAATCATCAGTGTCTCTTTGGCAAAGGAATAATAAAGCAAAGAGTACCCTCTTTAAGGATCTTGGCCTCGTCCTTTGTGACAGCAGCGTCCTCACTCATTCCACACTTGTTTTCGGCAAACACTCTGAACTTGTAGGTGTTGCCCATGATGAGGTCAGAGATGGTGGCATTAAGTCTATGGTAATGCTCCAACACGGTGTACCATTCCTGTGAACACACAACACACAGCAGGATTAGCTGCAGAGATACTGAGGATTACTATCCTACTATTAATAATCATCAAACATAATTTATTATCACCCCGCAGTCAGCCACCCTTTGGAGCTGAAACATTACACTAACAGTTACTTACTCCAGTCTTTTTGTCAGCCTTCTGGATTGTGTAACCTGTGATGTCTGTGTTTCCGTTGTCGGTGGGTGCAGTCCACTCCAAAGCAACATTGAAACCCCATGTATCCACAATCTTTACAGTGGCAGGAGGCCCAGGCAGCTCTGTGAACAACCAGGCACTGATTAGGTATCAAGTATTACACCAAGAGTTTTAAATCTCATCTCACTGAATTGAAATGGATCTTTCAAAGTTAGTCAAAGTGCTGTGCTTCCCTGCGGCTTGGAAAAACAACTTGTATTTCCACTTTTTAAAAAAAAATCTAACATCAATATTTCGCTCACCAACAATTTGAAGGGTGAGTGATGCCTTGTCTTCAAAGTCATCCACCTTAACACACATCTCATACACTCCAGAGTCAGGTCTCTCGGATGCACGGATAAACAGGATGCTGTCTCTGTCGGTGCTGCGGATGTTCACCCTCTTGTGGTCCAGGGGCTGTCCGTCCTTTGTCCAGGTGACCACAGGTTTGGGTTTGCCCTGGAGAAAAAGAAATTAGACAAATTAGTTTTAATGAATTCTGATGTTTTATTCATTGCGCACATGCAGTAACGCACAGTCATTTTGGGCTTACATGGAAGGGGATGGTCAGGTTGATCTTTTCTCCAACATGAGCGACGTATCTCTGCCTGAGGAAACGAGGCAGGCGAACCTTGGGACGATCTAGACAAAATGAAAAACAATGAATGAAACATTATTAGCATTAGTCAGCATTAACCAATTGTTTATTGACAGTCCAATTTTCTTTAGTTCTTTCTGTTTTCTGTTGGTTCCACATCTCGTCAGTGAAGGACAGAAACAGTCTGAGGAGGATTATCAGGATCTCCACAGAGATCTTTGAAGTGAAACAAAAGGATTTAAGTTCCTTTTGTTGCTGACAAATCTTATGGAAATCAATGAGCATGCAGAGCCAATCTAAGCTCATTTTAGCCGGTGGTGTCATTAGGGCGTCTCTCTGCTTTACCTGGTTGTAAAAGCCATCGTTATTCTAAGTCCTTTATCCCCTCAGCTATGTCTCTGTCTACTCAGCTCTTCATAGCTTAAATTTTAACTTAACTGTTTTGCATATTTGTGTGTTTATTATTAGTATTTTCCTACTTTATGTGTATGTGTGTTGCCCTGTTGCCTGGACAAATACAGATGAATTGATGATGGATATAAAAGTACTAGAATATCACAGCATTAGATGACCAATTTAGAAATGTTTTCACCACCATAACTGTAAAATCTTGGTTCAGATGACACCCACTCAACTCTTCCCTATAATATCTTGTATAAAGGCAAAAATAACCCCAAAATCATCATAAAAAGAAAATCATAAAGTTAGTTAGCAAAGCAACAGTGACTTTTGAAGCCTCAGTATCTTACTGAAGCTCATTTGTAAACGTGATTTGCTGAGAAGCACCACCTGCTTAAGTCTAGCAGAGGAACATTTGTCAGGACTCTAAATAAAGCAAGCGTACTGTAGTATATCACCTCTCCAAAATGACGCATGATTTGGAGCTTCGGTTACACCCACTCACATCAGAATGTATTAAAATCATGTTTAAATAAAGCCAGTTGATTCCCTCTTCAAATTGATTGTACTGTAGATAAATAAATTGGAACATAAATTAATTGGTAAAAGGAAAACTTTCTAATTTTTTATGAGCTAAAGTGCATCTGTATGTTAGTTGAAATATTACAGATTCTGGACATCTTGATCACATACTGTGCACTGTCATGTTAAGTGTCTTATCACTTCATACGGAGAGCATTAGGCTTAATGAAAATTCTCCCTGTAAAGTCTGTGGCATGTTTCAAAATAAACAGTGAATCTCTGGAAGTGTCATGAGATTTGAGTGTCACCTGAGAAGTTGGATCCACCCCCACCCACCCTCGTCACCCACACCCCCTTTACGCAGACACAGGACACACTGGAATTTACCATCCACCCCCCTCTCTTCTTCACAGCCCCCACCTGCTTGCAGTCAGATCACTTGTCACCATCGATCTTGCGGAGAAGGAGCCTGACACTTCCCCAGCAGGAATCCTGGCAGTGAGCACAATGCAATGCCAACCTCTCCATAGAAAAATCTGTGTTAATAGCGAGGACATCCCAACTATTTTTCCAAAGCTTTATGGTCATTTTGAAGGAAAGCATTCATAAGATATTGATATGTGGACCGCCTGCTATGGAGAACATGGACGTGACTACTGAAATACTGCCAGCTTAGTTGGAATCAAGTTGCATTCCCTCCATGTTCGACTCTCCATTTTACATAACGATGATTTGTGACTGAGCCAAGGTAACGCAGCTCCTCCTTTTAAAGCCCTCGGGGTCCAATTTTACCACAAATCACTTTAGATATACTGTCTATGATTAACACTGTAAGGTGCACAGCATCTTTAAAACCTTCCACTTAACAAGTGTGTAATTATCATACTGTGGTTGGGTGGATTAGTGTTCCAGCTCAAAGTGGAGATGAGTGAGAAGAGCAGAGTTTTATACTATTAGCAGCGCAGGTATGTTGCCAACAGGACACAGACAGCTGAGAAGAAAACATTGCTGAGCTGTTTCTGTTTGACTCCTGCACTTTACTACCCCCCTTTCTCATGATAAATGACTCCATAAAGTTTAAGCCAGACTTGTGTCAAATGGTGTGTCCCATATTTGTATTAGCATACTTTAGGGTTTAAGCTGATCAAGTGGCATGGAAGATAAAGTTTAATAGCACAAAAAACGCTCAATCTATATTGTACTCATTTATGGAAGCTTCTTGAACTGCAATAAACGCACTAAAAATTAAAATAAACATTTATTTGCCATGACAATTAAACCTGTTTACACTTTGATTTTTATTTTCGGTCACATAGGTGTTAAGAACCATGTTGTATCTGTGCAAAGGGAGTCGTTTGAGGCACATTATGAGTACCAGAGAGCTTAACATGGGGAAAAAAAGAATAAATGGCCAAAATGGCATAATGATGACTTTTACAACCTGATTTGTGACTTATTTGTGATTATTTGTTTCTGAGTACTTTTTGTACTTACTACTTATGTATGTTGTATGTAGTATTTTTTTATTTTTGTTTTTCAGTGCTTCATTTCATTGTACTAGATGCTTGTATTGCACATAGTTTTCAAGTTTTTTTAAAGGTTGTGTATCAATACAATACATCTGTTCTTGTACTTCATTTTACTGCTGTAACACTTCAATTTCTGCGTTGGATCAATAAAGTTTATCTTATCCGACATTTCTTTTTGTGACTATTTTATTCCTGGAAAAGTGCTAAAGAACATGGTAAATAGAATACTGTGTGTTATGTTATGTGCTGAGATGGATCTCTTTGTGCTTTCTGTCCGTGTGAACATTTCTTACCAGCAACCTCCTTCACCAGGACAGCCTCGGGGAGCGCAACAGGAGGGCTGCGGCCGCCGGCGTTCATAGCCACCACACGGATCTTCAGACGGTCACCAGTGGTCTGGTTCTTGATAACGTAGCGGCAGGACTTCTGCAGATCCTCATTGACTGCTTTCCAGTCCTCAGCTGAATGGGACAATTACACAGAATGAAGACAGACTGGCACAAAGCTGTTGTTTATCTCTCCATTATAGGATCAAGAATTGTTGTTAAAGAGTGCTGAATGTGCAAACTGCAGGCGTCATGAGAGGAACAGATCTGATTCACACAGATTATAAGAGATTGAGAATTAATAAATTGGGGCACAGGGCGCAACTTGTTGTGCAGCTTTGTAATGGAAACAGAGTGATTATGTTTGACACAAATTTCTTGTATTAGACATGAAATTTCTGCTCTCTGGGTAAACATCGAGTCCTGCCTGCTAAATCAAGCTTACATTGAACTGCTGCTGATATTAGCTTAGGGCTGTAAGTCTAAATGCAGGACGTCCAGCGGGACCACAGCAGCTCCTGAAATGCCTCTTTCCTTATAGGGAGAAGTTAGGTAGCTAATGATATAACTCTGCCGGTGACACTTCAGGGACAGCTGCAACCGATATGGCTGACCCACATTAAAAGAGCAATTTAACATGTTCCTGAGTATATTTAAAATACACTTAAACATTGTGTAACAAATGGAGCTGCAATGAGAACTGCTAATGTAAAAACCAAATATCAGCTGTTGACATTAAACCTTTATAAGTAATTTAAAGGTCGGCTGACACTTTTGTCACAGTGTATTAATACCACTATCTGACCCCTTTCGTGCACATGTCAGTATTCAGTGCACCTGGTCAAAAGCAGAGCAGGACTTACTTCCGTCCTTGCAGATCTCAATGGTGTATCCATCCAGACCATCCGGCCCAACTTTCTCCGGCTGGCTCCACATGATGGTAACTGAGGTGTCATTCTTATCCTCAACAAAGAGATCCACGGGAGCACTTGTGGGCTCTGCAGATGCCAAAGAAACACACAATTACTTAACTGGTAGTGGTAGAAATGCACAAAAATCTGAGACTGATTCAAAGTTGAGCTTCATAAAAGGTGATGACGCAGTTCTTTATTTTAACACCGTAATAAAAAGAAAATGAGTGATGAAAAGAGAATCATATCACTCTGAGATGAAGTTTTCTGTTTGAATAGAGGTTTACCTTTGGGTGGAGGTGGTGGAGGTGTGGGTGGTTTAACCTCCTCTGGTGGAGGCGGCTCGGCAGCTTCACCTGATGTTCAAGAGGTATTTGCATTATTATTGGTGGTATGTGATGAGCAGAGCGATGCTATAGCATCAAATATAATCCAGTTATGTACCTCACAGCTCTTTGTCTCCCATACTGGGATGTCAAAGGATTTACTTTGTTATCACTGAAGCCATTGTTATCCAGTTTTTCTCAAATGACAAAACGAAATTGGGGGTTGGTTTACCATCAGCCGGTGCTTCGGACTCAGCAGCGGGAGCAGCTTCCTCTGTGGCCGGAGCAGCAGCAGCTATTATTAAATGTTAGATACTAATTAGTGCATTAAGCAGATGGGACATGTTTTAACAGATGATAATGTATGAGCTGGATTTAGTTGTGTAGAAGGTGTTAAATGTGTTATGAAGGAGTCAGTTAGTGTTGTTAGCTTTACCATGATAGCATGGAGATTCAAATGTTAATAATACTTGTATAAGATATCTGTTGTGGATCAAGTCAACTTTTTTTACCATCAGCGGGGGCCTCAGCGGGGGCAGCTGGAGACTCTTCTGCAGCCGGAGCGGCAGCTGATATTAGGGGTTAGAAGATATTATCATCAGATATTAGTGCAGTTTGCTTTGTTATAGGAAGCTGAAGGTTTAAAAATAGTCTACTCATATAAGATGTCTGTTATTCCACTGATTTTGTTTGTTTTTTTTTTTTTTTGTTTTTTTTTACCATCAGCAGGGGCCTCAGCAGCAGCAGCAGCAGCTGGTGTTTCTTCTGTAGCGGGTGCAGCAGCTTGATATAAGGAGTTAGAATATATTAGCAACTGGTATCCGTGCAGTTAATGTAGAAGGTTTAAGTCTGAGAATAATATTAGAAGATGTCTATTATTCCACTGATAGTCTTTTTTTTTTCTCTTTTTTTTTACCATCAGCAGGGGCCTCAGCAGCAGCAGCAGCTGGTGTTTCTTCTGTAGCGGGTGCAGCAGCTTGTTATAAGGAGTTAGAATATATTAGCAACTGGTATCCGTGCAGTTAATGTAGAAGGTTTAAGTCTGAGAATAATATTAAAAGATGTCTATTATTCCACTGATAGTCTTTTTTTTTTCTCTTTTTTTTTTTTACCATCAGCAGGGGCCTCAGCAGCAGCAGCAGCTGGTGTTTCCTCTGTAGCGGGTGCAGCAGCTGATATAAGGGGTTAGAATATATCAGCAATAGGTATACGTGCAGTTAGCTTTACTGTATAAGTATTAAGTTTGATAATACTTTTAGAAAATGTCTGTTATTCCACTGATTGTCTTTTTTTACCATCAGCAGGGGCCTCAGCAGCAGCAGCAGCTGGTGTTTCCTCTGTAGCGGGTGCAGCAACTGATATAAGGAGTTAGAATATATTAGCAATAGGTATCCATGCAGTTAGCTTTACTGAAGAAGGTTTAAGTTTGAGAATACTTTTAAAAGATGTCTGTTATTCCACTGATAGTCTTTTTTTAATTTTTTTTTTTTTTTTTTTTTTACCATCAGCAGGAGCCTCAGCAGGAGCAGCTGGTGTTTCCTCTGTAGCGGGTGCAGCAGCTTGATATAAGGGGTTAGAATATATTAGCAATAGGTATACGTGCAGTTAGCTTTACTGTAGGAGGTTTAAGTTTGACAATACTTTTAAAAGATGTCTGTTATTCTACTGATAGTATTCTTTTTTTCTTTTTTTAAATTTTCTTTTACCATCAGCAGGGGCCTCAGCAGCAGCAGCAGCAGCAGCTGGTGTTTCCTCTGTAGCGGGTGCAGCAGCTTGATACAAGGGGTTAGAATATATTAGCAATAGGTATACGTGCAGTTAGCTTTACTGTAGGAGGTTTAAGTTTGACAATACTTTTAAAAGATGTCTGTTATTCCACTGATAGTATTCTTTTTTTTCTTTTTTTAAATTTTCTTTTACCATCAGCAGGGGCCTCAGCAGCAGCAGCAGCTGGTGATTCTTCTGTAGCAGGTGCAGCGGCTAATATTAGAAGTTAAAGATATCAATATATAACATTTTGAAAATGTCATACAACTTTTTCAAAATGTTATAAAAGCGGTTTAATCTGTTAGAATGAAAAAAAAAGAGAAGTTAAAATGAGCAGAAATGGGTGAGTGAAGGTATGAGGGTATCATACCATCAGCGGCTGGCTGATCGGCAGCAACAGGAGCAGCAGTTTCATCAGTGGGAGCAGCTGATGTAGATGTTAGACGTTAGAATGAGAGTTGAAACAATGTTCACTGAGGATGTGTTAAATAGGTGTTAAATATTAGAAATAGTATAGAAATTCTTAATAAAAGACTGTTGGCAATATGCGTTAGGCATCAGATATGTCCAAGGTTACTGGGTTACTATGTTTCAGTAACCTTTAGCAATGAGGTTGGCAGAAGCTTAAAGAGTCCAAGCAGGGTAATTAAAGTAGTAAACATGCAGTTTCCGTCTGATTTCGATGACTACAAGCCTTTACCAGTAACCCACGGCACCTTCACACTCTGTGCGCACCGGCACACGCGCGTAAAGGTTACCTGCTTACCATGAGTTGATCAGACTACCTTGGTTTTAAAAAATGAAATAACTTCTTCAAGGTTCATCCACCGACAAATAAAATAAAATAAAATAATGGTGGCCTGTATGATGTATAATCGGCGTTAACGCATGGCTCACACGCCGCTGCGCACGGTGCATTACCATCTGCGGCGTGCTCCTCAGCTGGCGCGTCAGCATGGGCCTCTCCCTCAGCATGAGCCGCCTCAGCAGGTGCAGCTTCGCCCTCAGCGTGGGCTGGGGCAGGCTCGGCTGGAGCGGGCTCCGGGGCGGGTTCAGGAGCCTTCTCGGGCTCCGGAGCCTTCTCCTCCTTCTTGGCTGGTTCTTTCTTTGCCGCCTTCTTGATTGGGGCAGGTTTGGACGGCATCTTGGAGATTGCAGCTAATTCCCAACTCGGTAAAGTCCTGAAACTGTATCCAATGCCATCATTCGTGCGGGGGTGGCAGGCTTATATAGAGCTCGGGAGGTTCAGGCTCTGGCACCGCCTCCCAATGAATTACATGTAACAGATACTGGGCACCATGTATGACTCAGACCACCATGTCTGTTTGTGGTCTCACTCATTAACAGTCTGTGCAGCATCAACTATTCCAATACAAAAACTATGACCCAGTTTCATTCAAATATATGCAGAATATAGGCTAAAATCTATCAAATATTGACTTAAATGGTGCTTGGTGGTGTTTTTGATCCCATGTCATATGACTTTTATGTTTATGCTGCTCAAAATGTACTTTTTAACTTTTTAAAAGCATTCCTATAAGACCTTAATGATGAGTTAAAGCATGCAGGATTATTATAGTTCCTATTAACAGGACAAACACTTTCAAAATGACACACAAGAGGCAACAGACTAAATATAACATGTATTTTATTGATTCCAACAAACAGTGATAGGTGGATGAAAGCCTTCAGAAGCATGCCTTATCCATATATCGGACCCAACTCTGAAGAAATATACTGATGTCTTAAGGATGATTTTTTTTTTCCCTCCTCAGTGATTGTTGCCGCATCCAGAATGCCAACCTATTTACAATCTTTACAATGATGTCCTGTACAAAATAGAGAAATGAAGTTTTACAAAGGATTCTTTAGAAAAAAAAGAAAAAGAAATATCAAATATCTGAGTATTAAAAAAAGAAAACATTATCTAGAATGATTTTCCTAAACAATACATTAATGTTAACATTTTTCTCATCACATAGCAAAGTTTACATGCATTTACAACACTTAGAAACCCTTAACATTTGCACGTCAGTGACATTAGATACCGCATAACATTTTTTTAAAGTCTTCTGTTTAGTCCACGACAAGCTTTGCAAAAATATGACTATTCAGCAACCTGTATTGGCCTATCAGATTAATCTTGTATCTGGTTTAATTATTTTAAAAATTAAACTGTGAAGTGCTGATTCTTGCCAAATATTTTGGGCTCAAAGTCTGATTTTAAATCAACTTATTAATTGTTTTTATCGTCATTTTACTGACCATTTACAAGCCCAGTTTTGATACTTTGTTGTCATTCATAAGGACAAAACACATCAAACTGCTTTCAAACATCTTAATTTCTTTAAGTAAGTTAATTAACCCTGTTCTCAATGCAACGCCAAACAAATCCTCCTCTCTTTAAGGCTCAGTATCACCCGCTGAAACAAGCTTTCACTTTTATCCTGTGGTGCAATTTGGTCCAAATTAAGAACTCAAAGACAGACCAGATGAAAACACACAGCATTTGCTCATGAAGTTCAGACATTTGCAAATTGCCAACACCAGTAGAAGTTGCTGCATAGTCCTGATACACTAGTAAGCAAACACAAATCACAGCTACTACAGAGCAACAGGCACAACAACCAGTGAATGAGATGAGACGCTCGAGCGGATGGCTTTTGTTAACCTGCAGAAACAGATCAGGGTGGGGTTCGTAATACTATCTGAAATATTTACAAAACTTAAATTATACTCATGTGGCCAGTGTGAGACTCACTGGACCTTTGGCATCTTTTCCTCTGTAATGTCTTTAATTCATTATTTTTTCTTAGATTACAGTCACCAATCAGAGCTGAGGATTAGCTTTAGGTTTTGTCATAAGCCTTATGCAAACAGTGCAATAACTAAGCAACAAGCAGCTCAGAGACTATTTAAAATGTTAACATTTCTTATTAAGCTGTCATCAAAGTGGTCTGACATTCATTTAAGAAGAAAGAAGAAGAGATTTCGGATGAAGAGATGAATTATTTCGACACCACTTGCACAATCCTTGAGTCCACTTAATACGTTATAAGTCCTTTACTCCACATGGGCTTTTTTTTTTAAACAAAAATCTACATAAAGTACCTCATAAGTGTTTTCCTGTTGAATCCATCGACAATTTAATCTGTTTTTATCGTGTCGTGTACCCAAAACGTTCTCAAATATGAATATCGTACGACATCAATGTGGGCAAACACCATACAATGTCTCACATGACTTCACTGTCTCTAAATGTCTTCAACACTTCTTCGACAACACGTCCTAAAAAATATCATATATCATCATATCTTTAGCATCTGACACTTCTAGTACACACAATTCTTGCCGGCCTACCCTGAATGTCTACATGATCTTTATTGAACACTTAAAACAGTTTGGGGACAATGTTAAAGAGCACCGTACACACCTAAATGTTGATAATATGCATGAAAGTCATTAACAAAGAAATTCTTAACTCTGTTTGTGAAGTGCATGGTCTGTTGCAAATGAAATGGGCATAGGTAGCTTTAAAGTCATTCTATTTAGCCAGTGTTACAAGTGTCTTGCAGTGGAGCTCTGTGATGATGCATCCTGTAAAAGCACCTACGAGATGATTGATACTGTTAAATGTTTCTTTTTTCTTTTTTACAAGTGTTTTCTATACATTCATATAAGCAGTTGAACCTAAACTTGACAGTCAATAAGCATGGTTTAAGTTTCATTACAGTATTTGGTTCGGTATATTTGATATTTGCACCACGCAACTGTTGCAGATAAAATAACTGCAATGTAGCCTGATCGTATGTACATAATATATACACTAACTACTGTGAATGTTGGGGGAAACTGTACTTTTTCTAAAATAAACACTCTAGAAAAAAAAAAATCAGAATTGGATTCAAATAGCATTTGCTCAATTTACTTAGAGGGTGTTTGTTATATTATCATCCCTGTGAAGTATCTTACGAATCTAATACCTGATATATATGGCAATAGTGGTGACATTACTTGTTTTTTTTTTTTACATAAAGCAGTTCATAAAATTAAATTAAGTGCTTGGAAAAAAAGTTGAGTGTGCAGCCACAACCGTGATCAACTTACATTTGATCACAAATAAATAAGTCTTGTTTTATGCAAAAGAGTATGACAGCAATTCTCCAGCTTATGCACCAAATACATGATAAAAGAAGGAAGGTACCTGATGTTGTCTTCACCCCCTTAAACTGAACTGATAATGAAAAAAAAGATGATTAATTGAAAATAAATAATGGATAGAGTAGAGGAAACAATTGATTTCTGGCTGTCTTAGCTGGGATGATATCAATGAAAGCACCAGTATACTCTGCTGAAGTTGAGGTGACACTGATGTCTTTGTTCTTAAGGCATTTTACTTTTTTTTCACCTGCTTGGGCTGTAAAGTTCAGGATTGCATATGTATAAGATTTGGCCTTGAAAGACTTATACAGTAGATATGTACCGAAGAACTTTGCAATAAATAGTAGCATCTGTCATGCTGTCATACTCTTTTCCAAAATGAGTCACCATTAATTGAGAATAGCTCCATTTGATAAGCACACTGTATCCCATGATGCACTTGAGCACGAAGCAGGATGGACTGCGTGTGCTGCTGCAATAATCACCTGAAGTGTAAGTGCTGAGACGATGAGTTTTATAGTGAGCTATTAGCACCGATCTAAAAGGACAAAAGTGGTATAAAGGGATCGGAACTGAAGTGAATGTCATCCAGTTAACTATATCCTAAAGTATATAGTTTCTCATTCTATATTTATGAACAGTTTTTGAAAATACTGTATGTTTTAAGATGATTTGGAATTAACCAGTCACGCATTAACTTCCTACTGCAGGAATGACAGTTTAAATCACCCTACAACCATTTCTGAGGGTTCATTTGTTCCTGAATGTACACTGCGTCATTACAGTGGATAAAAAAATAAAAATAACATTTGAAGTGCTAAGCATTAAGTGTAAGCTTTGTGTTCAAAGTTTAGGCAGGCTGGGGTCTTCTTTGTCTGGGGATTCAATGTAATTGGCAGCCTCTTGAAGTTTCAGAAGCATTGCCATCTACAACAAAAGAAGAAAAGAGTCGACAAATCAGAAATCTGGAAGTATCCATTTCAATGCTGACAAAATTCATACGTGAAAAGAAAAACATCATGACGCGTTCACTCTTACCAGTGGATCAGATTCCATGGAGCTGGGGGGAGTCTCCTTGTGAGGCCTCTCCTCACTGGGCTGACCAGGACTGCTGGAGCTTATGCTGGGGGGAGGCAGATGGAAAAGCTTTGCCTGGTCCTGCTGGGCAGACGGCCAAGGCAGGGTGCCCCTCACCCAGTCCACTGGGTCCTCCCATACTGCCTTCTGGCCGTGGACCTGAAGAGTCACAACATACCAGAATTAGAGTGTAACATTTTCTGTGAAAGGGAAGCCAATGGCACTTCCTGAAGAAGAATCCAGCTGGAGACTGAACTGCAGATGTGTTTTTATACACCAGGACTCGAAGACAAGAGCATTGGTTTGGATATGATGGTTCTGGTTTCTCACCTTGATGCCGTCCTTGGCGCCCTCTTGTAAGTATGGGATAATAGAGTGGTTCCAAAGGTCAATGAACCATGATCGAAACTCATCCACAGTGACTGGACAGGACAGGAAAAAGCAAGGGCCTGAGGAGACAACAGGAGGACACAGTGAGAAAAATGTATCCATACAAAAAAGTTATCAACATATTTCCCCAAAAATTCTGCCCTGTCCTGAACAGTGTGTTTCGTACCAATGAGGAAGTCTGATGTACTGTGCTTCTCCAGGAAGGTGTGCAGGTGATACCACAGTTTGGGCACCCAGTCTAACACCCTGATCAGGTCCTCATTGGTCAAGTTCCTCTCATCTTCAGACTCCATCAGCTTCCTGTGCAGGTAACGCACCAGGAAGCCGTTGGCTGGCTCCACATTGTTGGAGAAGGTCACCATCCTGAGATGATAAAAAGTCAAATCAAAATACAAACAAATGAGGGGATTGGGTCAGTGGTCTAGCTCATTAGGCTACATTAAGGTACCTCTTATTCACTCAACATTAGATCCTTTGAGTTTAGTTTTAAAGTGAATCTAAAAAGATATAATCATTATATGACTTGAATCAGTGTTGTAAATATGCAGGCCCAGGCAGACAGGTGAGACTTTATTTTGACAATGGAAATTCAAGTAAACAACCAAATCACTGAAATATCAATAATTTATCAAGTTCTTCCTTCACTCTTGTTCCATGGCACATGTGGCAATGATCTCTTTCTTTCATGGATGTGACTGTTGCTTATCTTGCAGTCAACCCCAAAACTAACAAAGCCATCCCTTGTATGTTTGTGTTTTATTCTTTGGCAGGGAGAATAGAACATTTTCTGAAGGAAATGAAATATTGCTTAAATTATCTAAAATGGAAGGAACACTCAATTTCAGATTTATTGTTGTTATTTTTCATTTAGCCTCAATCATACAGTAATATCATCAGCGGTATTCATGGCATGAAATCAAACTGTATCAAATCATACAGCATCAGATCTCATGTAAACACATTAACTCACAACTGATTATTGACCTGCTTAAAGACATCTTTATTGTATTGACTTGTTTATTCCACAGTGAGCTTCAATTCTTATCTGAGAGTGAAAAGGAGGAAGTCATCCGTAACACATACAGTAGGACAATAGTGCAGGAGAAGAAGATACTCCTACAACCGTTTCTTCAACTAACCTGAAGCTCAGGTGCAGACTGTGATTCGCTGTCATCTTCACTGGTTGATTGCTTGTTCCAATAATGTACGGACTAGAGGGAGAAACAATTTCACAAAGTTCAGAGATTGCAATATTTAACAATCACATAAATATTTTTTGCAGCTATTTTGGGTATATGTGTATGTGGAGATTACCATTTGTGATATTTGCAGGTGAGAGCGCCATTGACAAGTTCACTGATGGCAGCAGGGTCGTGAATATCATCCAGAATAACTACCAGTGGTATTTCTGATGCACTGGTTTCCCGATCGATTTGATTGGCCAAGTTGGAAAGATAAAGCTGCAGATCCTGAGGAGAGAAAAAGAGAGAGAAAGAGAGAGAAACAGCGACAGGAGGCAATGAAACGAAGTTGACAACATGACAGACCAAATAATCCGGTGTTGTACAAAGTCTTATGGGACATCAGTTTCTGTCACCTTGCATGACTGGCGATGCATGTTGAAAGTGACCATGATGCCGTCTGTGACTTCGCGGGCACTGCGGTCCACCAGGTACTCAGCCAGCCGGGAAGCGAGGTAGCTCTTACCCGTTCCGCTTGGTCCAGACAGGATGAGACGGCGATGTTTGAGAAGCAGACTGATATAGTGTTGCATCATGGGTTTGGGAATGAGGGTCTCGAATACCAGGCTGTCCACACACTTCTCCTTCAAACCTGAACATAGTGAGGGACAACTGAGACTGGACTATGTTGTAACAAACATGAAGTCAAAATGACTATCTGCTAATCACCCAGCACAAATTAGAGCTGCTGATGTGTGAAGTAAAGTGTGGTTTTGATATTTATGAAAATGGGACAAGTCAGAATTCTGTTAATATGTACACTAGAAAGAATATACATTGCAAATGGGCAGGGCTTTGGTAAGAAGATGGGATTTATATCACCTCGCATGTCCTTCAGTAACATGGAGCTAAAGCATTTTGCTCTGAAAATAGCTGAGCATCAAGTGTAGGGAGTCTATGCACCCCCACCAGCCTGCAGAAGTGTAATGTTCCGCCTTAATGTGTATGGGGCCCATGCGTCTAAGGCTGGTTGATCAGCTGGACCTGGCTGACACCAGGCAGCAGTGAGATCATGTTACTCAAGGCCTGTCTGGGCAGCCACTGCTTCCCCAGCTCTCCTCGCACTCGCTCCATGCATTCCTGCGTGCAAAGGTGCAGGGGGGTCGACTACCACGCCAGAACTTTTCTAACTGATCAAAGCTCTGGTTTAAAATCACTGACGGGCTCCACATATGTGCTTCTTTTGTAATCAAACACTACTGTTACTAATCTTAAGTATATAACCCATATACGTCTGCACTAGTAGTGATGACGTTAAATGTGTGTGAAAAATTTGACCACATAAATCTAAAGCAGAGGCTATTTTCAGAAAAGCAATTTTTACTTTTTGTTAAGTTAATGAGTTCATCAGCTGCCATGGGGTCAATTGAGTTTATGTTTTGGTCAAGCATGAAAACAGCTCACAGTTCAATGTAACCAAATGCACGCTGAATATAAAGACAAGTTGTAAAGCAAAAAAGCAACACTGAATCTGACAGATAGGAAGATAGACAGGCCCAAATGTAGCAGCTCTGATAGGAGGTCAGACCATTAAACTCTTAAAATAAACCCTGCACAACATAGCTAATGCAAAAGTTGCTTGAGGAAAGAAACCCAGTGACGTATTGATCAGTGTTTAACTGCGTGGATACGGCTTTCAATCAACAGATTTGTGGTTCCAGAATTGAATAGCTGGCATTAAAGATGGAAAATGGACAGACTCCAACAACGAAGTTGCGGAAAGACAACAGACAGCAGTTTATTTAATTAACCCAGTGTCTGACTCACCAAAAGTAAAGAATCATCTTTCTTCATATAGGTTGCACAAATCATGTCTCTGGGCCTGAATTCAACTTTGTTTTTCAAAAATAAATGTAATCTAACCTAATGAAATCACTGTCATCTAGACGCTATCAATGCTGGCCTAAATTAATTTATTTCCACATCTGTGGGAGTAAATCTTCATTCTTAAGGGTATGATTTTATATTCTGTGTCACAGTTACTTCACATTTCTCCACTCACCCTTTAGAGCCACCGTGATGCCACTGGGGCCTCGGGACATGCAGCGAGAGGGCTGGGTCTCTGGAGCCTCTCCTCCCAGAACTCTCTTAATGTGGCCCATACTGTAGCTGTAGATGGAGTCAGTAGACAGGCCCAGACTGGAGGTGGGGTCCACCTTGGCTATGTAGACCTGGAGTGAAAAGGACAGAAAAGGGCAAGATACATTTTGTGTGTACAGACAGAATCATTTTATAAGGACAAATGTAAGAATACAATAAAAAAACCAAAACAATAACAACTTCCTCCTGTGATGTTTCGCATAATATGAGAAAGGATAGTGATAGAAGAGCTGGCTTCCAGTACCTGTCAAACACAACAGTAAACATGATCTGTACTTGGCGAGCTCCTGCTCATGAGTGCTTTGGTTTTATTAAGCACCATACATACCACCAATTGAACCAGCTATTCCCAACATGCAAAGCCTGGACAACCTTGTTAAATAGCTTCGCGAACTGGCACCATAAATTCAAATTGCTCAAATTCAAAATCAAAAGTTTAACATAAGTCCAAATGCTATTTTTGCATTGTTTCCACCTCTCTGCAGCAGTAACTCTTTGAAGTATTAACATGCTAAATTTAATGTGACAGCTGAATTACAAATGTGAGTGTGCTTGACGCAAACTGAACATTCAGTTCTTGTACAGGTCGCATTGAACCACCATCTCACCTTGAACGCCTGGCTGACAGCTGAATCCAGCATGGACCAGTCCATCCTGCCATTCACCCTGACAGTACCGATGAAGAAATCCTGCTGTTTAACCTCCTGTTGAAGCCAATTGTAACATGTAAGTGACACAAGGATTTACAGTCATGTTTATCAGTCTGAAGCTGGACAGCAGACAAAAACATACTTACATCTTTGAAGACATGTAAATCTGCCACACAAACCACCACCCTCACACGGTGATCGTCTCTCTGTGAGGAAAGGCTGAGAGAATCTGGGAGGACATCTGCTGAGAGGAAAAAATAGAGGAGGATGGAAACAGAGGAAAGAAAAGAAAGATCATGTAGCATGTGTGACACCAGTTACATTGACATGTATGCAATATTTTGGGGTGTCTTTTTTTAAGCTAAATAACACTGAGCCCCTTTGAGGTCATGTGGCAGAAACAAATATTAATGTTGAGGAAAGAAAGCAATCCACAGGTAAAGTCACAGGTGTAGTGGATAATATAACTGAGTTTTTAGGCCCACCATTTGATATGGGCATCTGACCTTCAGAATAAAAGCAGGACATTTTTATTTAGTATGTTTTTAAATAAAGTAGTTGTAAAATTTGTAATTGTAAAATTGTGAAAGAAATGAGAAAATGTGTCTTTTTAAATGTAGTTGCTGTACATATACATGAGTAGATACTATAATTTCCATACATACATAGATTGCATTCTATTAATAATCACATGAATATGTGGATTATGAATAAATTAATGATACATTTGACACAATTGTAAAGTGTCTTTCTGAAAATGCACTCTGTTCCTTCTAGTTATATACTGATGTTCCATTTCTAAGTTCAACAACACATCCAAAAAATTAATTCCATATGTTGTCTTGAGTCCATAAATATTACCATTTAATCTACATGCTATGCCTACTTGTCTAACACTGTGGTAAAACCACTGTAACGCTACATTTCCTGCTTCTCAGGGATTTAACTGTACCTGAGCTGGTCCCCTCACTCAGTCCTCTGCTGTAGCTTTTGGGCATGTTCATGGCTACTGACTGTCGCGGTGAGGAACTTCCCAGAGCAGTGAGACCTGAGGACTGGGAGACAGAGCTGGACGGTCCAGGAGATGGACAAGGGGACAGACTTCCTGTCTTCAGATGGTCGTTCTCAGCCTTCAGGTTCTCCACTGTCTTCTACCAAGAAAAAAAAAAACCCAGGTCATACTGAAGTGCTCATAAATCACAATGCCACATCCACAATACTACTGGAGAGATGATTTTTTGTGAGCTGAAAAGAGTTTTAAAACTGCAAACTAAAACTAGTGTTGTCCCTGGCCTGGATTTTTTTTTTATTATAAAAATAAAGAAAAGGAACATATCATACATACCTGCATGTTGGTCATGGTCTCCTGCAGCTGCTCCAGCTTATGGGCAGAGCTTAGAGCCTCCAGGCGGATGTCTGTAAGTTTACGCTCCTTCTCCCACAGTTCTGAGCGCAATTCTGATACAACCTTTTCATCCACCACGTCACCCTCTTCTCCCACACTGAGTCTGGAGATGTTAAGTTCGAATGACATTAGAGAATTGTGAAGGTAGCAAGGATCAGCAGACTGACAGCCACAAACAGAAAGTTGGAAAAATCATGTTTAGAGAACATGCACAGGTAGCATCTGTTTGACAGTGATTGTCATATAAATACATACAGTACATATATAGTTTTGCAGATCTGTTATTGACAACTGTGCCTGTGCAGAGAGGATTACCTGGATGATGATGCAGAGGTTGAGGATTTCATTGATGATGAAGGGTTATCCCCATCGTGGTGGACTTTGGGAGAAGAAGGTGCCGAAGACTCTGGGGTGGAAATTTCCTCAATGTCAGCATATGGCCCTGCTGGCTTGGCGCCCTTCTTACTAAAGGCCTTGTTGAAGGAGCTGCGTAACTGTTCAGAAGAAATAAAAGACCAATGTAATGAACAAGTTATTCTTAAAAACGGTTATGTTCAGCTGCTTGTATCAGATAAGTTCCTCAGTTCCTATTAAACATCTGGTTTCCACTGTATTGTGTAATTTCTTCTGACATATCTCTTTTATGTTAACCCACAGTTTACATATATAATATACATATATCTTACATGTGCATTTTGAGTCTGACCCTAACTTTGTTTAATGTTGAACTTTGTTGAATAGCGGCAGGAATTACAATGGACAATAATATAGTGAAGTATTAGTTTAGTCTATGATGTACATATTACTCAATAATGATATGTGAGAGAAATGAGATGAGCTTCAAATCAAAACCTATGACAGCCATCTACATATCAAGTTGTTTTTTTTTTAAACTACAATAAAGCATATCTATAAAGCATTTCATCAGAATATAAACCATGAGTCCACAACAACACAATTTAATGATACAGTATATGCGTGGTAAGACATGGATGACACAAAGTTTCCAAACGTTTCACAAGTATGACTCATAAAGTGCATGCAGGCCAGAGAGGGGAAGGGGTTTAAGCTTTATTTACTGTAGCAACATCACTCACCTCAAAGACCTAAAATGAAAAAGCAGGGCAGCATGAGGGAGAGACCAGAGTCATGCTTAATAAAAGATTTGGAACAAGATAGGATAGTCACACACACACACACATACACACACACATGCAGGAACACAAACTAGAGCATCAGTAGACTGAGTTTTATTTTTTTGGATCAAATATAAACAGTATACTGAGAACGGATAGTGGTGCTAATCAAGACAAGAACTAATATTTAATCCAAGTTGGATGAATTTGACATTGGTGAATCAATTGCCAACAAAAAATATACAATTCAATATCAAAAATGGTTTTATAGCTTTTACTCCCTTCTTTGGAGGAAAATATGACTCATAAACCACTGACATAATGTGTTTGGGGTAGTGCATGTGTGAGTTTTACAACATAGGACAGCATGTTGGTTTTAGGTTATTTAAAGCACCAGTTATCTTGTGCTTTAAGTTATTTAAAACCCGTTTGCAAATGTCTGAGAAAAAAAACAATACAGATTCAATTTGTGTGTCCTCACCCAGCTCTTCTTCTTCTTCTTCTTGGCATCCTGCTCCTTGAGACTGCCCATACTTGAGTGGCTGGTGGTGCTGGTGAGGCTTGAGATGCTTTCTGAGGAGTTCTGCCGATTGATCAGCAGTTCTGAATGAAAGGAGAAAAGAAAGAGAGCAGAGAATGAAATACTTGGAGGTAAGCTATTGCATCATTCAATACAATAGTACTGTACATTCCTAGCATACTCTGTACCTTTAGGTGTGATGTCTGGATTACTGAGAGCCCCGTGAATGATTTCCTGGGCCTCTGTGTTTTTGGTCTTCAGAGCGTCGATGGTGTCCTTGAGCTCAGTGAGCTCAGAGTCCTGAAGAGGAGACACATCAATATGTGTTCATGTTAGCTTACAGGCTGGTAACTGAACCAAGATTCTTCTGAACTGAGGATTGTGGAATGGCTATCACCTTTCAACAAGGATGACAGGTTGTGTTGAGTGGCTAATGACAACATGTAAATCCCACTATGCAAACCTTTGACCCGCATTGCATTTCCAGAACAATTACTGTATGTCACCTGGTAGGATTTCTTTTGCTGACAGGATCTGACATAAAGCAGCTGAACTAATAGCTTATCATCATCATCATCATCATCATCATCATCATCATCATCGTGTTTGTTGAGTATTTATTTAAGTGTTTCTCTCTGATGTCTACAAGTTGCATGCTATATTCTTGGTTTACAAACTGAAGTTAACTATCAGGAATAAGTGTTATGGATTTTTTCCAGATTTATAAATGGAAAATGTCATCAATATCACAGGTGGAATAACATTTTTTAGCGCCATGATATCAGCGAGATACCTTCTGTTCTGAGGAGACCGACAGGGTCTGCAGGCGCGCTGTCATCAGTGCCAGACTCTGCTCAAATGCTGCTACCAGATTGGCCTTTAGAGAAATAGACAGAGGTAGAAGGAGACAGAGAGAGACAGAAAGTGGGGGGCGGGGGTGAGGGGTGGGGGAGGCATTGAAACAGCAGACAGGTATGAGTCACTGGCTGCATTGAATCAGTCTGCAGTCTCACACGCTCACAGCACATCAAGCAAATGACTTTCTCCAACTGCTAGGTGAGGAGGGAGGGGATGGAGTAGTGGACAGCTGTGGATGATGTCAGAGATGAAAGAGGATGTTAGGGTAATGGTGGTGAGGGTGGGAAGCGGTGTAGCGCTGGAGCACAAATCTTGTCAACTGCATGTGGCATGTTTGACCTTTAGGCTGACCTTAAGATGTCTTGTACCATTACTGCTGATGGTGGAGTGTCAGAGTGTTCTTTAATAACTGTTAAAAATCAATCCTCTAGAATCCATGGCTGGCACCAGAACTTGTCTAAATTCGATGACAAAACATACCAGACTTGTATATGATGAAGAAAGATGATGAGGTAAATTTGAAAAAAAAATGACTGTGACATATTAGAAATGCAGCCAGCTTTTAGCTTTTGCTCAAGAGCAGCAGACCTCTACTGCCTGAAGGTGCGTTGGGTCACCTAAAAGCCTGTTTTTGTATCATGACCGCATTTTTCTCTGATGTCTACAAGTTGTATGCTATATTCTTGGCTTACAGATCTAAGTAAACTATCAGGAATTGTCAATATTAGTGCTGAAACAATTAGTTGACAAATCGATTAGTGGATGGACAGAAGAGTTATTAATCAAGAATCATGATAATTGTTTAATTGTTTAAGTAATGCAACATGCAAAAGGCAAATTTTCTTCATGTCAGCTTTTCAAATACAGGGATTTGTTTCATTTCTCAGCTGAATATCTTTGGCCTATAGACTGTTGATTAGACAAATCAAGCAATCGTACCTTTTTAAATGATTACTTGAACAAAACAGTTGGTGTCTTAATCAAAAATGAAAGCTATTATTAGTTCAAGCCCTTGTCAAATGCTTCAAGGTAGCCATTGAGGGTCCACTGTGCCACGCAGCAAGTCCAACAGAGATGACTAACAGCAACTTGTCAGCTTGTGTTTCACTTAGATTCATGCAGAAGCCACAGAGAGCTATCTAGAAGCAATAGTCGAACAAACCTGGCCTAGCTGCTACACCCAGCATCCAGAGGTGCGGGTCAGCGGGGGGCAGGCAGTGGCAAGTCCAGCAGTCAATACAGCCAAGAACGTAAAAGAGAGGGACAGTGGCGTCAGGCATGGGATTCAGTTATTCATAAAAACACATACAGTGAAACACAAACACACACACACACACACACACACACACACACACACAGTCACACCCACCCACCCTACCACACACACACACACACACAGATCATCACTTATTATGGTCAAAACACTCAGGTTAGTTGATAGCAGAGGCAGTAGGAGGCTGTAGTTCATTCTGATTCTGTGTTAGTAAGTTAGGGATAAAGTAAAGTTGACAGTGGTACAACAGCTAGAGTCAAGCATCTAGAAGCTGCAGAGTGAGACAATAAAGGGAGGCAAGGGTGGGCAACTTGTTAGGGAAGGTTGTTAAAAGCGAAGGGTTAAAAGCAAGTGATAAGGGTAAAGATCCAATGGGCGTCCATAAGGATTGCAGAGCTGGTAGCCAGACAACTTGAAAGTGGCATGTTTGCTGACCTGAGCGTTGGGTAAGGTGGTAAAATCCTAATTATCTTACATATACAGACGCCAGACGCCAGAGTTATGCATCAGAGTCCAGAGACATTTACTATAATCTTAATTTTCTTAGGTCAGCTAGGATTCATACCACAATTTTCCTGCATATCACCGTCACAAGAAAGAAGTAAAGTCTGATAAATGGGGTTTCTGTTTTTGTCAGTCGGTTTTGGGATAAAAACTCAATCACTTAAAGGAAGTTTAACTAACATTTTGAATTGATTACACTCTGATAAAAGATCTGTCATGTATCCAAGACATCAACAAATTAGCTTACAGAAAGAGGCCAAAAGAAAATCTTAAAAAATCATACATACATTAGCAGAAAGCTGCATGGTCAAGTTGGCAACCTTTTCCTGCGAGGATTCCAGTTCTCGCCTCAACTTGCGGATTTGCTGTGGACAAAATGTGAAGTAAGTCAAGCAGCATGGACAAAAAGCCAGAATTGAAGTTTTGATTATGATTATGTAGCAATGGGATTTGTTCAAATGTCTTGTTTTGTTTGGTTAACTAAAAAAAAAATACTCAAAACACAAAATATGAAACAACACACAACAGAAACAGTAATGAAGAATGCAGGATTAACACACTGTTATATGTTATAATGTTAAACTCATGGGATGACATTTTTCTCATGCACTGAGAATTTTATGGAGGTCTGAAAATGTCTTTATTACATGGTAAAAGGTGGAACTAAGGGACAGAGAATATTAGAGATAAAAGAAAATGAACTGAGTTATGAGCTCCAGAGATTAAGATCCGTGGTCGCAGACTTCACTGAGCACTGATAACACCATCTGGCGAATGGACCCGTTTCAACAGGAAATGACTGACAGATGATGCAGAGGTAAAGGCACACTGTGAGTGGAAGAGTTATGGCACGTTGGCCTTACCTCCCCTTGTATCCTCTCCTCATTCTAAAGAAGGCATGGTGAAAGCAAATAAACAATAAAGAAGAATGGGGTAGAGCATTAACTTTAGGGCGCAGTCATGAAAACTAATTATTCACAATAAAAAAGGGACAGGAATTTTTATGAGTAGTGTTTTGTAATCCCATGTGGGTTCTCTTAAATGATTCTTTCCTATTTGAGGATAGCAGTGAATGTAAACTAATGACACAATATACTAAACTCCAGAAAAAGTAACATGATGTAAAAAAAAAGTAAAGAAAATGACTATCTACTCACAGTGGAATAGTTGGAAGAAGCATTGGACGCCAAAGAGAGCACAGAGCCATGCACTGCAAAAAGGTAAGATGGAGATTTGAATTAATATTACAAATGAGTTCTACTAAAGGCAGTTTTACAGCTTTTACTATTGTAGCCAGTACTTGCTGTCAAGCGACAATTTATCTTTGCCTGCAAGCTAATCTCCTTTGTCACCAAAAATGACAAAGTGGTGTATGAATTAAACAGGAAGACAAAAACATTTTTTTCTACTGAAAACTCATAAGATGTCAAGCTCAGTTATTAACAATGTTTAAATAACAAGAAATATTCATATATGTACATAACTGAGGACCTATTTTTCTGTTGATCGTATTAAATAAATTCAAAGAGGAATAAAGGCCTGTTTTAATTTGTACTTTCTTCTTCTGTAGCATCAAAATATATAATTAACTTGGAGTTGATGGTAGTCTAGTGTTGAAAGCAAGTTTAACTGTTTTGTTTACATTTGGATCACGGACAGTGTCTGATAGTCCTGATATAACTCACTTATTATCAAAAATGGAGGCACAAAGATTCCTCTCCTCTTTCCTTATTCATAAAAACAAATGCCTTTCTGACATTTTGCTCGACAGATTGCGTGCATGAGCAGACACTTTCGTTTCATTTGAGGCAACCTTGGCGGCTCCCCTGCAGGGAGGCCGACCGAGCGGGCTCACCATCATCCCCTGAATCACGGAAAGACCCAGACCGCATCATGCTTTTTGGCCGGTCAGCCAGGGACATACTGCTTCCCGGCGGGGAAGATCCATAGAGATCACAGGCTGAGTCACTGGGGGGTCCTATGCTGTTGGAGCGTGATATCCTCGGGGTACCACTGGAAATTGGGGCAACTATCACGAAAGAGAGACGTTTGGTAAGACAGTGAGTGGCACAGATAAAACTGTAGGCTGCAGAGAAACATGCAGACACACACACACGCACACACAGCTCACCTAGGTATAGCCCCCTTATTCTGATGACTCAGTGAAAGGCAACACTACGGTTCCACAACAGTCAATGTGATAAATATAGCCTGACTTGACCCCTTATTGCCTCCATCTCCTGCATATTTCAGACTTTAACTCAAGTCCAAATTAGTTGGAGATATGGGACAGTAATATTCACACAGTAAATATGATACCACACTAATTGGCCATCGTTTCATCACTCAGATATGACTGGATCTATTATTGACAACTTCTGTCAACAATTCTTTAGTGTAAGAATTGAGTTGGACTTACTCCTGACTGATTCCTCACAGTATCCCTATAATATCCCTGCCCTCAATATTAATCAACGATAAGATGGATGGCTTATCAAAGGTCTAAAGCTCAAACAGTGAATTTATTTAGAACTTGGCAGACAAATGGAGCAAGCAGACTCACCCACGTTGGTGAGAGGAGCCTTGCTGGAGGAGGGGTGGAGCGGGCGGGTGGGAGAGGGCAGCTGAGGGGGGCTATCGCTATCCGTCATGCTGACTATGTTGTGGGAGTGGCGCCTTGCGGGTTTGCTTCCTTCACTCTCTGACAGGCTTGAGCCATAGCGTCTAAGAAAACAGAGGTCATTTTAACAAACATTCATTACAGTACAAGATGTCAAATAGATGTTCTGACAGTAATTGTTTTGACGTACTCTAAGCCTTTCTTCGGCAAGGTATTCCTGTTTGTTTGCAGGCTGTGGAAAAGGAGAACAAAATGGTTATTAATATATGAAAAGTGCCTGAAAAGAGCCTCGCATAAACCCAATCATCAATTAAATCATTAAGTTTTGAGAGTTTCTCAGTTTCCACTACAGGGAAGTGCACATAAAATATGGTTAGTTGGTATGTTGGGTGCCAAGAAACTTAAAGCCCAATGATGTCTCCACACTTAAACACTGGGTCAGCTGCCTACTGAACATTATGTTTCACAAACTATCAGGTGTTAGGATAAATACAGCTCCCTCTACCACTATTGGTTCATGGGAAGATGGAAAAGTGGATGTGAAAGACCAATTTTCGATTTTCTTTCTAAAAACACCATTGATCCACTGATGTGAAGATGATAGATCAAAGGTTTTGTTTTATTTGTGTGTTTTTAACTGTACTTCTTGTTTGTGCAGGATTGGGGTAGTTGATTGAGTTTCCATAAAATACTGAATGACAAAAGAAAGTTTGTTTCCTCTGGTGCAGGGTCACTGTCTCACTCTCACATCATAAATGAAAGAAGTCATATCATAGTATCAAAAAGCCTATTTAGTATCTTTGTAATTAAGAGTCCACTTAGTCCAGTCGAAAAAGTTTATCAAGGGTGATTACAGAGGTGAAACAACGACATACACTTAAAACAAAAAGATGGAAATCACAAATCTTTAATACAATAGAAATTAGATACTTCTTGGGATGAGACCTACCTATCTGGGAGGTTAAGGGATGTCCTGCTCCCAGCTCCCCATGTTCCTGTTCCCCTCTCCTTTTCCTGCATCTCTGTGGCAACAAACCTCGCACTAGAAGGCACACTCATCTGGAGGGGCAGGGACTCCATGCTGCGGTGCATGCCAGACAGCTTCGGGTAGAGCAGTGGGGATCCACTCAGGCTCAGGCTTTCACTGGTGTAGGAACCGGGGGAATCGATGTTGAGCACAGGCGCCGGGCTGGGGGTGAGGTGGGTGGCAGTGTGGGAACCAGCCAAGTCCTGAAGTTTGGAATAAGGGGGGACTTTGGGTGGGAGGTCATGGATGGTCACGCAGGAGTCAAGACTGTTGGAGTTGACTTTGTCCAGGTGAGCCAAGCTGGGTGGACGACCCAGAGATTTAGTGTTCAGCATCCTAGGAGTCAGGCATGAAAAACAAGATGTCAAAATACATAAACTAGGGTGATCCCATGAGTAATGATGTTAGACAATGTATTAATATGTCATTACTGGATCCATGCATGTGTGTGATGTAATCATTCATTTCAGTTCATTTTTTTGTTCATTGTAAAGGATCTGTTCTTTCCTCTAGCAATACATAGCCATGCACATAGTGGTTGTATCAACAGCAACAGAAATGCAAAGAAACAACGTTCCCATTACTCTGAACCATGTCTAACTGTAACTAGGACACTCTTTCTGGAAAGAGATATCGCTGTTAAATTTTTTAGATGCAATTTCTCAATTCTGACAGCGCCGCAACTGAAACTCCATTCCCTTCCACTGTACAGATGTCCAGAAGAGCATATAAAATCAACATCTACGTGTATGGCTAGATATCAAGAAATGTTTCTTTCTTTTTGGTGACCTTTTAAAACAGTATGTGAATGAGAAACACCTTGGTGTGGTGGGTGATGACAGTTCAGGGTATTTGCTACTGCTGGTCCGTCTCAGGCCGTGCAGTTTCACAGCAGACTCTCCTGTGCTCTCCTCTCCTTTCAGAGAGCCACAGTCTATGTCAGCACACACGGCCTTGGCCTTGGCTCTCTCCTTCTCCTTCTCTCTGTCTGTCTGGTTCACTGGACCTGTGCTTGTTCGATTAGCCATTTTACTACTGCAGCTACTCAGCTCTTTAACCCTGGGGCCTGCGGAGGCTATGGTCACAGGTTTCAAACTCAACAGACTGGGGTCAATGGTACCACTGACGGGCCGAGATGCAGGGCGGCCAATCACACTGAGCGTGCTCGATTTGGCCGGTCGCGGCAGGCTGCGGTACTGAATGCTGTTTCGGGCGTTAGGCCCCAGGAAGCTCTGCTCACTGCTGGCATCAAAACTGTTCTTGCGACCCGAGGGTGTTCCTCCTCCAACAGGCTTCACAGGGATGCCAGATGACTTGGGAGTTTTCCCCACAGTAGCAGAGCCACTGGAGATGGTGGCGCCCCCTGCTGTCATAACAGTCGCAGTACCAGTGGCTGTTGGTGGTTTCTTGTAGCCAAAGGAGGCTCCAGCGGTGGGTTTAACTAAACCTGAGGGGGGCTTGCGATGCTCTCCGTGATGATCCCTGCCGGCATCTGAACGAGACCTTTGGAGACCAGCAGTTTTGATGGAAATCTTGGATTTATCCTGTGGCTTCTCACTTTTATGTGCTGCATAAAAAAGAAAGACATAGAATAGCTGAATAAACAACACTAATGTCATTTCATTCACAATTTCAAGTTTTAAAATTGAATGATGATTTTGATAGTGAGGGCAGCTCTGTTCACTCTGTTGCCTTGGCCAGTGGATGGATGGGTTAATAGCTCAGTACTTTTTTCTTTTATACGACTGCATTTTTTCTGGTTTAAGTATATTTCAAACATACAAGACATGACAAGACAAAAATCAATAAATAAAAACACTTAATATACTGTATAACTGCATTAATGAAAAGCAAAGGCAACAGAATATACTACATACAGTATATGAATAAGGCTCATACTGGACAAAAACAAATGACAACAATCTCACCGAAATGACTGAAACTAAGATAAATAATCAGCAGAGTCATACATCATTTCTCTCTAGACAGCTTCACATAAAAGTAGATGTACATATCTTTTCAGCCACTGCAGTTGAGATAAAATATAAGCAAGAAACATCTGTATTTACTTAGAGAGCTTTTATATGCGCATGACGTCAAGTGTGACTCACCAACAGACTCTGTGAGTTACTGTAAATGAGTCTTAAACAAAATTAAACCTTTTTTATCAACTCATATGACATATCCAGGTGGCATAATCAATCAAAATATGTACTGTGTGCATCATCAAAGTGAAGATGAAGGGTAATTAAAACGTAAAATTAGATTTTTTTAAAAAATGTTCTAAAGGTTTGATTAGAGGTACAAAAGTTCTATATTCATATAATACAACACATCGTATGACATTCTGTAAACCAAGCCTTAAAAATGCATCAGCTAAAATAATGTTTTTTCCCTTCTAACTGCTGCCAAAATACATACAATCAAATCTAATTTTAATCACTTAGGTGAAATTAAGTTGAGGAAATTGCAATAAAATGCAGAGAAATATTAGTATTGGAACTGAATTTCAACCTATTATTGAATCGTGGGATGTTTTGTTGAGGATTGAAGGGCATTAAAATAAATTTAGCTGCAGCAGATGGCAGACACAGTGTCTCTCCAGACATGTACAGTAACATGCTTTTCTCTGAGATAATAAAAGAAACATGGCTTTGGGCTTTAAGCTGAGATTTTTCTTCAGTGAAATGGATTTCATGGTGCATTTTTTCAGTATACTGTGCTGTGCTACAAATCAATCCCTGGTTTATGCTAAGGGGCACAACTTGTGTATTTCTTTTTGACACCGAGCAGATATCCGCCTTGGCTGCTTTATAAACAGGCTCTGTTTTAAAAACTGATTCAGCATACAAATAGATATACTTAGTTAAAACAAGTTAACAAAATTCCTATATGAGAGGAATGACAAAGATGAAAAAGATGGACTGAGAAAAACAGGCAAACAGAGAGACAGATGAATTAAGAATCTGCCATTAGGTCTCACCTGCAACTTTCAGCATGCTCTGAGAGGTATGGGTGATGGGGGAGGTTACGCCCACAGGAGGATTACGACCTTTCTTAAAACTCCCTGGCTGACCCAAACTTTGAGGCTTCTTCAGTTCTCCTTTACCCGCTGAATCATCGCTGAGGCTCGGAGGCTTCTTTCTCCACTTGCTCGGAGCCTCTGTCTTGAGACTCCCTGTGTCATATCTGCAACTATCGAGCTTGTGGCTGGCCTTGCCGTCCTCGCTGTACCAGGAAAGTCCACTTTCCACCAGGGAGCGCTTTTCTGCATCAGTACGGAGCTGCAGGGAGAGAAAAGGGAAGAGGCACAGTGTGGGTAACCATCAGACATGGTCTATGTTATCTATGGAACTGACTGTTCTCTATAATCTTTGTTTCATCTCAGCTGCATTCCAGTGGGAAGGAGTGAGAGATAGACTGATATGCCCCAAGCGGATTAGAGAAAACCACAGAGGAAGACAAAGGAAGGAAAACAAAATCTGAAAAAAAAATGTTTATGGTTTTTACACTTTCAGGGATAAATGAATACATTAAGGCATGAAATGAATACAGGAAAGCTTGAGCTTATGTTTTTGAATGTACCACTGTGCAGTGGACAAAAAAAGACTGCTAAGCTGTAAAAGAAAAACTATCATGCGGTGCACTGAGGAGGTAGCACTGAAGAAAAAACTGGTCATGCTGCTTCTTGGCACTACTTTAATGTGATATAGAGCGACAGATGGCTCATTGAGAAGCACTAATGTTCATTTCTTCTCAGTGAGCGTTCTGTAAGTAAGCAATTATCCTAAAATTAAGAGCAAGTCAAAAATGTTTACCTGCGCAAAAGGTAGAAACCACTACCACAATACAAAGTGAACATAAAAATAAATTTTACCAAATTGAAGTTTCAGTGGAAATTTAAACATTTTTTCTCCTTTGTTTTATTTTAATAACAGTGGTGAGGTCTGTGGTGTTGTCTTGTGGCCTTCGTCAAAACAATGGACTCCCATTTAACAAACAAGACAGACTAAATCACAGAGTGAAGCTTTGGAAATGCTTGAAGTAAAGTCCTCTGTTGCAATCTTTAGCACTGCTTTTACAAACAAAACAAGGATACAAGAAAGCCAAACTCTGCCACAAGCTGTATTACAGACTTTTGGGTACAGTATGTCAACTCACCATAACAGAGGAGTTGCGTCTGGATCCCAAGGGTGTGCTTGGCAGAGAGTTAAGGGAGGAACTGACATTAAACTCCTCTGAACTGAGGTTCTCTGACCCATCACCGTCACCATCACTGAGCCCGCTGCTGATAGAGCTGCTTTCATCCCAACTGAAATGAGACAGAATGACAAGTTAGCAAAAAAAAAAAAATGCACTTACCCAGTAAATGACAACCATATGAATGTACATCAGGTAGAGCTGCAGAAATCTTGAGTTTGGAAGGAGAAAAGGCTGGCAGCAAACAGTGATATGTCCATCTGTCTGCAGTAAGCTGTCTCTGGAGGTGGCCAAGTGCTCAATATAGTAGGAGTTATTCAGTTGCCTATATCATAATGTACTTGCTCGAAACTTTAAAAAATTAATTTCTGGTATTAATGTATCAAAAAGCTTTTTTTTACACAGTTAAAAAGAAATATTTATAACAGATACTTGGACCAAATATACCATGATTAAAGTGCCAGAGGCTGTAATTTAATAATTGAGACAAATCAAGAATGTGTGACAAGGATTATCCTAAAAAGACTCAAGACCATATGTCTAAACACCTTGTTTCAACCACAATGTGCTGCTTTATAAGAGCAAAATGTCACTGACATGTTGTTTCCTTGTGACCTTACAACTTCTCACTTTTTCCTACAGTCTACTTGTCACACCCATTATGACCTACCTTTAACAAACCATACAAAAAGTTGAATAAACTTTTTAGCAAACAAATACAACTTATTGGTGAACCGCTTGTCTAGCACTCATAATAAAATGGTCAGTCTGGGCAGTTAATTTTGAGCTATAAAATGTTAAATCTAACCATGATTTAATAAATCACTAAGACAACAAGGCTTGCAGTTTTTTTAAACAGAGACCAACACAGCCATCTTTAACCATTAGCTTCAAGGGAAACTTTACAGGATATAGGCTGATAAATCATGCTGAATAAAAAGTATAGCCACTGACAGCTCAGGGTTTAGTTAGCGGTCTGGTATGCTCTAAAGAAGCAGGGTGAAGGGAAATCAGAGTGACAGGCTCCTAAACCCTCCCTGACCCTTCCTTCCACCCCACAACGAAGTCCTGCGTGGCCCTGAAACAGATGCTGACAGACTGGCCCCTCGCGTGAGGAAGACAGAAATGGGCAGTCCCAGAGCAGCCCAGAGAGGCTGCTCACTGGGCAAGCAGATCTCTGGATGCATTTGAATACATTTAAAATGTAGATCGCTGTGTGGAGTTCAGTGAGAGGAGTAGCCTCTCAGTCAACCAAAACATTACATGAGGATCAAGCAATTCAGAGTCTGAGGGGAGTTTAAAATTGAAGAGGGAAACATTTTTATCTATTTTAGAGGAGTAATAATGCCTTGTTGAATTTAAAAATTATATCTCCAGAGAGCTAGATATCAAGTCCAGCTCAGATTTTGTGTAATTACGTTCCCCATCATTACTATTGGCAACCACAGGTGGTAATTGAATTTATGTTGGCGCACAGAAATGTGGCACAGTGGAAAAGGTAAATTAATAAGCCCCTTTAAAGCTGAGTCACTGCTTGAGCTGAATCAGTTCTTTTCCCTTTCTTTTGCTTTCCCCACTGAGCTGAAAATGCTCTTTGTGGGTCCGCAGCCTGCAATTAGCAGAGGCATGGAACATGGAATTGCATAGAAAAATACAGAGAGACAAAAATGGCCTGTACACGTTCAGAATTGGATTTAATCACATGGCTGTAGTTGAGTTGTAGTCACAGTTGTAAAACAGAGAGGAGGCTTATCCTGACGCTTTGTACAGGTTGTGAGCATTCAGATGCATAAAATTGAATATTTCACTGAAGATTTGTGGACACCGATACATGACCCCAGAGAAGAAGTTTGACAAGAATGGGATAAAACATGAGAAAAACGTTTGATCTGAGAATATAAAAGTGTTTTTTAAATACCATCAATAAGAAGAATAACTATGATTTACGTCGAGCCCAGATGTTTGTGGTATGTTTGAACAATACCACCTCTGTCAGGGGCGACAGCGGGGCCATGAATAACCCCTCAGGGATGTCAGCCTAAGAAGAGGCAGGAGGGCCTGTGGGCTGTTGATATTACAAGCCAAACTGTCTGCTCTCAGAGGTGAAATCCAGACAGGGAGAGGGTGGGAGTACACCAGCAAAGTGCATACTTCATACATGGGGTGGCAATTAACTTTTTGTTTTCTGTGGCACAACTCCAACATCTCTCTGATTTGTGTGTCCATGCTATTATTTGAGTTGGGTTGCTGAGAAAATGTTTTGGTTCCACAAGACTTGAGAGATGGTTGGCTGGGTGGAGCAGGGTGGGGTCATTACAATCACTGTCCAGACTTGGAAGTGGATCTAAGAACACTGCTATAAAACACACACAACTGCTGGTTACCACTAGGGCAAGACTTGCAGCATTGTTGGCACACATTGCAAAGGTACGAAGCAAGAAAATTAAAGGATAGCTTCACAATTTTACAAGTCTGTCTTAAAATAACACTCAGGTGCCCATATGAACATTGAAAGAGGTTTTCCTCGCTGTAATCATTCCTCCTGTTCATACCGGCTATTAAAAGATCCCCTTCAAATGTGCTTTCAATGTATGTGATGGGAGCCAAAATCCACAGTGTGTCCACACAGTCATTTTTAGCAAAAAGACATTTAAAACTTTGTCTGAGGCTTATATGAGGCTTCAGCAGTCTGAGTTAGTCATATCAAGGTGGATATCTGCCACATTTACAGTCTTTTTAGCATCAAATTCCCTCTTTGTGTTTCCTGAGACAGTGTTTCCCTGTTGAGCTGCAGTGGAAGTAACAAAAAGAGGGACTCTGGCACTAAAAAGACTGTAACGTTGAAAGATATCTACTTGATTTGACTAATTTGGACAGCTGAAGCTTCATTTTAACTTCAGATAAACTTTTAAATACATTTTTGCACAGAAGGAGGATTGAGGATTTTGTCCCCCATCACTTTACATTATAAGTGCATTATGAAGGAATCTTCTAATAGCTAGTATGATTGGAGCAAGAAAAACCTATTTCAATATTCATTTGGGCACCAGGCTATTGTTTTAAGACAGACTTGGAAAAACTGTGAACCCGTCCTTTAAGCAAACAGCACATTTGACAGAGACACAAGATGAGAATTGGAACTTGAAGTTTCTCAGACATGCTCATTTGTTAGGTCTCTTATAAAAAAAATGCTATAATCAGTAAAGCCATATGAAATGGCACACAGTGAAAGGCTGCATTTTAATGTTTACTTCTGGCACTATGTCTATTTTCTGCATGAAGGGCAGTGAAGACAAAAGGCTCCTGGGAGTGCATGCCTATGGTTGAGTGAGTGGTGAAGACATCTTCTATTACACAGATAGCTGTGGTAGCAGCACCGCAGTGTCCTCCAAGAATTGTTTGCACAGATGTTATAATTTCTAGTGTCAAACGAGTATTAACATACGCTTTTGCACTTTTTTTTTCAACTTCATGTCAACGCAATTCACACCGTCTACACCGTTTAATAGTAACACTAGAGGCTCAAATGAATTATAGTTAGGAACTCCATCTTATCGCTAAAGTATTTCTGCACAATTTCATTATTCTTGAACAAAAACTGTACTGAAATCAGCAGAATTCAACCTCTACTCAAGAGCAGATTATCGGCTAACCTTAACGTCAATGCCGTTAATCTAAAACTAGTTAATGTTTATAATGATTTTTCTTTAGGAGTACTGTAACCTAAAGCTGCATATGACCCAAAATGAGAGAAAAAAAATCACCGTCAGAGATGTTGGTGGATATAAAGGAAGCCACACATTCATCTCACCAGCATTCACGGTTTTTTTTTTTACAAAAAAAATCTGAATAAAAATGAATACAGATGTAAAATATCATCTTTACCTTGGAGTAAAAAGTAAAGTCCTTTTTGCTCTCGGTGCCGACTGCAGCGGAGGCACTTTCCCGACCAAAACACGACCGCTCATTTGTTACCGTTGTAGTTTTTAAGTCACACGTTTTACAGTTTTAGGTGCTAAAAATAAAATTCATATCCTCCGATGGCAAAGACCCATTTCCTCCCATTCAGCGAAAAAGCAAGAACCGGTCTGCCGCTCGGCAACACCGCCCCCCCGCCCCCCCCAAAAAAAGAAAAAAAAAAAAAAAGTGCAGGATGACGAGACAGAGCGCCAGAGGGAGAGACCCCCATATTAGATGATGGCCAACGGCTGTCGAGCTGAGTGGTAACCATGGCAATAAGGTCCGGCTGCGGACCCTTCTCAACCACGGGCTCCTTCCGGGTCCATCACTCTGCTATGGGTAATCTGATTACTCTGATCTCTGTATTGGGGAACGATCAATGACATGGATTTATGTTGAAGCATACTGGCCCCTACGTTTATTTGCTTGTTTGTTTGTTTTTTAGCTTACAAACAAACACAGTACATACATATACAAATAGGTTATAATCTTAAAGGGCGGGTATTTTTTTTTTAATCATCCTGAAACTTCACATTAGTTTTCCATATGTATTCAAATCCGATAATTCAAATTTTGGTCTAAGTACGTAGCTATGTTTTAGCACCAAAATACCATTTTCCCCAAGTACTGTACTTCTGAAAACTTTTCTCACGTGACCTGATGTAGGTTTCTGCATGATGACGTTGCAACATATAAACTGATATAAACCCCCTAGTCAGTATAGCCACAGAGATGGACTGAGCACATGCTGTTGCTGCTGCTAAAAGTTTAAAAAAATAAACTCTGAGCTCTCTTCTCCCACCAGTAAATGACTCCAACATCAACCACAACGCTGTTTTTTGCTAACGGTTGAGAGGGCATTTCCATTGATAAACCCAGAAAGGATCGCAGATGGAGTCATCCTTTAAATAAGACCACAGGAGTGATAGACTATTATGCTAATGTTAAATTAATTTCAAAAAATGTAAGAAAATAAGTATAATTTTGGATATGCGGGCTATCAGTGACGAGTATTCTGGACACTAGTAACATTATCAGTCTCTCCAATTAGCCTACTCACAGTAGCCTAAGTGATGTGAAGTTGACCGACTCCAGGGTAAACAGTTGAAAGACAGGTTCACACATTTCTAAGTCTGTCTTAAAACAGTAGTCAGGTTTTTCTTGTTGCAATCATTCCTCCTGTTCATACTGGCCATTAGAAGATCCCTTCATAATGCTCTTACAATGTAAGTGATGGGCGCCAAAATCCACAGCCTTCCTTCTGTGCAAAAACAAATTAAAAATTGTATCTGAAGCTAAGCAATGAAGCTTCAGCCGTCCAAATGAGTCAAATGAAGTGGACATCTTTCAACATTACAGTCTTTTTAGTGCCAGAGTCCCTCTTTCTGTTACTATACTTCCACTGCAACTCAACAGGGAAACACTGTCTCAGGAAACACAAAGAGGGAATTTGATGCTAAAGAGACTGTAAATGTGGCAGATATCCACTTGATATGACTAACTCACACCACTGAAACCTCATATAAACTTCAAATAAATTTTTTTGCTAAAAATGACTGTGTGGACACACTGTGGATTTTGGCCCCCATCACTTACATTGAAAGCACATTTGAAAGGGATCTTTTAATAGCCGGTATGAACAGGAGGAATGATTACAGCGAGGAAAACCTCTTTCAGTGTTCATTTGGGCATCTGACAGCTGTTTTAAGACAGACTTGAAAAACTGTGATCGTATCCTCTAACACTGTCAATAATATCAGTGATTTCTCAAGAAAGAGTTTTTTACATGTGAACACTTTTTTAAATGTTAAATGTCAAATGTTGTAGTTGAGGTTTTAAATTATTAATGGTAGGTCAAAATTATAAGATATGAAGTCAAAATTATGACTTTCTATGTAAAAATAATAACACCCTTTACTAGGTTAAGCATTAATTTTTATGTAGTCAAGTTTTTGACAATGTCAAAACTATGACATACCTCAAACTAAATAAGTCATAAACATCATGATTTTTACTTTCTCATAACTGTGACTTATGAGTATTTTTATTTTTGCCATTTATAACATTTCAGCTACTTTTTTTCTTTTCCTGGCAATAATGGACTTCCATATTAAACTAAGCTATGACAGAACCAGGAGTCTTATTAAGGAGATGATTAAATAAAGATAAATATCCCCAAAAATAAAATGTGCTCCATCTTCATTCATTACCTTCGAGGGCCTAGCTGGAAAAACTCAGCCCAAGGTAAGGCCTGAATCAGTGCAAGTGCAACCGCAAAGCCACAGATGACACGAGGACCTCCAGTGAGGCATGAGAGCAGCCTTGGAAAACCTTCCTTCCCCTCTCATTAGCAGTGGAACAGTCTCATGGTGATGATCTCACCAGATCTCTGCTCTGTAAACTGATCACTCCAGGAGGTAAAGTCCCACACCCAGTCCACATCTTAGGCCAAATTGGATCAGTCTGACTCTAGCTGAAACCATTTTGACTCAAAATGTAGCAACAAAGGAGTATACGTGACCAAACGGCATGAATCCACATCAAAGCAGAAAACGCAAAGATGCAGAAAATGCATACATTTTAGGATTTTCACCGGTTTATATTGCAAACATGAGAACTTATTGACCCCCTGTGATGTATTACAGTTTTCAGGATGTTTTTCCACATCAGTCCACATTTTGCAATATAAATATGGAGTCAGCATAAATGGAATTTGAGATGCCTGTGGTTTTGCTTTTTTGTTCAAATTAAGCAGCCATTTTGCTGTCAGTGCGTGCACCAGACATACAGGCATTCCTGAAAATATCTTTAACAGAAAGAGCTGCTAGTTTGATAAAAGATTGTTGAGTCTACCTCCATCTTTTGATACCATCAACTCTCATCATCATCATCATCTGAAAAAGAACCACACAAAAACAGCTGGTTGCTGTTTTTGTTTTGTTTTGCTTACAAACAACATGAAACATCTTCCAAAATTTAATTTCCTAATAGCAAAACCGAAACTTGGATGTATATTTCATTCACTAGAATAATGAGTAATGTTTACAGTAAAAAAAAAAAAGAAAAAAAAAGGAGTGTTTCTCACGTCTCCTGTTTATCTCAGCTGGGCCACAGAGCCACTAAACAATCAGTCATCTAAAAAGCCTTGAAGTCATGTTTGTACTGTACCATAACAGCTGTCTTACACTTAAAACCAAATGGCTTGTGTCAGAAACATCCTCTGTGTGTCTGCTTACGTGGAAGGCCATTGAGTCATGTTGCCACCAGTGGGCTTGGATATTTACAAACTGTTAAAATGGAGATTCAGGCCATCTGTTAGAGGTCGTAGCACAAGCAAGACCTTTGCTGCAGACAGGAAACCATTTTCATGATCTGACCTTTACTGTTGTGGCTTTTGATCTATCAATACTGCCTCTGGTGCAGTAGACTGTGCAGCAATATGAGAGTCTAAAAGTAGATTGATTTTTGAGGCAATAAAGGACGTTGACAGGAAAACTCAGATTTTCTAAATTACTTTCTGAATATATTTTTATATATTAAAGTTCACTAAATTGGCAGCTATTTAGTAGTAAATTGTTATACAGCCTGTGTCCATGTGGTGGCATGACATTAGATTTCCAGCAGGAGGCACAATGAGTTAAAGCTGGGCCTCCTATTGCTGCAGTTTAGTCTGGATTGCTCTGTAATTGTGTATTAATGGGGGCACCACATGGCATTTAGAAAAAAATGAGCACTTGACATTTTGAAAAGAAAAAGAGGACTTCACTGGATTTTAAACCCTTGCTGGGAAAGAGCGCACATTCTTCTATTCAGAACGTTCAATTCAATAGTACAAAATGGAAGTTATTTAAGAAAGACAGCATGACGTGAAAGCGCTGTGTTCAGTGACTTACACGTATAGCCAGCAGAGCTTTTTTGCTTCAGCACATCTCTGATCTTCCTGGTGCTTGATTTTGATCTGTATCGAGCTTGACCATACTGCAGCTAGGCAAATAGGACTGCCTGGCCCTCATTGCAGAGCAGTGGTATATCAGTGTAGTAAATGGGTCTGAGATGCATCAGTGGCTGCGTCTGGGACTGTAGGTGCTCCGTCTCTGCAGAGCCCCAGAAAATGGACTCGCCGTCCGATTATTGGACTGGAAAATGAATGTACAGTCTCCATGAACCTCAGACAGGAAACTTCCCCCCACAGATGTAGCCCACAGTGCAGCTGATGCACTCTTCATCCTGAGAGACACAGTCTCATGTGGTGCCACATGTACAGCCTGATAGTCTGGAATACGGTGTATTAGATTGTTTCATGATGTTGTACTGTGCTCTTGTTTTTATCTCAGATAACTCATATCAACTTCATTGATATGGCACTTGAATATTGAACTTGAAGTGACTGCTGTCCGATTAATGCAACTTCAGTATCAACAGACTTGAAGCAGAGCCAAATCCAACACATAAAACCATATATTATGAACTAATCTGAACTAACCAGACGTCATTAGTCATACTTAATGCAGATAATCTAACAATTCTCTATCAATTTCAAACAAACACAGTGATGAATGGGGAATGATGGATTAACAGGTACCATGTGAATCATATGTTCATATATTGTGATCCAAAACAGTAGATGTATCACATTTTCCACCCAGGACTGAGTATTGCACACTGATGGAATCTAAACTGCACACCCAGACGACCACACGCAGACATTATACACAGATGATTCATGCTCCCTGGGGTGCTTCTGTAATGGTCCATTATTTATGTGGCTTAGGGTGCTGGTGGAGGTAGATGCGGGTATAGTTTTGGGGGTTGGGGGCGCTTCTTGATCCAGTATTTTACTGACCCTTGCTGGGGAGAACTCCATATTGACCCCAGATGTCTTTGAGCTGCTGACTTTGGGTGCCTGTGTATTTGGGTAACAGTAACACACAGCAAGGTATAACGGAGATGGTGTTTTTTATTATTGCTCTTCTGTGAACGATTTTGAAACATATGCAAATTACAAATTAACTAAGCATTTCAGTATTTGCGTGCGCCCTCCTGTGAGCATGTGTGTTTGTGTGTGTTATATCCAAAGGCAGGAAAACCACATCCCTTCTTACTGAACCGTAGCCCATAAAGGACTGACCCCAAGCAGTGGCCTCACTAAACTGTAATCCCAGCAGCGCCTGCGGAGTACCAGAGCAGAGAAGCCAAAGCCCAAAATTTTTGTACAGATGGGTTTAAGTGGGTCAGAAAATGTGTGAGGCTTCAATAGTCAGGGAAGCACTCAGTGACTATAGAAAGGTTGAACCCGGCCAGGAAAAGGAAACTGAATGCAGACTGCCGGCGGTGCAGGATCAGATGACTACAGTAAACCCTTTGTGCATTACAGAATGTGTTTGTCGATACACATAGTTTCCATGAGCGAGGCTGTTAAGTATTCCAATATTTAGAAAACTACAAATACTTTCATACTGTATATGCCAAGCTTTGAACAAATCCACTCACTAGTATGGGTGAAGCTTTATTATGGTTACCATGGAAATGACATTGCCAGAGGAGCAAACTAAGCCATTGGCTTATTGACAATATACTGTAATGTAGACTAAGAGAGCAATAACATGCGTTCAGTGCTTAACAAGGTTAAATATGTATCTTTATTTGTCTGTAATATTTTATTGTACACTATTACTATTAAAAGAATTACATGTGCTCAGTACGGAATTCGCTTGAGCCAAACAAAAACCATCTTTAGAAAAAAAAGATTTTCCACAAACCGTGCCATTATAAATCCAGGCAAAAATACAAATCGCTTTATAGGCAAACAGCTCTCCCCCACCAATTATGAAACAATCTAATTGCAGTCCTCACACTAGTCTCTCTCTCTGTCTGTCTGTCTCCGTCACTCTGTCTCTCTTTCTTTTTCACCTCTTTTTCACCCTGTGTCTCTTTCATTCTCTCCCTCTCACACACAAACCCCAGCCTATGCGCAAACACATCCTCCGCACATACATCCGTTCAGCAGCTATCACACTGACACACAAGGCAGCCCATCACTGGGTCAGTGGAAGATGGTTGCCATGGCAGCACATCCCGAGCCTTGTTGCCGCATGATCAGAGGTATGATGCTGCTGAACCAGCCTCCTTTCTCTTTGCTCTGCATCGCTGCCTTTATGCTGCTGTAGAGGAACACAACTTGGCACAGACTAGATCTCCAGATGTCCACATACTTGCCCCAAACCTTCTGTTACCTTATAGAGAACATGACAACAGTACTGTACAGGACAGTAGAGAGAATCGAGCCATTTTGTTTCACATTCCTTTTGTCTACTTCCACAGTATGTGATCTATATGCACCAGTTATGATGGAACCGTGCCTTGTTCTGCTTCATGTGTGAAGCTATGAAAAGCATGTGGTACCGCTATGAGATGTAATAAATTTACCAGATGAATAACACATGAAAGATGGAACCATCTGTACTATTTATCTCAAAGAGATTTATTTTTAAAATATATATATTCTACATCATATCTATACAATATTCTATATAAAATCTTATATTATAATCATATATCATATTCCAACAACAACATATACATCAGAAAGAAGACACAGTGGCACTGGCATAAGGTGAAGATAAATGTAGACTTACATATGCTTTCTCTTTTGATATTTCTGTTATCTGCACTTTTGCACAGTTTTAAGAGAGACATGATGTATCATCAGGATTAACTTAACAGCAGACATAATGAAATAATCACAGCGATAATGTCCGTGATCTGTACATGTTATGACTTTAAAGCTGCTGTAATCAATATTTTTATACTAACAATGGATTAAATGACTACATGTGTGTAAAAGGCATGGCTCATAGTGACTCATTCAGAATTGTCATCTCACTCTGCAGTTCCTCTCAGCACTATAGAGCATCTCAACATCTTTAAACCATTGTTTTGGTTTTACAGCTGCAACTTTACAGTCTGGTTGGCTCTCACAGCATCGTGTCCAACCGCAGCAGGCAGCTGTTTTCAGCAAAAAATCTTGGATGAAACCCATTGTATGCTATCGGCTCAGCACCAAACTGCTGACAAAGTTAGCGACTAGCTGGTGAACATAGTGGAGTAATTACAGGCTAGTGGAGACTTAGACAGACCTAAAAAGAGAGTGAATATTGGACTAAATGAATGTTAATGTTACTCCATGTCTTCTGGATATGTAAATAGGCAACTGTGTGCTAACACATTCACCATATCAACATTAGGCAATGAATGCAGGTTTCAGTGTACAATAGTGGCTGTATGTCTAAGCTTGGCTACTGCACAATGACTTTTACTGAAGCTATGCCAAAAGGAATTCAAAAGTCAGCCAAAACATTTTATAAATTTAGCAGTTTTAGCAAACACTGGCCAAATCTGATTGTTAACCAATGCTAGAAAGCTGAAGCAACACCCTACTTCCAAACTAGCTTGTGTTTCACGAACTGTCATTGCACATATTTTTGCATAGAAGGCTCTCAGAGGATGACACATGATGGATTATTTTGTTCATATCTTGCTAGTGCACGTCGAGCATGTCATCATTTCGAGCACCTCACAAAGATAAAGAAGAATGATTCTCTTGGCATTCACCTACTACAGGTATATGCGTTTCAGGTTTTCATAGAGACAGATGAAAGAAACCATCAAAACATATTGTGGATAAAAACTAATCGAACACAAGTTAGCCAGGAAGTGAGGCAGCCGTTCATCTTCTTATGAGGCATTGGAGTCATCAATAGATAACATTTATTGCAGCTAAGTGCTTTTCACTGCTTCTCTCTCTAGTCAGCCAAACAGTATGGAGCCAAACCAAACACTAAAAGGCGTCTCCTTTTTTTCAGTGAGATCTTCCAATTTAAAGCTCCCCTCCAGACATGTATTAAGACATATAAAAATACTCTGGTTGGAACAATAATGTGTGTCTGATATGGTTTTTCCACAAAAAGAGTATAATTATCATGTTAAAATCCTTAAAATGTCATCTACTTCTTTTCCCTCATTAAAAATTCTGAATCTATGATTATGGAAATATATTTTATTTCTTAAGTTTTCCTGCTGGACACAAGATGTCTCCTACATCACTGAAAAATCCATTGTCAGTGTATGTGCACTGGAGGCTTCAGGTTTCTACATCACACTTCTGTAAACTGTATTTTGGATCATGACTGGCTCCAAACCAGTTGTGATGTCACAAATCATGCTCGTATCCCTGCCCCTTAAAATGGGTTTTACAATGAGCACAGAGAAACTTTCCACTTTCAGCAGATGAATGTAAAAAAAAAAAGCCCTTCAGTGTCAAACTCTGCACATACATCATTCTACACAGTGAAGTTCAAACATCCAGGTGAAGTCACAATAAACAAAACACATTTTTGAGTAGAAGGGGACTTTTCAAACTGTGAATCTGCCAAGATAATACGTAAATCTGTCGGATAAAATACTCATATTCGTGCAGATGGGCCTTCTGTGAAATTCACATGTTCTGTTACAAACATTAGGCTTGCATTCATCCCATCAACTAAATGACATAATGGAAAAAAAAGCAAGTTTCCCATTCAACATCTGTATTAGACATGAAAAGTTAACCTGAACCAAAATGCTTACATACACTACAGCTGAGTGCCTGTAAAACATCAACCATAATTGACTGAACACCACTAAAATGACACTGAACGCCGAATAGTAGTCATAATTTATATACCAGAAATGGAAAAACCAACCATATATCAGCAATATAATGTGATTACTGCTCTACCCATAAACCATCCTTTTAAAACGTGGCTTGCAGTAGGATGATGTCATATGAGTGATGGTTAAACTTTGCCAATATGGTGTGAAGAATGTAACCACAGAAAGCAGTTATGATTCTTGACGTGGTCGGGGCAAAATAAGAAGCCATCACAACATGCCTATGATTCTAATATTGTACTGTACATAATTATGGCAATTTTAGTTGTAATTTAATGTAAACCACCCTCTATATTTCCATGCTTGCAGTCTGAGGATGTGCATTGAATGACCAGAAAACTAGAAACCCTACAAAATGCAATCCCATACTAACGATCCTGATAAATACTACCTTCATGAAAACTTAGTGTTGTTGATAAAGTGTGCATATGATAAAGTTGTTATTGTAAGGTCTATCTAATATTTTTGCTTGCCCATGTATATCAAGCTTCAAGATATACCATACAATTAACACACAAACAACTCAAGTGGTACTTATAGAAGTCCAAGCATTTCAAAGTCGCATTAATCATTATTTTTTTGTATTAATGTAGAATTAAATGAGTAATGTGAAAAGGGTTCGCTCCTTCTGACAAATGCTCTGAAAAGTTTTCACTCAACTCTGCAGCTCTACAAAGCTTTTAAGCCTCTTTTAGCTCATTATTTCTGGCCTGCATAAGCTGCTAATCAACAAGAGGCAGCAGTCTTTTGAAAACAAGCTCTTATTAACTGCTACCTGCCCTGCACCAAACAGCAGACAAAGTTATCAACTATATGGCCAAAACTACATGGTGCAGCTTTAAAGAAGTTAGTATTCATGGTAGGTATATATTGTGTGACGATAGAAAAATGTCTATTTTTCAGATTATGCTCTATCTATGTCATTGTGTCATCATTTTGGTCTCATTTATGGCAGAGCTGTATGCTACATTATGGGATAACAGTCGCATGTAGCAACTGGTAACAGATAAATGGCCACTGTTTCTCTGGAACAAACATTTTTTGGAAGCCTTCTCTTCAGACATCCAATGATCATTAACTGCAACAAGCCAGCCTACTATTATGCTGCATGTTGCTGTGTCGAGAAATGAATATTGGAGCTTTCAGTGGGACTGGGATGTATGTAGTATCACATTATTGATGAGGCAGACATACAGTAGCAGTGATTACTGTCAGTGTGTACACATTCAGCCTTAGATGGCCAGTACTGTCTGGTGTGGGTTAATCAATATCCATTAGACATCTAGCGATGTGCTACTGTCCTGTTTTGTTCCACTGTCTCATATAAGGATTCATAAACAACACGCCCTGTGTCTGATTATTTTACATTTAGGTATTTATCTGTTACCGGATTGTTTTGAGCCACATACACTAGACTCAAACATTATCAAAGAATTATGTGTTAATGTTAATGTTAAAAACTACGTAGAACAGTTTTATTGAGTTGAGTTGTCTCACTGTACCATTAACATACTTATATTAAAGCTAATTTCAGACCAATGAAATGTATGAAATGTAAGACTGGGGCTTTAGTGAAAGGGAACAGAAATTGCACCTCTCCTTACAGCCGATTTCCAGCTGGTTTCCATGGTTACGCAGGAGGAGCCTGATCTATTTTCAAGAGCTGTTAGTTAATGGTTCTCAATGAGCTGTACTGTGAGTGTGTGTGACAGGGGATGTACAGTAGAAATGCAAATGTATCACAGAAGAGGATACTGTAAGAAGAAAATCAAAGCATGTGCTGCTGTTGTGGCTGCTCTAGAAACCGGAATAACTAGTTATCTACAGCATTAGGATGTTGGTGAATTTATGAGGCAGGATAAATCCTTGATATGGAGAACATAAGCACCAGGCATTCCAGTATTCCTGCAGGGGAATAAAGGATACTTTCCACTGAAATGAAAGCAATTACAGACCAGCATAGCATACAAATAAGAGCAGTTAAAGGAAAAACAACCTACTCAAGGTCTGAGAGAAAATAGCACCTACTATTTCCATATCTTTGTGTGTCTTGGCAGCCACAATAGCCTATTATTACTCCCATGATAACACATAGGAAAATACACTTCCATAGCATGTATGTATGCCAACACACCCATAATCCTCCTGGTGTAATAACACGGGGAGCAGTTGTTCCCATCGGGGTGTCTCACAGTCACCTTGAAAGCTTGTCCGGGAATTACTAGGTGGCTGAACACTGAGCATGATGCAGCATTTTTAAAAATGGTTACATAAAATGATTTGGATCTTTGTTGCCTGTGGTGTTATAAAGCAGACGCGAGGCCCTCACGTCCACCTCTCACATTCATTTGAATCACCAGAGCAGAGCAGATGCAGCAAGCGACGGGACAAAATACAGGGCAGATTTAAATGGATTTCGAGTGCATGGATGTTACTGTGAGGAACGGACCCATATGACATAATCCCTGTTTAATCCTAACCTTATCAGGGTTCTGCCGTCTGATCTTTTTCACCTCTCTCCTCCCAAAATGCTAAATCTTTACACATGAAGCTAGTTGTCCATTCTTATTTTAATACAGCACTTCTTTTTTATCATTTCTAGAACAGCAAGATAAGATTGCTACTGATTCACATCATCTTCAAATTCTACATTTACTATAACTTCACTTAAATAGACCCACTTCCATTTCACACTTTTTCTTCTTTGCTCTACTTTCTATCGCTCTAAAATGTGCCTCATCTATTTTTTTTCTTGTACTTAATGCACTCTGTAGTAAGAACGTGACCTGGCTTGCAGGGCCTAGCGAGTGCTCCAGAGGCTGAGCTTAAATCCCACTGCATGTGCAACAGCGATAAAGCTGCTAAACCACACTGGAGAACTGTCCTGGATTCTTTCTCTCTTCCTCTCTGACTCTCACTGTCAGCTGTCAACTTGGGAGAGGGAATTAGGTAAAGACACAAAGGACGTGGGAGGAGAGCAGCGAGGGTGAAGAGAATAAAAAGGAGTGCAGAAGAGGTAAAGGAAGAGCTACTATTAGATGCTGCATTCCTGTGAAAACATTTAATGTAACTTGGAACGTATTTATTGTTTCTCTTGACATCCAAAGATTCAAACACTGTTCAGTTTATAGCAGTTGGAGATGAGTCTGCATTTGTTGTGGAACTGAGAGGACACCTGATGAGTGTTCAAATTCTTTCCTCAGTGAACAACTTCTGAAAGCACTCTCTCTCACAGTCAGCAAAAACAGCCTTCAGAGAGACAATGTCATGAGTACTTTGAGAAATAGAGCAAGAATCTGCAGAGACTGCTGATGAAAGCTCTTTGATATTCCTGCCAAGTGCAAACATCAGATACCAGCACGAAGCTGGAATCCATAATGCATGAAAAGTTTCCTTTCTTTCTTTTTTTGCATCAAAGTTGAATATCAAAATGCATATATTCTATGTAACCTAATTAACTACTAAAATGCAGCATGTAACAATGTCAATTATAGCAGGATGCCAATCAGCTTATTGGTTATTGTGACTTAAATGCAATTTGACAACAACTCTTACAGTAGCTGACCTTTTCAAAGCCACAAGGTAGACTCTAAAAAGGACAAACCAGCACACAGCCATATGCAGTCGCCAATTGGTTCATGTTGTCATGGAAACAGGAGGCTTAAACCCATGCTTATCTTCAGATACTCTTACCCATTAGCCAGGTTGTCGTCGTCGTCATCCGGCAGGCTCTTTCCTAGAAGGTCACTGTCACTCAGGTAACCAGACTTGAGGTCGGCGTCATCAACGTCCAGCCCTTCGATGAGCTCAATACGAGACGTGCTGCTGAGACGACTGGAGCAGCGAGCTGGCATCGTATGGGCCGTATACTTGGAACCAGTCTTACTCCCCTGATAACCTCCACCTGTGGAGGATGGGGCATCCCCCGCCTGAAGACGGGGGCTGGACTGGCCATGGCGCCAGGAGAGAGGTGAAGAGCGGTTGGACAGGCTGGATATGCTGCGAGCGTTGGTCTCGTCACTGTCGTAGCCCACACTGCTGCTGTCCAGACAGCTGGAGAGTTGAAAGGAAGGAATAATGTGTGTTACAAGTTCAGTTTGAGGAATTTAGCTGACAGTCTTGTCAGACTGACTCACAAAATCAGTATATCAACAACAGTGCAAAAATGAGACCAAAGAACCCAGCAGAACATTTTTTCTTTCTCTGTCAGAAGTCCTTCAAAGAAATCCACAGTGGCATTGAGTTGCTGTTGACCCAGATAAGCAGTTGTGCTGTATTGTCTTCAGTGACTGTAGCTAGAAATGTGGCTTCTCAGAACCCAAAGACAAAGAGAACTATGACCTGATATCTCTGTGTTAACATGGCATCTGTCTCTCCGGGCAATATATTCACACTAACCAGTCATTATCATTGTCATACCAAGGACTTTGCTTTACATGACCACACCCGAAAATACTGCTGCTTATAGCAGCACACCCCTTACCACTGTTCTGCATCGAGTACATGAAAGTTTTCCTGTTCATTCCTGTAACTGGGTCAGGGTTAGAAATGTCCTCTCCAAATGGCTGGAAGCGTCTTCTGTGTCTGCCGATTACATAACTAGATGTACCAACCCGCCTAAATAAATATTGCAATGGCTACGACCACGAGAGTATTTTTAGCCATTGTTGATGGATTATTCATCAATATGGAGGCTAAATGGATCCACTCCAGTACTGAAAGTGACAGACTGAGAATTTTTACTTTTGTCAATGAGTGACATAGTAGCTTGTTTTTAAGAAGGGTTTTCAGGATTTTCTATCACATGTAGCTCACATAAAGATGCTCAGGTTCCAGAGTTCGATAAAATATTGCAGGAAAACTGATGCAATACACATTATTATTGATTGTGTTTGGTCATTCATTTTCTAACTGATTGGATGAAATAGCTTGCTCTTTGTTACCAACCTGAGAAAACACAACTGTTAAGTCAGATAGATGGCTTTATATTATAATATGTGATCACAAATGATCAAAACATGTTAGCAACCAACTGGCACTGTCTAATTTCACATTCAGCAGACAGAGAGCAACATTAGCATATTACTAGCCACCTGACAATATAAGTTTGGTATTTTATAGGCCTTGTAGTTTATGTGGTTTGAGGAAAATATTCAGCTCTTCACCAGTAACTTTGTCAACCATTTGATGTTTGGCAGACTTAAAATTGTCAGAGGTTTTGGCTTGAAACTGATGCAAATAGAGGTTGATAGGAACAGTTCTGACTCACACTAGGGGGTGTAAAACCAACGTAATGAGCTAAAAGAGGCTAAAAAACTTCATATAGTTGCGAAATTGGTTTATAATTTCCCACAGATGATTGATGTAATGGTACAGTTATATCAAAAATACTCATTAATGCAGGTTTAAAGAGAGCAGAAATGTGTTTCTGTTTGCATTCACGTTACACATAATATCAAATCTCAACTTTAATGTCCAGATAAAATTAAGACCTTTCCTCCATCAGTGTCTGGTTATGTTGTGGTTGTTGCAACAAATTATTGCTTGGGCTTTTTGCCTATGAGAGCCAAACAGAGATTCCTAGAATGAAGTCATGACCATGAAACAGAGACGGCCTATTTAACAAGGATGGAAGCCAGATGTGCACCAGGTGGCAACTCTCCAAGCGGCCGCAGCACAACTGTTTACATATGATTGTGTTATGTATCGATCCAACAAGCTATCTGTTGCTTGTTCATATGAGAATGTGTTTTTGCTTTCAGGTTAAACCAAAGACAGAATTTGGCTCATGGTTTCATCCTGTGATTTCATGAGCAAAATGTGCATTCTCTTAAGATGTTATGTGATATTAGCCAGTGCGTTAGACACACCATTATGAAGCAATACACAATTTGAAAATGTGCATGTGTTGCACTCACCTATGGCCAAGCTGAGAGCCCCGCAGGCTTGACATTGTATCTTCCAAATTCTGGCGGAGGTCAAGGACATTCTGCACGGTCCGTTTCCGCTGGGACTCAGGATCTGTGGGACAGTCATGCAGAACAAAAGATTATAAAACATTTACTGTCAAATAAAACTTACATACAAGCTGCCCTTTTATTGTGGTTTGTGTTTTAAGAGAGAATTCATGGACGCACACACACACACACACACATTTTTGCTTCCCCATGCATGTATTCTTGCTCATATTTTCTGTGTCTGGACTGATGTGACAAGTGTCTTCCTGGTGAGCACACATTCACCGTATGTTCACATCATTAGGCAGACAAATTTCACTCCATAGGCTGCCTCACCATGGTAACCTCCACTCTACCCCCCTCTTAACTGACATGGTATATCCTGAAAATGAAATACTGAAAGGTTGCCTGTAACTTAGATTGCCCACCAGGGGGATGTATTCTGACATTCTCACTACATTAGGATCTCTTTAAAAAGGACTCAGTTTTTTCTCTCTAGAGCTTCTGTTTTTTGTTGCACCAAGCATTGTTTCAAAGCCATCCAGCTTAAGTTGTAAAGCTAACTATAAGCTGAACTGATGCCAGAAGGATTTCACTGTAGGTCAGCTTATTCTGACCATTCTGCGTGCAAATGTAAGTGTACAGTCAGTGGGTCTTGACCGTGTCAAATCAATATTACAGCACAATTAGCAGTGTTGTTGTGTTAGCTGTAACAAATAAGAGAAACCTCCTTGTCAGAAAAACACAAGGAGAAGGGGTTTTCCACTGCAGTGTGGTGGCAAAACCCCTAGGGGAAGAAGAAATTAACATTCAATGCATTAACAGGAATGGCTGGAGGAGAGGTGAGGACATCAGGGGAAAACACATCTAATAATGTTCTCATAAAGAGGATGTATGACTAATTCAGTGGGGCGTATACTTGTGAATTGTAAGCAGCTATATCACACAAACATACACATACAGTTTACACATTCAGAAATATGCATGATAATCTCCCTTTTTCTGGTTATACAAGGAGTCCAAATCTGCAAAGAAGGTGAAGAATTTTGATATATTAGCTGGTTTCAATAGCATAGACCCCAAAGACTGATGGGTTCACAAACCAGCAGACAAACCAATAGATAGTCTCCAGGAAACCTCAGTATAATACATTATAGGTGTATACTGTATATATAAAATATTGACAAGCACTGTAATTTATGATTTATGAACTGAATGAGATATGAAGTTAATATTGGACATGTGGGAATCAGGTATAATTTGCTTTTTTGAGGAGGGATTCTATAATGCACCTTGACTGACACATTAAAAACCCCGAGCAAAGTCTAAAAAAAAAAAAAAAAAGATCTAATCATCAGTGAAAGTCAATAACATCTGGCTGTCATTACCCAATGAGCGTCATCAACAGTATTTGTCAGCAAATTCAAAATCCAGCAGTCAGATAAGGAAAGATGTGCTCCATTTTACACAAATGATAACAACACCTGTTTATGTGATGGACATCAAAGCTTTGGTGAATCTGGTTGCAGCAGGCGAATGATTTTAATATCCCGTTTTCGCAAAATTCTTGATCTCTACAGTTATTAATCCTTCAATAGACTGTAGAGAGTCTCTCGCCCAGTGTATACTGGGATAGACACAAGCAGGTATTTTGTTTAGTTTATTTGACATTATGAAAGGAGAGACATATAATCTCTCACACCAGCAAATATCAAGGACAAAACAATAAAGTGTAAGACCTATTTCCATTGTGATACTTGATATGAAGAGTAAAGGTGATTACATAAGAGAAAATGAATGCAGGAATACATCTTTTAATCACAATGTGAATTTCTGTGATACTGCTAATCCAATTTATAGAGAATTCCTGGGAATATATTAAACCAGGAATCCTGGACAATACCTAGCACACATGTGTCACATCTGTTTTGAGTATTTACTTTATTCAATGTGGATAGTGTTCCTGTGCAGTGACTGACAAGTCCTCTGGCACCCTGCATTGCAGTGATGCCTACAAGTTATCACAGAGGGGAAAACTCGGACAGAATACTGAAGCAGATGTGAATCAGGAAAGACCTATGAATGATGCAACACTACAGGAAGTGCTCTGTATGGACACAGTGCTGAGGCAGACTCAGGTATGTCAAAATTAATTCTAAAGTGTTGTTAGAGGTTATCAGTAATTAACCCTACGAACACCACTAAATCAACATTAAAGGTCCTCCATGTTACCGATTAAAACTGAGACATTGGTATCATTTCCATTACAATTTCCATAAACAAACATGCCAATCAGTGAGAGGATTCACAACCTTGATCAGCATCTACATTTCATTTTAAAGCTTACTCCACTGAGTGAGATTTCACAAGAAACCTGAAACACTTGACAGTAAAAGAGATATTGCTTTATGGCACAAAACAAGAAGAAGATGCCTTTCTTCAAGCTCAAATGCACCTAGAGCTTTTTCACAGTCTCTCACAATGGCAGCTGAGTGAACGCAGGTGGGAAAATAACTTGTACACTTCAACAAAATGAAACACACTCCGGGTGATGTCAGGTGGAGAGCTTTTTTGAGCTCTCTATAAACTGCTCATAGTGAATGCCTATCACTCAAATCAAATCTTTCATGAGATTCTTGGGCCAGAGACCAACTGCTTCACTGTTTACTATGAGTTTGAAACATTCAATCAGGTTGTGGCTTTGCTTTATTGTTTTGTGAAGGCTGACAGCATCAATTACTTTGTGATCAAGAAACAATCACTGCTCCCAAAAGATGGTTGACTTGTCAATAAAGACAGTCCCTTTCAATCTTGCCCCAACTTCTCTTTCTTACATATTTAAAAATTCTGGAAGAGGCAGAATGAAGCATTAAAGATTCAAGACCAAAGCTGCAGACTATTTCAACTGTTTTATTCAAATAATACTTAAATATCTTAACAATTTAACAATATCTTGGACCTATAGCTTTCAATATTTCTTCATTTACCTCTGCTTCTCCGATATTCCCTTTCTCCTATGATTCTATGTAGCTGTAGGCCATTGCTACATTTGTGGAGATCTTGCATGACAGATCACATATAATTACGATGAAATAAGGTTTGCTCATCTCTGTTGTCTAGAAGAGAGTTTTTTTTTTCCAGGAACTGCTGCTGTCTGTACTACTCTAATCTCCTGCTCTTTTCATGGATACAAATCTGTCGTCCTAATGACCTGGAATCTATTTGTCACAGTATATTCATCATGTTGAAAATAATTGCAAGCAACTGATTTGAGGTTTGTCTTTTTTCATTTATTACACAGCGGACATTTCAAATATCAACTGCTCCATGTGAAAAGGAAGAATTTAAAAGAGAAAATCCAAAAAAAAGCATAAAAAAATCAATTTGAACTGGATCTGGATGGAAGATTTTTACTTTGTTGTGCATCTGCAGCCCTGTCTTGTGATGAGACAGTGGTATGCAATGTTCCAGTGTTGTATGACAGCCGTGGTACACAAACTCACATGGCGAGTTTAATAAATGAGCCTATTAACGAGGTCCGCCATTCTTGATGTCATATTGGTAAACAAAAAGTCCCTCTATGTTCAGAAATAAAAACATCCTTTCAGTTAGCTTATAATGAGATACTCTGCGGAAGGAGAGCATTAAGCATTAAGCGGACTATGTATAAAAAGATCTTTTTATAGTAACAACCACGTCCGCTGTACATGTACAGTAAAGGATATGAGACAAAAAAGTTCTCAGGGTGGTCGTCTGACATGCAGAAAAGAGTGTTCAGACAATGTTGTCATGACTACAAAACCTCACTATCACTGAAATTAAAGAACCTTTCTCCATCTCTCACTGATTAATGCAAGTCAGTAATCAGTGTTGCGATTGTTTCCTGCTTTTCCATCACCGTGTGCTCTGCCCATTTTGGTGGCTGTTTTTCCTTTCATGGTCACAAAGTACTTGACTCAGGTCAAAGGCTCGCATGGGATTATCATCTTAAATGACGATAAATAATTCATTGAGATGATAAACTCCCCTTTAATAATGACCTTCAATTGATTTGGAAACATTGTGGAGGTCAGCGGATTACACTGAGGAGAAAAGACACATCAGCCTGAAGCATTCTGCAAACTGCTGGAAATTTTATGCAATTAGGTTAATATAGCAGACATGGGTGTGGTGCCAAATTCTGCAGAGCTCTCAGCAATGTTGGTTGTAGTTATACAGTCAAACACACAAAAAAATCCTAATGATGCCAGTGCACATGTGGCCATCCGTGAGAACCTGTGTTGTTTTCTTACTTTGGCTTTAAGCGTGACTAACATGAGTGATAGACGTCCATATGGAGTAATGAAGCATGGATAACAGATTAAATCACCACAGATGCGTTCATTAAGATGCAACAGGGAAAACGCACTCCTGATGATACTGGGGAAATGGAATAGCTAATTATTCATTTTTGCTGGAGTGAATGTGACATGAAGTGCTTGTTGGAATATGACATGCTTGAACCAGATTTGTCAATGATGGGATTTTAGGAGAATGACTTAATGCAATGTCCAGACAAGTGAGAAACATGCACTCTAATATTCCAGTTTTTAAAAACTTTGAAAGGTGTCAGAAACCAGGACTCTGGTGTTTAAAATGTAACTCTTTTGCGGATTCATGCATTGACAACAGAAAGGATTTAATCTCTGCAAAACAATTGTCTTATCCAATCGTTACTTAAGTAGCCAATAAATCTAAAGACTGAAATCTAAAATAACTAAGGTCTAAGATCTAAAATATACTCTCAAGGAAATAGAAAAGGACAACTGGATCTAAAAGTCTACAAAGACGATGATACCTTCTCCTAACTGAAATACAGGCCATAATCAGATACATGCTGCAACTGCAATGAAACACAGGGGGATGCTTTCATACCCAAATAAAAAACACATTTAAAAAAATGATGGAATCATCAGAATCATAATCACCATCATGTGATTATACCTCGATTATTCATGAAGCCCTCCTATTGATGCCCCTGACCTACAGCTCCAGAGCCATTTTCTCTGCCATTTGCACCGTTGTTGTACACAGGGTGTAAACCATCTGTCAGCGCTCTACAGATGAATGGAGCTGGGAGGATGCTAAATAGGTGCCTGCGTGCCTAAAATGAATTCAATATGGCATGCCCTCTTTCCCATCTCTGGTTTTTGGAAGCGTATGTGGAGCAGTGGATGGACCCTCGAGTGCATCAGCACATGTTGCAGCAAACGGCAGCTTTAGAAAGGAGATCAGTCTGCTGGTAATAATCCCCAACCCCTCAGGCTTTTTTTCATGCAATCAGCCGGCAATGTTATGATAGAGAGCGAGCATATTTCACATAATCAATGCCACCAAGCCCCAGACACCTGAGTGACATGCTGAGGGAATAAGAACAATGGAGCACAACGACAATGATCCATATTCTCCTTCTACTAACTATTCAGCTTTATGTGAAAATGCCGAGCGAGGGCAGCATTCAATAAAATAATGAGAAGGTTTGAAAAGCATGCTTGAAAGCACAACGAGAACGTCTTCACGTTTTTGCCCCCTCAGTCGATGAGTTGCATAAAATCCATTCTGGGGAAATGTGGGGCTGCAGCAGCAAGCAGGTGCTGTGTTTTGGCTGCATTATAAGGGGGCGTGCTGCCGACTTTGAGATACACACAAGCGGGGCGTTTGGTTTGTAGCACATGATGGCCACACTTAGGGTTCCTGGGGTGGTAGAGGTATCAAGATCGCTCTGCTGTACTCACCTAACATCTGACTGAAGAGGAGCTGCTCCAAGTCGCCCAGCACTGTAACCACCAACTCCGGGTCCACCTTCAGGAAGGGCTTGTCACCCCCTTCCTCCCCCTGGCCTTTAGAACCGGACTCCGCTCCGGCTCCCTGTTTCTTTGCGTTGGCCTTCGCCTTGCTGGAGAGGATCTCATCATCAGACTTCCCATCCTCAGGTGCCTTGCTCAGGGGCTTCACCTCAGCATAAGGACCACGAGGTATGCGGCTCTGCTTGTTCAGGGAAGAGGGAGCAGCCAGAGGGCTGAAGGGCTTCGGTTTACCCTGAAATAGCGAATGCTCCGATTTGGATAGGTTTCGAGAGAGAGGGGCACCCCCTACGGCGCTGCTGCCACCCCCTGCTGTCTTTGGCTTGCCCGTCTTGGTCTGGCCCGCTCCAGGCTTGGCCATGTCATCACACCACTTGGGCTCGTAAAGGTGCAACTTCTTCTCAGCATCAGTGAGTACAGCCAGGTTTGTCATAGACCTCTGCTTGCGGAGATTGGAGGACACTGGTAGCCTGCCTTCAGAGCTACCCGCCCGGTAAACCTTTAGTTCACCCCGCTGTGTGCTCTGGGGCACCCCAGACTTGGCCCTCTTGGCTGCCATACCAACTCCTTTGCCATCTGCTTGGCCGTATGCCTTTGTGCTATCCGTCCTTTCCATCTTCAAATCGCCTTCTCTGCCTTTCACACTATTTCCAAGCATGCCTCCTGCATGAGACCATATAGAAAAGCATCAGCAGGGAGAAAACAGGCTTCCTCACTCAAACCTTTTTCCTTGTGCAAAAAAAAGCATACATAAAAATGCTTCCTCTAAGGCAATCCTGCAGCCTTCGCTTTCTTCCCTCTGTCTCCTTCTCTCCCTCTTTCCTCCTGACAGGCTGCTGCAGCTGCAGCTGTTGCAGTGCTGCCCAGGCGCTCCCTTTCTCTCCTTCCCTCCCGTCCTCCTTTCCTCCGTTTTTTCCACACTCCTCCCTTCAGCGCACCCTCCTGCCGCTGAACCGCGCAGCAGCAGAATGACAGCGGCGGCAGGCGCAACAACGCTCCCTCCTCCCCCTGCTCTCTGCTGCCTCTCCCTCGCCTCCGACTTCCCTCCCATCCTCCCTCCCAAACCTCCCTCCTCCTTCTTTTTTTTTTCTGCATTTAAAGATGCTTTGCTGTGTCTCAGCAGAATATGTAAAATGCAAGAGACTGATGAGAAACGATCGTGTGGCTTTTAAAACCAGGCACCAGTCTCCACATTTTCCCACATTTTCCCACCATCTCCTCTGATTCCTTTGTTCTTCCCCTCCCCCTTCCTCACCTCCAGTGTTCCCTGTTTGTTGCACTCAACATGATGCATGATTTGTGATGTTAGCTGTAGAGTATTGATATTAACGTGTGGATGGATACACATTTAGATATGTAATTACACACCGTGGCATGAATTATGATCACTGTCAAAGCCCCACAAAATGCAACAACTGGAGCAACCAGATTATCTCTTGATCCCGTCTGAGCTTCCTTACAATATCAATTCCAGATTTACAGCTGGATAAATCATATGCTAAATATCAGCAATTTGCTGTCCTGCACACACAGTCTACTGTATTCTTGTCATATTATATCAATAATGATGACTTATGTAAATAATGGGTGGATTCTAATGAAACTTGATGAAATCATGAAAAAAATATTGGGCAGTTTTTGTCTTAAAAGTCCAAAAATTGCTTCAGCCAAATGGGTGACTTCACTTCAGCAAACTGAGCAAGCGACATGATGTGCCAGTGTAAGCAAAAGTAACACACCCAAAACCACACTTTGGAAATATCTTCAAGTCAGTATAAGACACATGTACTCACACACAGACACACACAATTACATTAAATCGAATATCCAGTCACACACACACTGTTTTTTTGTTTCTTTTTGCTGACATATGAGTGTAATCATCTTTTAAGATATTCCACACAGCCATCTCTCAGGAGGATATGAGGAAGCTCTGCAGCGCTCGCATGCAGAGCTGCACCATGGAAACCACCCTCTCATCGCCTGCATGTCATCTGCACCAGACCTCGCTGCTCTGCACAAACACAGCTGCCAAAGAAACATTTACCTTTTCCATAAATTACTGTGATATAACCCACTTCTTATCATGCAAACATTAAATAAAATGTATTTTCCAAATAAATCCAATTCTTGTGAATAGATTTTTAAAATTCTTACTAAGTGGATGAACAGTTGCTCTTTTCCACTACACAGCATGCCTGAATAAGAGCATGCTACATGGTGCAAATCCACTGGATATGAGTGACCTGTTAGCTACAATGCCCAGAGGGTTCCTCTTTTACTCTCACAATGGATTCACAACACACTCCACTGCTTTTTTTTATATGGGTTTCAGGGCACCTGGGGCGGCTCATGGACTAGTGAGTAGTTGTTTGATCTGGCAATTAGTTTCTGGAAACAATGTCAAGTCTTGTTCCTCCTCATCACGAGTTCCAGGGCTCCCCTGCTGACTCTACCCATGATGCACTGAATAGCTTATTTGTTTTGGTGAGTAGGAATTTCTTAACGAATCACAGGATAACAAATTCCGACATGCCATATTTTCTGAAAGCCATAGACCTTTTTATAAGAACATCTTCACTCACAGTTTGTATTTCACGGAAACAAAACAAACACCTTCTATCAGGAGTTGTTGATATTTTTAGCCACGCTAGCTGCTTCGCTCCAGGGACTGCAATGTCAGTCTGTGTAATGCTGGTAAAGACTGAAATATCTCAACAAATATACAATGAATTGCCATGAAATTTGGTACACACATTCATGTCCACCTCAGGATAAATTATAATAACTTTGGTGACCACCTGACTTTTTATTTTTGACCAACTACAACATATAGGCCTACCCGTCAGCCTCAGCTGTATTTGTGTTTAATGCTAATTAGTGAATGCTGCACACTACACTAAGATGGTAAACACTAAACATTATACTCACTTCATATTAGTACTGCTACCATTGTCATGTGTACATGCTGAAGTAAGCATTTTGCTCAAATGACCCCTGTGCCTATAGGGAAAACTCAGAGCCGCTCATGCTAGTCACTTAGTGTTGTTGTCAGCAATACCAGGCTTCAACATCATGCCCATGAGGTTTAATGGAGATAATATTTTATCTATAATTTTTGTCATATGTGTATGTATAACAAAATATATGTGATATGTGCCTTTTACACTGAACACTAAGAGTTTTAAAAATGTAGTGTTCACTCTGTAAATGTAAAAACCTTCAATGCTACCAGCTCTCAGGAGAGTGAAGGGTGGAGCTGCATCTTTCATTTGCTTTCTTTCACATCTGGGTCTGATTCTCACTCTCTGGCCATCTGAGTACTGTAATTGTGTGTGTGTGTGTGTGTGTGTGTGTGTGCAGTGTGATGGGACAGTTACACAGCTGTCTGTTACGCAGTTCCCCCTGGACAGCACGTGTAATCATTTTAGGGCTGCTCAGCTGCAATAGTGTAGCTACAATGATGACACAATGGATTCAAGAACATCAGGGAGACCTCCAGAAAAGGGAAAACAGCAGAGAACAAGCATGGTGTTAAAAGGCATATGTAAAGATTGTGTGTGTGCATTAGACCTCTAAATAGAGATCTAATGGAGTCATTGAGCTTGCTGGAATGTGAGCAGCCTGAGGGATGAAGATTGAACATTTATGAGAGTTTTTTCTCCACAGTCTATACATGATAAAACCCAAACTGCTGGAAACAATAACAAGGTAAAACCATGTTTGAGTTTAAATGTTGTCAGAGTGATTAACTTGCTGTCTTGTATTAATCATGGAGCACACATTTCTCCTTATTTCTTAAACTTTTGGTCACTTTTAAGATTTCTCACCAGAGATCCTGACTGAGATTTTGTTTCCGCAGATGGTTCAAGTGAATGGAACCATCATTAAAAACAACATTATATTTCATTTTCCGGCTAACTTGTGGTTGAAGCCAGATGACAGCTTACAAAGATACATCCCCCTGCTCTACAGTCAAAAACAGAATTTAAGCGTCCCTCAGGTCTGTCCAGTCGGGACAAGAGGAACTCCCAGACAGGAGGACCACTCAGTCTCCGGTCTCGTCTCTCCCGGAGGAGGCTAGCTGGACGCTCTCACCCCTCACAGTCATTAAGATAATTAAGAAGCCCACTTAGAGGGTTGTATAATAGCCCCGTGCAATTATATGAGGTCATTTTCTAAATTCAGCGCATGTTGAGTGACCAGGAGCAATAAATAAATAAGACATGTTAGTGAAAATAACTTATCAGGCTAATTATGTTTTGAACATAATACTGCTACTCTTTCATTGGTTGTAACAGTGAAAAGAGAGATGCGTTAACTAATTAGGTGGTAATTATTTATTAATTTAAACAGACAAATGCTAATTTGTCTAACAGGCAGTATTTAAGTGCGGCTTCTTGCAAAGAAAATTGCTGAAAAATATCAAACATTGAATTATAATTTCATTTAATGTCTGTATTTGTAATCAAATCACACTAATTTGTGTTAAAATCTTCAGTTTGTTAAAAAGGATAGGTTCAGTTTTTCAAGTCTGTCTTGAACAATTGTCAGGTATTCCTTGCTGTAATCATTCCTCCTGTTCATACTGACCATTAGAAGATCCCCTACAAATCACCTACAATGTAAATGATGGGAGACAAAATCGTCAGTCCTCGTTTTGTGCACATATTTCAAAGTATCTGAAGATAATATGAGGCTTCAGCAGCCTGAGTTAGTCAAACTGAGTGGATCTTTTTAGTTTAAAAATCCCTCTGTGTTTCCTCAGATAGTGTTCCTTCTTCAACTTCAGTGAAAGGATCCTAACAAAAGAGGGAATTTAGCACTAAAATGACTGTAAGTCTGAAATGTATCTACTTGATTTGGATGGCTCAGATAAAGTTTTAAAGACATTTTTGCACAGAAGGAGGACTGTGGATTTTGTCCCCCATCCCATCACACTGAAAGTGGTTTATGAATGGATCTCTTAAGGGTCAGTATGAACAAGAGGAATGATTACAGCAAGAAAAAAATATGCATCAATGTTCATTTGGGCACCTGAATATTGTTTTGAGACAGACTTGAAAAATTGTGAACCTGTCCTTTAAGCTGCAAAGATGAACATTAGTGTTTTTGGTAGATTTCCGTTATTTGGGTTGAAAGTCTTGAAAGAACTTGTTATTTGTCAACAGTGGGTACAGCAAGTTTTCATGTTAAACAATGATGAAATAATGAAAAATATCTATCAATCTCACAACAAACATGTTAAAGTATTTATTCTGTTTTGTGGTCATAGCCATCTCTACTGGGTCAATACATGATGCGTCTGCTTATTCACTTGAATCAATATCACTTACTGTATTTAAAGCAGATCTTTAATCATGTAATGTAATGCAGTGTAACTGTGGTTTTATCTACTTCTAGTGAATTGCCTTCACTCAGCAAGATATTCCAAGTTCTCTTAAAATAATGAAATATTGACCAAGCAAATACTATACAGTATACTATAATACTGCATATGTGTTTACACGTTATGTTTGTCAGTCTCTAAGCAACACAGTGTGAGAGGTACAGGGTTGCAGGCACCAAAACAAACACACAACATTACATTTTTAATGTTTTATGCAGCACTGACTTAAATGACATAAATTAAATCACGATGGCACACTAGAGACACAAAAACATTTGAGAAACAGCGCTGGGTTAACAGTGCTGTGTGATTTGAGAGAAGTGCACTCTGCCAAGAATCCGTGTTTTCCCACATGCACATAAAGAAAGAAGCAAAGTACTTCAGGAAATCCTGATGCACATAACAGGTGGTACATATAGTATGAAGTTTTTGTTGTGAGTTGGCAGCAGCTCTGGTGAGAACAACTGCCATGCTGAAAAGAGTCCAGTATCAACATTCAGCTATATTAAAGCTTGGGTGTTACAGGATGCATTATAATACAACTGGAAAGATTCTGTTTTGCATAACCAACTCGGAGGAGAACTCTATGAACTGTATGAAAAACTCCTAAATATAAGTTACTTTTTCTGGCACAACGACTTTACAGAGGGAAAAAAAGAAGTTTCAAAGAAGAGAGAGCAAATTCAACTGTAGGTCAAACACAACATGATTAAACTTTATGTACAGCTGTTTAATTTTAAGATCCTGGATGATAACCTTCACTGCTGTTTCATCATTGCATGTTAAAGTTACTGCTCATTGGTAGGTTTACAGCAGTGGTTACCAACGTTTTTGGCTTGTGACTCCTTGAAATGAAGCCACATGTTACAGGTTGCATATGTCTGAGATGTACAGCCGACAGGAGGGAGGTGACAGGAAATAAGGGGAGAGAAAGAGGGAGAATGACATTCAACAGATGTGCCCAGCAAGGCACAAACTGGGGGCATTGTGGTTCATGGTGGGCACCTTGACCTCTACATGAGGACTTCAACCAAAGAGTGATTTTTGCCTCTCAGATTGATTTATTTGAATAAGAAAGAATCTTTTCCAATATTTCACAAGAAAAGAGCAGATATTACCAAAACACCCAGTCAATTATCTTGTGACTCCTAGGATTGGTCCGGACTCCCAGGTTGGGAACTATTGGTTTTAACACATTACATTTGAATTAAATGCCACAATCTTTCTCAGTTGTGCCTGTAGAAAGATCACTGGGAGGAGAATCAGAAAGACTCACCTAGATCGTCACAGCAGACCTCCATGGAATCAGAGGAACAGTCACTCAGATCATCCAGGGAGGCATCCATCTCCTCATGGACCTGAAACCTACAGTAGCATGGATAAACACAAGCAAAAACATTTTAATCATCACCGAAACACAACCCCCCCCCCCACTACATTTTAGTTAAACGCCACAAAAAATGCTAAATACTTTTTTTAAACAGAGATGATTTATAAGACAAAGCATGAGCTGCCCTGAGGCTACAACATATCTGATGTGTTCTATGAAAAAAAAAGCTTATGTTCCCATCTTAAAAGGTGAAACACTGCCCTCACCTGAACCTGAAGGGAGCGACAGTGGCCATGTTCACCTTTCCTGGCTCACTCCCTCTGCGGTGCATGTTGAATGTCTGATATGAAGACTTTGGTTTGTTACTGGACGCCTCTCCTTCAGAGGCGTCCTGGTTGGAGATGTTCCTCACCTCTTTTTGGAAGTTCCCCATTCCAGCTGAAGATATCTCATTCTCATTTGTACCTTTAGTGTAGAGGAGACGTCCTCTTCCTTGGCTAAATTGGTTAGTAGCCGAGAGCCGACACAAGGACTCATCCTCCTCTGCATTGTCAACATTTTTCAGACGATATTTTCCAAAGGTCCAGTTCTTGTTGGTGTTTCTTCTTAACTGGAGGTCTCGTAAAGCTTTCTGGGTCAGTGTGCTGGTGCGGAGGTCCAGTGTATCTTTAGAGCGTCGGATTTCCTTCTTCGGTACCTGAGGGCTGCTGTACGCCGAGCATGTTCCGTCAGTTCGCTCCGTGGCCGCTGGGCTCCTATGAGAATACATGCTGCTCTTTTGCTGCAGCAGGTGGTTCTTTAAAGCTGCGCCTCTCAGCAGCTCTGAAGGACCTGAGGAAACGGAAGATGATGAGTAGGACGGCTGTCGTTTGGCGGCATGCTGATACTGCACCGTAGGATTGGGGAGGACTCTGTATTGTTGTTTGGGATCCATCTTGGAGAGGGGCATCATGCTTCGAGGTAAAGGCAAACTAGAGCTGACACTTGCGTCACTCTGGTTCTGAGATATGACTTTGATATTCACTCCACCGCTCATGGTTGGCGAGAGTCACCTGACTGAGATCTGGAGAGGAAAACAGGAGACTAAATTAGATCAAACAAAACTAAAGCTGCAAACATAAGTTAATATTTATAGTCTATTCTATGCACGAGTATTTGCACATTGGAGTAACTTTGTTAGACTGAATGGATAATGTTTACTGACTTCATCAGGTTAACATGACAAAGTGCAAGATATTCTATATACTGTACATAATTTATATCAACCACTATATATACAGACAGTATGTGTATTATAATTTAAAAGGGGGTTGTCTTTTTCTTTTTTCACTAGTTGATTAATCACTTTGTTCGACTGACAGAAAATGAATGTACTACAACTATTTTGTTAACTGATTAATTGTTAAAGTCTGTTTTCAATTTCAACATTCGCTGGTTTCAGCTTCTCAAATTTGAGAGTTGGCTCCTTTTCCTTGTCTTGTCATTATTATAATTGAATATCTTTGGGTTGGGACTGTTGGTTGGGCAAAACAAGACATCTGACAACAGCCTCTGCAAGACATCTGCAGCCCTACAATAGACCCAACTGACTAGAAAATAACAGTTAAGGGTATAAAATGTTAAGAGGTGTTAGGAACAACAGCTATTACCAAGTGCTAATAGATACCAATGTAGAGTAAAATAAAAAACGGTAACAGTGTCATAGGACTACAGATTGGTCATTTGTTAGACAGACTGACGCATGAACACTTAACATTTACAACTGAGTTCCTTAGAAACTTTCAAACTGTTATTCAAGAAGAGCCTATTAAAAATAAAGAAAAAAGATCTATTTGCTCCTAAAGATGCTTTTAAAGTCAATAAAACATTGAAACCTTCAATTCATCATTGTTTGGCGTTACCTCTTGAATACAAGTGGACCACCTAGTTACTGCCAAACCCAAAAATCTAATTGACCCTACAGGCATAAAACAATAAAAAGGTTGATTAAAAATATAAATATTAGAATATACTGCAAGAAGGTTTTGAAACTTAATGTGTGAGTCAAAAATGGTCAAATGAAGAAGTGATATGCAGGTCCATATATAAAGCATTTATAATCAGGAGGCTGTGGACATCTATCTTTGCTGTACATGATGGATAACAAGCTTTCATTTAAGATGTATAGAGTACAAAATCCTGTAAAACAGCTGTGCATTCCAGTGCGTCTGCCTCACAGAGAGCGGGTTTCTACCCACGAACCTCCTGACTGAAGGTGAATGTAAGTGAATGGGAAAGAGGAAAGAAGAGAAGATGGTTTGAGGGGAAGGACCATTATAGCATTATGTATCAATTACAACATCAAAGCAGTCTAAAGGTCTGAGAACCAGACTAGTCACCAGTTCAAATTCCTCAACTTGTAGAAACATTGAGATCAGAAAAGTGAATAAAACTCTACTGTTGAATGCTATTTAAGTTGCACTCTTAACTGTTGAAGTAGAGCAGCTGTTCTAAGGAAATGCCAAAAAAAAAAAAAACACAGGTTAAACAAGGATTAAAAGAAATTAAATGTCTCTCAAGAACATTTACTTAAATTACAATGTGTTTAAAATGCGATGTAAAAAATAATCAAAGCTAGACACAAAATCAATCAAAGTCCTCGGTTGCATCCAAAGAGAGGCCATATGTTTCAACAGCTTTGCCTAATGTATTCCTGGTCCTCTACCCACAACCTCTAGTGCAAGACGTGCTGTGAAAGCCAGTGGCAGATTGACACCACTTGGCACAGGCAGCAGGAGAACGGCTCCTTTCAGGCCATGCCAACACCGGCTGGCCCCACCAGGGCCCGCAAATAGCAGCTCTCCTCCGAAGATGTACCGTAATGGTGGGTTCTCCCAACTCCATCACCTCCATCTTCACATCCAATCCTATACTGTTAACTAATAACTAATAGTTAAAAGTAAAATACAGTAATAGTACAAGATGAGCTCGATCTTAAGTATTTACTCGTGTTTCATGGATACAAGGTCCTTTATTGTCATCTCGCCACAGTTACATTTATATTTTTCAGTTCAATGCAAACTGAACATTGTGTAACACTTAATGTGAACAGCGGAAACAAGTAGTGAACACAACGCTGACATATAAATATGGACGTCGTGACAGCTCCCAAAAGTGAAGCAAAAACATCTCGGTCACCTCCTGGTAGCTAGCTGCAGTATAGGTCATAAGTCCCACCCCCTCCGTGTTAGCGGATGGGACTTGAGCCAAACTAAAAAATCAAAGTCAATTTTTTCTGAAAGATGGTTTCTGGTAGTTAGGTAGGTAGTTCTCATCACGTTGATGTTTGTCTAAGTGTTCATTTTTCAGATAAGTTTCTCTGACGATATAAAAAAGTGGCGTCATGATCGACAGCTGTGACAGCCACTCTCAAACCTCCGTCAGACATCGGGATGACTGAGGGGCCGTGTCCCACAGGCCATCATCCCGCCGCCCGACTTTACTGCGCAGACTCCAAATGACGTCAGACAAGCAAGATGGCAGCTCCCGGAAAGGAGATATTTTGGCTTAACTTATACATAGTGGTAGGAAGTGGAGATGCGTCGTCCATATTTATATACAGTCAATGGTCATATTATTCATCATCTTTTAAGTCGATAACTTGTTAGCAAACAGTTGCTTATTTACACATCCAGCGGACACAGAGGAACATTACCATCCATCTGGAGCTGTGTTTCTGTCCACCTGGTGAAGTCCAATATTCTCTCTTTTAGCTCAGTTTTTGGTCTCTATCATCTCCTGAGTCAAATATCTGTCTCTTTAGCTGCTGAATGCTTCACTGTGTTCACCAGCTAATCACTAACTGTGTCTGTTTGTTGTTTGGTGCTGAACAGATAGTGTACAGTGGGTTTTCAGACCTTTTTCTCTGAAAACAGCTGCCTGCTGCAGCCAAACACTATGAGAATGGTGAGAGGGAACTAAAACAGTAAAGTTGCAACCGGACAGCTAAACAATGAGATGAAACTCGCTATGAAGCTCCGTAAAGCCAGGAGGAGCTGCAGAGTTGGGTGTCAATTCTCTCTGTAGGTTCATCACTATGAGCGACAATGTGAATGAAAAATTATGAAAAATTTTGATTACAACCACTTTAAAAAATCCTCTAAGCGACTGATTCAGATTCTTCACTCCATACCACGTTACCCTGTATACATTTTCTATGTAAAGTCCAATGTAAAGTAAAAGTCACAACAGCAATCTTACAAGGTCGAACCTGCTTCGTAACATATTCAACAGGGAACAGCTCTGAACTGAATGTCATCAATTTAACATAAAGGCTCCAGCAGAAAAAGATTAAAGAGACATCTTGTTCTGTCTTCTGCAGAGCTATAAAACCTATTTTTTACATATCCTGTACATCTGAAAGACAAAATACCATTATAGTACTTTAACAGATCATTTGTAACACTTCTGGCTTAATCTAATTGTCTGAAAGGGGCTTATATTATACTCCTGTTATTACTACTTCTTTTTATGCTGTTCATGTGATACATATTGTCTGGTTTTCCTGAAAGATGAATTCCTCCTTTGTTGTTTTTCCTGTGGTTTCTCCCATTTTCTTTTAACTATAGACAGTTTCATATGCTTACTATACAGATAGTAAACCACCTTGTAAGAAACTAGTGATTTATAGAAATTAAATATGATCTAGACTGTCTACTTTTTTATCACTTTATAGAATACATGCTGATAACTGAACTAAAAGCTGCAAAATGATGTTTGTGTCCCTGTGTGCCCCTCAGCCCTTAAATATCTCTCCTCCACATGTTTTATTCATGATGTGAAGTTAGGATTGACGGGCCACTGCCTTAAAAACAACCTGACACACGACAAATACTGCTTTACACAGACACAAACACAAGCAAGTGCATGTAACTGAGCAGGAAAACCATTTTAGAGGGTGACATGGTTAAAACATATAGTTTTTCCAACATTGATACAGTACATAAAGGTATGCAGAATCATTAAATATTCCCATTAATGTTAAATGTAATGAACTGTTTCCATACTTATGCAAAAAATGGAATAAAAACCTTCCGAAACTAATAATAGTGTGTTTACTGAGCTGAATTATCTATGAAAACCTCAAAAGAAATCAAAAATGCATCTTTCTGTGAATCTAAACTGACAGAGTTAAATGAGTTAGGATGTTTTTGTCTTACCTGCGTGAATAAATATATGTCCAACATTAGTCAATCTTCAGCACAGAGACAATAAGGAGACAACAGTGCGGTGCGGTGCAGACTAACTTGCTCTCTGCTGAGATGAGCTACACACATAACAGTATGATGCAGCTTACAGTAATACAATTTAGACCCACGTGCTGTTTTAAAGTGAGCGGGAGCAAATCAATACTGGACGACAACAAGCCAGTGAAGAGGCTGAAGGGAAATTACATGTCTTCACTACATCCTGCAGCTCCACTCACTCTTTTTCTTGCTTATTTCTCTAAGATCACCCCCCACACACACACACACACACAGTCACACGTTTCACCTATTATGACCTGACTTATTAGTGACTCACATTTCGATTTTTCTCTGGTGACATCATGCTTTGTTTTCCCCCTGGGGCTCATGTTTCTGTCACTGTTTAAGGGTGAGTTTCAGCTCCTTTTTAACATGCCAGTCTTTCAACATGCCATCAACAAAGTATGCAGCCAGCAGTACAAGGAGCAAAAACCGCCCCAGTCCTCCAAACCTATAATCAGCCCGCGGGGCCAGACTAAAGATACTTGTACGGACCAACAACATGTCGGCACAGGATCACTTTACTCTGGTAAAGTCCCCAAACTGCAGTGCCAAAGGCTTTGATAATACACTCATAAGACATCAGAAGAGTCCATTTCCCAAATGCTATCAATTTGGGGAGCGAAGAAACGACTGTCGTAAAATATAGATGACCAAACCTGGAAGTCATCATCATTCAGTCAACCGTGTCATGGTTTATGATGCCTTCTGTAATTGCCGTTTTGTTTTGTGCCAAATGTCATCTTGTGAGGTGTTGCCTTATGAAATGGCGAGTTTTTTCCCTTCACTTGCAGATGTTTCACAGAGCTGAATTTGGGCCTTTGGTAGCAAAAAAAAAAAAAAAGACAGAATCTCAGTGTCTTCCTGCTCCAGTTTCTCTCCGCTCTAGCTGAGCACCAATAGATAATAGAGTTGAACGAGTGCATCATTATCTACATAATTCAATTTTCTCAACACTGTTGCACTATCTAGTTTTACAAGAGCCCTGATCTAATTTTTATATATAGCACAAAGTCCCAGATTCCTGATTTTCACTGCTTCCTCTTGTGGCCCTAGCTTTGTCAGAGAGGAATTCTGTTGGGGGGCAAAACACAAACTGAGGTCACCTCACACACACACACGCACACACGCACACACAAGTGGACACAAGTGAGGCTCTTCATACATTTGACTAAAGACACACTGTTAGGAGACACCAGTCCAGACTTTGTGCTGCCATTGTTTGTGACAGCTAAAAGCCGCACTATTTTGTGTCAAATTTTCCCTCCAGCACCACTGCTTTTCAGCTATTTGGGATACTTTGACAGCAAAGCAGCTGGAAACTCAAAGCTAGTTTCTTTTGTCTCTTTGTCCATCTATTTACATTGAATGTTTGAAATCTATTATTCCAGGTCAATCCGGTTAATTATTACAAGGATTTGTATACATAGTGAAGAAACTGTATCCACAGTAGCATTAGATTAATCTTGCTGCGTGTTTGCTTGTTAAAATGTGAAAAATTATTATGAACATATTTGTTTTGAATTGTTGCACAAAGAAAAAGAGCACCAGAGAAAGAAGAGGGTATTTCAGTGTAATCTGATTAAATATAATGCAAAAATCTTTTGAGGTGAGCTATCAGTCTTTATAACAACCTAATAGAGGAGGTCAATCTGTAATGAGCAAGGTAGGAGATTATGTTGAAAACATAAACACATTTTGTGTGTGTGTGTGTGTGTGTGTGTGTGTGTGTGTGTGTGTGTGTGTGTGTGTGTGTGTGTGTGTGTGTGTGTGCGCAATTAAAGCTGTAATCAGAGATATTTCCCACCAAGTTGTCACTATTTGTTATTTCTTTATGGTCACCCAAACTCAGAAAATAGAGGTAGGTAAAAAAAGTATCATCAAGATCATTCTAGAGTTGAGCACTATGAATTAGTTTAGGATATATATGCTGTAGTGTTTTGTGTGACATTGTATTTACATGTCTGTTCATACATCATACAAACAAAAAACACCTTTTCTGTTTTTAACAGTAGCCGTAATGTGTGGAAACAGCTGCTTTTTTGTAATCAGATTACTATAATGTTTTATTCACCTGCCAGTACGGAAGCAGATAAAAAGGTCCAACTAGATTATAGCCAGACTGAAGTGAATCATGTAATTGTAATGTAATTTGGTATCAACAACATCTCCGTTTATACAGTAACATGTTTTAAGGGTGTGTTTCCTGGTAAAGAATTACATTTTTTTCTAACTACATTGTCTCTCCAACATCGGTAATAGTCAGTCTCTCCCTCCTCGATCCATCACACGTACAAGTATAACAAAGTTACATCTTTCTGCAGCAGCACTGCGGTGTCTGTGTTTGTTTATGAAGGCATGTGCGTTAAACAGTGTTTGTTCTGTTTGTCATAACCTAAATACATGTTGTTTCATTACAGTTTCCTTGTGAAGCAGTGTTTGCTGAACACTAATTAGTGAAAGATTACCATAAAACCATATACTAACATATTGTCTTTTTTTATGAAAGCTTACTGTACTTTTTCTGGCACATGAGATTAGAGCGGGCATTTAGGCGAGTGAGTTAATCTGTTGGCCCATTACAGGGATTTATCCCTTATAAATCACTTCAAGTGATTAACCGTGGTCAGTAATGTCATGATGACATCATCAACACCCTGAATAATGCTTCTGCAGGCAGCAGTGTCCAGCTAGCACTGTTTGAAAAGACTGAAGGTTAATAATAACTCAAGAAAGGGTAAATCCTTATTTGATCAAAGGATCTCAATGGGTTGAAATATTAAAGCATTTGTGCTTCTGGCTACACCTCAATCAATGATGTCACAGCAGATGATTTGCCTCTGCGACCTGTTTTATACATGTTGTCACCCGAGTTAGTTTAAATCGAATGACTGATTTAATTGTTGAGGATTTGGCATGAAACTTAATTCTTCAAAGCTTTGTTTAAATTTATCTGCGGCTGCTGTCAGAGAAATGGTTCATTTTAAAATAGGTAATCATGATACAACGTGCTACAGATGTAAGTTTTGGCATGGTTTCATCTCATACAATATATTAATATAAAAATGTGTTCCTTGGCTTTGAATTGCTTCCCTGCAGCTAAAAAGGCCATCCTGTAAAGTTGGCTCTCCACACAAAAAAGAGCACAGTTATTTAAGATAGCTTGATACAGATGAACTACATATCAACAAATATAGTCCAGACACTAAGTATTTGGACATATTTTTGTTCTTCAGGCTCTGCACCTTAGCAGATACAATTTGAAATAAACTAATGGATACTACATTAAAAGTCTCAGCTTTAATAGTTTTATGTCAATAATAAACTGTGTGAGAAATATAGACCTTTGAAAACATAGTGCAAAAGATTAGGGGTTCAAACATAATTGGACATTTTGGCTACTAAATGTTTTGAATGCTCGATTGAGGAGGAGTTGTCTGTCAATATGAGGGATAAACAGGTGACCATGCAAGTGAAGAAGATAATGATGAGGCTGAAAAAAAAACAAAAAGCAGGTGCACACAGGGATTGCAGAAAATGACAAGTGAGCTGGTCGACCAAGGAGAAAAAAGTCTTGTGGATGATAAATATTTTCATGGTGAAGAAAAAAACCTTCATGACTGCACAGTAAGTCAAGAATGCTCTCCAGGATGTAGGCATACCTTGTCAACAATGAAGAGAAGACTTCATCACCGGGAAAGATACAAAGTGTCTATGGATCAAAGACTTCAGGCAGTCATTGACTGCAAAGGATTTTCAACAAAATTAAGATTTATATAAGATTTTTGTTTGACTTCATGTGGATCTATCTGTCCAATTACATTTGAACCCCTAAAGTTTGGGCACTATGTGTTAAAAGGGTTATAACTCCCACACAGTTCTTTCCATGTAAACCTACTCAAATTAAAACTGAAACTTGGCACTTTAATGTAGTATCCATTATTTTATTTCACATTGAAGTCTGAAGAACAAAAAACATTTCCATATATTTACTGTCTAGACTGGATATCAGCCTGATGGTTTATCTGTCAGGTTCTAATTTCTAACAATAAGCTGTCTACTGTTTAAAGTGACATCCCTATATCATTTTTAGCACCAACATTAAAATAATGAACAAGTGTCACTCTAAAGTGCATTACATAGCTATTTACAATCATTCAGTATCATTGTTCTGAGGACTTGTGTCATGTTGCCTAGAGGTAATACACTCACAGTGTTTGAATCGTGCAGTGACCTGATTTAGTTTTAGAAACACAGGCCTAGAAGAGTTGGATCATTTATTTCTGAAAAAGTCATACATTTTTGCTCATTAATGTCTCTTTGAAGTCCAATTAAAATGAACCATTTAAACCTGCAGTGTCGGCGAGATCACAGCTGAATGGGGTCAATGAGGCCTTTTCATACATAATATCCCAGGTTGCATTGCTTCTCTGACATAAACCATCACTTTTAACCTGAAACAAAAGTAGATATCTCCCCAGATGGATCAGAGAACGGATCATAAGCAGCACAAGATGTTGTATTGTAAAATCCCTTATGCACACTGAAACAACCTGCCTCTGCAGTTATGCTGCTCTTATGCAACTGACACAGTTCTCTTAAGTAGGAATAGAGAGGCAGTTTGCAGAGCATACTGCAGTGCTGTGATGAGTCAATGAGTGGGCAGTTGTCTGTGATGGACCATCGGTCCATGTGAAGACTGCGAACTAGGTCATTAGAACAGGTAGAGAGAGAGGGAAGAAAAGTGCGTTAGATATAGACTTGAAAAGTCTCCAAACTATGCAGCAGCAGAAGCAGCAGCAGAAACACCTAAAATAGTGCAAGTGATTCAGTTCATGAATAAGCAAATAAAACAGGCTTTTTCACTTTCATCCTAGAGGCGTAAAAGAAAAAAACTGCAGTGAGGAAAAATGTGTGCAGCTTTCTGTTCTTTGTCTGAATCTAATTGAAAACATATGAATGGTGACCTATAAGCGAAGGTGAAATAACTCCAATATTTTGGGAATAAAGAGTTAAATTCTAAAAGTTACAAAGGCAAATAATCAGGTGAGTCAAAATTAGTTCCTTGTGAATTCACAGGTTGTGTCAGCAAAGGCCTGATGATCACTACTTTTTCATTTTCCAAACAACACAAGACAGCTAACAAAGTTCATAATTGGTGTCCTGACTGCAAAATGCATTGATCACAAAAAAGGACAAAGGTTATGCACCTACTCAAAGCCTCATTATTTGTTTTTTTAAAACTGCAAATAAAATTCAGTTATTGAACATCAGTCCATGCTTTTGGGTAGTATGTTAAAGATGAGATGTTCTGTTGTGTGAAAACTTTATATCTCTGAATATGCTTTAAAATTCCAGCTACATTTTTTTAACAAAGCATCATAAAACAGGGTTTGTATTGAAAACATTAACATTACTTTTACATATCTGTTTAAATGTAAAAGTATTGAATTTGACCTTTGATTTTTACACAACAGCAATGATACAGTATGTTACTGAGGGTACACACATGATAACCCAAATGGCCCCACACACTACACCTGTGCAAACACACACATTCATAGCCAGAATGACAAACAGTTCCTTCAGTTGCCACAGCCCAAGTCAAAGTTTACTCTGTATGACCTATTGAGCGTCTACTCTTCTCATTCCTGAAAGCTGTCACCATGGTCAGCTCGCCCCGGGAGCCAGCAGTGTGGTGGGAAACAGTAAACACAAGGATTTTCTTTTTTGCAGTTGGAGGGAAAAATGGAAAATAACACTGTATGCCAGGGTGCTACTACTGCATTTGAAGAAATCTACAATTGTATGCTAAAGTAGATTTGCATTCATATCAAAGACTACAGCAGTTGACTGTGGTATCAACACACACCTTTAGCCAGAAAGGGGGGGAGGGGGTCTAATTAGTGAAAACAGCTTAAATGGTTGGAGTGAAAACCTGTATACATATGGCTCTCAGTGGCACCACTGAGCTCAGTCTTTAACACCGCAGAACCAAAAGTGACCAACTGAAATGACGACCCATCTGTCAGTATTATCGACACCAGACCGAACGCAGGCAGAGTGGAGCTGTCCTTTTAGGAAGCACATAAGTCCTAGTCCAGTCATACTAAGTCAGCATTTCTTTAAAGCTGAAATCACACCTAAAAGGAAAATATAGCAGGAACAATCCTTCACTGTGTGTTACCTCGTCTGTTCTTTTCCCTTCACATAATTTCAACTGGAACTGCAAAAATGTAACCATATGGTCAGCCTTAAACAAACCTTTTTAGTTTCCATACCGCCACCAAAATTAACAGCCTAACTACCCCTGTTCTGAAACAAATGAAGAATACATTTTAGGGTGTTTTTTGTTTTTTTTTACGATGTTGGTCCAATTTTTGTTTCCTTTTCAGTCAAGTTCAGTTGAAATTTGTGGACATGGTCCATGAGGGCGAGCAACACCAGCAAACACATTTTAAAACTATACATACATATATATATATTTTTTCTATTAATTATAGGTAAGAGAGACCAGTTGAACCATAAAATACAGTAGCTCTGCAAAATCTGTTAAAATTTTACACTTCACCTTTTGAATAATAACCATTTCGTTTGCCATAATTATCACTTCCAGACAGGTAGACAGTATGGTTAAACTGGCACTGATCAGTTTCTTCAACAACCATAGCAACAAAGGCTACAGAACCATCAGCCTTTTGTGGGCATGTGCGAACAATCTGACATTGTCATGAGGAGGGATTAAAGGTGCAAATAGAGCATTCAGAACAGGCTGAGGCCTGAGCTTTTGATTTTCAGGGAGCATTTTTACATATGTTCACCTCAAGTTTTGGAACTTTTACCATGTTTTTCATAGACATCCAACATCATGACAGTATAAAAACAACAACAAATCCCAAAAGGTACAATATGCCCCTTTAAATGGTGGAGCATTTCATGTATTATATCTTCTAAGTGCTACTGTCCACATCTGGGTTTCAGAGTTTATGCTCAGTTCCTGGAAATTGGTGAGACTGTTTAACTTGAAACGCAGTCAGCTATTCAGTCACACACCCAACAGTAGAGGACCTGCACTATGGCCGCCAGATGTTGAACTAAATTTAACAACATCAGCAAGGTGGGATCTTAACTGTCACCCAGTGGGCTCAATATACCATGCATGTTTTCTGAAAGGATTCAAACACAGCCAATGCCTTGTAGTTTGTCTTTACAGCATTATCACCAAGGGCTCCTGTGTCCTTCCATCAATGTCTGCTTCAACTCAGCTTCTGTTCAGTGGAGGGAAAGCTGCACTGAAATGTTACTCCTCCAGGGAGGCACAGTGGCTGTACCATGTCACTCAACAGCCGACAAGATGTTCATAGTGACAGACAAAGTGTAACCTGAAGACTTTGGACTCAACAACTACATTTCATTAGGTTTCTGAGGTTCAATTCAGGTGATTTATATATATTTTTTCTTACAACGCTCTAAGAAAAAGCCTTTTAATCATTAAATATTCATTAAGTTACTTTCACAATATGTTTTCTAAATCAAAACACCTTTTACCACACTTTAAATTGGTGTATTTGTTTTTACAACACACAACTGGACCAGAAACAAACCATGGCGTAAAGGCCAGAGCTGGTAACTCTACACTCCTCACCTCATGTCACGTCTTGTTTCTGATCTCTGACACAGCTCTGTTCTGAACGCTCAATATTGTATAACAGCTTTACATGGAACACATAAAATATCTATCAGGTTTTCCGAGGCCGGCACACATGTCATTTTGGGTTAGCCAAGGTGGAGCGTGTCTACCACTGGAGCGTGTCTGTGGAATAGACATTCCAAACCAGAAAAACCACACACACATATACACACACACACACACACACTCATACACATGCGCACGCATACACGGACAGTTGGATTCAGGACACACTGGGACGTGGCATTTAAGAGCGAGCAAAAATCACCCTTTTAACATGTTGCTCTCCGATATTTGAAAATGTCCTATCATAACATCGCTGTGCATGCATATGCTTTAATATTACAATCATCATAATTATTTTGAAGATATGTGTAATTTGAAATCAGCTCTGGATTTACTGAGCACTTCCACTGCAGTAGCTCACTGTGACCACAATGCTTTGCTACAAAGCTTCTTGCAGAGGCTCTCAAAGTGACTGGGATAAGATGCAGGCTGTGGAGAAAAGACAAAATTGTGCCCCGAGCAGCATTTTTCACCGCTGTAATAGATGTCGTCTTACCACAGGGCACTATTTCTGTGTTGTCATCCCATAATCCACAGTGACATTGAAATTAGTTAAGTTCAAAAGTGCAGCACGTTGCGTGCACGATAGATCTGTTTTATTGACAATGACATCACCCACCAATTGTGGTATTCCCCAGGGCCATGCATGGACTCCCTATGCAGAATTGAATTACTTTATGGTCTTTATTATGTGCATTAGAGCAGGTCATGGTATGGAACTTTTAATACTATTTTGTACCAACCAAGATGTATCGTACAGATATCATGTACCAAAAGCTGACACTGAAGGTTTGGTCCAAATCCTACTCTTCTCTGCTTATGTTTTTAATCAACTAAAGATTATTTTCATTATCGATTAATCAAGAGAATAATCGACAGATTAGTCATTTGGTCTGTAGAATGTAAGAAAATGTTGGAATAGGTCATTTACCGTTTCCCAAAGCCCAAGATACAACCCAAGATATCTTTTTTTTGTCCCGACCAACAGTTCACAACTCAAGTTTACAATCACAGAAGACTAGAGAAAGCAGCTGGAACCAGAAGTTTACAATCAATCGATTATCAAATTAGTTGGCAATTGATTTTCTGTCCATCGGCTAATTGATTAGTCAACTAATCATTGCCGCTCTAGACAGTTTGTGAATTATATGATATTTTTGATGATTTTAGACTGCGTTGTATTTTGGCGAGATTATTGTATGGCTCCTTCTATTTAGACAAAATTCAACATTTGAGACGCAACATTTGCTTTAATTAATGTTTTTACTTTTTGCCACTAGGGGGCAGCAGAACAAGCTGTAAACACACCACTGACATATTATCACCATTTAAAGTTGTTTCACCAAACAGTTGTCCAGTCACACATCCAGCAGACACAGAGCAACATTAGCATTCATTTGGAGTTGTATTTTGTACAATCTGATGAATGTAATTTGCGACGGTCACTCTCCTTTTAGTCTCCGCCAACCACTGAGAAACATATCTGGCTAAATGCAAAAGGCACAAACTAATCGCTGACTTTTTTTGTTTTTCAGCTGTTTTGTGTTTGCTAGGTAAGATTATTAGAGGTTTTTCACTAGAAACAGCTGCCTGCTGCAGCTGGAAAGAGGCTGACGAGAGCGGAGAGGCTGAACTGATTAGCTGGACGGAAAACCAAAACAATGAGCTGAAAAACGATAAAACACTCTGCAGAGCTGAGAATAATTCTCTGTCAGTTTGTCATTTGAGCTCCACAATTCACATTATATATAGTTATTAGATTTACATAAATAAGGTTTTGAAGAAGTTTTTATCCCTGAAAGTAGTAAACAAGTAGTTGTTTTAGTATCTGCACTGAAACTCAGATGCTCTACTGGGGCTAGTGTTGAAAAAATTCAAAAAATATTCAGCCCTCGTGCATACAAGTTTGTATTTTGTACAGTATGCATATATGTGATATGTGTGTTTGTCCAAAAATCTTTTACACATCTAAAAAAAAACACATGCAAACTTCATATTTCAAAGACATTCATTGCTTCCAGCATTAAAATAAGCTTGTGTTGATTCACTCTTTGATGAGGACATCAAACAGCATGAACGAATGATCCCAGTCTACAGTATCTCAGTGTAAACTAAGTAGATGAGTAGTGTGAACATGAGCCTTATGCAGTGGCAGCCTGTAGCCCACACTAGTATGAGTCAGCACTATACCCCAGACAATTACTGGGCACATGACTCCCCATCTCAGGAAGCACAATAAAAAAGTCCAGCACAGGACCGCAAAGTCTTTGCAGGAATTAGTTCTGCAGTCCGACTGTGTCCTGTTTACCTCGGGCCTCTCTCTCTCTGCCTGGAGTCATACACATGACTGAAATATCTCAGTAAACCACGGGACACTGTATTGTAAAGGTTTGTGTCTGCCAACTGCTCACATGCTCAACAAATACTACAGTGTAATAGACTTGAATTGTAGTAGTAGAGTTGTTTATCTTAGCTGTTTTGGACAACAAGGTCACAGGAGAGAATGCAAAGTCCAGATCAACAAAGTCATTTATAATCTAGTTTAATTCAAAAACAAATCGAGCAGCTAGCATACAGATTCTGAAATCCTCTCACTATAGTCAAATTTCAGTATAATGCACTCTTAAAAGGACATCATTTGTCTTCAGTAGCCAGTAAGGAACTCAAACTTACCTAATATGAGGCTGACAAAACTTATAGGACGGTAACAAGTGCAGGGGAAGCTCAGAATATTTGGATGCCCCAGCAATAAGAATGCCAAGCATTACATGTCCATCAGTCCATCACTCTTACTATATGATCTAATTATGCAGAGAGGCTGCTCCAAACCCTGTGCTAGTCTACTGTCCGACATGCAAGTTCCCAGACGGGACAGCAAACGCCCTCAGCAACCTCCAGCTCAAACAGCATCGAGGACCCGAAGCATCCCAGCCTCCGTCCGCTGTCTGGATCAAAGTGGGACTGCTCCCTTCCTGCTTGCATAACAATACTCTAGACAGATCCTCTGCTGCAGTTGGTGCCTGTGGATCAGACTACTTAGCCGGTATGCGCTCTTTCTGACTTGCAAATGGACCTGGCGCAGTTCCAGTCCAAGTCAAAAATGCTGAGCTAAAACTGGGCCAGATACCTGGTGAAATACTCATAAAACTGCCTGATACTCTGATACTTTCTTGTCTCTCTCCCTCTGTATCTGTCACAGCCCAGCTTGGCGGGTTGCGTATGCATCTTTTCCGCCTGGCGCTTAATGTCCTGAGTCACAGGCAGAGCCAGTGAACTGGACTGATTTGAATTGTCACTGCATGTTTGTAGTTGGCTGCCTGCAGGGCACAGGCTCCCTCAGCACGACCCTCAGTGGGAATCTGGGCCAAAGGAAGCCGACTCTGAGGTGTCAGCTCAGGAGAAAAATGACAGGAGTGATGATATGGTGACAGCATGGGTTCACACACACTTTTTCTCATATAATCTTCGAGGTGGGGATTACAAACTGTGAGTAAGACAACCCCCCTTTGTGTTATGAGGCCAAATATTACAAAATGACTCATGTAATTAACATGCAGGGCAGAATATGTTCAGGCCAAGGACATGTGGTTTAAAAAAACAGCAGTTCATGACCAAATTTAGCGTGCGCCGAGAGCAATGAAACAACACGCTCACTGGTGTGAAGGTACAAGGCAACGGGTGGCATGATGGTGGGTTGTATGTTACATTCCCTGTTGCACACTCGAGCAAATTGCTTCTCATTGAAGTTAAATCGCTCCGCAGGATGACTAAAGTTCATGAGGAGAGATTATAGACTGAGGCAGTTTTGAAATTAAAGCCCTGCATCCTCTGTGTTGAGTCACAGACAGGAGATAAGTGAGGATTACAGTCAAAGATGTGGACATAGAAATACTCAGAAATGTGCAATTAATGTGCACACACTGTACAAACATGCTGTCTGACCTTGTGAGATACAAATTGCTATCTACTAGATCGCTTGCACACAGCTGAACATAATCGCAGCTTAATTAAAAGGTGCCAAGATAAAGAATCAGTGAGTTCACAGGCAGGTACAAGCAGCTCAAGTTGAATTGAATTGATAGCAAAGTCCTTCATCCTTCACCTTACTCTCACAGCTTATTAAATGTGCACTTCACACTCCGATGCTTACACATTCTGCTTGGGTTAATAGACCTTGTCACCTTTTGCATCAGTGCAGCTAACAGCACTGGTAGGCATACACACCAAAAGACGGCAAGAGACAGCCAGAGAGAGGAATCAGGGTGTGTCTCAACAGCACTCAAACATAATCTCAGCACATATGTGACCTCTACTGACTAATTAATGAAACTGCATCTCTTAATCTCTCATTCTGGCCACAGCGTGTGCCGCAGAGCAGGAGTCTGAGAGCATGTTTAACTCAGTGAAACATCAAAGTGCTGCTTGTTGAATGAGACAGAGTCATTAAACATAGACCATCCTGCCAAACTCCCTCTGCCCTAAACACAATTAACTCATTTCCCTCCTGAAATGTATCTAATAATGTGTATTGAATGAATGGAGGTTATGTTTCCATATCTTAAATCAACCAAATGACATCATATGAAATATTACAAACACTTTTAGCTCCTTGTGTTTGAATAGCCGGCTTTGTTTTCTCATATGGGGGAAAAAAAATAAATCACACAGCCCTCTAGAAAGAACAAGAGCTTTATTGCTAAAAAGTTAAATTTAGATGGATGAGTCACTTGATTAGTGAACACTGTGGAGGAACACGCATTTAGTTTAATGAGTTGCAATTAGGTCGCTGTTGACCAAATAATTCAGTATTCAAATGGAGTTAGAACACGTACAAAAGCATGCACTTACAATATGCAAAAATGAGGCTACACAAGATTATTTTGGCGGAAATAACACACAACAACATCAACCAAAGCATCAGCCACAGTGGATTTAACGCTAAAAATCAGTGTGCATACGGCCAAATACACTAACACAGCGACGGCTATCCGCTATGCAAACACATTTCTCAACGTGAAGTCAGCTCACCTCTTCCAGCTCTTCCTCCCTCACCTGACAACTTGGCAGAGCTTCTGTGAAAAATGTTGCCAAAAGGGAGACCATTATCAGGGGAGGAGTCCTGGCTTCAAGTCAGGTCAAATGCAGAGAGACTGTGCTGAATTCCTCCATAAGCAATCACCACTCCTCCGCACACTGATGGATGGACCTCAGCCCAGCCCCATCCCTGCCTCTTATCTTGCTCTGCCTCTTATCCTCTCCTCTTCCTCTGGATTAATCCATTGAGTCCCTGTCACTCTTCTCCCTCTCTCTCTCTCTTTTCCCTCTCTGCCATGAGCATGATCACATGTGCACATACTACACAACAAGCCAAGGCGGATGTCCACAGAGCAGAAACAGAGGGGCTTGTGTTGGCCAATCGCTGGCTATAAATAGGCTCCTTGAGTTCACCATTGTCTCTTCCTATGATTGTGAAGAGCCTAGAGGGCTTGGAGAGAGGGAGGAGAGAGGCATCACTCTCTGCTGGCTATTACTTCCCTCTTCATATCGACTTAAGTCTCCCTATCAGTTTCACCTGATTCTCCTCATTTGTAAGGAAACAAAGCAATACTGGAGCAAAAAAAAGGAATAAATGCTCCAGAAAACATAAGAGTGCCTTGTTTTATTGAGGTGAGCAGCAGGATGACTTTGTCTTTCCTGTATCCGTTGTAATGGAAAGGTCACATGTGTGGTGCGCTCAATAAAGTGTGAAAGACAGGGAGCTTCAACTTTCACAATTGTTGAATGTCACAGTGGACAAGATCACCAGCAAAATGCCAACAATGCCCTTAATGTACAAGTAGTATTTGTAGATGTTGCATACAGTGTTGTGCATATATTGTACAAATATCTAGTCCACATGGAGTTATAAGGACACCAAAAACACAGTTGCAGCGGTGAAATAAGAATGTAACTTCTTAAACATAAAAAACATTACACTGCAAACAAAGAACTTAATGTCCTCTCTCAAGCTCTACACATAAAATCTGCCAACAAAAAAAAGGTTCCTTTCCTAAAATACAACTACAATTGTGCAACCGAAATAAGTGAATCACATAACACCAAAAGCCTATCCTCTCCAGACAGAGCATTAAACTTGGCCTTGATTATGGCTAGTGGTAATGGAGCGATTAACGGATCAGTACATTTACAGAAAATCAATTGGCTAGTCATTTTCCAAGCAAAAATACCAAACATTTTCTGTTCCTAGCTTCTCAGATGTGACATTTCGACTCTTTTCTTTACCATATATGATAGTAAACTGAATATCTACTGGTACTCAACAAGTAATTTGAATACAGTACATCTCCTTGGGCTGTGGGAACGTGTTTGTCACAATTTCTTGATATTTTGTGAATTATCAGCAATGAAAATAATGTTAAGTTGCAGCCCTAAATGGAGCGTAACTGTGGACACAAATCTTTCACTTTTGGTTGAATTCTTCTTTTTCACATGCATGTAAGGTTCAACATTATTGTTATTTTTTATGAGACAATCTGTTGGTCATCCAGGTTTGTACCCAACATCAACAGACCATCTTTCCACATCTTTACTTGTGCCTAGCATTACGGATATTATACTGTAATCTTTTGAAAATGAATCATACACAACAAAGATATTACCTCACCCCAAGACCAAGGACGCCCATACAAAATCTTCCAATTCAATAGGTATTGTTAAGTCAAAAATAATATTAGTAATATACTATAGTAAAGTATATAACCAATGAAAAATTAGTATTATTTAAAATGATGAATCACTTAAGTGTTGTCAGTAGCCGATTACGGCTACAGTAGGTCAGACATATGCATAATATGTGTCAAGTAAACATTACCAGAGAGAAATTTCTGATTGACCTCTTGCCCTCTGAGCAACATGGCTCATTTAAACACACCCACAAGGTCTCTGGAGACGGTGACTAATCCACTGAACAATCCACTGAGCTAGAAGGGATAACCCGTGCTTTCAGTAGAAACACCTTGTAAGGCAGTGGAAACAGCACTTCCTCTTTCATCGGACAGATTTGTAGGCAGTCCTACGCTGATATCACTGCTGCAACTTGTCAGAGAGAGAACAACATCAGCAGGGAGTACACACATCTAACACGCAAAGTCAACAAGTATTTCATGAGGACATACTATGCAGGACTGTCATGAGAAAATGTCAAATACGGTTGAGCACAAGGATCTCAAACAAATACAGTTGTTACTATGAAATAAGAAGAAGAAAACATTCTTCTTTCTTCTTTTTCAGTTTCTATATTCTCACATTCAGTTACTCAATTTGAAATATACAGCATATAAAGTAATGGGACAGTCTGTTTTTGTATTCATAGTCCCCCAGGTTTAAGATAGTTAAGCAGGAAAATGATACCAAATATACAACATAGCTAAGGAGGTTTTTTTAGAGACAAACAGTGAAATGCTCTTGACTTGCCAAGTCAGTAATCTGACCTCAATCCAACCGATCATGTGTTCCTTTCTAAAGACCAAACAGATGGAAAAAAGAAAAGAAAATTCCCTGAAACAAGCAAAGAGGGTAAGAGGTCTATTCAGGCCAGACAGAACATCACCAGAGTGCTTGTTGTTATCTGTGGGTCATTGACCGCAAAAGATGCACATTGACACTGACATATTTTCCGTTTTTAAGTCGGCGAATTTGTTAGCAAATAGTTGCTTGTTTACACATTCAGGTCACGGAGCAACATTATCATTCATTTGGAGTTGTGATTCTGTCCACCTGATGAATGTTAATCCAATATTCACTCTTTTAAGCTCTGCTTTGATCTCAGTTCTTGAGGCAAATATCTGGCTCTGTAGCAGCTAAACGCTACACTGTGTTCACCAGTCGCTAATTTTGTCTATCTGCAGTTCAGTGCTGGGCCTGTGGTGTACAGTGGGTCTTTAGAGCTTTTGCACTAAAAACAGCTGCCTGCTGCAGCTGAAAACAACACTAAGAGAGCTCTGAGACTGAACCAAACAGTTGCGGGCTGTCAAACCAAAACAATGAGTTGAAAGACTGACTTGAACAATGAGTAGGATGATAATTCTGTGGTTTTGTCGCTAATATAAAGTATTGATTGTAGCAGCTTTAATTCTGAAAGTTCTGTTGACTTTCACAATTAAGTTCTGTTCCATAAAATCTGTGAATTGTGTTACAGTGTTACAGTTCCTACACTGCTCATGTGATGTGAATGTAGCTGAAAGTTGGGACTTTAACCTCATAGTCATTGTTACATTTCAAATCCAGTGTGCAGAATGATGTGTTATTAGAGAGCCAACACAACAAACATGTGCCTTTGTCCTAAAACTTTCTGATTTCACCCTACATTAAAACTACATGTGGCTACAAAGTCTTGATTTTCAATCATTCCCTAAACTTCCATAAAAAAAACTAAGATGCAGCACACACACCACATCATACAAAATGCACGGTTGTTTCTAGAACAATCTGAGTATACTGTAGCTATGTACCAGTGATCATCTGAACAATCAGAGCAAAATATAAAACTTTAACACTCAGAGGACGTCATCATCAGTTACCTCTTGTTACCATTTGGGGCCGCCAGCGTGCAGATTTACCTTGAACCTTAACAGTGAGGACTCCTTTGTACACATGACGAGTTACTGTTAATCTGTTGCTTACAATATTTAATCCTCAAAGTGTGGCAGAAGGTTGTGTGATTTCACCAAGTACGGCAGCTTAAGACTCAGTTGGCGTAAATGTATCTGTACCGCCTTCAATCTCCCACCCTCCCAGTCCATCAGTGACTCTCACCATCTTTTCTCCTCCTTTTCCTCCCTGCATCTCTCTCACTCTCTGTCTGTGTTTCCTGACTCCTCCCTCAGTTCAGCCTGGTGTCCACTCAGCCTCCCTCTGCTTCTCTACATCAGACCAGTGACAACTTCTCAACTCAGTCGTCTCTTACTGTCACTGAATAACCAGCGAGAGGAGCCGCCTTTCACCTCAGTGCAGGTAGGAGTCGACTTCAACAGTCAAATATATCAACACTTAACCGTAAGATTTCATTGTAGAGGGACGGGATGTTTGTAATTGTATGTCCTGATGTTTCAGACTTCATTTGAAATTTGAAAACAAAGTATAATTAACTTTTCTTTCTACTCTAAGTATATTTCAGAGGTCACTGGGTTCAAATTGGTCAAATCAAGAATAAAATATAATGAAAGCAACAATTTGTACTTAAAGTTTGAATTTGAGCGTCAAGCCAGGTTACTTTTAATCAAATAATTATACATTAGTCCTGCTTTGCATACAGTTAAGAGGCCGAAGTTTAAAGATAGAAATTATCCTAATAAGGTGTTGGACAGGAAGGTTTAAACTGCAAACACTTTGCCGAACATAAGATAGGAAATAAACTTTCAAAACGAAGCTAAGAAGAGCTTTAAATATAAAAAAAACCAAAAAAACATTTTTATCATCAGACTAATTGATGATCAGGCTGAAACTATTTAAAATAGGTGTTAAAAAGACTTTAAAAAGACTGTTTGGCTTGCCATGCTTGGACAACAAATTGAAAATGATCCAGCTCTGAATCATAGTCTGTTGGGTTGTCTGAGGTCAGGACTGTTAACGTGATTACAAAATGAAATGCAGGGAATTTCCTGTTTATCCGAGATCTAGTAGATTGTTGACTTTCTGTTTGGATGAAAAGCCTGGGCTGATGTATCTCAAACATTACATGAACGGACATTGGTGTGGTGGTTGTACAGAGCGTATTCTGACGTCATTTTTTCAGCATGAGGAGGTTCGTAGATATCTGAGCAATGACAGCAGGTACTTTGCATTTTACAATTATGTATGAATAGTCCTTCAGATATCTATTCATGCCAGGAAGCTGCAGCAAGAAGAGGGAAAGAAAGAGCAGTCTATCAAAACAAACTGGTAATTCTCCTTTTATAGATATGGTTGTATCTTAACTCAAGTGTTGTAGATGACCTCTGTCTTCTCAGCAACACTGATCTGAAGTCCAGAAGTGAGCATAACATACACAGTGAATAAAAAATGTACACAAATTAGCTCTCTTGTATGCTCACAGAATGCCTTTCGGAGGAGGAAACAAATGCGGCTGCTGCCAGAAAACCGTCTACTTCGCTGAGGAAGTGCAGTGTGAGGGGAAGAGTTGGCATAAATCCTGTTTTCTGTGCAGTAAGTATTCAACTTCTCATGTAATCTGCTTTATGTGCCGACTAAATAAACGGCCCTGAAAAGTGCCAGGATGGAATGCGCAGTATTTGGCATCCGATAGGAAACTGAGTATCCGCAGGTTTTCGCTCAGACATCTCAGACCTTATTTGGATCTACTGGAAACGTGACAAAGGCTTCATCTTCCTTATATGGCAGAGGAAGGTGCATGTACAACCCCTCAACCACAGACAAGTATTTATCTGAGCCAGCTAAGCACATGATGGAATGCCATTTAATTTTCTTTAAATGTCATGCATAGTTTTCGGTAACATCACGGCTAAACATCTGTGAAAAAAAGGTTGCTTACAGTTTAGAGAGTTAAGTTTGTTTTGTTTGCTGTAGATGTTTGTTGACTAAAATAGATGTATTTGTACTTTTAATTAGTTTTTTCCTCCTTTTCCTTCGCTGTCAGTGGTCTGTAAGAAAAACTTAGACAGCACAACGGTGGCCGTTCATGTGGATGAGATCTACTGCAAATCATGCTATGGCAAGAAATATGGGCCAAAAGGCTATGGCTTCGGAGGTGGAGCCGGCACTCTGAGTATGGACACAGGAGAGGGACTTGGAATCAAGCCTGAAGTGTGAGCAAAACAGCACTTTTCCTGTAAAAATACTTTACATAATGTTTGAATGTACCCACTGAATGGTTAAAAAAAACACACACATCCTGTAAAACATCTGGTTGTTGTTGTTGGATAAAAGCTTCAAATGAGGGTGGAAACAGATTATAGGAGCCTGCATACTGTATTTATAGCTCCCAATAAAGCAATGTTTCAATCTCAGTGATCCTTGTTGATCTGTTTCCTCCCTCAGTTGAATTCCCCTCGCCACTTTCTTTAAAGCTATAATGTTTCTTGACAGACAAGCTCCTCATCGCCCTACAAATAACCCCAACGCCTCCAAGTTTGCCCAGAGAGCAGGGGGCTCAGATGTGTGTCCTCGATGTGGCACCACAGTGTACGCAGCGGAGAAGGTCATCGGTGGAGGCAATGTAAGAAAGTTCTATGCTGTAATCTCAGTTTTAGAGCTTATAAATTGCACTTTGATTGAACAATAGGAGCTTCTAGCTTATTGATTTGTTAGTTGTCAATATATGTTTGAAGCCCTGTGCTTGATCCAACTCATGCTCTTCTCCTCAGTCCTGGCATAAGGGCTGCTTTCGTTGTGGCAAGTGTGGCAAAGGACTGGAGTCCACGACCGTCGCCGATAGAGACGGAGAGATCTACTGTAAAGGTCTGTGTGTATCAATACTACACGAGTTTTTACTACAGAGAAATTATGTAGTATTCCTCATTAAATAAATGAAAATTGGCCAAATCCTCAGTTAAATAAGTCAGTACTGCAGTAACTGTACTTAATTGTAATTGTAATTGTAATTGTAATTAAACCTCAGTATGCAGAGCCAGAGGAGTTTTCCAGAAGCCCAGTAGCTCAGAAGGCTGTCTGACCTTTTGCCATTTATATTTTTATGTATTTATTTATATTTGATGATATGTGAAAACTGTATTTCAAATGTCATGTTTACAGTTAACTATTTTAATAAAGCAGGACCAATAAATCAGCGACGTCAGTATGAGCCAACATTAGTTTATCACAGATACATCGGTACTGACGTGTATATACGTTGATAATTGCAGTACAGACATGTCAAAGATGTGTTTGAGGTCATTTCAAAAGTGTTGTCATTACCTTGTTTGTCCACCAGAGAGCACTGAAAAGTCTATTTTCCAAATGTCTCCATCACAATTCTTTGATAACCAAATTTAAGGGATCCCTGTCAAAGGGGTGCCACCATGCCTTAGGGGGTTACATAAAGACCACAAAACCAGTTTGACTCTCTCCCTTGACTTGACTCTAAAAAAGTGACCTCTGTCAAATGTTTCAAAACAGTATCTGCTACTATATTTTTATTAAATTGTTTTCATTTCTCATTAATTGTATTTTGATTCGCAGGTTGTTACGCAAAGAACTTTGGTCCCAAGGGATTTGGCTTTGGACAGGGTGCAGGAGCTCTGGCTCATTCCCAGTAAAGCCTGAAGCCACAGCCCACCAGGAACGGACATCTGGTGCTCTGATACCATCACTTTAGGATCCTCCAGTCAATATCAAGGCTATTTTACTCTGCCCTTTCACTCCAGCTACAGGCAAAGAGGAATGAAAGAAACACACTACACACAGCTTTTTGCACTTGTTCACCAATTACATTTTGCTCCATATGTTGCATTAGAATTTGGTTTATAATTTTCTCAGTTAAGTATTTCATACTAAACAGTTAAAACACACTGAATTCTAACCCTGTTTGGAAGTGCACATTGTTTGTGTATAAACTGAATAGTTAACAGCAATCTGACTCCGTTTCCAGAGAAGAAGATAATGAAAAATTAAACAAATTAAACAGTGTGGTTGCAATAAGAGACTCTCTGCAATAACAGAACTGAGTTTGGCAAATGTTGAGAACGATTAACATCTGAATCAGTCGGTGTCTGAGAGAGAGAACAAAATAACATCAACATGTTCCAAGACTGACAGCTGTGAAAAAAACAGCTAGGGGAGTCTCACATCATGCTTCAGTGCACTCAAGATAAAACCTTCCTCTCTGCCTCACATGTCAAATGTTGTAAATATTGTCTTGAAATATGTATTATTACTGAGACACAAAAATAAATATATGGCATCTATCTGGAATGTTTTACTTTTTCCCTGTGATAGCATAATATGCTCTTACAGCAATTTCACCAGTCAAAACATAAGCAAAATATCTGAATACAAAGTGAAATTTGGCAAGCTACACACAACTGTCATTGTTCTTTTCGTGGTTCTGATCTGATGAAATCCGTGTGTATGCTTGTGTGGTGTTGAGTGTGCTTGTTTTCTTTCCAATCATCATCATCAAACAGAGGAAAATGCCAGCTGTGGTGGTGAACAACGGAGTCGTAGTACTCTGCCCCGTCTCTGCCTGCACCGAGCAGTTGGCACACTGACCAGAGTGCCAGGCAGCTGTGGTGATGGTGGTGGTGGTGGTGGAGGGTCAGTTGTTCGCTTTGGCACAAACCATAACATGTGTGAGCCACAAACAACAAAACTAGGTCTGAAATCCACACAAATAATGAAAGTATTATACTCAAGAGCTGGGATCTGCTCCAGAGCTTTCATGTTTAGATTAATTATAGGTGAAACAGAGACGTGATTCATCCTCGGTTAACTTCAAATGGATATAATTTTTGGTCTAAATGTTAAAAACTCATGAACATACAGTAGAGTTTAATTCCCTCTAGTTGTTTACTCATAAGAAGGCCACAGAGAGGCCTGATCTTACAGTAAATAATCAGGAAAAGATGAGAGTAAACTTCCCCATTAAGCCCACGTACCATATAAGCCCACTTGCAACTTCTGAGTCAAATAAAAAAAAAAAAAAAAACTACATCATAAATTTTTGCTGTGTCATGTTTCTTCCAATGAAGCTGCTTGTTACATAAATTACACTTTTTATTGTAAGCCAATCAGATCTGTTGATATTGAGGCACATGTGTGACATGTGCCTGCTGATCCAATAAGTTTTTCATATTCATAAAACTTTTTTTGTATATTTCTACTCCTGTTTTTGGTAAGTACTATTTTGTTATCAAAATGTAAGTGATTATTGTTTTGAATAAGACATATGTTAGATCATTACTCTAATTAGATTAGCAAAAAAAAGTCACACCGTCTGAGGTAGATGTAAATGAGTATAGTTAATTACTTCTTTGCATGATCAATTTATACTTTTAATGTTATGTTAGAGCACCACATATAGATTTATTTCCTATAGTTGTTTTTTCAATGTCATGTGCATAGAATAATATATTGTCTTTTAACTATAAATTCACTGATGTTCCCTTTAAGCCCACTTGATGGTTTGAATAGGGATTTTCAACCTTTTGACCTTTGAAACATTTTCCTCCCTAATTTTGACCTCATTTCCTCCCATCCAGGAACAAGATTCAGGATGTAGAGCACAGGTTCATCCTCTGCAAAGCAGCCCTGGAGGGACCTGGACCACCACGCAATCATAAGGTCATTGAAAATCTGTACAAAAACAAGATGAAAGCCATCAAAGACTTGTTAGCGTAAGACTGCCAAGCAAAGACAACCACAACATGAGCAAAAGATTGAAACAACCAAAATAAAGCCTAGACCTATAACCTATAGGTTACATGGAGCAAATGAAGCAAATGATAGCCTAACAAAAACAATACAATCACCTCAGAAAGCTCAGGCCAACATTTAGCCTGGGAGAAAGTAAATACTGCAGAAATGTTGACATCTGTTTAGTTTATTTTGCTAATGATAAGATGCTAATGATGAGGCTAATGATACATGAGTTTCAAGATGTTATGACTGATGTCTCCTCACAATAAACGTCATTTACTATCCTTAGAACATTAGTATTGAACCTGTAAACTGTTTTTCTTTCAGTCAGTCGGTCTTGAGACATCTTCATAAAAACATCTGCACCTTCAACCAATTGACTGGACCAGAAATTTTGGTCAGTTTCAAATGCCAACAGCACACCATAGGATAGAAATACAGATAAAATGACAACACATACTGACAGATAAAGTATTGACAAGTAATTTCCACTATAGTTTTGATTTTGTTCATAAATAGTTTTTTGGCTACATTCCAAGGAAGACATGTTCTAAGTTTACCTTTTTCTGGAATGACAACAGAGCAAAAAGGCTGGTCAAGCCTATTCCAAATGCCATTTACGGGCCATAGGATAGGAGTGGAGAAAATAGATATACATATATACATACATATATATATATTTATCAACAAATCATAAGGTGGGCTTATGTGGAACACCCATGGGTATGTTATAGGTACCCATTAAGCCCATGCCAGACGTTTGACATATTTTGACAAATTACACAATAAAAACATAAAATATTGGTATAAATGAATTATTTACACTTTAATTTTAACTAAAATGTTCTCACTTAAATTGGGGCAGTATATATTAAAAATGTCTGAAAAGGATTTGGTGGGCTTAATAGGGACATTTACCCGACTTAATTTGAAGGAACCTGTTCACTTGAAAAATAAAGCTGATAATGATAATTTGGTAAGTCTTTTAATAAAATCTGCCAGTGACAGCCATAATTTCAGCCGGCGAGAATTTATTTTCCCCAGCTAGAAATACATTTTACATTTTGTCATTTGGCAGATGCTTTTATCCAAAGTGAGGCAAGACAATCAAGCGTTAGAGGACAGTGACTCTGAAAGAGTCCTGGTACAAATTGGTACAAATGCAATGATAAAGAGCGCTAGACAAAGCTTTCTTAAAATATGTAAAGTAAGAGCAACTGGAAGTACAGTAGACAGGTGCATAAGAAATCCCATTAGTACCAAGAAAGAAGTGCAACAAGCAACAAAGTGCTGAAAAGCTTAAGAGGCCCATTGAAATAAGAAGCCTGCTTTTGTCTACGTCTGTCTGTCTGTAATAAACGACCCATTGTTTCAAAAATTACTATGAATTTTGAATGGAAAATGAGCCAACATTATCAAAGTAAACTGCATATCTCCCGTATGGGAACGGAAAGTTTTACAGGCATAGCAACTGTAACTAAGGGGGGGGGGGCAGAGCTTAGTTAATCATTTCATATTGGACTTAACATTAACTCTACATTTTAAACAAGGAATTGAACAGTGCTATTACACATATACATACCATGTAACACATATGGATAACAACTGCATGATACAACTGCACTGCTGTATGATGTCTCAGCATCTATATGAGTCAGTTTCCTAGAGACAGTCTGGCAAACACACAGCGCTCTGTTAATCCTGCCACCATATATACTGTGGAATTATAATCAGCTGCCATGAGCCAACAGCCTGGATCTCAGTATCATCAATCAAATCAGCATCAGGGACTTTTAACTCCTGACTCAGCTGGAGCAAAATAACAATCCTGCACATTTTAACAATCTACCACTGACAATAAAAGAAGAATTAAAAGGATTCTGTCACAGACAGTGCAAATGCAATTAACTCAGACCTCCACAGATTCATTTCAGAGATTGATTCCTCGCTAGCAGTATTCCCCCTAGTAGAGTCCCATGTATGTGAGCTTGCACAATGCAGAATGAACCTCTATAAATACTAAACTGCAATAAATAGCAGGGTTGGTGGCCCAACAGGTCTCAGTGGTCTCATGAGGCTACTGAACTGCCTGCTGCTCATAGAGTCCACTGTCGGCACTACCACAAATGTAAAGCATGTGTTCAGTGTAAAGCATAGTAGTACTGAAATGCTGTTTTAACATTACCATAGTTTACACTGAGTGTGCAATATACAGACTGGTGACATATTAAAGCAAAAACCTGAATAAATATGCGGAGAAACATTTGGAATGCAGAGGCCTCTACACAGGACACTGAACTGTTTGATTAGTATGAAAATGATGTGAATCATATGCTCTGGCCTTCACAGTCACCAGGTCTTCACCCAACAGAATACCTGTGAGATCTGGAACTGAGACAGCACTCTCCACCACCACCACCACCACCACCACCACTACCATCAAATCACCTAATGAGGGAATATATTTTGGAAGCATGGTGTTCATCCCTCTAGTACAATTATAGAGACTTGAAGCTGTTCTATACTCATTATGTGTGCACAGAAGTTGGAAGCAACTGTGAAATTGTGATAACATGATAGGATAAAACACAGCTGGTTTTAATGACAGTGGGACAAAAAACGATTGACAAGTATGTCATTTCATTTAGCAATTTTTAGGAAGGTTTTTCTAAGAAAACCGTAGCCTAGCAAAACATCTAGTGATGTTTTGGTGACATGTTAGGTACTTTCCCTTGTCGTTGAGAGTTGTTAATACCCTAATCCTTTATCCTCCCTGCTCCCTCTCCGGTAATTGATTGGATAGTACAGACAGCATGTGTGCAAATGACATGGTTTAATCGCTCTGGTCACACAGTACCAACAAGTGGAACATTTATATTTATATTACAGACTGGTCTTAGATTAATAGGTCATAGAGCAGAGTGGCTCTATGGATGGCAATGTCTGTCTGTCTGTCTGTAATACACGACTCATTCTTTCAAAAATTACTATGAATTTTGAATGGAAAATCAAATTGGAAATGTTATCATGGTAAACTGCATATCTGCCATATGGGAACAGAAAGCTTTACAGGCATAGCAACGGTAACTAAGGGGGGACAGGGCTTAGTTACTCATTTCATACCGGACTTAACATTATCTCTACATTTTAAATGAGAAATTAAACAGGTCTGTCTGTCCATCTGTCTGTCAGTCCACAGCTTTGTTACCTTGAGAGCAGGTTGCTGCCGTGTCACTACAAAGTGTTGCTATATATATGACCGACTTTCAAACTGGACGTCCAGGTTTGCGTCACTGCTGTACAAGCTGAAGACGACTAAATCTCTAACACAAGCACAACTGAATTCATGGATTAATTTAAGGACTCATTGTCCTTGCACGAGTGAACTGAGCACTTAGACGTGTGTTCACACAGACAGACTCATTCATCTGTGTTTACATTTTGCTCTGTGGCACACACACTATAGCCACGAACCCAAATACAGAGCGTGCGCACATATAGTATGCAAGCTGGGACCCCATATCAAAGAGTGGCAGCATCACATGGTGCTGCAATTTGTCTATGTTTAGTTGGAAAGCCTCAGCCAAATGTACACTGGAAACTGCATTCCTGCCTTAAAACCACGGCTTAGCATTGTCTGCAGCTATTATCCTAATCAGACCAAGAGGCCCTACACTCTCAGGGGGGACAGAGCACGTCTCCACCATCACTCGCAGTAGCCAAAAAAAATTCTCACAACATCTTCCACAGTAACAAGACAAACCGTTACGGCTGTTATGGCTGCTTGAAGTTTGCTTCAATTTGGAGAAAAAAACATTCTGTTTACACTGTGGCATACAAGAGCAGAGATGATCCTTCCTAAAGATTTAAATAGTTCAACCATGTGAAACAGAATAACAGATTAACAACCAAAAGAAAACTGGTCAAGTGAAAGTCAACGAGGATGTTGTTTATCCCGTCCTGGCACACAGAAAAGTTCACACACATTATTATGAAGAAGCAGAGAGTAGTGATCTATCAACACAACATTACAATCAGTGTTATCCTGAGACCACTCCTTCATCATGGTGTGTGTAGTTGTGCGTGTCTGTGTGTGTTTCTATTTAAGTCTCCTTGTGACATAGAGGAGGGACAAAGGGGAGCAAGAGATAAATATTCTAGTGGGCTCTTCTCTCCATCACTTTGCGTCTGTCTGCATCCATAGCATCAACACAGAAAGGTAAGGCCATGTATCTCTGCTACTGTAGTTGAAATACGTCTCCAGTGACTAAGGTTGTGTTTGTTTGATCTGAGAACTAGCTTTTACCTTGGATTTGATCAATTTGATTAGATATTATTTAAAATATTGGTATTCAGAATCAAAATTTAAAGTAATACGACGTGTCTAAGCAATATTACTTAAAAAAGTGTTGATAATTAAATTGCTACAACTATGTCCTCAATTATAGAATAATAAAGAATACATTTGACTCTTTAAAGTCACTGTTAATTGGATTTGAGACTGTTAATTGGATTGTAGAACTAGAGGTGGGTGATATATATAGAGTCCTCCATCTTTTTGCAATTTTACATCAATATATGGTACATTTTCTGAAAAATCAATTCAGAAAATGGTTTATGTGTAATATAAATGGACAGAAATGTCAATTTTTGTTTAACCAAGAAATTAAATATCTGACAAATAATAGTAATTCATCACATTTTGCAAAAAATAAACATAAAGTATTGGCATAAAGCAGTCCTTAATTGATTTGCAATGTTTTTTTCTAATTCTTTCTTTTTTCTAATGGGACAAATAATTGATAAACTCAACTGGGTGTTCTAGAAAACAAAGCTACGCACTGTTACAAGCATGGGGGACCCTTACTATATTTGTGTCTTTATCCAGTGGAAAAGTGGGGGTGAAAGCAGGAAATGTTATCTGTCCGGAATAGCTGCCTTGCTTCTCCCTGTCTGCCATCACTTGCTTTTTGGCAGGGAACTGTGCTATCAGCACTGGGAGGTGACCAGCTGATTTTGTCCAGCAGGCCTTTCTACCAGTAAGACATAACAATGGTGTATAAACAAAACAAAACATAAAACAGGTGGCCATAAATGACAAACCATTGCTAATGCCTTGATTAATAATGGAGTAACAATTAACCCAAGATAGTAGTAAAAGATCACACGTATATGTCTCTACATATACTCTTTAATCCCATTCTCGTAACACTATACGGTCGACTCTGACATGGAATGTATGTATAGTGGAGCTAAAATGGAAACCATAGTTAAGACCCATTGGGACACTAGACCCAAGCGGTCCCCGATGTCAAGCACTTCAGAGACAAAAGGTTTTATTTTTGTCTTCCAGGGAGAATTGAAATAGCCAAGATGCCTGAGAAAGCGTAAGTGTATTGTGTTTCTGTTTCTTGTTTCCATTTCATCAGAGTTCATACAGGAAATGTGATTCATCTATAGAAACACACATTATGACAGTTGGATATTAATGTTAAGCTTTGGTGTCTTTCATTTTGTCTTACATGTTTACAAATGAATGTCCACCCATAGAATGGAGGTAAGATGATTAAAAATATACTGACAATCTTAAAATTATTGTCTAATAAAATGCCAATAAGACAAACTCTTCATTCTTTTTGCAGAGGAAATCTAAAATCTCAGCCTCTCGCAAGCTGATGCTAAAGGTGAGTCCTCAGTCACGTTTCCAAAGACTGAATCTACAGTCAGAAAAACAGTAAATCAAGCAGTTGTACAACAAGAACTGTGACAACAGGATGAAAGACCTGTGAAGGCCCACCATCACCACCACCATCATCATCTCACCCCACACACTTCTCCATCCTATGTGCATAGACTGAATTCCATTTACATGACTTTTTATTTGTTGTGTTTATTACTCTGAGTTCTTATCTGTTACCTTGTTTCCTGCACTGCTGTAACATTTGATTTCCCCCTCTGGGCATCAATAAAGTCCTATATTATCTCAGTTACATTTATTTTTGTGTGTTGTATCAGAGCTTGATGGTAGCCAAGGCTAAGGAGGATCTGGAGCAGGAAATGGTAGAAAAAGAGGAGCAGAAGGAAAGGTATCTGGAAGAAAAAGCTCCTCCAGTACAAACGAGCAGCATGTCCTTAGCAGAGCTACAGGTAGCATTTTACACTCACCACTATTTTGTTCAGATTTGCAAACTAAAACTCTTTAAATTCTGCGTGTTGTCTGAGATGATTTATGCAATATTACAGGTGACATCTAATTCTTCTTATTTTCTATATAGACATTATGTCAAGAGCTGCATGCCAAAATAGATGTGGTGGACGAGGAGCGGTATGATATTGAAGCCAAAGTCTTGCACAACACCAGAGAGGTAACATAACACTGGTTAAGAAAGATAACAATGACTAAGCACTGATAATTTCCATATCAACAGCAAATAAATAAACAGACACATATCTCCAAGCTGCGACAGTTTGCTGATGTAGTCCAAAAAGTACCGTGTATCTCAACATCTAGAAAGTTCAGCTTTAAATTAACTGATAATACAACTGGGCACACAAATCTTAATAAGTGGAATGGCTGTCATTGTCCACGGCAAATGACCAACAATAACTGTTTCTGTACTTTCACCACAGATCAAAGACCTAAACATCAAGGTACTGGACCTGCGAGGGAAGTTTAAGAGGCCCAACCTGAGAAGGGTCAGGGTGTCTGCTGACGCCATCCTGCGCTCCCTACTGGGCTCCAAACACAAGGTCTCTTTGGATCTGCGAGCTAATCTCAAATCAGTCAAGAAGGAGGACACAGAAAAGGTGAGTTTGGAGAAAAGAAAAGCTAGGGATACACTTTTGGTCAGAGGAAAACGTGATGCAATCCTGTTAAACGTTTTGTTTTTTTTAAGATTAATTTCCATGGAACATGAGCAGCAGTTGTGGCAAGGATGTTTTCCATGGTGATAATCTATGTAGCACATTTTCACATTAGGCCTTCAGCTGATGCTCCTATGGAGGGTGACTGACAAAGTGTGACAAATGTTTAATTAGCTTTTCTTAGCTTGCAAAACAAAAAGAAACCACTGTTGCAAGGGTCAAAATATCAGATTATTCCTATAGTACATATATAGTGATTCTGGTTAAAGGAGAGGTTGTAGCTGAATTGAGAAACTGCATCAAACATCTGACTGAATTCTTGTAGACCAAACACATGGACTGAAAGGGGAATTACATAAATCCTATGTGCATAAGATCCTTTTCCCTTAATCATATTAGAGCAAGTCACTCTACACTGGAAAATATTTTAAAATTCAGTTCTAATATGTATTCCTTGTGCTGCAGGAGAAGACAGTGGAGGTGAGCGATTGGAGGAAGAATGTGGAAGCCATGTCGGGCATGGAGGGCCGCAAGAAGATGTTTGATGCAGCAAAGGGCCCCAGCCAGTAGACAGGTGTTAACAAACAAACAACTGGCTTTCATTTTATGTCAAATACAATCACTTGTCATGCATAGCGTGTTGGCCATCAGCACAAAACATAAATGCATAAAAACTCAAACTCTTCACAAGGTCACAGAAAATATCTTATTAGCCTATTTTATATTCAGTGTCTTCTTCCTCTAACACCCAAATTTACAGTGTGTTTTGTTTCATCGTCACTGAAATAAACACAGCATATGCAATCTCTCACTCTCTGTGTGGCTTTTTTTGTAGTTAATCTTTTTAATGTTGTAGGTTTTGCATTCACAGACATCAGTCAGCTGTTCTGATTTAGGGTGATTTTTAGCGGATTTCTGACGTCTTACATGGTAATGTGCAGTTTTATCCACTGCTTGTCCTGCACAGACATATTTTAATCAAGGATGCAGAAACATAACCTTTTTAAAACAGTACACTCAAAAACAATGTATCAATAGGCCTAGTTCATAGTGAGGATCCAGTTTTCACTAGAGATGTAACAATGAGGCCGGGTAATCACCATAAATCAAAGCTAAAAATGTAGGAACCAAACAGCAACCACGCAAAAGCTAATCTTTTTCTTCAGCCATTTCAAAGAATTAATTTACAAGTACTACCGATGCAAATAAGGTAGCAAGCAGATGCTAACATATCAACAAACAGGTCTGCAGGAGATTCAATCTAAATATGTATGCTAGAACAAGCAGTTAATACTTACTGTAGCTTGGTGAAGTGAAGAAGTGGTATATGCAGTTCAGCAGGGAATAAATCCTAAATCCTCAGACTTTCCTCTTATCTTTGCTCTTGCTTGTACTTTAGGTTTACCTACAGTATATGTAACGTACGGAACTGGTAACGATGGATTGCTTACATAGAACTACTGCATTTAAACCTGCAGTGGGAACTTTTACATATAAATGAACGTCCGTTACATTCAAACGAGTTCACACAATGCTTAATGCTTAAGCCTATCACCACCAGATAAATCTCTCTGTATTTCATATTATAAAGATTTTAATCTGGTGTCGGGTTTGACACTCCCGCGCTGGCAGGATAAATGCCCGAATGCAGACTTCCGCCAGCCAACTTCTGGTTAGTCCTCTGCTAACTTGAAGGGGGGTAAAATAATTTAATCGTGCGGGTTTTCTACATTTTCAAATGTTATCGGAGCGAAAATTCTGATAGTGAAACGAGTCATTTCACTGGGGTTGTGTGATGCTCAAAACACCCACCGTTTTACAGCTGCAACAATAGTGATGTAGTATGACATAAGCGTTGTGTTTTTGTAAGTACTCTCACTGCCAGGAGGGGGAGATAAGAGTCCCGCACTCCAGCTTTAATTGGAACTTTCTTAAAGTATTAAAACAAAAAAAGAAGCACAATTGTCCAGTTAGTCAAATTGAATGACTAACACATTAAAGTACACATTCATTGAAAATCTACTGTTGCAGAGTGTGTTTTGGTGTATAGACAATATTATGCTATTGTGGGCAGTGGATTTGAGCTCATGACCCCAGTGTTTGTTCTTAAATTCTTGTACATTGACCATGAATTTGTATTCATATTTTTAAAAGATAGAAAGTTTAGATAACATCAACACCCACAAACTTTCTCATCTGATGAAATCTTTCCAAATGTTTGGGTTGAGTGCTAGGTTTCAAATGTCATACATTCATTGACAGATTGATTCAGATTATTATTATTAGATTCTCAAAGATGACACAGACAGGAAGATGCTTTGATGCACCCTCTCCACATGATGGCAGTATCAACTCACAGTTTACTGAGATAGTGGCAGAGATGTTAAACTAGCAGATTTCAGCCAAGCAACTCCAGATAAAAACCTGGGTGAAAATATTGTTTATGTCTAAGTAAATGTTGTACAGTGATTTGAAAAGCTGAAGGGTATATTAATAATAAGTCTCTAAATACAGAGACTTGTGTGAGCTGAGGTTCCTTGTTAAGACTAGTGTCATTTCAGGGTTAAAAGTATTGGGATGTCTAAGTGCTTTGTGTTGTTTGTTTAAACTGACTCAGCCAGATGGGTGGGGTTGCTACAATACAGTTGAGAAAAGAAATAGTTTATTCAATCAAAGAAAACCACTTAGAACACATTACTTTTCTGTGATTGTCTGACTTCCTAACATTGTTTTACAGCTTTTGTTGCAGCCCACTCAACTAATACTAGAAACACAAACTCTACATTTTCAAACAAAAACTTCTTTCATTGAGGTGTTTTATCAAGTGATAGAAACGTTACAAATAAGTATGACAATATTATTTCGATATTAATGGTGGCAGCATCTCCATGGACTATTTCTATCTACATTTATGTCAGTAAGAGGATTACTAGCTTTTATCCTGAAGTAGGCAAGATTTGCCAAAATGTTGATTAACTGAACTACAAATAAAATGTTTTCATCGGATGTGTGTGCCGATTTTCCCTCTGTCCTTGTTAGCATTACAAACATGTTAAAACCATGGATGTATCATAAAAGCTCTCGTAAAACATCCATGGTTAAAACACAGAGAATATGGGTCAGTTGACTGTTTGTGTTTCAACACCCCAGACTTTATGGAGCAAACAAACAAAGTTTCCTCTTATATGTAAACAACCACAGGGTGAAAGGGAGTCCAAATATTTGACATGACATTTGTTTAAATAGTAAAAAATATTTCAGTATCCATATTTACAGTACATTCACAGACATCTAGATAGATCAAATGAGAAATTGTGGTGTTGCCGCAGGAGCCCCTCTGAGTCAGAAAGGAGTGTTGGGAATATGTTCATAACTGAAAATACATAGGTATTACTTCCTCTGTATGCTGATTAATAAATTAATGTAACAAATATTAGTGTTTAGTGTAAACAAATGCAGAATTTTTGCATCAAAATGTCAAAAGCAAAACTCAGATAATCTCTACTATATTTTGAAACCGGAGCAGCAGACTTACTTCACAGAAATGAGGATTTAAGACTTTTTTTCTTTCTTATACACATATCATACAATATTTTGTAAAACTAGTATCAATGCTGACCCATTATTGAGCTTATTGGGGAATTAAATCTAACCATCCAAACAAATGCACACGTACTATATCATGGACTACAATGCGCAGTGCCTGACAAAGGGCACCCTTAAGCATCCATAATAATTATTATCATTTATAATATTCAGATTTATTCAAAATTCAGATCATTGCTGTTTTTTATCTTTTAAATTGTTTTAATTTCCAAATTTTGTGAAATTCATGGGGGTTCCCTTTGTTAAGATAAGCCTTGTCAAGTGTCAAATAATTTAAAAAACTTAACAGACCACTGTGAAGGAACTGACAATATAGTATCTCCAGTGAATTGCAATGCATTTCCTACAGTAGTTCCAAAAAGTGTTGGATCAATACATATTTTATCATGTGAACTCCAACTGTATTGTCTTTTAACAAAGTGCAGGATTTAGTGATATATTTTGATACATGTTCAGGGATAAAATATCAACAGATTTCTGAAAAGCTGAGTTGAAAAATTCGATTACCTTGAGGCTCGTTGAATAAATTCTCCAATAGAGCGATGTTTATCTTTTTTATTTTTCTTATTTTTCAAGTATTTGATTTTTTAAAGAGTAAACAAGACAGCAACAAGTGGCAGTTCTAGCAGAGACTCCTTTCAATCAACTCTACAAACAGAGCTACATTTTGGCTTCAGCTCACTTGAGTCATAATTCCGACTGGGGGGTCAAATACAATATAAAGAACACTGGGAGTATCAAAATACTTGGCAGGGTCATAAAGGATGTTGTTTATAGCACTTGAGTGCATGTGAGGCAGAGATTCAAGACTAAAGGCGAGATGCTGGAGACGGTGCTGGAGAAGGGAGGGGGGTTTATTTTGCCCTTTAGCCTTGGCAATCTGCTATGGAAATGCTCAATTATTTGATTGCATAAAACATCCAATTTAGGGAATAAATTGTTGCTGTTACATAGTGCTGTGAAGTGTAATGTTTGTGTGATCGGCAGAATCACCCTGTTAAGTAACAGTTGATAATATGTTTCTTTGCTTGGAAATTGGAGGAGCTCGAGCGATGCCTTTGTGTATTTGTGTGCACACAGAAGTAGGTTTACATGGATTATTTCTAACCTTCCCCACGTCTGCCAGACCTGAGTTACCGAAACCTTTTGAGAGCAATAATCCTGTGTTGTTAAGTCTAGTTTTGCAATGTAAAAATAGGCAAAGCAAGCCCATGGAGAATTTTTGTTTTTTTCCATTCTAGCTAATGCCCTTTGCCATCTGTTTGCAGGTATGTGCCCACCCATTGTAGACTTGGGCAGCTTGCCGCCATGTGATCCACTACTGGGTTTAAAAGCTTATGGCCCACAGAGAAGGGCATAGTATACAATTCCCCACTGAACCCCATCACAAGCGCACATCACACTATCTGGGTAAGTCTGTATGCTCTTCTTATATGTTTTAACAGTAAATGGAGATTATGTTATAATATCACTTATATTATTCCTCTGTGCAAGTGTTTTTTAGACATGTGGGTTCAAACTGGCATCATTATATCATCTCAGGTTGTTTTTTTATCACTAACTATACTCTTCTGAATTGTATTTACTCATACAGGTGCTGCATCCTAAACATGTCAGACACAGAAGATGCCACATATGAGTGAGTAAATGAGTGTGATGATAGCAAAGATAATGCCAGCATAGATGGAATCAATTCTAATAAAATATTTTTGGTGTTTTTTTTTTCCTTTCAGGGAAGAACGTAAGTCAGTTTATCTCCTCACAGAACCCAACACATGGGCAAAATGAGTCTTCACAGTTTGTAACTGAAGTGTAGTAATTAGGCTGCAGATTCAGGCAGCTGCATGTTGTCAGACAGCTGCTTCACATAGAATACAGAAAAAACAAAATTGAAAAAAAAAATGTATGCATGATGCAATAATGCTGCATGTATGTACAGTATATCACAAATGCATTTATGCCCATGTTTAATATAAGTGTTAAGTACTTTGCCATGACCGTTGACTTCTGTTCTTTACCTCTCTTTGTGTGTATGGTGTGAAGGAGAGGAGGATATTGTTGGTATGTATTTTAATACAAACAATATCTGTGAAAGCAATGTAAAACTTTGCTTCTAAATGCATCACCTTTAAGAGTCTGGTTGTATTTTTGCTGCCACTTTATTACCTGCTTTACACACTTAAGCCTTGCATTTAAACATTCTCAGTTACTTAACACACCGCATTTGCTAAGCTGCTGGCTTCACTGCACAGCATACTGTATTTTTGGCATATCGGTGCCACTGCAGAGGCAGCTGCTGTCCTTGAGCTTTTCTGCCAGATTGACCTTTGTCCTCTCAGTCAGTCCTCGCTGTCTGAGGCTGGAGATAGTTTACCGTGCACATCCCTGAGGATCTGTCCTTTCAATTCAAATGATGCAATGGGTTGCCATCAAAGAGATAAGGGGTCTTACCTCTATTTCTGTCTCTTTTGTATGGCTGTCCATGAGGGCCACTGTGCAGCCCTGCTGTCCCTAAAACTAAACAGCACCTGTCTCCTTCTATGTGGAATCGCTGTTAGAGTAATGTAGGTCAGCTTATGTTCTCATTAGAGGACCTTGGGGAAGATAGCGGTGCAGGCACAATACCCACTTTTACTTTTATGCCTGTTAGAAGTTGTCTAAATGCAGGTTGGATTACCGTCTTTCCAATGGAAAGAGGTTGAGTTACACGCTGTGGCCAAAGGGACTCTGACTAAAAGCTTGTTGTCACTGTTTCCCACAGATGCCCAATAAGGAAAGCAATGTTGGGAACAAAAAACACAGCTCTAATAACACTCCTTTGCAAACAGTGTTGCAAAAGCTAAATGCAACTGTCGGGAAGCTGGTGGCAAAATGGCAAGAATCACTCTCCTACTTTAGTCATATCCAAATTGTGTGATATCTGTTGAGCATTAGAACTAGAATTAGTATAGTTAATTTTTTGGTGAGCCACTATTTTAAAAATTATAATAGGAAAGACGTTATCTGCACAGTTTCATTAAAAAAATAGTAATTTAAAAAGTATTATTTAAATGCAAGAGTGAAGCTACATATCCACTATTGCCTAACTGGGAATTAGTGGATAAAATATTTACTAATGAAACGTTAAAATGAAATAACAGAGTGCTGTGCAGGTCAGCAAGGGGTACAATATATGAAAATTGCAACAGTACAAGTCAGAATATAAGAGAATGTTTTCTTGTTTTTGAAGGCATCGTCAAAAATACACACAAGTGGCAAAAATAATGTTGATCTAAATGTTGTGTGAGACCAACATATTGTTTGCTTGCTAACCCTACATGCTTGGTCTGCGCAGAAGAGGAGGAGGAGGTGGAGGAAGTAGCAGAGGAGGAGGAGGGGGAAGAAGGTAGTACCGCTTATGCTAATATATGTTTGCATGCCAGCTGTGAATAGATATGACTCTATTTTTAACACAGTGTTTGCAACCATCTAATGACAGTCATTATTAGAGTACATATGCAAAAGGAATATATTGTCCCATGAAAACCTTGTATCTCCAGAATGTTAGTTTTTCAAAAGCTATGAAAAACAGCCCTGTTTCCAGCTTCAAGTAGAAGCCAGAAAATCAAGTAGATTTTAAAAATGTTTATATGGCTTAACACTAACCCATTAATGCACACTTAATCCTTCAGTTTAATTGAAAAACTCCAAATTACCTGGAGATACATGGTTTTGACTGGAGACACACTTTATATATAAACCTGGGAATAGATTGTGATACTGTCACAAAAACCATAAATGCACCTGTATACCTGCTGAGAATGCAACTATTGTTAAAATTTCCATTTCAAGTTGTATAGCATTGTTTATAAATGTAAATTTAACACCTACATGTAAACCAAGAATTATGTGGTTATGTGTAAAAGTTAAGGATGATCAAATATAGATTTTTATTTTTATTTTTTATGCAAGACTATCTAAGTAGCAGGATCTGGGATCAAGATACAAAATAGAAGAAGAACTGTTGCCTTTCTCTGTGTCTTGTGTTGGGTGGTTTATAACTCTGGCTCACTTCAATAATTGAAAGGTTAATAATTGGTTACCAGTAATTACAATGACTAATGGACTAGGTTCACTGTTTTCTTTGTTACTGGGCAGGGACTCAGGTGCAGACAACATATGAGTTATCTGTGATGATAATCTAAAGCAGCTGCTGGCTCACAGAGTAACATGTACGCGCCTGCATACCTTCCTGTCTAAGTTCATTGGCACTGACAGGAGATGGTCAAATATGTTGCCTCAGTAAAACTGCTGTGTGTCAGAGTTCATTCCAACTCTATTGTTATTGACAGCTATTCCTTCCCGTAAATTAAAGACAAACAGGAGAGCAGTGTGTGTCAATCAACAATGTCACTTCATTATTGTTGTGTTGGACTTGTTGAACCAGAAAGTCTTTTTTCTAAAAGGATCTTTAATTTGCCTGTCTATATCAGAGGTTTAGAGTGAAAGCTTTATCCACATTTTTTAATCAAAGTAAAAACACACATTTCATGAATATAGCATCATTTTTATCCAAAACATCTTACATTTGGAAGAGATTCTGACTATTAAGGTAATAAAAGCATTCAATGCCCAATGATAACCACTTAAATTAAATCTTAAAACACATTTACAACCATATCTACTTTTCAGAAATGTACCAAGAAACTTACCAATTTACTGAGAACCACTCTGTAATCCTGTTTTAAAACACACAAAGAGAACATTTTCAGGGCTATTTGTGAGGGCATTAGGCAGGTCATGGCCTTTGGTCGACCTTGGCTTAAGTCCTGTCCTGCAGGCCTTGCAAGAGTGTCATCACTCACCACATGTCAATGTGAGCTCTGTAGCTTTTCACCACCCAATATTTACCTTGCACTGACCCTCTCATCTTTCAGCAGATGCTGGAGAGGAAAATGACAGAGGTATGGACAGACTATAGAAAGTACAGAGCATGTGTGTCAAAGTGGAAAAAATGCTGCTCTGTGGGTTTTTTTTTTTTTTTGTGCATGAAGTGTTTCTTTTTTTAATAAGTTGTCCTATAAAATCTTCTCTTTTTATGGGTTTACAGAAGATTCAAAGCCCAAGTTAAAGTAAGAGCACTGTTTAAAAATACTCAAATTGAAACAATTCATCATGAGAGACATAATCAAATAAAAAGATTTTCATTTTGCATTTTCCTCAGGTCTGGTTTCATGCCTGGTTTGGCAGTTCCCAAAATCCCAGAGGGAGAAAAAGTTGACTTTGATGTGAGTTCATCTCAAAACTGATCAAAGAATCACCTGCAAGCTGTTCTTTGGGCAGAACGTTTTTAGTTCACTTTTGACTTCTTCTTTTACTTTCAGGACATTCATCGAAAACGAATGGAAAAGGACCTGACTGAGCTCCAGACTCTGATTGAAGATCACTTTGAGAAGCGTAAGAAAGAGGAAGAGGAACTTCTTAGCCTCACAGATCGCATTGTACGTTCATATCTCACGCCTTTGTTTCAAAATTACACTTACAGTTTCCAACATGAACCAATGGTTTTACAAAGTGATATCACCGAGTCACGTCAAGTCTTTCTTTTCTTACTTCAGGAGAAACGCAGGTCGGAGAGAGCAGAGCAGATGAAGATCAGAGCAGAGAGAGAAAGAGAACGGCAGAACAAACTAGCGGTATGTAAATACAAAATGTTTTGTCAAATAACATTAACAGATTATTATTAAAGAATCCTAAAGGTCTCACAGATACAATCTCTAAATGATTATCATTTAGAGATTGTATTTGGTTGCTACACCAAAGGCCAATACAGCTATGATTACACTTACATTCAATTAAAACAAGTTTAGACAATGTCACTGATGGAAATACTGTAAATGAATGATCAGAAATACTGTATTTGTTTTCACCAGGAAGAGAAAGCCAGAAAAGAAGAGGAAGAGGCCAAAAAGAAAGCTGACGATGATGCAAGGAAGAAGATGATTCTATCCAACTTGAGTTTCACTGGATACAAGGTGATGATTTTGTGAAACATTAAAAATGTCATGTCCTAATAGATTTAGGCATACAATATATAACACATGTGCTCTATTCCTGACCAGCAGACACAGACTGGGCCAAAAAGACAAACTGAAAGAGAGAAGAAGAAAAAGATCCTAAATGATCGACGCAAGGAGTTAAACATTGATCACATGAAAGAGGAAAAACTCAGGTAAAATAAGAACACATTAAAAAACTTTGCACAAGTATTTATAATTCACTCTTAAATCTTTCTTTTATTAATTTCAGATTAACATAATCAGTTTTCATTATTCACCATCAGCACTATGAAATGTTTTCTTGTTCTCATCTCTCAAACAGGGAAAAAGCAAAGGAACTGTCTGACTGGCTGCGCCAGCTAGAGGCAGAGAAATTTGAGCTTCAGTTTAAACTCATGAAACAAAAGTATGAGGTGAGATATCATACTTTAATTCTTGTTGTATCATCACAATCATATGTACATCAGCAATATGTCTTTTGAACTGACAAAATGCAAACAGACTAATTTCTGACAGACTGAAAGATTTATCACACACAGAGAACATTATTTACATGTGCACACCCATAACATCTGACTACCAAATAGTTATCATAAGTGGAACTCAAACAGAGATCACTTCTTCTTTGACATTTGTGTAAGTTGCATACTGGACCAGAATCAGCTGTCAAAAAAAGTTGTGATGTCACACATCATGCTCCTAGGCCCACCTCTTAAAAAGTAACAATATACAACATTCAGCCCCACTACATATCGCACTGTAGCACCTGCATCTCAGACCAAAACATGTCGTTTACTCAATAAAGTTGGAAGAAAAAGAAAGTGTCCCCTGAACCGACAGCTCAGCAAAATTCAGATCAAACTAGGCGGTGTTGATCAAATATGGATCAAAATTCTGTTACTGCATTGTCTATTTCTTGCCTCAAATGCTTCCAGAAACATATTTTAGCGTACTGTTTAGATGTAATATCAGAAACTTTGTGACTCAGCAGCCATGTTGAAAATGGACAGGGGAGGACACGGAGGGACTAGCATGCACTAACATGCACATGTGGCTGGACCGGCTATGAGAACAAGAGCAGAGAAGCTGGGATTACAACACACACAGAGGGAGTGTGACTACATTCACTGCTTCTTTGCTTTACATAGCAAATAGTTGTTTACTGACGTCCAGTGAGGCCGAAAGTCATTTATTGCACCTTTTAACTTAGATTTTCAGTGAGTACAGAGAGCAGAGGAATGTGAAACAGCCCTCTGGTCAAACACGCATCCATACATATTGCACAGTAAAGGTCAAACTTCCAACTGAAGTAACAAGAAGAAAAGCACATTTTTGAGTGGAGGGGACTTTAATAGAACACAGTGACTGCAATGTGCTAATGCATGCTGCATGCTGTTTTGGGATTCGTTTTGTTTTGTTTTGTCTGGATATTGCTAAGGCATAATAATTCATAAAACTGGCTTTGGCTTTGTAGGAAAGATTTTGTCCGTTAACTATGAAACACATATTTTCACAGGTCACCGTGCTGAGAAACCGTGTCAGTGATCATCAGAAAGTGTAAGTCTATTGTGTTATAGATGCTCATCACAATAGCAAAATCGCCGTGCACACACTATGGTTTTATTCAGTGCTTCACACATGCACTGCATAAAAGCAAGTAATTACTGCTGTAATAAATTAATGCATGAATTGAATTTAGTATTCAGTAATTATTGTATTTGTATTAATTTCATTAGTTGTATTAGTGTTTTGTGTCTAACTGAGCTCGCACTGCAGATGGAAATGAGCAAGTAGCTAAATCTGGTACAACATATCTCCTTTTGAGAGATCTTGTTTTTGTACGTTGTCCTTGACAAATAAACATAATAAACTAAAAATAATAAATTAGAGCATTTTAGTCTTAAATATAACATAATATCACCACTTCAATTTTTTTTTAGAGACAAACTGTCATCATGTTGAGTAGAAATATAAAATAAAGTAGATACAAAAAGGTAGAAAGCAGAAAGAAACACAAGTAAGCAATATTAGATAATTCCCTGCTTAGACTGATTGGTCTGCTCTGATGTAAACATTCACCTAGTGACCTCATCAAGTTTCCACCTCCTCCTGTTTCAACTTCCTCTCAGATTCTTTCTCTACTTCGATCTCCATTTGTTTGAGGCAGCGTAAGTAACAGCTGCATGAGCCAGCTGCCCGGCAGGGCTGTTTCCTAAGTACACCCAGCTGAATGAGCCGGGGAAAATAAAAAGGCGAGGTGTTCAAACAAAGAGCAGGCTGGGGATTCTGAACAACATATACGCACTCAGTGTCGAAAGAGAGATGGACTGTTATGGAGGTCTAACAGCTGAGAGATCTCGTAACTGCAATATGATATCTGTGTTAATGTAGCTCACAATAAAACAGTGACCCACTGCTGCTGCAATCCAAGTCATGTGAACCCTTCCCGCTGATCTCATGTAGGCTGTGTTATGATGAGGGCTGAAGCTCTAAACAAAACATATGTCAAAAATATTCACAGAAATATTCTCAGTGTGGTTTGTCATTTCAAATATCACTTTGATTGGTTCACACTATATTCAGTCACTTTGAGAGCAAAAGCTATTATTCATTTTCAAATATTGTCATATCTGACAGAACTAAATTGTCAGACATACAAAAAATGAAGACATAATTTGCCACAGTTTCACATAAAAATGATCAGTTTATGCACTTATAAGTAAGCCGCAGGGGTCAATTACCTCGGTAGCAACAGCAGATAAAGATAGCAGTCAACTATTTGGTAGCAAATCCCCTCCAACAGCAGACAGCTATGAAAAGCTTTGAGTAACTCCAGTGTCTCAGTGCAGCAGCATTTTGTGGGGGCAGTCCTGGAGGGGTCACTAGATGAATCTAAGGTCTAAGGATGATACTGAGATAGAAAAAAAGTAAAACAAAAAATTCTACCATGCAAAAGCTTGTTTGTTTTGTAGAATTTTCTCTAAACTTTGTTTTTACACAACTAAATATTTTATAAGTGTATCTCTTCATAACTCTAAACTTTGATTTAATGTCTCATAACTCATTGTCCAGTAATGAATAAGGGGTCACGGTTAGATATTGCTTTGTAGTAAGGGGTCACAAGTACGTACAAGCAAGTACGTACTTGCCCTGACGAAAGCCTTAATGGCTGAAATGCGTAGGCATGTTTTTGATTGTGACTAAGTGGCCATGAAGTATTAAAGGAACTGAAGAGCACCTTTCTACACCCAAGCAGCACTCCATGCATCTGTTTTTTGACTAAATAGTTTCAGGGTGGCTGATAAAGCAGATGAGGGTCTGCAGGTGGTCTGCAAAAGTGCAAGAAAACCTTGAATTGCAAAATTCTGAGCTATAAGTATTAACGGCTTAAAATAAAAGTTTGATGACATGGAATCCAAATGTTAAGAGAAGTTCAATTTGTGGTCTTTGTGATGTCCTTTCTGCAACATGAATTTCCCTAAAATAATTTAAATTTCAAATTGAGTGACTTATTTGCATCAGCAGAATAAATTAAATTTCTTGTGTACAGACATTGAAGGCAACAGATAGGTGAGAGTATGAGTCACGTAGCTCAGAATACATGATTTACTACACATGCATTTCCCACAGGAGGAACATACAAGGTTTGATATGCATTACAGGTTGAGTAGGTTGTGCGGTGGCTGATGTGACAGATCTCTGCTTACTTTCACTTTATTTTCAGTTCAAAGGGACGCAGGACCAAGCGCGGCCTGAGGAAATAACATCTGACATCAACTGGAGGGAAACATCTGACATCCATGATATCACTGAGAGTAAAATAAACAATATAATAAAAGCTTTCTAAATACTTGAACAAAGAAGAGCAAAATAAATAAATAAGTAAATCGGAAAACATCAAAAGATTCTCTTAAATAAGTTATCTGAATGAAGTGCATGCTGAGTTCATCTGCAGAAGTGTAGCAGTAGAGTTTCTGTTTGCAGACTGATCAAGTGTTCTAAGCTAATGCGTATTTAACAAGGATTTGTCAGGAAGTGTGTAACCCATTATAATGACTTTGGTATCTAGAAGGACTCTTATGTCCTTTCGCTGAATCTGTCATTTTTATAATGGTGAAGTTGAGACTTAATTATTTGGGTTTTGTGTGTACAATTTTACGACTGGAACTAATTAAAACAATCTTTATTTCACAAACCAGAAATAGTGTCCTTTGTCTTAAGTCTTTGTTTCCTTCACTTGTGGGTACTTTTGAGATGAGCACCAGCTTTATAGTACTTATAAAAGTACCATGCACTGCACCTTCTTTAACGAGATCTGATGTGTAATTTATGTTGGGTAACAGATTCAGGCCAGTTCATTTTGTCTGTAAACCACTACTGTTATCTCACTTAATGACTTTTTATATTGAGCATCTAGTCAGGCTGGAGACACACCCACAGCATTACCAGTCTTCTATGTATTACCACATATGAGCACATAATTCTATCAGTGTAAAATGAAATGATTATGAAAAAAGATCCGCCGTGCCAGAAGCCTCGTAGATTTCAATATCACCCATGACCCCAGATACCCTCATGGCTGTTGGATGGATTATGTGGTTTGAACTGCGGAAGACCAAAGTTCAAATCCGGTCAACAATTACATAATAGTGCAACAACAGCTGCCGTGTGCGGCTCTAAATGCTTGTTATTACGCCTTGGAAAACAGATTATATGGGTGGAGTAAACAGAATATACAATACGTGTTACTAATCTACCCAGAAGCGTTTCGAACTCTGCAGCCAAAACCTAGAGGGGTGTGACAAGATGTTAGCCATCTCAGACAAATCCTGAACTCTTCATGATTCACTGGCTGTCACTACAACAATTTATTGTGAATTCAAACTCACCTTTACAGCTCAAAGAGTAGATTTCTGTCAACTTTATTAACACTTTTCAGGACAATAAAAAGATCAAGATCACACACATGCAAAAAGATGCACCACCCATATGAGTTGCCTTTACAAAATGTAAACACACACATCCGCTTCAAAAAACATCACTGTTTTTATAGTAATCTTAGAAACTCTAACACAGGTTGTCAGAACAGAACATATTCTGTTATCAAAATTCATTTTTTCAATTTTATTGTACTGATATGATATAAAACAACAATTTCTGTGCCAAACAACAGCATAACAGCAGGGTGGCTGTGGCTCAGGAGGTAGAGCGGGTTGTCCACTAATCGGAAGATCGGTGGTTCGATTCCCGGCTCCTCCAGTCCACATGCCGATGTGTCCTTGGGCAAGATACTTAACCTCAAATTGCTCCTGATAGCTGTGCCATCAGTGTATGAATGTGTGTGAAAGGTTAGCTTCCTCTGATGGGCAGGTTGGGACCTTGCATGGTAGCCCCTGTACCCATTCAACATATGAATGGGTGAATGTGATTCGTAGTGTAAAAAGTGCTTTGAGTGGTCGGAAGACTAGAAAGGCGCTATATAAGTACAGTCCATTTACCATAACCCTAACTGTGTATTATTATCAGATTACATACATATATTAAAAGAAATTAAACTTAACCTTCACCTTTTTTCCCACAAAGAAAAAGTAACCTTACAGCATACATTTTTTTTTGATGGATGCATTACATTTGCATACATGCATACATTTTTTAAAAATCAGTAAGCCTCAGCTGTGCATACATCCCGTGGGTGTGCAGTGGATTTGGAGTTGAGTTGACTTCGGTAAATTACTTTCAGAGATCTGTTGAAGCTGTCGTGTTAATCGATGATTTGAACCGACTTGTGCGCCGCCGTGGTGATGTCATTCACAAATGAGGACTTGCTCATTCCTTGCTGTAGGACAAAGAGTTAAACATAAATCAGAGTTTCACGTCAGTACTTACATACAGTAAGTGACACATTGACAAACTGTGTGTCGGAGTAGAAATGTGTAAGTGGTGTAAAAGTTTTTCTAGTGCATCATATTAATGTGCCATTGTACATGTGCAAACTAAGCCCTGTGAGTCTTCCTTTGAACTTGAGCTACTAGATTCCTCTGCCTTTCACTTCAGCTTCTCACTCACATTCACTGGGCATCTCCTGACAGCACTGCCTAATCCATCAACCTTTCTCCCTCTGTTTCTCACAAATACCTAAGAGGGGTGTGGACTTTTAAGCGAAAAGTAAGTAACAGAGAAGACACACCCAAACCTTGACTAATCTTGGCACCCAGGGTTAAGCCTCTACTAACCTTTTTCAAGAAGCTCTGTGTGTCTTTGTCTGACCAGAGGTTGTAGAGAAGCAGCGATGCGGCTTTGCTGGCTTTTGGGAAATATCTAGAGGGAAAACGGTTATTGAAGTGAACCATGAATGAAAAATATATTCCCTGATGAGTCATAGGTATTACCCACATCTTGAACAGTTTTTATCTGCTCTTGTAAGTGCATATGCAGACACATTCTCTTTCTGTCCTTACCTGTTTTTGCTGAGATCATTCAGTGAGTTTATCAGGTTGTTGTTTAACAGGCGCCTGCCCATCTCAGGTTCCCTCATGAGCAGACAGTTGGAAGTCTGACAGGCCATGGCTAGAGTGTCATCAGATTCGTTCCCTTGATTGGTGCCTGCACTGAGCATGCCAAGCAGCTCTGGGATGGCTTTACGAGCTTCAAGAAGTCAAATAAAACCCACTGGCTGTTTAACATGAGCAAACACTTGTAGAACTGCAAATGATTGTTTAAGATAATAGATTTCTGTCCGGAACTAACAATTCTCATCTGTGTGTTGTCCGAATAAAATAACATCTACGTCTAATGTAAAAAAATTTTAAAAAATGTAGATTTTAATAGATTTAATCATTTTATATGATCTTCGCATTTTTTAAACAGTCAACATACTGCAAGTTTGGTCTTGTATTTGCTTCTTACCGATGGCACTGTGCAGGTTTGGGTTCTGGGTCAGGTTTCCCACTAAAGCCACTGCGTTTCTTTGCAAGTTGACTTTGTTTGACTTTAAAAGGGGACTGATAACTTGCAGGCCGTTCAGTTTCTGCACAATGGTCTGACTCATTACACTGGAGACCTTTGAATGTAGAAAAACAGATCAACTCCTAAACTCATGAAACAACACATTGAGTGAGGAAAGTTCAAATTTACCTACAAGTTACAAATTTACACGGAGAAAATGTAAAAATAATCCCAAACTTATCTCTGCAACTCTACACAAAATGTATTGTATGTGTTTTTTTTTCCCTCAACAGGGTATAACTACACAATTTAAACTGTGATTCAATAGAAGACAGACATATTTTTTCTTACAATGCTTTGATGAGCGGTGAGGTTCTGCAGTGCTCCACAACAGGCCTCCTGTATTTCTCCTTGCTGGCTAGAGCCCAGCAAAGACAGGTAACTCTGCAGAGTTTTGGAGTGGATCAGCCAGCCTGCCCCAGTAGGCTGTGGCTCCTCAACAACTGGGAAGTCAAAGTGGTGCTGGACAAGAAAGCAAACAGATCATCCTCAACATGTCTCTGTCCATTGACCTCTGTATAGTATATCCTCTGCTGTGTCTGGCACATTGTCCTGCACTGCCTTGCACATTTGTATATTTGCACTCAAACATGTCCATACTTTATTGTATAGTTCACCTTGACATATGTACATTGTCCAATTGCAGAAAAATTTGATTAAAAAAAAAAATGTATCAATATACTAGCAGTTGAATGCTTATATTACATATGTTGATTTTTTTTATATTTCTTTTTCTAATTTTTTGTTTTACTCTTATTCTTATTATTATTCTTTAGCACTTTGGCCTTTTTAGCACAGCCTCAGGAGTACGCAAGCCTGCATTTTCCAGTACAACGTATATGAGCATGTGAAATATAAAACCCTTCAATCTGTAGCCACTGTCCTACTATTTCTGATGAGCTGTCATAATTAAAGTATCCCTTGGGCTTTAGTCTACATCAGTATGTGTGCTTGTTTGTGTTGTACCTTGTAATCTGATGTTTTGCTCTGTGGACTGAAGCAGCCGATGGGGCCAGAGTCGCCCCCACTCTGGCTCCTGTTGAAAGTCTTGGCCAAAGCTGTGATCCTGCTGAACAGAGCCGGAGCCTCGGCCTCCAGTTGGAACGTCAGATTGTGCAGGATGCAAACGCAGTTTTCAACTGACTGAACAGGTAGAACAACATGGGAGACAAGAGTTTCGCAAAATGGCTTCACGCATCCCGACACACACATAACATAATGACTTGATCAAACATCTACGGGGGTTGCACCAGCTATGTGTTATCTGGCATGAGCCATTTGGCATCAGAGCACATCATAGTAAGCTGGATCTATACTGAAATATCATATCAATAAATTAGGTCTCAAATGGATTACTGTTGTGTCGTAAAATGGCATGTTATTGATGAAAAAATGATGCTGTGTGGCAGTGAGTTCTGTGACATTTTACAATTTACACCTAACCTAGGGGCAAGTATAACTATTTAGTGGTTAATTAGAGTTATGTTGTAACCTATCTCTGTGGTGCAGCTGCTTTCTGATATGTGCAGCTCTTTGCTACAGAGACATCAGAGCCAGCTGTAAATTACCATTTTGATATCTTTACGACTACACACAGATTCACTGTAAACAGTAGGCTTTATGTGGTATTCAGTGAGTGATAATGGTGGTGGGGTGTTGCGTTTGAGGGGAAGGGTGGGGGTGCCTCCTATTTGTTTGGATCATGTGGCCAATTCTTACACATTGCACCTTTAATCACCTAATTTAAATATTTCATAGTATATATGAAATATATGTATAAATATATGTATATGTATTATATATGTATAAATAACTGTATAAAAGGTTACAAAATATAGTAAATAGTCTTCTGTGCAGCAGAAAACAGAGCACATCCACAGTATGTCGCTGTAGAACGACTCTGAGCAAACGTCAGCTACATAAGAGCAAAGATTGATTAACTTCAAACTGTATCTCTTTGCTACATTGACAAATGTTATTTTTTTCTATTCACGTTCCACATGAATGGCACATGGCACACACACACACGCACACACACACACACTCAGTGGGATTAGCAGACAGTATAAATAAACTGTACAATTTACCTTATCATCCGGTTTGCCTGCTTCCACACAGCCTTTCATATAACTGACCAAAGAGTCGACCAAACCTCGACATTTTCTCATCGCCTGTCTGTTGCTTTGCTTTGTACTGCTGAGGTTTCTGTTGAGATTAAAATACGAGATAATTAATGTTTTAATACATTACAGAGTAGACAGCTATATTATTAGCAATCACACAAAAAGCATTATTATTAAAATGTGAATCACTACTATCATTGTAAAAAGTTTCTATTACTATTGTTTTCTTAGTAGTAGGAGCCAATAAAGGGCCCAGTCAGAAACTCTCTATTTGTTGTTCATTTAGAAACAATTATGGAAGGGAATTGCATCAAAGTTTTCAAGAATTGATTCCCAGGAAAATCTTGTTTGAGATTAATTTCACCTTGCTTTAAAAGTTAACAATAGTCATCTTGTACAGTCAGGGGACTGCAAAAAACAACAGTCAAGTCAAACAATTACAGTTTTCCCAGAATGATACAGGAAATCAGTCAGGTGATTTACATAGCGGTTGAGTGTTTGCAGCTACAGTAGATAAGATCATTATATAGTGTGCTGATATCACCCGTAGGTCAGGTTTGATTTATGACGATGTTATACACTCATCATTTACTCGAGGATCCTGTTTACTGAAGAAAATTAGAGACCTACATGGAAATGTCAGACACAACACAGACTCTGCAGGCTGACGCTCCTGAGGAAACCTTTTCAAAAGCAGAAACTCTGACGGAAAGACCTCTTTATAGGTGCAGCCAAGCTCATGAAGAAGATGGCTCAAGGCTCAGGGCTTATTTATATCAATGAGGGTAGACTAAATATGAGCAAGAAGGCAAGTCAGTATAAAGGAAGTAGATATAAGAGCACCACAAACTACAGCCTCCAAAATGACCAGGAAGTTGAATTAACACCTCTCTAATTGGCAATTGAGTGTGTGTCCCATCTATGGTAATGATATTTAATCTACTTATAATTTCACACATATTTCTCACATGATTTCATAATTAACTTTCATGTTGTTGCTCAAAGTTGATGGCTGGATCAAACAGATCCACTTTTTTGAATAAATAAATTAGCCTATATGTATCATCACATTGTTATACTATCCATTTATTCCGGTCCCAGCCTGGATAATGTTCATTGCAAGGTAGTTATTTATTTCCTGATTGCCCTGTAGACTAAAAACGATCACTGAAAAATCTCTTAAACTCCATGTACACTAACGTTAAGTCCACTCCCTCACCCTCCTGCCTCACCTGAGACATATAAAATCCACAGTTGATTTTATACGTCTGGGGAGTTCAAAGTTGGGAGTTGTAAATTGGAAAGACATAAAGAGATTAAGAGTGTGACTGAGAGTAGTAGTAGTAGAACTTGGCTTATCACAAATCTTCTCTTATGCACATATCATCATATTCAAACAACATAAATCTATACAGGAAGTATATATGTATTTATATATATATGTTCCTAAAGCTTTCAAAGTGATGCATCTTTCCCTGGTGCATTTCTGATATTTACATCAGTTAAAGCAGGGTGCGATTTGCTTCTACTGAGTTACTTTCATCTCCAGTGGGGACATAAATGTATCCCACATAGTGATTTATGCTGCTTCACCCAGAGACAATATAAAATATCTAAAATAAAAATAGACTATTTAAAAAAAAAATCTAAGTAAAGTGCTGCAATGTGAGAACAGTCTATAGTGCCAGCTACAATAAAACCAGAAATGAACTTTCACTGTCACTTGCACTCATGCAATAAAGATGATATGGCGTCTATTCCTGCAAATGCAGTGGTAAAGTTCAAATTTCGCAATTGTTTATATCTATATAGGCCACCTGTGGCTCTGATTTATTTTCATGAAAATGACCTGAACTAAAGTATTATACAGATATGAAAAAATGAATTAACAGTTTGGTCTATAGTTAGGACACATAGAAGTGAAAGAACTGAAATTATATCAAGTGCTCAGTTACATTCTTTTCTTACCTCAGACATCCAGTGGCGTGAAAGAGGACCTCAGGGTCTTGGCTGTTACTGATGATCTGGTCAGGACCTGTTGTGTAAGGCAGGATCACACGCTCCATTAAGACAGGCAGAGCACTGTTCAGCAGGTCTGGCTTCAGGCTGTCTGCAGAGGATAAATTCCACAGGAGACCTGGAAAGAAAAAGAAAACCTCAGCTATTTGACATCAGCAGGACATCAATCAAATATTCATTCACTGCTTGTTTTAAAATTATAAAAAGAAAAAATGTTCATATAGGTTTAAAGATTGTATAAATGTGACTATTCTATCCAGTGTCCAGTTGATAAGTTATAATAGTTTAAACATTTAATACATTTTCATCTAATGCAACATTTAGACTCATCATTAGAGCAGCAGCAAGATATTTTTGGCAACAAGCTTCAAATGCAACAACAACAACAGTCAAAAACGGTTTTGTGATTGACAGTAGGATCTAAACAGGACTATGGTACACTATACACAAGCGGTGCTCTGTCTGTCTTGTTTGCATGGTTAGGTGTGTGTCTGTATGCTGATGCTAATTTGTACCTGTTAGCTGTTTCTGTATCTCTACAGAATTTGCATCTCTGAGCAGAGCTACAGCCTCTGTGATGCCACCGCAGCGCTGTATCTCCTTCTTGTTGTCACCGTTTTTAAAGGACAGGTTACGGAGGGCAGCTGAGGCTGTCTGGCTGACGTGTGGACTGGGGTCACGCAGCAGACCGACCAGGGGAGGGATCCCGTTGAGCTTTAACACCTGCGAGACAAGAGAGCTTCAGGAGTTAGCACACCTGGGGAACACATAATAATTTACCACAGGCCAAATAACAGGGATTTATTTTAAACAGTGATGTCGGATTATTGGTTTCATAAGAAGCTTCTATTTTCTATGATGAATTACAGTGAGTTAAAGGATGTTCCACAGAAATGGCAGGTAGAAACCAGTAGTTAACCCCACAGAAGATCAGCTCCTGCGCACTGTCAGCACCTAAACTTGGAAAATGTATAATTTAACCTCCATTTTTTAACCTCCATTGGACATTTTCACACGTGTGTGATTTTTTGTTTTGAATATTTGCTTTGTCTCCAGTGTACCTGTCTGTTTATTGGTGTGAAAAGACAATTGTTTTTGTAGGGAGGACTTTGTCCGAAAACCCTCAGCTGCAAGGCTGGATTACCAACTGGCCTAGGGCTGCAACTAACAACTATCTGTCAATTATATTCTCAATTAATCAATTAGTTGTTCAGTCTATTAAATGTCAAAAAATGGTGAAAAATGTTGATCACCGTTTTCCAAAGCCCATGATGCAACCTAAAATGTCTTATTATATCCCGACCAACAGTCCACAACCCAAAGATGTTCAGTTTACTGTCATAGAGGACTAAAGAAACTAAAGAAAACATTCACATTTATGAAGCTAGAACTAGCAAATGATGAATTTTCATTTTGGCAGGAAAATATATTTTATTATCTCCTCAACCTTTGTCACCTGAGTCTCCACACTGAATCTCTGGTTACGCTCAGATGGATATCATAAGCAGTCTGATGATATGATAAGAAAACAAGATAAACCACCTCTTCTTTGGCCTTGTCATCAATGAAAGTGTTGTGCTGGATGTAGGAGGCGCCACAATGCTTATAAGTCTCGTCCTCACTGGAAAGATACTCCACAGCCTCCTTCATAGTGATGTCAGCAACTCCACTGTTCCCATTTGACCTGTAAGGGGCAAAAAAAAAATACAATTTATAAACACTGAGAGCGTGCGAGCTTCATTTGTTCATTTGAAACATTATAACAATTCTATGAAATTAAGAAAATGAAGCATGTTAGGGAGAGAAAACTTTACTTTCTCACTCACCCAGAGTCTCCTTTGCTCTTGGGTGCACACTCAAAGACCGGAGGCTTCGGAGGTGTTTTGGACAACGTGTTAATTTGGCCGCACACTACCTGGAAGTTGGGTCTGGTCTGACCTGTGCCGTTCACAGTGTACAGAGGCTGAGACTGGACCAAGGTGTTTGTTATAAACTGACTCCTATCTGCCCTGTAGGTGCTGTTTTTGGAAAGCAATCTCTGCGGAGGAGTAGAGTGTTTTGGCATGGAGCGCTGCCAGGCCTGATCAGGCTCACTGCGGCTGCTGTTGGTTTTACCGACCGCCATGGAGATGACGGGGGCGAAACTCTGCTCATAGTGAGCAGATGCTGCTGTGTTTCTCTTCACAGTGGATCCCTTGGAGATGCTGATTGTTTGCCAGTTGTTGTTTTTCTCTTGGCTGAGCTGCAGAGCCAAAGAATGCATGTGTTTGTAATGAAAAATAATCCTGTCTGGTGAAGGCTTATTTCACCAGCAATGAAGTGTGAGCAGGAAGAGTGACTGACATGACATGGAACTGGCAATGAATTAGAACAAAATGTGAAAGAAATGTGCAGCCATCAAGCAGTGTGGTCATATGAATGTGGGAGAGAAATGTTTGTGTGAGAAGACAGAAATAATTTGGAAGGTTCTGGAAACTGTTTTTTTTTAGACAGAAAAGGGAGAAACGTGATTTTTGAGTCTCTGTGTCTTAGTATTAAAGGATAGCTTCACTGTTTCTCAAGTCTGTCCTAAAACAACAGCCAGATGCCCAAACAAACACTGACACATGAATTTCTTGCCATAATCATTCCTCCTGTTGGCCGTTATCATTATGCACTTTCAATGCATGATTCAATGTAAGTGATGGGGGACAAAATCCACAGCCCTCTTTCTTTGCAAAAATGTATTTAAAGGTTTATTCAAAGATAATATGAAGCTTCATCCGTCCAAATTAGTCAATATTCCCTCTTTTTGTTACTATACTTCCACCGCAGCTCAACAGAGAATCACTCTCTGAGGAGACACAAAGAGGCAAATGTTTACTAAAAAAACTGTAACCATGGAAGATATCCACTTTGTTTGACTAACCGAAACTGCTGACGCCTCATATTATCTTCAGATAAATATTATATTGTAAGCTTAATCTTATCTAGCTGTAATCTTCACATGGTCAGTGTGAACAGGAGGAATGATTACAGTGAGCAAAACCTATTTTGATGTTCATCTGGGCAGATTTAAAAAACTGAGAATCTCTCCACACTTAGCTGCAAAAAGAAAATGCACACTGTCATGGGTGTTTCTTGTGCTATTTCTGCAATGGTGATGCATCAAATAGTGGTGAAAGACAACTCTATCACTCTTTCATAAGTCAGTCCTTAAAACTTCCCTCAGACTCTCATCAGTTTCTCTTGGATGACACTGTGAGGTTAATACAACCACAAAAGTTGCTTTTGTCAGTTAATGGGTGTGATAAAGAATGATAGATAAACTCCAAATTTACTCACAGTTTTAGAAAAGCTCTTTCCAGACAGGGCATTTCCATTAGGTGTGCTGTACTTGAAAACATCTGAGAACACACTGTCAGACAAAGGGCCTATAAAGAAATATTGAGAGTTATCAGCTCATATCATCTGAACAATAAATACCTGAGGTCACTGCTGCTCATTTATTGGCTCTAAAGAAGAAGTAGAATCTATTCAGTTCCCCAGTGGCAAGCCTGATCTATGGTTTATGCTTCATCACTGTCACCACTTTGGTAGCAGGAAACAGAGGCCCAAAGTGGGAACAGGGCTAAGTGAAAGTCTGTGTGGATGTTTGCTAAATAAAACTATAAAGATCACACTGCAAACCTTTTAAAATGAGCAGATTCTAACGTTAATGCTCAATAAATAAACATGTCTATCATCTTTTTAAGAGATGGGACATGATGGACCTTGAAATAAAATATTTTAAAATAAAGTTACTCTTGTTGTTCTGATTTTCAAACATTTCATTCTGATTTCACAGAGAGGCGGGTCTCATGGCCATCTTAATTTTTTTCTTTTTCTCTTATAATTGCTTTTTTGTAAAACTGCCAGCCTGTCCAGTCACTCCACATCAACAGAGTTTGGAGTGTATAAGATTTAGATCAGAGCTGTAGCCAGGATTTTAGAAATATTGAGCTCACAACAACCACTCTCTGAAAACTGACCAGAAACAAAGAAGAGGGTCCCTTAAATGTTTGAATTAATTAGATTTTTAACTGTTTGATCACACTTTGTAATTTTTTTCTCCACTATGAAGGTGTTAAATAAATACATAGGAATACAATTCTGTGGTAGAAATGCTCAAATCTAGATTTATTTATTATATTGTTTGCATAAAACTAGTAAAATTTAAACATATAAACACACAAACAGTGAAATCAGCTTTTTGCTTTGTGATACTCTTTACAATAACATGCAGTATTACAGTATTGCAGTACTGTTTGTGATACTCTCTATAATAACTTGCAGTATTGCAGTACTTTAAAAAAAAAGATTCCAATGTGTAAGGTTTTAATTGTAAAATGTAAGTAAACTAAAGCTCCAAATAAACTGTCTCACAACTTTTCTGTTAACAAGTGCCAATTAGTATCAGATTATATATTTTCCAGGCAACTTCCTGGGAAATAATATTTGAGAAAATTAATAATTGTTGTTTCAAAACCATTTTCAAGCTGAAATCCTGTTGTAGAATTACTGAATCCTGGTGGGAAAAGTTTTTAAAAAAAATACAAAACATACAAGAATCAGCCTAGTAAATGTGCAGAACTTGAACTGGCCTTGGCGGAGTCTTACTTGTTGGAGATAAAGAAGTGGATCCACTCTTGCTGCTTGACTGTCTGGACTTGGTTCTCTTGATACTTTGCACTTGCTCCAGGACCCGCTGCTGTCCTGATCTGAACTGCTTCACGGACGGCAGGGCCAGCGACGTGTCATCCACATTCCCGATGGAAATGGCTGATTTCAGCGGATCCAGACTCGTCATTTTTTGTAAACTGTCTGGGTTGCTCGACAACATCCAGAGGAGGCTCGTACTAGAAGCCAGTCAGCTGCGGAGCATCGGCGCTGTCTGAGGTATTACAAGCACACCTTGCCCTGCCCTGCACGATTTGACCGCGCCCATACACGAACAATAGAGCTTCAAGACTGAACCGCAGAGTTTAACTCTCACTCCCTGCTTTCTTTTGCTTGCCTTGACTTATACCCTTCGATTAAATTGAGGAACTGTGCAGCTGGTTAAACCATTACTTCCACTGATGGGAACTAAGTACATTTACTACTCTAGAGTAACCTATTTTTACTTGAATATTTCCATTTTATGCTACTTAATCTCAGGGTTAACTATTGTACTTTGTACTCTACTACATGTATCTGACAACTACTAGTTCAATTTCACCAGAGTTTAAAAACGATGCATTATAAACTACGCAACAGTGGTGCCACATTCACCAGCCACATCATAAAAAAGCTATTTACTCATTCATGTGCCAGCAGAGATAATTTTTATGATCAATGACAAGAGGAAATAGTTACACAAATCCTTAAAAGTACAAACACAACAATGTAAAAATATACCATTACAAGATTCAAAATCATTGACGGATTATGAGACAATGGGTCCCTGAGCACAGACATGTAAAAGGCCCCCCACCAGATAAATCCCAGCTGTGTCAGTCAGTCGTTTTGTGTCTCTTTCTGTGACATAAAGCAGGTGAATCAGAGCTCTCAGGTGCTGCTGTTGGTTCAAAAACCTGCATATGAAAACCTTCAGTACTCAGTTCACATTAGAGATGAAGAGAGGCTCTCCAAAGCTTCCTACCACAGCAGATCCACAGTGACACTTGTCACACAGAGATTGTACAAAATACTATAGGAAAGCCTGAGATGCAAGTAAAGCATTTTAATGAAATGTTACTGTAGCATTAGCATGCCGTGGATCTGTAACATGAAGGAAAAATGAGCAAAAAGCAAAAATGAATGTTTGATTGGATTTTGGTGTCAGATATTCAATATTTAAAGACTCTGAGAAGGATCAGGAGCACAAACCGTGATCACTACTTTTAACTGAACTGAGGTTGGTGACTTTTCAACAAGAGATGTTAACAGTCACTTCAAACAGAGGCTCTGGTCTAGGGCCCCCCTGACTGCTTGGGCCACTGGGCCTGAGCCCAGTAGGTCTGTTCAGTGATCCTTCCATGTTCAAAATTCAACTTAACTAGATGTACAGAAGTATTATCAGCTATTAAAGTATCAAAAGTAAAAGTACACATTCTGCAGACAAATGGCCCCTGTGAATATTTTAATTTATATGACATTATTACATTGGTCGGGGTGGACTTGTTGTGGACTTATGTGGTCTGGTAGTTTAGTCCAGAGGTTCCCAACTTAGGGGTCGGGCCCCCTCCAAAGGGTCACAAAATAAATCAGAGGGTTTCAAAGAAGAAACAAAGTTCTGCTTTACAAATTTTATTCATTTTATGGACTTAAATCTTTTCCTGTCTATGAATTATTGGATGTTGGATAATATTGGATACTTTGACCTCTCTGGGCCTATATGAGTTACTGAAATGAAACCTTGGAAGGTAAAGTCACCCTCAGGTGAAACTGCTAACAACTCACAGACGTCTAAAATGTGTGATAATGAATGGGGCTCTACTAGACTACTTTTTTAAGGGGTCACAAGCCAAAAAGTTTGGGAACTACTGGTTTAATAAGTAACAATTCATTACATTTTATAAAGTTATCATGTGTGAAATAAATTTAGTGGAGTAAAAAGTACAATATTTTCCCCTGCTGTTTGATAGAGTAGAAGTAAAAAGTAGCATCAAATGGAAATACTAAAGGAAATTACAAGTACCTCAAAAGTTAAAGAACTTGAATAAATATACTTACTTCCCCTATAAATATACTTCCCACCCCTGTATATTACATAATAATACAATGAAGAAGGCCAGCCTGCATAATAAGTGCTTCTACTTTTGATAAAATCATATTTTGCTGATATTATTTTCTACTTCAGCAAATTTTTGAATGCTCCACATGTCTTGTAATAGAACAATTTTAAATTGTGGTATTGCTTTATCATCATACGGGAACCGACAGATCGAAGAGGGCTCCATTTAGTCGTGTTTTGAAGTCATGCCAAGTTAAATATAGACTACAACCACTCATTACAGCCTATCATAATGACAGACTAACTGTAGTCAATCAAATAAATTTGTGCAGAAACTACACACAATGTAGACTAGATCAGGGAAAATAAAGAAAAGTTGGAAACTTGGATTGTAAGACTTAAATGTAGTTCAAGTGAGTTTAACCTTCAGAACTGTCACATTCACAGTGGCTGTTGCACCAGTAGCTGTCACCACTGCAAGAGTAGCTAGCGTGGTTCATTTATTTTTAGAAAAATGCTGAAAACAGGACAATAAAAGAGGACATAATAGAATAAATACATAAACATCAAACAAGTGAAAGGAAGATAGTTTGTGTTGAAAATATTGACTTACTTATGGAAAAACTAAGTGTGGTATATCCGTACTTTCAGAACCATATTTTATCTGGTTTACTTTTCTTTATCATTAACTGCAGCATTGGCTTTTTTATGAGACCTCTTCTCTTTAACTGTTCACTTTCTTACTTCTTTTAAAAAAAAATCAATAAGCGCTTTTAGAAGAAGACAGCTCTAGACTTAGCCTCAAGCTAATTCACGCTTGGTATACAGTAGTCAACATATTAGTGTTTTCATTTGTGACAAAGCCACAATGTTTTGTGTGTGTGTAGGAATGGCACTGCACGTGATGTTTTCTGCAATTATCACTTAGTATGAATTTAAAGTTTCATTCTAATGTGCTGGGAAAAACTGAAAATGTACCACACCCATAGGTGCTCTTGCCCTCAGGGTGTACATGTGCCAGCTGGTCTGTGGTAAACTTGGCAGGCGTCGTGAAGTAACTTCTGCTGAACAGCCAGTTTGGTGATTCACTACAAGAGGAGCTGTTTTCATTTAGGAAGTTCACTCGGCAGGTGTGCTTAGATTGCTCTCTAGTGGTGAATGTGAGGATCTGTAAATGAGTATTTGTAAATCCATCATGTGCTGGTGTCTCACATATAATTCAGTCAAAAAAAAAATCACCAGTATAAATTCTTTATTACTGTTTTCATAATCATGCCCATCACAATTTTCAATTGGAATGAACATCAGGTGTCATCTCAAATTATATGAACCTTCATAAAATTAAGAACATTGTGCTGAGAATCGAGAATACATTTAAAGATGATCAGTCATTGTTTGGCTCTAGCTGAGTCAGTTTTACAGTGGAACTGTGAATACGTAACATTAAGTTATAAAAGGAAGTGGATTATCTGGTTAGTCAACTAAGTGCCCTGCACACTAAATATAAATTAGGTGTTTTTAATTTTCCGTCATACATTATTCTTTGTAAAAGTGATTCATCTCATCAAATAAATCAAAGTTAAGAGTTTACATGACACATTTTCAGAGCATCCCCACTGCTTTACTTTGGGCTTCAGAAAAAAGGAGTTTGGATTGTCTCTTTAACATAAAAAAAACACTTTCCAGTGCAAGACAATGAACGTGAGAAAAGAGACATGCAGAGAGAGATTTGCCCTTTTCCTATAATATACTACACTGAAAAGTCTAAACTGGTGCATGAGGACACTGTCTCTAAGTGCTACTGGAAGCTCTCAGTGATCTGTCCTGCAGAAAAAAATATGTTACTGACCTAAATACAAACCTACAGTACAACCTTCAGAGAGAGTGTGTGTGCTGTGTGCAGTGGAGATCACCAGGCTAATAACTGTACATATTAAAGTAAAGCAAATAAATCTGCAAACACAGTCTAGACCCACTATGATTGTGATGTGGACTCTCCGATGCAGCAAATTCCAAAAAAATGGAAGCAAAAAAAAATCAGAAACAGAAATAACTGATCCCGCTGAAACTACTGGTGGATGGAATGCAAGTCGGACCTGAGGCTTAAAAAACACAAATGCTCACATTTAGGACCTTAAAACACAGCAGCAGCATGGACGTATCTTACGGTGTAATAGGAAGCTTATCTGTAGAGGTGCATAGAGTGAAATCTAGGGGTCATAAAAGGTTAAAGTCGAGTATATAAAAAGTATAAAAATGTCAAAGCATGTGTCCTGCACTACTTCCAGAAACATCCTTCAATTACGGTTCGTTCTGCAGTACGAATCTAAATCTCAAGAGCATCAAACACATTCACGGAAGCAATGACTCCTTAAAACTTCAAAAGGTGTCATTTCACTGAACCCAACTGACTCCTGCGTTATTCCTCTGGATCAAAGGCACTTGGCTCCTGACCCTCCGGGGGCCTCCGCTGGGCGTTGTGGGGCTGAGCCAGAGGAAAACCTCTGAGCTTCTCTTGCAGACTACCTATAGCCAGCCTCATCTGGTCCTCAGCACCCTGAAGAGATTTCAGCTCCATGGTGTAGAAGATGTACAGTAGAAATGTGGTGAGAAGGATGGCGAAGCACAGCGCGGCCAGCAGGTAGAAGGAGGTACGAGGGAAAGGCTGTTCCGCTCCGAGGGCCAACCACGGCACGGCTGCGATGGCCAGCTCCAGGATCAGCAGAGCCAACCCCATCACTCCGGTGCGTGTTGCTGTGTAGCGCATCCTCTCAGCGCAGTGCAAGCCCACTTTGACTTCCGTACGGGCCTCTGTCAGAATGTCGACCAACTCGGCGCCCTTTCCTGGAGACATGAGAGAGTAGAGAGGAAGAGCGAGTCAAAAATCTGGGAAGACTTGAGAGTTTTTATACAAGTCTAAAGTTGTAACGTGCTACAGAAAAATACCTGCAGCACAGTCCTGATCCTTAGACTGCCCGTCACTTCCAGTCTCAGCCGGAGTGTGCGGGTCGAGTCTCAGTTCAGCAGTCAGAGCCTCGTGGTCGGAATATGGGAAAGGATGGTCGGGGACGGAGCCTTTGGTGGTGGACATGTAATCACAATGAATATCCATTTCTGAAGAACCCTGCAATTTTTTTAAAAAAAGCACTTTTGGAGTTAAAACATACAGTATTCTAAAATCTGATGAATAAAACATCTTGCTGTGAATTTGAAGAGATAAAGTTAAAGCAGGTGTGACGAGACAAAGCTCTCACCCACCTTGAACAGGATGTAGTCAATTCGGATTCCCTTCTCGAAGGGAACGAGCTCTTTTTTACTGATGAAAGGGTTGTCTGCTATTAGAGTCATACCATCCTCACAACCCTGCGACAGAAAAGATGTTTGCAACGAATGAAAGAAAATCATTTTTATTTCTGCCACTTGGCTGTTATTTTCACAGCCTTTACCGTCATCATTATTAGCAATGACAACCTTTTACTTACTGACTCAAATATTGTAATTATGAGGTTACGACGACGCTAAACACGACTTAACAGAGGAGTGCATGATGCAACCACAGGAGTTATCAGACAACTTTATTATCTATATGCCATGTCTAGTTTAAAAAACAACATTACAATTACCGTCCAACATGTATTAAACATGCATTAGATTTGCAGCTCTAACTTCTGGTGCAACTTTGACCAACATTACACACGCAGTTCTACAGTACAGTGAATGATCATAAAAGACATTTTTGGAAATATTAACTTTCATCTTCATAATATGGCTAAAAATGAGACTTGGTTAAAATCTGTCACATACAACATGCTGCGTTGTATTACTATATTTGCACATTACATTTACTGCTTATACTGTGAACATTTACACATTCCCCGTCAATATCTTGTTCAGTACAATATTTTTTTAAAATTCTAAGAGCTGGTTTTACTTTATATATTAAATTATATTTTTTACTTATTGTTTATTGTAAATTGTTATTTATATTATTTATGATTCCCTGACTTTTGTGGTGCTTGTATTTTCTCTTACCTTCTATTTTTTGTTTGTATTGCACCACAACACCGAGGCAAATTCCTCGTATGTGCAAACCTACTTGGAAATAAACTTGTTTCTGATTCTGATGCAGCGTTGCCTCCTCCACACTGTCGCAAAGCTGTCTACTAAAGTCATTTTGTACAATATTTCACTATAAAGCTATTCAAATGTTAAATGCCAAAACTATAAAATCAGTTTTAAACAAAAAAGTCACTTGTAGTACACAAAATCACTACGTACATCAAACTTGGGAGTCTCTGAATAAGAGTCTCGGAGGCCGGTGTAAGCCCTCAGTAGTCTGTTGCCGAGGTCCTGAGGATGCATGTTGAGGTCACCACCAAGAATCACCACATCTGCTCCAGCAGAGGTGTGACTAACGAGCAGAGAAAAACACACATTATTTACCAACATACAACTTAACATCAGGATGAAACTTTACTGAAATGTTTGTGTATTTGCTGAATGAAAAAAAAAAAATTGTAGACATTGCAGAGTTGTTCACTAACTCCAGCTGCAACAGGTGAGGTTCACATGAGAATAATATGCCAAATATACACCAGAGTAAATGAATATTGTGTCATTCTGTGTGTACAGAATTAACAAAGATCTACTACCGAATGAACTGCTGCAGCTCCCAGGCCTGAACCACTCTGTGAGGTAGATAAGCGTCCTTCTCTCTGCAGTACTCTGCATGCAGCTATAATCAACGCACAGGGACAACAGCACTTCCATCAACAACCAGATAATATACAGGTAGAGATTAAAAATGCTGTTAGGGGAAACTTACATGAGTGACGTAGACATTTGCAGTCAGCTTGCCGATGCTTAAGACGGCCATCCCAACGGCTTTGCCTCCAAACCAGTCTCCATGGTGAGCCTGAACATGGGGAAGAAACAAAATGTGATGAAATAAAAAGGAGATGAACACATATGCATATCCACAATTGATTACTGAGAGGGTGATAATGTTAATCTTTTGATGCTGAACTTGTGAAACTGATGCATTGTGAGTATTCTTGTGAGTAACAAAGACTACTCTCTGTGCGTCAGCCCTTCCAGACTTACCATGTATGGATAACCGTTCAGTGAGTAGCGATAAAGAAATGTATCATGGATTCTGTGTTTGGAGAAAATGGCCAGTCCACTGCCTATGACTCCACTGAATAATGAGAGAGAAAAAGCAAGACATGAGCAGAATATATGCTTCACTCTAAACACCAGCTTCAGCAGTACGTGATTATTGCCACATCCCTGGTTTCCACGTAGATCTACATTATGCTACAGTAAAGTATGTGTTATCTCCAGAAGATGTGAGAACTTATCTACTAGAGTTGACATTTTTTTGTGAGCTGCAGAGGGGATTAGAAAGGTAGGGCCTTTGATTAATCTCAGTCTTGTGCTTTGGTATGGAGGTCAAGAAAGAATTAAGCCGCCGAGCACTATGTTAATCCTTTAGGTAGTGCCTGGGCTTCAGTTAAATTTTGTAGATGGTTCAATGCCATGCAAGTACATTTTTTCTGACACTGGGGCACTTTGGTAGCCTTTTGAAGATATGACAACTTAAAGTACTCATGAATTTTTAATCATAGATTGAAAGACATCCACAGGTAAGAGGTTGAGAAAAGATTGCACAGCAACTTTGGGATAAGAGTATCATTACCTTTTGAAGTAATGCGAGTGAGGATGACTACAGGAAAGTTTCTTTTTCAAGGAGAGATAGTCTTTTTCACTCCACACCTGAAGGAAAAAAATATATATATCATGGATCTTTGCATAATTAATAGAGTTACTATTTAGCAACAGGTAGATTAATTACTTAAAGGAGACAGGTTATGTATATTTACAGGTCTATATTTTTATGTCTTTGCATGATTTACAGTTCAAAAAACTGGCCAATCCAAACTCTGTTCTGATTGGCCAGCTCTCTGAAGCTACCCATAGGCAGACTTCCACCAGCTCCGGAGGCTACATCAACAAACCATGAAACAAACTATAGTAATATTATTTCACTACTTTTTCCTCATTCTTTAGGCAAAATGACAACTTCTCAAATACACCTGTACATGTTTGCCCTGGATTTTGACTTGCAGGAAGCATTTCTACATACAATAACCTCAATTTTTGGAACTTTGACAATGTTTAGCATAGAGACATCATAACAGTTTATAAATAACAGGAAACCAGCAAAAGCATAATATGTCCCCATTAAGGGTGGTCTTCAATGCAGAATGCACCAAAACTAAATAAGATTAGTTACTGATTTACTTAATATATTTGTAAGAAGGCTTCCACTTACCTCTTGCAGTAGGACAAGATCATGCTCTTCCTTGCACAACATATCTCCAATCATGGCATAGCGCTGAGGACAGTGTTTGCTAAGGTATCGGATCCCCCTGAAAAAAAAACCAAAAAAAAAGCAGAGTGAGTATAAACATAATGTTTTTGTATGCATGTATCAATGACAAAAACCACAACACATTAAGAATCACTACAAACCAGCAGTTCAGAGAGAAGACCCGGACACTGACAGAGTCTGTGTTAGCCATGCTGGCAGATGAGTGGATCAGTAGATGAGATGATGGAGTGTCAGATCAGGTGGGATGACTGAGACAGCTCCTAATATGACACATAAAAGTGATTGTTAGAAGTTGTTGTCATCTAATCTCAAATGGACGCATTACTGCAGGTGGCGTGTCTTGGTAGTGCACAAAATCCTCCAGCATATAGGCCTACACATCATACACATTGGACAACTGGAACTTGTAGGCCAAGAGTGAAAGCACATGAATAAATATAGAAAGTATCTGACAATCATGAGTCACACAAAGAAGAAAATTGCACAATAGGCACCAAAAGTGCAAATCGAGCAGATTGCAATGAGTCACTTCTTAGCCTTGAATTGTTTTAAGGATTCAGCAAATTTTCATTGTTTTTAAACCAATTAACAGTGAAAGAAAAACAAAAAACATGTTCCTCTGGAATTTAATTGACTCAGCATGTTTGAATAAAGATATTAGTTTTTTGTATTGTAAAATACTTCATTGAGACCTTTAGTCAAGTCTGAAAATAAGTTTGTTTTAATACTGTTAATCAATGAGCTCACCCTAGCAGGACTAACTACGTCATGCAGCAGCCAAATGCTGTTGATTTTTTTTTTTAAAAAGGAGACAAAGTAAAGAGGCGGTTGCATTCACTCCTTTCTCCTGGGAGTGTGACAATACACCGGCCACACACTGCTGACTTGGCTTTGCTCTGTCTGGAGAGAAAAGGGGGAAGCAATGCAGTGAAAAGAATCAGGGGTAACAGTTGTTTTGAACAGGCAAAAACTGACAATTCATTGTGTGTAAATATTTAGTGAAAGACATGCAATTATATGTAAGACTATCATTTACCTAAATACGTGTAAATACATGGGTGTGCATGTATGTGTATGTCTAAAATATAGAGATGCTGCATCAATTAGTATACAGACACTAGATGTCATACAGACTGCAACTTTTACAGTGTGTATGTTTGTGTTTTGTGCTGCTTTGTATATAATTCGTTGTTGAGTTTCGTCTTGTAATGTGTGCATATGTATGGTTGAGTTTTGTGTTTGTGCTTGTGCTTAAATGTAGGTGTGTATGTGTGTCATGAGTGTTGTGCAGTTTCATGTTTATTTTACTGTTGAGTTTTATGTATTTTAAAAGCCCATCTAGGGACAGGCATTGCAAACTAGCTCAGGCTATACATGCTGTGGTATGTGGCATAAATCCATTCTAAATACTTGTCCCTATACAAATAAATATTAAATAGCCTAAATAAAATAAATACAGATAGGTAACCGTTAATAACACAGACATTGCACATTAACCCTAAATCAATATGTCATTGACACTTGGCTGAGCTCTAATAAAAGGGTTTAATTTAGTCACAGCAGCTGTTTCACAGCCAATGCACTCCAGAAAAGTCACATATTCATGTTGTCTGATGGCGTTTGGGCAAAGAAATGCAGAGGCAAAGCAGCTGGTTGACAAGATGGATAATGTTTACACTTTTATCCTTCCTAAATGTTTTGTGAGTGGAGGTTTCCGTCACAGTATCCGCAGATGAAACACGGACAGCTGCATAATATTAAATCACCGCCAGGTAGTGATAACGCTAACGCTAGCGTTAATGTCAACAGCCGCTAAACAGCACCTAGCTTCAGCACTAACTTCACTGCTTTCCGTTTCAGTTGACCAACTATCCGTATTGATTATTTATCATATTATCATAATTTAACTCACCTCGCGAAGCTGTTGCCGTCAGCTGAAGTTAACTGGCCCGTTTAAAGTGGTATTTCACCGCTGGAAAGATTGTCTTTTCGGTGTCGTAATGTTAACTTTGGATCCAAAAACACTTCCTGTTAGCATACTAACCTAGCTAGCTAATTTTGTAGTTTATTATTATCAAGCTTAAACATAGTCGGTTGGTCAGCATCTAAAATAATAAACACTGACTTACTACGTCCTTTTCCTGCCGGCGGAAAGTCAGCTGCAGTAAAAATCATTGTTATGATGTCCGGTTGGCGACATTTTTTTTCTAGGATGGCGAAGTCATGACCCGCCCTACTCTTCGGCTTACCCTTATATTTTTACTCTATTTCTAACCAATCGCACTCCTCAAGCCTAAACCTAACCAACCCAACCAACGAAGGCAACGACTACTAGCCAATCAGAGGCAGAGTAGGGCGGGTCGTGACTTCGCCATCCTAGGAAAAAAATGGCCTAAGGTTGTTTTCTTCCATCAAAATAAAACAGGAACTTCAATGGCGTCCGTATTTCAAAGACGGAACACACTAAGTACATGTGTAGCACACATTTTTTGTTTTTGGAATAAGTAGTATCTGGGACTGTTTATGATAAAAACTGAACAATCACTTCTTTTTATGCAAAACTTTAATTTGGAAGAGTTTCACTCAACATCCGATAACATTTTCGTTAACTTGACAGCGATTTCCGGCTGCTCAGCCGCACTTAATTCTGGGAGATGAAGGGGTTTCAGCCAATTTGAGCCTGCTTGCTGCTTGCTGTGGTGGGAGGAGTACTCGCATCCTTTCATACCACAATAACTCAAAGACCACTTCAACAATTTAAAAACACTCAATTACAAATAAGACTTCTTTCTATACAAAATCCTACTTACAGCATCAGTCAAAAGTTTGGACACACCTACTTATTCAAGGGTTTTTCTTTATTTTTACTATTTTCTACATTGTAGGACAATACTTAAGACATCAAAACTATGAAATAACCTATGAAAATGACACATATGGAATCATGTAGTAAGCAAAAAAAAGTGGTAAATGAAATAAAAATATGTTTCATATTTTAGATTCCTCAAAGTAGCCACTGTTTGCTTTGATTACAGCTTTGTACAATATTGGCAATGTCTTAACCAGGTTCATGAGGTAGTCACCTGGAATGGTTTTCAATAAGCAGGTGTGTCTTGTAAAACATGAATGGTGGAATTTATTGTCTTCTTAATGGAGGAGGAGGTGTGATGGTGTGGGGGGTGCTTTGCTGGTGACACTGTTGGCGATTTATTCAGAATTCAAGGCACACTTAACCAGCATGGCCACCACAACATCCTGCAGTGACACCTCACCCCGTCTGATTTGAACTTTGTGGGACCATTATTTGCTTTTTTTTTTTTTACAGGACAATAACCCAAAACACACCTTCACCCAACCTCAACTCAATTGAGATGATTTGGGATGAGTTGGATTTCAGATTGAAGGAAAAGCAGCCAACAAGTGCTCAGTGTATGTGGGAGCTCTTTCAAGGCTGTTGGAAAAGCATTCGAGGTGACAACCTCATGAAGCCGGTTAAGATATTGCCAAGAGTGTGTAAAGCTGTCATCACAGTATAAGGTGACTACTTCGAGAAATCTAAAATATGAGTAGGTGTCCAAACTTTTGACTGGTGCTGTAAGCAAAAGTAGAGTATTATTATGGGAAACAAGTATTTGGAGTACTCATCAGGAAAAATGGCTCAATGGGCTGATATGACATTATTGAATTGTTGTTACTTATGTGTAAGTAGCATTTTACTGTTGTAGCTGTTCAAGGTGGACTTGTTTTAGCTACTTTACATTCAGTTAGGTAATCCAGCGGCTCCCAACCTAAGGTCAGGCCCCTCCAGTGGGTCACAAAATAATAATGGAGAAGGAAATCATTCTTTGGTCTTTTCTCTAGTCTTTTTTTCCTCTTAAATATTGTATAATTTGACCTCTTCGGGCCTCAAACTGTCATTTGAATCAAACCATCTAAGAAGTTTAGGGAGGAAATGTCTCTTTTGTGGAAACACATTTGACACTAAACACAGCTTTTTTGTGAGGGGTACAAACCAAAAAGTTTGGGAACCATTGGTTTCATCTTTAGTAATGATTTTGTTATTATAAAATCTGAAAACTAACCAGTTACTGTATTGGTCAGGTATATACAGTGGAGTAAAAAGTTAAAGGTCGGAGAAAATGAAAATACTCAAGCAAAATACAAGTACTTCAAAATTTAGTGAATGTACTTATAGTTATAACCCACCACTGGCTGCAGGAGTTCTCATGGAGTTCCACCAAATTCTGTAACCTGATTAGGATTAGGATCCCACTGCTGGAATCATACTGTATCACAGAGTCTGCTTTAGTTTGAGTTCATTGTACCAAAATCTGAAACATCTTCAAATTCTGTGGTGCTAATGGATTAATTAAAAAGACTTCAGGGTTGATCAGATTATTGACAGGTGAGGTGTCAGAGCTCTACTCAGACGTAACACCTCCTGCTATCACAGCTATCAAAATTTGTGATGCTTTCTGTATCTATGAGGTCTTTTATTTTTCCTTTTCATATTTGAAAAATGTGACCCTATATGCTGTAAATACTTTATAGGCACAATTTGGGTATAACAGCTGCTTTAAAAATAAAGTATGTGATAAAGCATGATAAAATGTTTACACTAGTACAAATTAAATTCCTAATTTGGTCGCAGAATTTGGTGTAACAGCTAGAACAACATGGGAACCCTGAGATGAGTAGCTTGTAACTTCTGGACAGCACTAACACAATATTTGGTATCATATGACAACTGTATTATCGGCATGAAAAGAACCATCATGGACAAAACAAATTTACAAACATGTTTAATAAGTTTTCTGGGGAAAATGGCCCCAAAGGCACCATGCGTCTTTTATTGTTAGATACATTTGTTTGGTTACATAGTCCAACCTCTACTTTGAAGTATAAAATTGCAATGCACAATGGTAACAAAGACAATAGTAAACCACCTTAAACCAAAAAAAAAAAAAAAAAAAAAACAACAACAAAAAACTGCCCACACCATTCAGAATATGATACATTAGATATCTCATTATTAATTATCAATATCAGCACAATCACACATTATTTTCAGTGAAGCATATGGCAAACACTGAAAGTCAAAAGACAACAGAATCAAAACAAAACATTAATCTTGATAATAGCAAAAATGTCTGTATAAAAGATAAATTGAGAGACCTGCTAGATGAGTGTTATTGTATCTAGCTTGTGAAATATGACATTCAAAGCCAGGTGCAATTATTATTCCACTTATCTTAAACTTTGAACTTTTATAGCAAAATTGTCCAGTGAACCACACAGAGTAGACACTTATCGCTTGTCTGGCAGGATCCATGGGCTGACAGTTATCCTGTCTCTAGTATGAGTCCTGCAATACTTTTAACATCTCCATCACAATGGAAAATGATCAATACAACTCCAGTACCCCACCCTGCCCCCCCACCATCTGTTTTCCAACCCTATAAATAACAATCAATGGTCATACTCCACAGCACAGAGACAATAGCTCTCATTCAAGACAATTCTTTAGTTTGATTTTAAAATTATTTCATGTGTAATGTCAGTAAAAAAAAAAAAAAAATGTCTTAAATATAAAAACTGAACTTTTATCAACGAATGCAGCTTCTCCACACATCACACGGAGAAGGGTGAAGCAAATGAGCCGACTTCACAGCATACAATCTCTTTTTTAAACAAAAGAAACAGTGATTAACTTCTCTCCACTTTAACCATGGTCTCTGTGCTGAGTTACTTGATCACAAATATGAACATAAAGTCCCCGAAAATACTCCTATGTAACACATATTCCTTTAGCATCCACTGACTCACAGTACAGAAACAATTCATTTTTTCAATTAGGCTACATAACTCAAGGCAGAAAATAAGCACTGCTGTTGCTTCATCCCCCTTCTTGATCTTTTAAGTGCAACCGAGCACACGTCTTCAAACAGAGAGAAATAACAAGGGGGTCTTGTAAAGATGGCAAAGCCCTGGCTTTATGTCAGGCTAGCAATGGTACAAGGCATCCCTAGTGTCAAAAGTCAGTTATAGATAGATGCTTGTAAGACCTGATTTTTAAAAATTGTGTAATAAAACATAAAAAAAGCAGAACCTAAATAATATGGTAACACAATAAACCTTCTCCCTGTACACTTGGACTGTAAAAATTGGGACGATTTTCTTTTTTTTTTTTTTAAACAAGAGGCTACATGACAATTAGTTATCCTGTCCCATCCCTCTGTGTGCCCAAATACAAAAACTGCCTCAAAAGATGTAGATCTGAGGGGTTTCTTTCCAATTTTTCTGACAAATTAAACCTGTCTGACTATTTTCTGTTCATTTAAAAACAAGAGGTAGTAAAATAAAGGCAATCCAAAGTGGCAGGCAATGATATAATCTTTGGAGAAAAGGCACTTGCTTTCCTAACAAACCTTCTGCAACAACACCACTTGGCTCTGGTTTTCCCCTTCCGTGGTCCTGTTCTCTCTTCTTCTTTCAATCTTTTAATACACGTCTCTTGTTGCTCAGAGTGTGTTCCCTTGGATTCTGTTAGAGTCTTTTCAACCCTAAACACATTCTCATTCCCTCAATAAAACATTTCAGGCTCCATCAATTACCTTCGCAAAAGTGACCCACTTCATCTAAAGCATGTTTAAACACATGGAAAGTAGCTAGTTGTTTGAAAAATCCGTAATTCTTCAAAATTTCTTTGTATGTCCGCACGTTGAGATTCACTCTTGTTTTCCTTATGTATGAGACTTTTTTTTTTTAAAACATAAAATGTGTCCGTGTTAGTTCGGTCTAGCATTGTTTGAATGTTTTTTTTAGTTTTTCCTGGATGGCTGAGCTGGTTGAAGAGAGATTGTGTCACGCTTTGTCTGGCTTTTCCAAAACCTCCCTGAAGAGCTGTTAGTCCTTAACAAGTCTGTAGACATGATACTGAGCTCCGTGTTCACTTGTAGAAACCTCAAAAACAAACGCTATACATAGCAAGGTCTCCTGGGTGTCACGGTTTGTCACCACCTGAGAGCAAAGCAAAAATATTAGGTGAAAAATTCTGTTCAGATATATTTGCGATGCTGTAAATCAGTTAAAAATCCTATATAATGGAGTGTATGTTACCTGTAGGATAGTGAAGTTTTCAAGAACACTGTTCATCATGTATTTTTCAGGCAAGTGTTTGAGTTTGTGGATAAAGTTGATCATGTACTCGCACATCGGAGAGCGGTGAATCCTGTAAACACACTTTCCTCCCTCCAGGCGGGCATACTCTGTCTGCAACACACACAGGAAGAGTCAAAATCATGCAGCAGCATGTATCTATCTATCATACATACTGTATGTCTGAGAAGAGAGGAGACTATTAATGCATATCCTTACCTCTACTTTCTCGACAACCTGCTTCCCAAACGAGCAGACTTTGGTTGAAACAGTGATCGTCATGTTCTCAATGCTGCTGTACTGGCTGCTGACACCGTAGAAAGAACCAGGGCCATCCTGCATGCCGCTGCTGTTCAGGTCCGCCTGCAGAGGGCACATATTTAATCACATTAGTGATGATCATTACATACTTCACATGTAACTAAAGCACCTTATAGCGCATGCATTGTAAAGTCACAAGGATATTGTATGATGGTTGAATGGTTTCTTGCTCCTGTCAATAAAATTTCTAGCTGAAACTGGATGTTGGGGTACAGTGTGTGTATCAACATTTTAAAACTTGTTCAAAGTCATGTAAAGCAATTATAAATATGCCTTCTGAGTTTGTGACACCACAGAAAAATGTGTAATTAACCACCAAGACAGATTTGAAAGATTAAAAAAAAATCCAAGTATATAAAATTAGGTTTCAAAATCGTGGTAAAATGAGAAGTATTCTCTGCTCTGAAACGCTGGGGGCGTGTCTGCTGCACAGCCCAACTGAAGAGCCTCTGAGTTAACAACGCTCATACTCAACTCTGGTATAAAAATACACAATTTAAAATAGGACTTGTTTATAGGTGTAAGGTAAGCAGCATGGATGATATTTTAAAAATAAAGTAACATTAGGAGTCTCTGTTAAATTCAGCTGGGTTTAAAATAACTCCTCGAGTGCTAACGTTGACCGAAAATGGCCCCATTCTCGAGTAACAGTGGATTATCTGAAGTGAATCCCAGTTGTCTCCGATGAAAGTTTGTAAAACTACCCGCTGTAAAAATAGTAACTATGAGTACGTGCGCTCTAGTGTTTATATAGTGGGGGAAGGGTCATGCTAGTAACCCCTAACTGTCATCGAGCCACCATTGTGAAATGCCTTGTGCATAATCTTAAGATAATAAACACCCACTTTGTTAAAACAACCACTGTGCTGTCAGAGGAAGAGGAAGTGGTTTGCATAAGCTGCACTACAATGCAGTTACTTGTGTAACTTTGAAAGTTTGAGGTTGTGGATTTTATAAGATGAAAATATGTGATTCAGATGTTCCCCATCACTTACATTGTAAGCGCATTTGGAGGGGATTCTCCAATGGCCAGTATGAACAGGACAAATGACTACAGCAACCAAAATCTGTTTCAGTGTTCATTTGGGCACCTGACTATTATTTTAAGACAGACTTGAAAAATTGTGAACCTGTCCTTTAAGTATAAATCAGTGAAAGAAAAATAAATACTTGCTAGACTTGATATTAATAACCCACCCAGAATTTAACTAGGAAGAACGCGTTCTGAGGGCCTTTCTCATAAAGCTCTTTGAGCCCGCCCTTCTTCTCAGGGAACTTGTCATAGATCTGCCTGATGTCCACAGCCTCGAGGAGCGGGTCGCTGTACGAGGGGTTGGTCTGTCCAATGTGGACAAACAGATGTTTGCTGTACTGCAGTTTGGAGAGACAGAGGAGACAAAGGAGTTAACCTCAAGAGTAGCTGCAAAACACATAATATGACAATCTGTTTACTTTTGAGAGAAAGAAAAAAGGATTAAATTTCCTCCTGTTAAAGGCTTTAAGACATCCAATCAAAGCCACTTAAGAATTCTGTAGCTCTTAGCCTTTAATGTGCATTAGATGCCAGACAGTTTTACACCAGAATCACTTCTTAAACAATTTCCTCTGACTAATAAGCCGTGTGACATTTATTTTGTTGCCATATGTTGGAAGCCTTATTGTAAACTCACGGTGTCTGGGTCTCTTTGAACCTCCATGAAGGCTGAGTACTCCAGCATCCGCAGCTTAGAGGAGGCGATGGTCCGGTCCTGCCACACTGGCACTGCAGTAGCAGTTGGCGGAGGAGGGGGCGCCAAGGGCTCATAACCTGGATAAGCACCCACATACAAACATTTATAAAAACATTTAATAGTGACAGTGATCTATTTCCATGTCATTCACTTGTTTGTTTGTTTGGTTTTTTTTTAAATTGTCACTGATTTTCACTCAACTTCATACTTACTTGGTATGGATTGTGGTATAGGACCTGATAGGTTTGGGTATGGGGGCTGTGCAAAAGGTTTGATACTGAAAGACAATGAATGGTTCAGTGAGACATTAACCTCTACTACATAGTGTCAGGATCAGATGTTTGTGGCACATGTGTTTTACTATATTTGCGTTTCTGATACATGTTTTTATCGTGAAAATCTGTTAGTGCTAAAGTATAAGCATGTGTTGCTGCACCAGCTAAGCGTAAGTCCACCTGCTTCATAATGATGCAAAATAACATCAATTAATTACGCTTTTACTGACAAATCCGAGAAAATTCATAAAAGATATTTGGAGTTGTTTTGGATTCATCAGCCCTATTCCTTTTTTTTTCTTGATGAACTTCAAAGCAGTTAATTTGGTGGTGGTTTACATCAGTGCAGGAAACATACAATACAGTGTAGAAGAAGAGTTAGTACGGCTTTGTGCTCACAGCTGGACCTCAGCTAGGGGGAACTTACGCATGGCTGGTGCGGCCAAGCCCAGGAGTCCTTCCCTGGTTGAGATCTGTAACCAGCCTGGTGTGCAAAAACGTGATCTGTTAAACATGCCCTGAAATACCCACCGGACATTCAGCCTAACACCCTCACTGACTCAGTCACTCATTCATGCCTTTACTCGTCTCTAGCACCAATCTCTCTCTTCTGAAACTAAACAAACCCTGTCGTCACCCCACGGGCATCTTGTGGGTTCAGTAGAGGGGTTTACTTACTCCTGAGAAGGTCCAGGCTGTCCTGCGATCGGAGCAGGCCAGAACTAGGGAGTAAGAAAAAACTGTCAGTTGCCTGTGTGGTGTTAATCTGGTTTCTTCAGATCAAATCCAATGTCACGTAACATTTATGCTTCAAAAGAACAACAACAAAATGAAGGGAAGTCTCACTCTGGCTGGTTGGTAAGGGGCAGGAGGCAGTGGTGGAAGGTGATTCTTTATCATACTCGGGGAGACGATCTGTGCAGACGATAGCGCTGCCATGTTCTGCAGGGCTTTGTCTTTAGACGCTTGATCCTGCAGATTGACACAATGAAATGAGGGGATTCAGCCACAAGGTGGCGCCATAACCTAAATGTTTTCTACAGCTGTGTTACTGTAGTATTTTCTGTTTATGATTTCCACACTACACTGCATACATCATTAAAACAATATCAGATTTAAAGAAAATGTATTTTTTGAAAGAGCAGCTCAACAGAATGAAGCAAAGAGAAGAAGAAGAGAGATGAAGCAGCGTTGCCCCACTGGTATTTAAGCTTGGGTCACAAGAAATTGAAAAATTGAAGGTCAGTGTGTTATCATGATCACCACAGGAAAAAGAGGATAAAGAGTTCATTGGTCTGAATGCAGTTTTGCATTCATGCTGATTTACAAATGTACATCAACAAAATTCAGGTTTGACAATGCTTGTGAAAGTGATACTAAGTAAGGGAAACAGGTAGCATAAAAGAAGCCAACCAATTCATGTCCAAGTCACACAGAGGCATTTTGAATTTGAAAAAGGTACATGACACATAGTTTATGGTTTACAAACTGCTTTCATTTCAGTATTTCAAACTTTATCAAAAGGTCACTCCTGCGTTTTTTGCATGTTTGCAAAAGAATGAACTTCAGCTAAAGGAGTGGCTCAGAAGCGAGACCCCAAATCAAAGAGCGACACCTTATGCAAAGCAAGCGAGACTTTGGCTTTTGGCAGAGGCTAAGGGGATTGCGTTATATCAGGCAGGATGCGCAGCAGGATTGTGTTTAAAGCGTGGCTGTTTCCTAAGCATCGATTCATTACGGGATAGCAATGGGGCGGGACGCCATGCCAGCAGAGGGCCATAGCAGGGGACAGTGCACTGGTGCTGCCAAACAAAGGGGAGGAGGGAAGCATATTGCACAAGTCAGATTCACTTACCAAATTCATCGCCTGAATCAAAAAAGAGAGAAACCATTAGTACTGTGCAATTCTAAATGATGTGTTAAGATTAATTAAGTGTTTTGTTCCACATAAAACTTGACAGTATATTAAAATTAAAGTTGGCCTCTTTTTTATACTGCAGACATGGTGTAACAACACACCATAAATGACAGTTTTCAGTGGGGACTGGGGGGGATTGCAAAATAGCTTCTAACACAAAACGATCTTAATATTTTGCCAAAACTTCTACATAACATTCGGTAATGTATATATTGTTGACATAATGCAGCTCATATACAGACAGCAGTAAAAGGTTGAAACAATAATAATATTTCATTAATATTTTATAATCTCTGCAGAATATAAAGCAAAGGGTATGTTTTTTTTTTGTTTGTGTATGTTTGTTTTTAAGAACATTGTTTCAGTGTGTTCTTAATAAAAATCTGTGCTGCATAAATGGGAAACACATTGCTTTATGAAAGTGGACTTTCCCCCACAATAGTAATCCAACTGAAGAAAACATGATGCAAGTAGTAAAAAGACAAGTCATTTTAATAGTCAAGCCTTTTTCTGTAATGTATTAAGTCGAATGTACAGCTGTTACATTCAGTCTGTTGTCATTTTCGCAGTCACACTTTTTACTTTCACAATTTAACTTAATTCGCAGGAATCAGCCATCTGCACTTCAAAGAGTGGCTTGGAAACTAGTTTGTTGAGTGTTTTTCACTAACAACATACTTTGGCTTGACTTCATAAATGCTTGACACACTTGGATAGGGCGTAGGGAATTTCTACGACTGCTGTTACAGTCTGTTAGATGATGTTTGATATTTAAAAGCTACAAAAAAGTTAAAGTAACAACAGCTTTAAAAATGCCTTACAGTGCAATTAAGTAACCAAATACTATTATCCAACAACGGTGAAGCATAACAAAGCCAAATAACTGGACTAAAATAACTTTTGAGTGAACAGTTGATATATGATGGTAATATCTAAGATTTTTGTGAATGGGCTCAGGTTGTGAATGGGTTGTGTGAAATAGACAAAATATGGATTGCTGTTTGTGCAAAAAGCATCTATAAAACTTTCCAAAACTGCGCTTGTTTGGCTCTAAAAGAAGGATCACAGAAACAATGGAAGAAAACATGATTAACCCCTTCAAGCAGAGAGGATAAAAGTCTCCATACGATATATTTCAAGCCTTGAAAAGCCTAAAACCTGATTGTATACCATTATTCTGCTACTTGTTGGTACATTTTTAGAGCATACATTCCACAAAATATGTAAGACTAAGACTTTAATTTGCAGTTCAGATATGCTGACCCCATTAAACGATATTTGGTAGTTATTCAGTGAACTCAAACTGACTCCAAAAAGCAATATATCTCCTTAATACCTGCAAATATTTTTTAGATACAATTTTTGACATCTTAATGTGAAGAGCAGGCAGACTAATGAGGCAGCTTCAGTTGTGAGGACTTCTAACTGCTAGACAAACAAAATCTCATATCTTTGGAGGGCTGCTGTTAGGGTGTAGGGAAGTTATGGCTCACTATAAACAGTCTTTTTCTCTCTGTTCACGATAAACTTTGTGTTAATGGAAAGCTCAGAAACTCGAATCACTTGTGATGAGTTCTTCATACTTTATACAATTACTTGTCAAGGTCAAAGTTTATGTGACATAAAGAAATTGATTCTTAGGTTGTTAGCACAGCAGCTACTGCTGGGTGGACTGAACTACTGACATGTGACACTGAAAACTAAAGACTCCCCCATGCATAAAGATGGATAATTTATCTCTGTATGACAGAATCTTTAAAACATGACAGATGTGAATTAGTCTGCATAAAAGGGTTAATTTAAGAATGCCACAATGTCTTCAGTATTTACACGTGTTTGCGTTATGTATATGTGAATATGCAAAAACAGTAAAAAGCATTAGGAAAGACCAGAGGGATTGGAAGAACTACAAGACAAGTCAGAAGGAGTCACATGATGACAACAATGAAAGATTAATCTTATTTTATGTTCAGTTTTACAAAAGATATTACAAATAGACAGATTAGAGGAACTAAAGGTATCAGAGTAGAGAGAGTTTTTAGGGAAAGGAGGAGTCTGAGAGGAAGACAGTTTGCTGCAGAAGCATGGCTGGCACAGAGGACAAAGCTGGAGCATCATGCAGCTAAACAACCATTCATTGGACTCAGCTTGTGTAGCATTTCTTTAAAGCAGAGGATTTAGAATGAGCTATTATACATTTACTACTGAGTGATGACATTAGTTTCTAGTTAATGTAGCACAGACCTACGGTATGTAGAAGTTAAAAAGCTTTGTCTGTTTGTGCACTGCATGCATGGTACAGAAGCAGGACTGTGTTGGTTTTTTTTCAGATAATGAAATCCTCGAGAAAGTTGTAATTAATTTTCAAATACTTAATCTTGCTTGCCAAGCTTGCATCAATTTTCCAGCAGGAACTGGCCTAACATCAAAGCAATGACTGTTAATAATATGCAAAAAGTAACTGGTTAGTGCAAAGCCAAGCCTTAACCAGCCCCGCCGAGCCCGCGGTGAAGCGCATACCTTTAGCTTTGACTGGATCTCGCGAGATTTTCTCCGGGCGAGAACCTGCAAGTGGCTAGAAACCTGCACAGAAGAATAGCCAAGAGGAGGGAAGAAGAAAAGGTGACAGGGAGAGAAAAGACAAGGGAAGAAGAAGAAGGGAAGAGAGAGAAGCCGTAACCAAAAGAGGAAAGAGACGCCCACTCAGTGTTGCCGGGAGGCAGGTTGGCGGCACCTACCTTGATACCCGCCTGGTATTCACGAACTTTCTTCCGTGCTAACACCTGTATGTGACTAGACACCTAAAGGGGTGTGAAACAGTATTTGAGCATAAAAACAACATGCACCGAGATGCATGCACTCACAACGTGCAGACATGTACACACACACACATACTTACAGTAAGAACATAAACAGTAATATTTCTGAATACTTTATGCAAACAATAGAAGCAAATTTAAAGAATGAGGATGGAAATAGTCTATATGTTTCTTGCTGTGAACAAATCCCATGAAAAAATCAAAACCATCAATGAACTGATCCTTGCAAGAAGTATTACGTGTGTAGCCAATATAGTTTAGCATAGTTCTCTGTGCCATAGAGCTCCATTGGGACCAGCTGGACCACACACAGTCCACTGGTAGTATGTCTTTCAGCTGCTGCCAGTCATCTGTATCACAGTCAACACAATGTCTTTTTGCCTCAGTCTGGATTTCTGGAAGCAGTCATTGTATGAAGTAGGACTTTAAGTGTGCTTCCCATGGAGTCATGGCTCTTTCTCTCTCTTGTCGATCTGGTGGCGTGATTTCATTGTTTTCTTCATAGATTTTGGTCAGCCGCACCAGATAATCTGCTACAGTCTCATTATGCTCTGGTGCTCACTTGAGCATGGGAAAGATGAGTGCCAGAGGAAGGTCTCCAGCTGTCTTGCTTCTGGTGTGGTGAGTCTGTCCTGCTGGAGGGCTCAAGCAATGTCCAGCTGCCTGCATGAGCCTGGCTGTTATGCTCTAGTCCGTGTCAGCCACAGGAGGTTCAGATGGTGTTGGAGGCGCTGGGGGTACAGAGGGTGACCCTCTCTGCACTGGTGTTGCAGCCTCAGGGTGTGTCCCAGATGGGTTGGAGGGACTCCAGTTCAGCATGGATGTTGGGTCTGGATATAATCTCTCATATGGCAGCACAGTGGCTCAGTGGTGAGCAATTTTGCCTCACAGCAAGAAGGTCCTGGTTTCGAACCCTGGCCTCCGGTTTCCCCCCACCATCAAAGACATGTATGTTAGGGTTAGGGTTAATACTCCTGTCAGTGCCCCTGACCAAGGCATTGGCAAAAGAACTGGAGTTGGTTACTGAACGCTGCACTGCAGCTGCCAAGGATGGCACGAGGATCAATAAAGTACTTCTTCTTCATTGTTGTTCAATAAAAACACATCAATGAGCCTTGCCGTTGTTCCTTCATTCCCATATGGCCCTGTAGTTTATTTTGAGTCAATCCCACATACTGTGTCCCGCTGCCATAAAATACTTGCGAGCGCACCAAATGTGTATCAATCTGTGACTGAAAATAGTCCCAAACAAATACACTATTTACTCCTGTTTGAGTAAAGTTTGTTAAAAACTACAGTGGCCAGCTGCTCTAAAAGATAAAACTATATATTTGTGACATGTTTTTAAAGATTTACATCTTCAGCAGTAGGGCTCAGGGTAGGTAAGTCAGAAAGTATCAAGAGGCAGACTGATGCATTGTTAGTTTTGGTCTTTTAATGGGATTTGCTGACAATAAGAAATTTATATAATAAAACTGGACTTATTCTTTAAATAACTTGTAATCTACTTTTGTGTTATTAAGCATGACATTAACAAGTATGAATTAATTTCACTTTCTGCTGTTAAAACTTGTTATTATTAAAAAGAACACTCTGTGTTTACCTGTTTTCTTGTGCGGGTTTTGCCTGTCCTCAGCTTGATGTACCTTGCTATCAATTCATTGCGACCTGTAACAAAAAAAACAGAAAGCAAGGTCACTAACAAAAACACAAAGACACAAGAATACATGTAATAAAATAATACCCTACATTGGACAGAAGGTGGCACTCTAGTTATACTTTGAATACACAAAAAAAGAGCAGCATGACCTTTCCCAGAGCTACTCAGACACAGGGCAAACACACTTTTGTCATGGGTCACGGGTCAAAATAACACCTCTGTTTCCTATAAGAGACCTTTATTTAAATGTTTCATGTCTTATTTGAGATAATCTGGGGATTAAAAGGTTTATGTTTTACCCCAATGTTTTCATTAGCTTGTTTCACACCTCCTTATTGTCTTCTCACATGGTCCTGTAGCCTAATTATAGAGAGTGCTTAGAAAACAGAACCATGTTTTTCATGACATAACATCTACTCTCGACATTCTGCACAAACAGGTTGTGCAGAGAACAGGCTTCTATTCTGGGCTTTCATGGTCCTCTTTACATTCAGTGCTAGGCATGTGCTTTAAGGGGCACTGCCTTTTTCAGCAAAGAGCAGTTGAATTCAAGCAAAAATGCTCTTTGGTGTATGAGAAGTGCAAAAAGCATTATTATGTTTTCCCGGGGGAAAATCAGTCCATCTTTTTCACTCTGTTTCCTTGCCAAGTCACGCTTACTGGGTTCCTGTGGCTGAAAATTGGGCCAAAGGGAGAGGTTAAACCACTGTATCATTATGAATAATGACCTAAACTCTTCTAAACTTGCTGACAGAAATTTACACCAACAAAAACTGGTAAGGATGTGTGTAAACACACACAGACACACACTACAGACTATGTGTCTAGGAAGTCTGTCGGTTAAACAGCTTTCAGAGTATCCAGACACATAATGACAGGAGAAACTCGCAAGTCCTGTTTTTTCACACACTCTTTAGCACTTGGCCTCCAGAAGGCACTGGTTATTGCAATTACCATAAAAGTACTGCAGGCCATCTCCAGCAGTCTCGCAGCACTCACTGTACTCTCCAACCAGTCAGCCCGGCGGTCGGCCAGCAGAGCAAAGCAGAGCAGAACTGTCTGCCGATACTGAGGTAGCCCCTCCCCTTCTGCCCCAGGCCAAGGATGGACACGCCCGCTCCAGCGCCTCCGCATTCCTAACATTCCTCTAAGCCTGACACATCTGTGCTAGCCAATCTGATTGGCCTGGGCCTGCGAACACAGCCAGAGCTCGGGCGAACACACACATGCTCCTATGCACTTCCAACTCTGGGAGAAGCAGGGGTTAGAGCCGGGGTGAGGGCCATTAGGTTGGGGTAGGGGGTTGTCGGTTAGGGGGGCAAAAGGGGCAGCTGATGCTGTAACTCTTGGAGGAAACACAAAGCCATAACTGTCTCTGCCAACAACTGCCACCTGGCAGCAGAGCAGCCCCTTTTCCCAAAACAACACCACTGTGTGACCCTGCACTCAACGGACAGCAGCACCTGCTGCCGACCATCCCAGCAGAGGATGGCAGAGAAAGAACAATGCCAGCTTGACCCCCGCCCAACTGTCACTCTCAATCTCTTCAGCTGAAGGGCAGAGAGGGAAAAACATTATGTCGTCCCAACCACAGCGTTCTGCTATGAATTTCACAGATATCTCATAACAGAGCTCTGGAGGCAAGATAAGAACTGCAGTACCTCTCACAGAACGACAATGGTGAGACGGCCTCAGCACTGTACAGAAATTCACAGCAGACTTTCAGACTCTGACTCTCTGAGCTGTGGCTCAGTAAAATCAAGCTAAATCTATTATTTACAATTTAAATGATCATGGAAATCATATTAAAAAAGCAGACCAAATACTTTTTTGTCTAACATGCATTGTAAAAGTGATGAGCACAGTGATGGCTTGGTATTGTGTGGTAAATCAAAAAGTTTACCACATGTTTTGTTCATCTGTTGAACAGTGCAGTTCTGTGGTTGTGAGCTAAGACGATATCTCCAGTTTCTCCACAACATCTGGTTGGTTTTGTGATATTTTAAATCACTGCGTTTGTTCTCATGTGATGTACAGTTTGTTGCAGAGACGCCACTTTGAAGCGGGTCAAGCAAATAACTCCAGTGTTTGATTTCAAAGTTTCATATAAACTTTTTTATATAGTTGGATGTTATAATGATTCTCGTTCTCAGGCACAACTTTCTTCTGCTGTATGGAAAAAGACAAATTGGATCATTATACCACTGCAACATACTGAATAGTGCCTTGATTTGTATTAACTGTTACACCCCTAAACAATATAGCATTAGCCTACCAGTAGATTCTACTTCAGTGCAAAAAAGGAGTTGTGCAGCTCACAGAGCCACAGCAGATGATTTTAGAAGCACTGAGGTCATGAGTCCCAAATCCTTCATCCTCCAACTCACACCCTTGCATCAAATTTTTAAATCAATAGCATTGAAAGCATTTTGAGGGCTAACATAATCACTCAAGAGACCTTTATTCATCCCCAGGCTCAGTCAATAGGCTCTGGATCAACCGGGTGTGTATGGCTTAAAAGCAAAACCTGAATCTGGACGTCATTCACTTAGGATAAAACAAAATCACAACCTGATATAGAATATTACATTTCCCAGGATTGTAAAGCAGAGGCTGCACATGCAAATTTTATGTATAACTAGTGCTTCTTCCTGCTTATTCCTAGACAGTGACCCAGTGGGACTGGTTTTATTAGTTGATTAGACACATTTCTCTCTCAAATCCCAACAGAAAAAAATATCAAGGACATAATCGTGAAGTTGTCAGTAGTAGCTGCAGCCATGACAGCCAAGGTCTGCTCAGACTTGAAATAGTGAGGGGGCAGGGATATGGTAAAAAGGTTGGTCCACACAACAGGAGAACATGACAGGTGCATACACACAGACGCGCACTCGTACAATCGAATGCGCAGCCTCATTTGTCTTCTACTTCTTATTTCCCCACACTCACTGTTTTTCCATCTCTCTACCCCCTTTTTTTGGAGCTCCTCATGATTCCCTTGCTGATTGCTCAACACCCACTCACATCGCTGTAGGCTGCCATTCTTAACCTCTTCCCTGACAGGACACACCTATCTTTTTTCTTTTACTACATGACCGCTGGAATTTTCCACTTCCACGCTAAGATAGTGAGCAAAAAGGTAATCTCTCTTCACTCCCTGTACCTTCCCCCTCCCTCTCTGTCTCTACCGCTCTTTCTCTCTCCTGAACCCTTTCTCCACCCATATTCTCTCCCCTCCTCCCTTCTCATAACATTGAGGTAATCCTAAATTGCTAACATACTGCTCAGCCATGACTGAAAACATTCCTAACATCTCAGTGAGGGGGCTGACAGGGAAGCACCAGGCCTGCTCAGTCATCATTACGGGCCACTCAGCACCTCCTCTTATACCTTTACACACATCTTTCTCACGACTTTGTGCATGCAGTGGACCTGCTGCTAATTCCTAATGTGGCCTTCAAAAGGTCAGAACAGACATAAGCCTCCCTCCAGCGCTTAAATCTTCCCTTTTTTTCTGTACCCAGAGTGCATTGCAGGAGTGACAGCTGCAGGGCTGAGAGAGAGAGAGGTGTGTGCTTGGGGTTTAACACACCTGTCGAGGCCAGAAAACGCAGGTGAACAACATGTCAGCACAGCCCCAAAGCAAAACAAGACAGGTAACATTTTTTTAACACACACACACGCATCTTCTGAGCATACCTCCTCTGAACCTGCAAAGTAAAATGTGCCAACTATTTAATTCTACTGAAAGCAAATGTCTCTGAGCCATCACTATTCTTTTGCTGATAATATGCCTACCACTGAATTTTATCTGGGACATTATGTTTTAATTTCTCTCAGAATGAATATGAGTGGAAAATTGAAAGTACAGTTTGACATTTGGGGAAGTACACTTATTGTCTTTCTTGCAGAGAGTTAGATAAGAGAGTTGATACCACTCTCACACAGTATCTGTCAGTTAAACATAAGACTACACAGTTAGCTTAGCTTAGCACAAAGACTAGTAATAGGGGAAACAGCTAGCCTGGCTATATTCAAAATCTGCCTGATAAACATGTTACATCTTGTTTTTTTAAAATATAAACCAAAGTGTAAAAACGTCAAGTCGTGGTTTTATGGGGGGTTATGTGCCGGGCGCGATGACTTCAATCTGTCCAAAACCTGGAAAACCACAAATAGTTGTTTTTCCCTACGGACAGAGCCAGGCTAGATTCCAGTCTTTATGCTAAGCTAAGCTAACCAGCTACAGATTCCAGCTGTCTATTGAATGGATAGGTAGGAGAGTGGTATCAATCTTCTCATCTAACTCTCAGTAAGAAAGTGAATAAGCAACTTTCCCAATATGTCCTTGTCATACTGCTACATAGGATAATTTCCTGATCGTCATGGTAGATTTTACACATTTAAAAAGATACAAGTATCATAATATAGAGCAATCGACATAGGTACAAGTTTTACAGTCAGCTTACATCACAAACTAGAGTCCAGATCCTTTGTTTTTCATGTTCAGAAACAACTGGAGTGATTAATAACATGTGGGACTTATTAAACTGAGTGTTGTGCTCCTTCGAACTTTTTGTCACCCCTGAGCTACGTAAATGACTGGCAATGCTACTGGGAAGTCTAGACACTTTTGAGAATACACATGTACAGTATATAGCAGTCTTCTTGCTAAGACAATGGAAATTTGCAAAGGTTTCCCACCAAATGAAAAAAATAAATAAAAATCCTGGCAGAAAATCTGGAATTCCCAATGGCAGGGATGACTTGCCTGCTTTTGGAGGCCACTGCAAGTCTGAGACTGCAAGGTAGACAGTATCACATACAGTGCAATCGTTAACATTCCCCTAACCTCACGTCAGGGCAGCTTTTAGGTGTCTGACGTAATCACCTTGTGAGAGGGCTTCTTCTGGGGCATGCCTTGGCTCTGCCAGCAGCGCCTCAGATGACTTATTGTAAATGGAGAGGGTGTTTAGTGCCCTAGAAAAAAACAAGCCTCTAAAAGGGGTCCTGACAGTTTGCTGCTAAGGGGGCCAGGTCTGTGCACGGCTGGCCTCTTTGTTGACGTTCTCATGACAAATGCATGGAGCCTGGGACACAACACTGCCCTGCTAAATAGGACTGAAGAGTTATTTAGGTAAAAGTCTGTACACAAAACTCAAACTAATAGCACACTGTAAAATGGTTGTGCAAATCTGCAGAATATATTTACTACTATACACTGTTATAATCAAGCATATTTCCTTCAAGCCTGTTTGGATTACATTCAATTAAAATGGATTGTATTAATCAGAAAAGTTAACTGGTAATAGATATCCAACATCTAAGTCCATATTAACTTCTTTTTTCTGTTATAGTTCAACTAATTATAATTTTCATATGAATTATAAATTAATCTGTCAATCCCATGTCCTAAAGAATTAATTGATTGTTCAGTCAGAAAATAATGAAAACGGCCACTATGATATTTTAGAGACATAGGCAATGTCTTCAAATTGCTTGTTTTATCCAACTGCCAAACAACAGCCAAAAAACGCCAAAAATATTCCATTTGCAATGATATAAAACAGAGAAAAGCAGCGAATCCTCATATTTGAGAAGCTGGAACCAGCAAATGTTTAACATTTTTTCTACACAAATGACTTCCATTATTCATCTATTGATCAAAAGATTGTTTTTCATTAATTTTCTGTTAACTATTTAAGTGATTCAGTGTTTATCCACTACTTTGTTCCTTAAGACAGGATCAAAGGAGCAACAGAAGCTGCAACAGTGTCTGAGTTATCTCAGGTATGTGCTTGGCCATGAATATCCAAATCTGCCTGACGAACGAGAGGATGAGATTCCATCTTTGGTGAATCATGCCAAAAGAATCCCATCTGACGTCAAGCACAGAAAAGCCACCCAAAAACAGTGCTTTAAAAACAAACACTAATGCTTCTAAAACACACAGTCTGTCTGAGACTTTGGTGGCAATGATTGATGGTTTTTATGGTTGCATTGAAGCCGGAATCAATTTCACGTTTTTGAGACATGATGGACAATAATTAAAGGGCAAGGAAGTCTTACAAAGAATGGCTTGAGGGAGATGAATTACGATGGTGAAAATAACATAATTTTACAAAACCAGAGAGAGGTTTGTTGAGGACAGGGCCAAGTACAACAGTAAAGAGTGCAGTGCACTTCCTGTCAATCAAAGTTTATCACTGTTCAGCAAAATTTCCAACCTCAAATGTTCAATCTAATTAGGAGGGCATGCGCTGTCTCAACAATAGGAATGAGAAAGTGAGGGATCAGAATAATGAAAGACAAATGCATTCAATTTCCTACACCTGGATGTCGGTGAGTCTACCAGAGGACTTGCCAACAAATCCATCTGGAGCTTTTCAAGACATTAAGAGCTCAACACCTGCAATTTAATGAACACACTGCAGGAAACAGCATAACTATTCCGAAACCATATGGATGTTTAAAATCTTCGACAGAACAGCGTGCCAATATGATGTTTTTGTTCCCAAGTCTCGATTCACGCTGTGCTAATTACTGCTAATTTAATAGAACCATCCAGGATCAAACGCAACACTTCCTCAGAAACCGGCTCCAACTAGTCACCTACAGGCAAAACTCTCCCAGCGATACCGGTGCGGGGAGAACAAGCGCATGACGTTCTGCGATAAAAACAAAGAGCAGGTTTTGTGACTGAACGTGTAGTGAGGAAGAGACGAGCTCATAAAACAGTAGGCATAAAAACAGGCTGTATAGAAAAACACTCTGAGGGAAAAGACAGGTGTAAATCAAAGGGAGAGGAGCTGAGATGCTTTCAGGACAGCAATAACCAGCTCTAAGAGTGCCGGTGCGACTGGAAGAACCTGCCCCTGGGTCACAGCACAACAGGTACAGACTTGTTAACGAGAGTTCTGGGTGGAAAGAAAACATTCACCTCTGTGTCAAAGCTGTGAAATGAGCGTAAGAGGAAGAAAAGTATTTTTCTCATTTCTTTTTAGGACACTTTGGTGGATGTTTGTTTTCTCTCAGCCACAAATCTCTGTGGAATGGATGGTTTTCTCATTTTTGTACATTCATTATGGAACTGATTTCCATATAATTGTTGTTCTTTTGTTACTCTGGCTGTTATCCAGTGTACTCACCATACATCTTTCCCTCGTCTGACAGGATGATTTTCCTCCTGCCACAGGGAGGGTAGATGGCGAGGGCTTCTTGGAAGCTCTGCTCAATGTCTGGGCTCCACACGCCCTCGGCGTCCCCGTCGATGGTCTTGTCCTCGTTGTCCCCGTCCAGCCCATCTTCTGGGCTACCGTTGGCACTCCAATCGTTGGACGCAATGGTGGCGGCTCCCCCTGGGCCCGACCCCGAGCCCCAATATCAAAGGATCTGTAGGAAATCTGTGGAAAAAAAAGATACAAGTTGTTTAGTTGTTTTTAACTTTTTTTTTAAATTCAAATTTTACAACTTAATCAGAGTTCAACAACCCATGAAACCCAAACAGTGTTCAGCCTTTTTTACCCCGACAGCAATTTAAATGATAAGTTTGGTGATATTTTATGTTTTTCTGTCTTTTAACAAATCTCATAAAAAGACCAAAATCCACAATATGATGTGATTTATTTATTTATGGATTGCAGACATAAAACACAAATCCAAGGCTTAATGTCAAGATGTTAAAAGATGAAAACACAAGAAATACAACATAAAAGTGAAACAACAAAATCTTGATATCCAAAAGTACATCACCACACATTAAATAAGAAACATTCACAAAAAATCTAAGAACAACAAGGACAATGTGATGGCTTAAGTAAAAAAGTTTTTACATTCCATTTTCAATGAGTTGATGCAACTAACAAGTACTGGCTGCTCATCAAAAGCCTGACATATCTTATTCCTCTGCACCATAGACCTTCATTGTTGTCCAAAAATCACTTCAAAATATATTTGTCAGCCACATTTTTCATGTGACATGTGACATGTTTCTTCATTATGTGAATGTGGGCACTGTAGCTACTTTGAGTCAATCTCATATACACTATAAATATTCATTAGGGCCAAATTTCACAAAATTTGTGGCTGAAAAAAGTCCCCAACATATGCACCATTTCCTCCTGTTTGAGTAACATTTGCTAAAAACTACAGTACCCAGCGGTTTTAGAAAATTATTTAGTTTTCTTTAAAAATGAAACCACATGTTTATAACCTGTTTTTAAGGATTTATGTATTTAGTGGGAATGCATGTGTTTGGGTTTGAGTGACACACACAGAGTAGGAAAGTCTGAAAGTATTGAGAGACAAACTCAGAAAATGTTTGGGTTGGTCTTTTCGTGGAATTTGTTGACAATAACAGAATATAGAATATCACCAGCCCAACTGTTTAATATATACATTGTTTATCCAATGGGAAAACAATCACCAACAAGTAACATGTGTGCTGTAATCATCTGTAAATCAATATTTTTTTTCTAATAAAGACACTTCACCATAATGTGTACAACTGCTGGATGCAGGTCTTGCAATACTAGAAACGTCAGTCAATATAAGGTTATTTGTAGCTTTATTTGAGATTGTTTATTGACTTTGACCTCAGTTTTGTTGCCAAAATTACTCTAAATTATCCAATAGTCCAGTGGCCACAGTTGGAACTGCAGGTCATGTGACATAATTGACATAATTGATAACGTCTAACATTAAATTACAAGCCATCGTTTTATCTATCAACCCATTATTTTTGTGGCATTCATGTGTGGAGGCAATCAGCCAGGTGGAGCAGGAACGCGGAAGCCTGAACATCCCTTTTGGCGTTTGTGCTGGATGAACAAGTTTCATAACGTCTGGAACAGTGTTACCACCACACAGTCACACTTGGAACTGTGTTAACTGGTAGGCAAACAGGTCTCCATTGTTTCCTTATTCTGAATTGATGATTAAATTTAAGCAAGCAAATTTCCAATGGATGCCTGCAGAATCAGTACGTGGAGCAGGGACTCAATCAGGGCTCAAACTTAACTTTGTACACTTTAGACAGAGAGGACAATTAAAATGATTTATCACAGATTTTTCTCCTTGAAAGCAGCTTTTATTTCATCTGTTTTCCTCGCTGTGCGGCTCTTCTGTCGTATGACTGATTTAGTCTCTAATCTTTTCAGATGAATTTAAATAAAAAGGTTGATGATTGATCATCTAATCATTTGTATGATGTTTTATGTTAAGGTCACTTTGAATGATTTTAACTATTGATAATGTAGAAAAATAAAGATTTTAAATTTGGGGCGGTCCACTCCGGTTCATTTCGGGACGGCTTAGATTGTATTTCGGGACGGTTATGGGATGATGGTGAAAAAAAGTTACTAAAGAGCCCTGGACTCGATTCAATTCAATTCAGTTATGCCTACAACCTAATTTTAAAAGTGTTAACTAGCAGTTTCACTTAATCTTTTACTTTTCTTTCTTTAGAAGTTTAAATATGTGGAATAATTACAGTAGCTGCATAAAAGCCCCAGAAATGTGTGAGGTTCGTGTAAAGCACATTGAATACAAAATGTAATCTATCCATAGGCCACTACTTTGGCTTCCTTTGACATTTTCTTTATTGCAGTCATTAAATTTGCATGGATAAACAATGCTAACCGTAATTATTACTATAATTTCCTAGATTTTATTTCTCTGAAATGGCCAAATGAATTCAAGATATTCCATAAAATGAAGTTTAAAGACCTCACTAATCAGCACTGGCCTCAAAGAATTCTTGTGGTCTGGGAACTGTGTCCCAATGTGGTTGGCTCATGGCTGACTGCAGGCAAAGATCTTAAGTATTTTTCAAGCTGCCTTTTCAGCATTGTATTGTTTCTGAAATGGAAGTCTATGAGGTAACCCATGATACTCCCAGGATGCTTGTGTTTCTACTTTAGCAATTCTGCAGATGCTGACAAAAATAAAGTATAATGGATAAATACAGAGAACGCCACAATGTGGGAGAATTTCAATGATTAAATTATGCAAATATTTAGCATTTACATGTTAGAATGTTAAAAACATATCATGGACTGTGTGTTTCAAGTAGTTTTTTCTATCCATATTTTTTAATTTCTACCATTTCTGAGAGTTTTTTGCAGTTAGAAACAGTTTTGTCTTGTTGGTTCTTGTAACATGAAAACAAACCAAGCAATTGCACTAGTAGCTTTACTGCTAGTGATGATCAGTGATATTGAAGTATGTGAAAAAATGAAAATATCTGTGTGAATCTATCATCAAAGTCACAGAACTCCTCGCTTGTGTGAGTCTTCGCAGTATAATTACACCAAAGCTATATGTTCATATAATATAATCTCCCTTAGTCTCTCCCTCCCAGTATTCAGAAAGATACACACTTTATAATCACTGCAGTTACACCAAATCACCCAAGAACTACAAACTGGTGAAGAAGCAGAGGTAGAGGATTAGTGATACCTCCTTTCCCTTCATCTCATCATTTAGAAGGAATTACAAGAGATCAAAGGCGAGGAGATCAGTAATACTGTTCCTGGAATGATTTTCTACCACACGCAACATACAACATGAAATTTATGGACGTCACTGAACCCAAATGAGAGTTTGACAAATATCCACAAGTCAAGCTGCTAATTTTAGCTGAGAGGCTATTGGTTATGGCGGACCCCTTTGCAACAGGGTCATGCTGTTAAAACTCAACACTGAAACTGAGCACTCATCGGCAGCTCAAGTGATCCATCTCAGTCCTCACAGATGACGCTGTGGGCTCCCAGTCATTGCTAACTACATAGAAGTAGGGTTGGGGCTAGTTTAATGATATTCTGTCCTGTCAACCTGCTAATTAATGCTTAAAATTTAATACAAATCCCAACGAGAATAACAGAAAGAAATGTGGAGTAAGATATATTTAAGTAAATAAAAAAATAAATGGAGATAGAGCTGCAACAAATGGTTGACAAATCAATTAGTCTATCAACAAAAAAAGTCACTATTAATACAACTAATTACTACTATTAATATAATTTTATATTACTATTAATTGTTTGAGTTCATTTTCAAGCAAAAATGGCTAAAAATTTTCCTCAAATGTAGGGATTTTCTGAATGCTTTTGTTTGTTTGTTTGTTTGAATATCTTTGTATTTTGGACTGATAGTTGGACACAAAAAAGTAATTCAAATACATCACTTTTGGCTTTGGAAACTGTGATTTGTGAAAATCATTTTTCATTATTCTCTGATACTTTATCCACAAAACAACTAATCAAGAAAACAATCGGCAGATTAATCGTTAGTAGAAAATAATCAACTCGTCCTCATACCAAAACAACAGAATAGGTCTATTTCCAATTACTCCCAAAACAACATATATGAGTGTTTTCTCTCTCTCTGTTTCTCTCTCCCACCTCTATAGGGTGAATGGGGACCAAACCACATACAGTATATGCCCCTTTCCAAAAACCATTAAAAAACACTGTTAAAAAATAATGATGTTTTATGGTGTGACAACGCTGTGGTGAAGGTCTGGTTAGGTTTTAGGCACAAAAACCACTTGGTTAGGGTTAGGGAAAGATCATGGTTTGGGTTAAAATGTGGCTTATACTTCCTTAAAGTTACGCAACCTTTGTCGTCATGGCAACAGTAAACACCATGACATTATGGGTTTTAAGAAAATGTCGCGGTTGGAAACATGACACTCGCAGCTGGAAACGGGAAGCGAACAGTGCTCTCCTGCAGCAAAGTCCACTTTTTGCTATCTAACTATGTAGCCATCCACCCAACCCGCCTCCTCCTAACAAGGCAAGAATCATCTTATCAAGTCAGTTTATACTGACGTCATCTGAACTGCGTCACTTCCCCGGGTCATAATTACTACAGCTGCTAGATGGTGTAAACATAACTATAGATTGTTTTTGCCAGCCTGAAATTTAGACCTATACTGTCGTTTTTCTTGTGAGGATGGGCTGAATAATTGTTAATTGCAGACCTAAAGGAAATGTAATTCAACTTTAAATTTAAAGAGCTGAAGAAAATAAAACAAAGAGAACACATTATGCATTTGTCTCAACATGTATGGTAGCATGTTGTGCCATTATTTTAGTCTTGTTGTCAGCAGCCTGTATGGTGGTACGAATTAAAAACTAAAACATTTGTAGGCACAAAGAGCCAGTGGCATCAACACTGTGCAACCTTTAAATACACATTTCTGTCTAAGCCTTGAGTAAAGCAGATGCTGTTTGTGTGGTCTGGTGTGTGGTGTGGTCAGGCAGCCCAAAGTATTTCATTAATGAATGCACAGGTGCTGTGGGGCAACAGCTTCAGTAAAGCCAGGGCAATAATCAAAGACTAGTGGCACAGTGAAGGAGGGAGGGAGGAAGGGGCGGCCACTCTATTGTTTATCTCCAATTATAGCAGAGAAAACACCGCAAACCCTCCTCCGCACTGCGAGCTGTGAAGAGCAGCAAAACACCGCTCAGTGTAACATGCAGATCTGACGACCTCGATGGAGCTCCAAGAGCTCACAAGAGTGTGTTCAAGTGAGGTGCTGCGAAAGAGAGGCTCTTCACTGAGAGAGGGGCCTGAATTCCAGACATGTCCTTATTAAGAAAGGGCTGCGAGTGCTCACTGTTTCTCCTCCTGCCTCCCTTGTGTCAACCCAACGCCCTCCCTCTCCCCCTCTACCTCCCCCCACTCCACCCAGCGCTCAGAACGTCTCTACCCAAATAAGGACAGGAGACCAGGGGATGCGTGTATGGGAGGAGTGGGTGGTGGTTGGGTTGGTTGGTTGGTTGGAGAGCTGAGGGAGAAAGGGGGTGTGTATGGGGGAGGAGGGGAGGGGGGTATTTGGGGGGTTGTGGTGGTGGTGGTGTGGGGGGGGGTGTTGTCCAATTTAGGCGTCCACTTTGGGGTCTGGAAAACAGTGGGATTGTTCCAGCTGGAATGCAACATCAGCACTGAACACGCTCCCGCTTCGTGACGCTTAGGGCACTGACTAGAGGAAGGGCATTGTCAGTGGAGCCGTTTTTCAACACATCCTCTACTGGAGTCAAAGGATTTAAATCAGGACAATAGTCATGACTTCATGATGAAAGTGAGTGATATATAAAGTTACAGAGACAGTTTCACAAACCAGATGAAGACCTCTGGGATTCAGTTTTCCAACATGATTTACTGCCAGTGCGTCATTTGAAATAAAAATCTGTTGTAATCAACATATTGATTATATTAGAACAGCTGTTACCAACACACTATAATATCCCTTTGAGCCAAGTCTGGGTGAGAAACTGCACAGCAGTAATGACTCACACAACTAAATAAACTGCAAATAGACCTCGCACACATGAACACATACAATACAATACTGTACATAAAACCGGTTACAGATAATTCAAAATACAAACAGTCCCAAGCAAAAAGCTGTGTGTGTGTGACTCCTTCAGGGGGTTGCCAGATTGGAGTGTTTATTACAGAGAAGCTCATGATTGAATGATACACTGCGCTCACATTTAACACAAAAATCATGGGCACACCTCCCCTCCCACTTTCTGGGAGTCAGGCCATGGGACTCTGAGACCAACATGCTACAGAATTCCAATGTGCAGCAGGAATGTAAATAACGCTGCAAAGCTATGCGCCTCGCACGTTCATTCAAACGGCACCATTCATGCACCAGAATCCCTCTTCCCATTTTCTCAGCCCTGAACGGAGCGATCACATTGCAGTCTGTTTTCAGCAATCGGCTTATCTCTGCTCCAGCTCCATCTATGAACCAACCAGAGTTTATTGGCACCGCACTGCGTTTCCTTTCTTCTTTCTAGACAGGATTGTGTGCGGTGAAATGTCCCAATGAATTCCAGTAATTCTACTGAGTCACTCTCAGGCTGCTGGGTCACACGGAGGAAAGCTGTCGGCACAGCCTAAATTAGGAAAGGGATTCCTTCACAGACATTTTGTTTAAGTGTGCCACAGAATGTAAGAAATATCTTACAAACACCTACAGCCAGGAAAACAAACAGAGCTTGTGTGTTTCCTTGAAAACAAATGGATGGCCTGACATTTAGGAGTAGGCATAATAACACCTATTCAATCTGAGAAAGCAGAGCTAACTGTTTTTGTTTTTTTACATTGCCAGTTTTTATCCCTCAATTTTATCTTCCACTGAACATGAGATCATCTTGATGGTCTCAGATGTACCAACCAGATGGATTTCTACTTACGCGGTGGAATTCAAAGTCCACACTGAGACAAGACCTTGAGTCAAAATGATTCTGTCATGTCTCCAATTTTTATGGCCTGTTGGCAACATCTCTTCTCCTGACCACTGGTGGGAAAAGAACATTTGTCTGACGCTTAACACCAAATACGATGGATCATAGAAATACATTTTCACAGAGACTAAACATCCCACCATGAGAGCCATGCAGTCACAAAAGTGTATAGTAAGTGACATACAACATTGTCAAGTATACTGTATATGCCTGCAAGTTTCTGACTTTATCCAGTTAAAACGTTTACGCATCTGCTGTTAATTTCACACACACACATTACTTGTTTGATCCTGAAGTTCTGCTAAAAAGTTCCCACACTTCAACTGAAGTTTCCTAAAGCAACTGAATCTCAACAGGAGCATACAACAGTCAGAGAAACTTTATTGTAATGATGCCAAGGTGGCCTGAGCTAGACACATAAAGACATGACCTTTTTGATGTTACTCATCAAAAATACTGTAAATACCAGAGGGCAACACAACAGATGGACAACTGCATTTTCTCAGGCCAGTTCTCAGGGTTTTTGAACTCTGGTGAAGGGATGCACCGATCCCATACAGATATCAGATATCGGTCCAATACTGACTCAAATAGCTGGATTGGGTATCGTGACAATTGGGCTAATCTTGGCCAATCTATTTTATAGAAAGGAAGACACACCAGCAGGGTCTGTTGTTCCATTAGATGCTTCTCTCCCACTGAAGTCGGGTTGCTGCTGTTGTTCCAGCATAGTGAAGCACAAGGCTTAGACAGTACAAAGTGTGCGCTAACTTATAACACTAGTACCAGCCGATGTGAAGTTGTTTTAAACACTATATTTAGTAAATATCAGCTGTCCCGAGGAGCTGGTGTAGCCTCAATAACACTGGCTATTGTAGCTAATCTTGCAAAGAGAAAACCAGTCGCGTGTGGCCTAAAATGTAATGGCAAAACACCTAATTAAATCCAAGGCAACGTATAACTTAACAAAATCGCCTGACTATTTACTTTATAACCATGGTGGTTATGTCAAAGCAAGTGAAAAGTCAAGTTTCTGTTTGATTATTTGGCAATGGCTGGCTCAGTTAGCATTAGCTCGGTTCTTCAGGCAAATTTCAGGCACTTTCCCCTCCAGGATTACTTTCTTCTCTCTGTCATGTCACCGTCAATCTGGCACCGCTGAGCCGTGTTACACAAGTTTGGTGACCCATCAGATTCTGTAACCGGCAGTGTTGGAAGAAGTACTCAGATCCTTTACTCGTTATAGCTATCCTCTTTTCAAAACTGTAATGTTTTGTGTGTGTGTGTGTGTGTGTGTGTGTGTGTGTGTGTGTGTGTGTGCGTGCGCGCGGCACTGCACGTATAATATCAATCTAGATAATGTCATATATCTGCATTGCAGTCCGAGACCAATGTTGCTGAATGGTTGTAAATGTTAGCAACCCAAATCAGCTGTGTAAGCTGTATTTGCTGTCTTAAACACAGCCCATTCCTCTTACGAAGGATGAGTGAGTGTATCCCTGCGAACAAATGACTTGAATCACTCACTCATGAATTCATGATTATATTATATAATTCTAAACAAATACGTAGATATCATCTATGTATTTATTTGTTACATTTTGTTGTACAGAGTTAGGAAAAGAATGATCCCAGTCTCTTCTACACAGTGAAGCATACAGCTTATTTATTAAACACTGATCAGTAGTCAGAATCAGCCGATACTCAAAGCCCAGATATCGGTATCAGGACTGAAAAAGTCAGATGACAACAGTTAAAGAGGCCAACATCTTTATGCACCTGGTCCATCGGACTGAGGAGACAGAAAGACACTTTGAGCTTGGTCATGAACCATTTACTGTTACAAACATTAGGAGTGAAATTGTAGTAGTTATGTGCACCTCCACAAAACCTCAGTGGGATAGGTGCTAGATACAAAAAACGTAGGACGACCTGTAGTTGGTCGAAACATTGCAAATTAAAGTAAAGAGATCTCTGATTCAGTTTACTGGTACTATTTGTATCGTAGTACAAATATTAGGAGTCACAGACTAAATGATCCTATGTTGTTGTTTATGTCTGTATTTACAATAAATGTTTTCTGGGTGCTTTCAAAAACAGTTCATAAATGCGTCATCCATCATCTTGTCTTCATTCTACATCTCTACTCAAAACAAAGCAGTGTGCAAACTGATGAGCGCTAATTCTTAAATAGTTTAACATATTTAACACATGATTTTTGTGTCAGTACGATAAAAGTGTCAGTATGATAAAATAACATTTTTTTAAAGCCCAAAAACATCGCATGACTTAAGATAAAAAGTGTGAAGTAATAAAATAAAAATGTTTTGGTTAGTGTTTTGGTTCGAATATTATTTATTCTTCCCAAAGTAAATGTTTTAGATCATATCACACACAAACACAAAATCAGCCTCCCCCTCCTGTCTGTGAGCGTGTACACCCCCATCACCATGACTCAATTCTACTGACTCATGTCCCGAAGCAGATTGTTAACAGATTTCCCTTAAATCTGTCCCTTCCACTGTTGAGCCATCAAGCCAGTTCTGTTTAAGTCCTTCCATATATACCTCCATCTGTTGGCTAACTAATACACTACAAGATTTGTTCATGTCTTTAAAAAATGCAGTCTTTGTTAAGTTGCTGCTAGAGCTGGGACACTTATTGGCAAAGAAGGGACCCCCGCTGGCAGCGAGAAAGCCCCCCTGCTTGGCCGCGAGTTACACACACCTCCAACCTAACTTGCATTTATACACAACAAATCCACAGCCTAAAAACCCTTCCACACGAAACCCACAAGTCTTGTTAAGTTTGAAGGGTGCTCACAGATGCAGAGTGAGTGTTCTCTGTCGCAGTGAGAACCCCCCCCCCCCCCCCCCCCCCCTCCCCGCCCCCACCACCCCTCCACCCTCCACACACACCAACAGCCACACAAACACACACTTGACAGGGGAAACAACAGGACTTGGCGGCAGGAGGAGCAGCTGCTCTCTAAGGTCAGATTACAGATAAAGAAAACATTTTAGGTTCCAGGCCAGGAAAGCTGCTCTCTGACAAGAACTGGAAATGCTGCCTTTATTCCTCCTGACACACAGATGCATTCACAGCAAATGCACATGTTTAAGCGTGTTATTTATTTTTCTATTTAGGGGATAAATCGAAGGCGATGAGCTGGCTTAAGTGTCGGCCTGTCTGCTCTACATTCGCTCCCGACACTGGTGCCTTCCTCAGACTCATGAAAGCACGAGCCCCATCTCCAAAAATCAGAGTCACCACCCTCCCCTTGCCCTCCTCTCCTGTGTCTGTGTTTGGCCCTAATAAATTCTCTCCAGCTCCTCCAATAACTTCCTCCTACTTCCTATCTGGCACGGGGCTCAGGAAACAATCAGAGCTGAGAGTGAGAGGAGGGCAGGACAGCCAACAGCTCACACGGCAAGAGGCAGAAAGAGAGGCAGAGGGAAAAGTTGAGACAAACACACACACACACACACACACACACCACCACCACATGCACCCCTTGTCAAGTCAAACATTTGCAGTTTGATACCAGCTGCATGCCCAAGAAAAACAATTATGTCCACAGTAACGTCTCGCACGCAAGAATGAACAACCGTGTTTTCAGTGTGAAAATGATCCGAGCTGGAGGAGTCAGACATACATTTTTTTTAAACATTATACCGTAAAAATCACCACAACTGATTCTTATTTGTTGTTTTCTTGTAAACAAATCACACAACATGGAAACAGACTAACTCACTCTGAGGTAAGAAGAGGTTACTGGTTTCCTGAATGACTCACAGAGACTCAGGCGGATAAATGAGTATCACACGTCGGGCCAAGAGCATGAACATAAGATAGGGCCTGATTCATTCATTCATTGTTCTATTTTAACGCTGGATGCTGCTGGCTATGTGGTCTACCTTGAATTGTCACACTTTCAGAGAATTAAGCCTTAATCCAGCTGAAGAAGGAAAGACTGACAAAGTGGGGCGAGTGCGCCAGAGTGCTTTTTTTTTTTCTTTTACAGCCTGAATCAGCATTTTAATCGGAAATTTTCCAGAGAACGTAGCGGAGAAGCCATTCTAGCCTGAATTGGTCATTTTGTGGTGAGGGGAGCGGTTTGAAGCCATAATCTGTGAAACCTTTAAGACATGCATAACTTTGCAGCAGAATGCACCAGCCAATAACTCATCTAACCATATAAATCGTGGAATAAGGCATTAAAAGCAGTTATGGCTTTGATCAGGGCCATATAGAGGGGATTTTCACAAGGAAAAACTATGTTTGACATAAATAAATGAACCAAAGATGAAGCTTGTTACACTGGTGCACATTTAATGTATGCACATAAAGGCCTGATCATGCTCAAACTGAACTGGACACCTGTGTACTTTTATAATAAGAGCAACAAAAAATGAATAACTGTGCTGTTGAAGGAGATCATCCCCCAACCCAAAACACCCTGAGCAGAGGGATTAAAGGGGTTTCACATGAGTGCCCTTGGGTCACTAGAGCTTCAGTGCGACACACAGGCCACACACACACACACACACACACACACACACATCTATGAAACACCAGACAGGCCCAGTGTGAGCGAGACACTCCTGTTATCTATAATGGAGGCTGGAGTAGCCGCAGACACTGGCCCACATACCCTCACAGCCATTTCTTCCCCCCTTGAGCTCTTCCCCTTTAGAGAACATTTATGTGGAACATCACTCGTAACAGTTGGTTGCCGGAGAAAGAACAACTAAAACGTTAAGCAACTTGGGGACAACTGACACAAAGACTATACTGTTCTAGGCCACTCCCCGGCTCCTCCCCTGAGTGGTCCGAACAGGAGGCCAGAAAGCTTATCTGTTAAAACCTCATGGTTTGGAGGATATGTAAACATGTGCAGTGCATTAACAGGAATACAATGATGATAAATTGTGTTACAGGGGGAGTTTGAGAATGTAGGAACTTGTATATATTTTAAGATATATTTTGTCGGCGGTAGATAGGAGCATGCAAAGTTTGAAATTGTACATTTTTTCCCCTTAGGTTGTAATAAAATAGCTCATACTGTAGCACAATATGCTCTTCATCAACACAGTCTTTAACTAAACCGCTGCAAGTTAGCATCAGACTGCATATTGTATTCCAGATTGTCATTAATGCCCTTCTGCTGAGAGCTGCAGGCTTTTCTCTGAGGCCCTCTGTGTGCTCACCACGCAGACATAAGTGGTATTTGTTCCAATCTGGGTTGACAGAGGGGTAAGTGTCCACCATTTGGACGACTACTTCTGGGGATGGTGCTAAGAAAGCGACCAACATCTGCACAAATGGGCAAAAGCTCATTAGCCGCTCTTCTGTGGGTTTAACACAAACGGGTGAAGCCACTGCTGACAAACGGTCAACAGACCTGCATCCAAAGTAAACACACTGCAGCACAAAGAAAAGGATGCACTTCAGCACTGGAGTCAGCAGCAGAAAAGTCATTATTTGAAATGCCTACAGTGTTTTAACAATGTCTGATTAAACGTATGCTTTAAAAATCAAAAACATCAGAGGATTACAGATTTTTTTTTTTTTTGCCCTCATGAAGAGAACACATGCTCATTAACTCTTCCCTCTGATAATCGGCCTGAAGGAACACAGCTGGGGAGTAAAAAGAAAGAAAACGGCCACTTTAAGGGGATATTACTCCAAGTAATCTAATTGACCTCCATGACATGGGTGAAGTTGTAAAACTTTCCCTTCGCATTTAAACTCTCACACAAGTACATGCTAAACCCACAACGGCTGAGACATATAAAGTATGTTCAAGGCAAAAATACCACATTGTACGTTTGGAGGCCTGATGCATTCATGCTGCCTAAAAACAATGAAGGGAATCTGTCGGAACAGCAGAATGCTTAATCCTTTCCAGATTTACCCATCAGCATTGAAATCTATTATTAGGCATCTTGGCATGTCTCATTTACCAAGGACACATTGTTTGGTTGTACTGGTTGGTCGTTTCATTTCAGAACATCACTTCCACATGTTAATAGAAAGTGGTAGAAAGTAGCTCTTCAGAAGTACTCAACCTGTAGATTTAACCTCTCAACCATGACCTAACATACACACAGTGATCTTAATCATCCTCTATATCAGTGTTGCAGTAAAAGATCAGACTGTAGCTCAAATAGACACTGCCCGTCTTTAAATATGTCACCAAACGCCTGTCGTATTTTAAATTTACAGCCATATGGATTAAAGACGGAGCAGTAAAAGACAAGCACTGCTCCAGAGATTTTTTTGCCTCACAAGCTTGGTGAAAATATTTAAAAATAAAGTATATATTAATGATACATTACATTTCATAACTTTAAGGAATGTTGGAATGGTAAAAAACACAGTAAAAGACAGACAGACAGGTTATTCTGCTCATTGTGACTAACCTGACAAACTGCATTCTGTTGTTTAGTCAAACCTGTTGACTGGCAGTGATTTAACTCTGCGCCACAGCTCTTATGACTGCACTAATTTAGGATGAAGAAGGTGCTAACAAGCCGTTTTTAAATTTTCTAATCAACTTAAACTTTTGGCCCTGTAAAAAAAAATAAAAAAATAAAAAAAATCCTTGTTTACCCAGGCTGAACTAACAACACAGACTGAGAGCAGGTGTAGCCTGAGGTGGCACTCATATAATTATACAATTAGCTCGCATACATATCCATGCATCTCAAATCCTCACCTATGAATTATGTACTTAGTAGGACTTTGCAGAGTATCAGCATCACATGCCATGTTTGTCGGCAAGAAAGAGAGACGTAAAAAACAAAAGAAAGAAAGTGAAAGTTTGTTTCTGTCTTAGAAAGATCTGATAGATAGATTCAGATAAGGATAGGATAATATGAGGTAATTAAAGGTCAAGTGAAAGTTGTATAAAGTGTAAAGAAAAAATAAGATTATTCATCAACACATTACTCGTCCTATGTGCCGTAATTTTGAGACGAGCACTCACAGAGGCCCACTTCTGTTTACATACATTTTGTTTGTTAGCAATGACAGGCATTTGTTTCTTGTGAGATTTCTTCTCAATTGACCATAGTAGGTATTTTTTTAAAAATGTTTTTTTGTAGTGTTTTTTGTGAGCAGCTAACAGAGGAGTCTTGGTATTTATAAAAATTAAAATGATGCAACAGAAATATTTTTTGGTATGCAGACGTGTAGTCCCAGATTTATTTTTAAAAATAAGTTTTGCCTTGTTTTCTTATTTAAAATTGTAATTATTATGCAAGCAATGTTAAAATTAAGATTTATTTTTATGTCTTGGTAAACACACTTTAGATATTTGAACCAAAATATGTCATGAAAATAGCTGTTCAAAGTGTCATTATGACTGGCAGAGAGACAACTAAAAAAGAAAGTATGTGCAGCTGATCAGTCTTGGTTGAAAGAAGGATTATTATTTCACAAATGTGTATGTGTATCTTGGTGTAAACAAGCACTTTTTGTCCAATAGAACGCTTTGTCTTCATTGTCTGACAAATCAAGAACTGCTCTTACCTTTGGGATGCAGAGGTCCACAGCAGACTGAAGTAGTGTATTCCTCCAAATGGTTTTAGTTTGTCTCTGTCTGCGCCTGTAGGTATAACTGTTGGATTCCTCTGAGGAACAAGGCTGGAAGTGTTGGATCCAGGTATGAACTGTGCGAGACAGGAAACAAACATATTGGCCCCACTTCTTTGCTGTCAAAGGAGAAGGTTTTTCTTTTTGTGTAATAGTATGTGTCAATGAGCGGGCTCCCGGTGGAAATATTATTGTTTCAGAGCCTGTCAAAGATATCCCTGCACACTGGGAAAGTCAAACACTATAGACTATCAATCTGCAAATGTTTCCTTCCCTCCCAACGCAGGGAGCTCCGCGGAAAAATGTAAAAAATGACAATGATCTGAAAACTTCACCGAGACAAGCGGCATGAAAAAACTCCCCAGAAAAAAGCGCTCTTAACAGAAAGAGGGAACATTTGTGGAGAACTTACCTTTTTTTATTCTGGCAGTCACCTTCTTCTCTTCAATGAGAACAGCTGCTCAATTTAGTAAGTTTGTTGTAATTTGGCGCCTTGTTGTTTTCCGTAATATTTCTCAGAGGTTTGACAGTATAAGTGGAATGTTAAGTATGACTTTGGTATGAAATCAACGCACTACACTGGAAAACGAAGGGGGAGGGAAAAAAAGACTTGCAAGGAGGAGCCATTGGTGAGCGTCAATCAACAAGCTGGGGGGGTGGGGGGGCAGTGACTTCACTGCAGGCTCCGCCCCCCACCCCCCCACCCCCCCAAACCCCTACACACTGGAAGTGCTTCCTGCCCCAAAAACCAGTCTGACACCAATATTGGGACTTTTCACATGTAATGGGTCACGGATTACTAGTTCCCCTTTTAAAAATGTAATGAGTAATGTAACTATTTCAATTACTCAATGAAAGTAACGTAACTTATTACGTTTGATTACTTCTCTAATAAATGTGTTAAACTGGGCAATAAAGCTGAAACCTCACAACAGTACTCAACACTGATTACTGTCAAAAAAATATAACAAATATAACAATATAACCTGAATTAAGATTGGGATGTTTTTATTTTAAAGCACAACCACCAACACAAATCACAAGTATGTAGATCACAAACAACAAACTCTGACTGCAGTAAAGGAAAAATATAACCACGTCCATATTCAGGTCAACTTCACGCTGCATGGTGACAGAACTATCAACAGGTCTGAGTACAGTTCACAGTTTTTTGACACTGGTTCCTGAGTGACTGAATTTTTCAGCACCTCTTTTGTATTTACAGAAAATTCTGAGGTCATATACAGATTTAAAATGAACAAAAATCTTTGGATAGCTTCTAAAATATTGATTTTAACAAAAAGAAAATCACAAGAAAAGATGCAAAGCAACAGAATGAATGTTATATTCTACATATAAGCTTTTTGCCAAAAAGGATAAGTTCAGATGTAACCCCTTTTTACATATTTTTTCTTAGTAACTAACAGATTACAATCGGATTACATTAATTTTGTAATTTAATTACCTAACGCTGTTACATGTAACTAGTTACTCCACAACACTGTCTGACATTCAACATGGCCTTATCAGAGTTAGGCAATAACAAAATGCATCTAATACTTAAGAGCAGATTTGAAATAGTGATATTTTACTCCTTATTTTCTTTTTATACTATTTCTATTGAAGTGTTCGTGTGGCAAAAAAGTATTAAGGAAATTGCACATTCCTTTTTAAAGAGGCCATTGAGAGAGGACATAGCAAAAAATGATTAAGTACAGAAATTAGAAAAGGTTAAAAAAAACAAAAAACAGTGCAGTTAGTTATGCTGTAATGCACAATATGAAGCAAACCACACAAAGATGATATGGTGTATACCTGTAAAGGTGTACAAATGCAGAGATGTAGAAAAAACAATAAATTAAATAAATTAAATTAAATAAACATTTACATCTATCTCTATGCTCCCTCTCTAATCTTCCACCCAAGATTTGTCCTAACACTAAAACCAAACATCAAACCCTAAAATCCTACATGTCATGAAAAAACTTGATCTATTTAGAGGTTTTGTGCGGATATTCAGAACTGAGCCGTTCTGCAAGCCACATCTTCATGTTAGGAGCCTCCTTACCCTTCCACAATCATAGCAAACATTTTTTGGCAGACATAAGACAATGTCATATATGAAATATCTACATCTAAGGATTGGCCTAACATGATCTTGAATTTTTGAAATATTAACTTTTAAATAATATCTGATATGCTTAGACTGAGTATCAGAGCACATTAGGTAACTATGAATAAAAGTGGCCTTTTCTGCCTCATCACAAATCTGAGATATTGTGGGAAAAATGTGATGTAGTGAAGATTTGGAATAATGCATCTATAAGTAATTTTAAATGGTATAAGGCAATGTCTAGAGCATTAACTGAACTTGTGTATTTGCTGTAGATTGAGGTTCCAATAACCCTCATCAGTTTGTAAAGTTAAGTCTTTTCCCAGGCAGATCTTATGAGGGAGATGTCTTGTCCTAAGAAAAATGTTACATTACTACAGTTTTTCCACCTTTGAGACTTTTACACTTTACTACATTGTGCAGCCAAACATTGTTCAAGAATTTTTTCTTAAATGCTAAAAGACATCCCAAAGTTTCCCAAGTGTGCCAAATAGACATTATGTCTGTATGAATTTTGGTGAACATTTGAATAAAATGCCGCACAAGACATCTAGAACATTTCCATTTGATGAAATATGCAGCCACAAAAAACAAGCTGTCTTTGGTTTGACTATTTCACTCAGTGTTAACATCATAAAGCTTCAATGAGTTGGAACAAGCTGATCCAGAATATACGTGACACTGTCAGACAGAGTGGAATAATATGACTTTTCCAATCTTAAAGCTACTTCAAGAGAATAAAAGGATCAAAACTCAATGTTAAGTTGCAGTTTGGTTTGCAGATTAAGATTCTACTTGCAAAATGGATAATTTCTGATAATGTAAAAAAAAAAAGTTGGTGCATTGCTGCAGCTCAAACCCAAAGTTGATTAAGAAGTCAAACACAGAACCAATTACTGCATTAATAATTTAGCTCTCTAATAGACAGAATATTTACATTTGCTACTTACATGTCTTATAATAATAAGTGCTATACTTAAGTCATTGCAGGAATTTCACTTGTAAGGGAGTGTTTTGTTATTATAGCAATGATACCCTTAAGTAATCTTTAGAACTTACTATATTTCATAAATGTGTACATACAGTATAACTCCATACTGAATTTGCATGGACTTGTAATAATGTCAGTGAAATTTTTACTGTATCACATTATACTGTATTTAGTTTATGGTTTGCTGTGGTATTTGTGTAACCTCCCTGTAAAATATACATAAAGCCGGATATAATTATACATTAGCATAGTATGTTTTTGAAAAACCAAATTAAAATTGTAATATGATAATCACTCAGCAGATAGTTATTTGCCAACTAAGGTCACATAAGTGCAATACATTCAAAAAGATCAGCCATTAGATATTTTTGCTCTTATACTATCGCTACCACACTTCAATACACTGTATGTGCATAGTTAATAGTTCAATAGGTCAAATATTGAGGCTAATACTGCTTTTCCAATCTTTTAAACCTAATTTACTTATGGAAATCTTTCATCTGTGGAAATATGAGTATCACTGAAAAGTAAACTTAAACACTGAACACATTTCTATCCAGCAACAGCTCCTTCTGTTGGTCAACAACATAGTTGCAACATTTTGTTGAGTAGTATGTATTTATCCACCTCTGGGTCACAAAAGCAGAGCTACTGTGTGTACAGATGATGTGAAAATGATTTTGCTTGTAGCTACACTATTAGTAGCTAAGAATGACAACAGTAATCTTAGCAGTTCTTTAGCTGGAAGTCACGTAACAGCAGAAGACAATGGAGGAAGACCTCACCTTAACAGCATCTGTCCAGAAGAGCTGCCAGCTTCAGGCTTCATTTAATCTGCGAGTTTGCCTGCCTGAGCAGGTTCAGGCAGAATACACACCTCTCACTTACTCTCAAGGCCATCGGCTCAAACAGGTTTTTCATCCTGAGTGAAGCTCCTCTCGACATGTCGGGAAACTACTGGAAAACAGTGTGGGTGTCTTGCAAATCTTGCAACTGCAAGGAGTCTTTCTGATTATTTGCCAGCTACCTGCTCATAGTGGAAGATATAGTCTCAAAACATATTTTATGACTGACTACAAAAACATACAGTATATGGCTTTAAATAAGAAGTGGACTTACTCTTAGTATATTAGTCTGTCATCTGCTAAATCCAAGAAATGTTATTATATCATTATGCTATTGTAGCATATTGTAACTGAGAAACGAGGAGAGACTGATAGATACACAATAAATCCTTACTTCAAGGGAATTGAATTCACATGCTTTATTAAATAACATCATTATAATAAGCCTAGAAATGAAACAAAGGCAGTGTTCAGAAAAATAAATGAATTTTACAAAATGCTGGAACCAAAAAACACACAAATAGAAAATTCTACAGGAGCTCAAATGAGACCCACTCATCAGAGAAATCTGCAGAGTAATAAAACTTAAATAGATTGAATACTTTGTTGAAATATTTCAGGTTAAATATAAATACCAAGAACTAAAGACACTTCTTATCTAAAATGCTATGTCACTTTACAGTAATAATGCCGCATACCTGGAACTCATGTTCCAAAGTCACTAAAATACAGTCCATTGTGTAAGACAGCTGTTAAAATAGAAATAATAATAAAAGTAATCTAATTTTTAAAGCTATCAGTTTTTTGTAACAGTGTGCCACTTGTTCAGATTGTTGATATGTCAACAAACTCTCTTCAAATTAAATTTTGCCTTAAAGAAACTAAACATTCTTGTCATGACTTCATTTTTGGTGTCGTCAGTCACAGTCACATCCGACACAAGACACTGGTGACCTCTTGATATTTCAAATACAGCCCATTATAGCATTACAATAAAATACAGCACAACAAAGCCAAAACATAACACAGTTTAACATCCTTTAATGATGTTAGTAATATTCAACACCTTCATCCTTGAGGTGTACCATCATCTCATTAAAAAAACCCTCCAGTGACTGGAGTCCATCCAAGTTTTGTGTTTCTTTCTGTGATTCACAGAAAGTGTGAACGTTTCCACTGATTACAAAGACAAAAAAGCAAGACTCTCCTGTTGCCATGCCGTGCAAGATCTGATGATATCATGAGACCAATTTTGTGTCTCAACTCCCGGAAGGGAAATCACACACCCATAAAGGTGACAGCACAGCAGCAGGTATTGTCATCATTCGTTATCAGTGCCTATCGCAGAAAGCGATGGAGGCGAGTCCAAAGACGTGGGTTGGTCTGATGTGGGTGTGGATGTGTTGCACACTGGTTTCAGTATGAATAGACGACTGGGGATCTTTCTGTTATTCACAGGCGATTTTGCCGTCAAAGCTCGAAAGTGCGATGGCAAAGGCCTGTACGGCACACAGCGGGTACTTGAAGTCCAGCGTGAAAATGTCATCGGCTATTCGTCCGAACTGCATCACGATGTAGTCCACTGAAAAAGACAAGACTTAGTTTATAGACAGACAGACAGACAGACAGACAGACAGATAGATAGACAGATAGATAGACAGATAGATAGATAGATAGATAGATAGATAGATAGATAGATAGATAGATAGATAGATAGATAGATAGATAGATAGATAGATACTGTAGACAGACTCACAGTCTTTGTTATGGACTATCTGGAAGTTCTTGATGGAGGCCTGGGTGACCCTGCCGTTGAAGTTGAGCACATGAGACGCTGTTTCTTCGTTCCACACAGGCGTCTTGTTGTGAAGCTCGATCAGATTTTCCATCCTTCTATTCTGGTGCCTTATCAACAAGCCGTCACATTCCTGCCAAGAATTGGCAAAACATAAGTCAGGAAAACACCAACAAAGAGTAATATGATTGGCCATGTTTTGCTCTCATTAGAAACAGACGACATACCATAAATCAAGCTGTGGGCAGTGTGGATGTAATTTGTTGACACTGTGTGTAGCAGGGGATTCTGGGATGCCTGTTTCTGCTAATGAGCCATCTGATGGTTTTACGCTCATGAATCAACAAGTCAAAATACCCATGGTTGGAGGTGTCTGCTTGATAATCCCAATTACATACACTTTCTCAGCCATCGTAGTTTTAAATTAGAATCCTTAAGATTTTCATAAAATCAAACCCTATTTCTGATATTGTTTATAGCCTGTAGCCTTTCTGCAGCATGTCTGTACAGTAGTCTTTACTGGGAGTGGTGGAGTCAACCGCTGGATTCAGAATGCCCACCGAAAAATGAGGGATTAATGAAAACGATACATTCATGTAATTTTATCTCAGCAGTCCTCACTGTTTACTGCTCAGTCTCTCAACGTCATATCAGAACTGTATCACATTGCTGCTAATACAAACAGGACATCCTACTGCCACTGCTTCACATTACAAGCGAACAACTGGCTAAACACATGGTGTCTTTTATTATGAGGCAACCACATGAAACGCAATATGTTTGTCACTGCAGTCAGCACTGACCACACTTATCAAAAACGCATCTACAAAACAAGACAATAGTCATTTTTGGTATTATTATTATTATTATTATTATTGTTATTATTATCATTATTCAATATCATACCATTTGTCAGAGGATCAGTTTTAAATATTGCAAGAAAGTAATTGAATACCTCCAACTGCTTAGTGAGGTACTGTCTCCTGTTGTGTGGAAAACTAGTCACGCCATGTGCAGCATGAAATCAGGTCACGGTTACGATTATTTTTTATTAACTTCTTTATAAAAAAAATGTGAATTTGTTTGGCTGCTCTGTAAACAGACGCACCAGCTGCTCTCATCACTATCACTAGGATTAAGTGGCAAAATGGGTTTTTTTTTTGCCATTTGGGTGAACTGACCCTTTAACAGCACAGGAGATTCAGTAGTAAGAATTGTGTACTACTAAAGTTTTAAACACTGCGCTTACATTTCTTGGTCGGAGGGGTACTCGATCATTGTCCTTGTCCATTCCCGGGATGATGACCGTCATCCTTCTGGGCCCTTTCATCCCCAACACGTTTGTTTCCTGATGTGGGATGGGAAAGATCAAGTTTTTTTTGTTTGTTTGTTTTCAGCAAGTGTCCCTTAACACAGTATTTATAAAATGAAAAGGTCACATGAATCATTAAGCTTTCTAATGACTCACATAAATGATGCCTGCTAGCTCCTGCCGTGCATTAGACATGTCTGGAAGAGCTCTCTCTGGATTTAGAGCATTGTCGAAGACGGTGAACTTAGTCCCCATTAAATTTGACCTAGTCAACATGTAAAAGTTTTTGAATTGAAAACTCACAGCCGATGAATTCTTGGCTGATATTACACATGAATGAATGAATGAATGAATGAATTTTTAAGTGGGATGTACCTCAGTTTTCCAACAAAATTCTCTCCTCCTCTCGATAAATCTGTGGCATCGATCGAGACGAGATAATTTGAAGTTGCGCTTTTCTTTCTTTTCCTCCCAGCCAACAGGAATGTCTACAAAGAAAAAGTATTCTTTAAAATTAGAAAAAACACAGTAATTACCACAAAAAAAACTTTAGCACTAATTCAACTGATTAAATTAATGAATCTGCCGACAGAAACACTGTTTTACTTGTTAAACACTTTGTCAGTTTTTGTTTTGGTGCTCTGAATGTGGCTGACTTCTTACCATGTTGATGCTCTAATTGCAAGTCATCTGGATAAAAACATCTGCTAATTCCCAGTTATAAACTATCAAACTCCAGTCCTCCCTGACCTTTTTTTCGTTGTCAAGATGAAGGTAATAAATAGGATAGAGGCTCTTGTCCATCCCCCGCTGGTCCCGAGTCACTCTGCATTTGATTGTCGTGCCCTGCGGAGCTGGATCCATCACAAACTTCTCCAAGTTGTCAAACTCAATCTCAGGTGATGGAGATCTCTCCTGATCACAAAGTATAAACACATATTTTCTGATTAAAATCATTAATGTTTGCTGTATGCATAAAATCTCTTACACTGATAAAACAGTGGCTTAAAATGTCTTTCTTTTATTTGCGGGTGGATTGTTGGAATTTGATATACCTTTTTCTTCTTCCCTTTGCCCTTTTTCTTCTTTGATTTTTCCTCTTTTTCTGAGTCAGAATCATCACTTTCTTCTGCCTTTCCTGAGAGAAACAACAGGTTTGTTAAACACTTGCCAGTGACTCAAAAGGAGGAAGAAGTCAGTGGTAAACTTGCCTTTCTTCTTCGTCTTTTTGTCTTTGTCTTTGTCTTTGTCTTTGTCCTTGTCTCCTGTTGCTTGGAACATGGATGATGAGCCGGCGGCGGATTTCTTCTTTGACTTGGCTGACTTTGTCTCCTCTTCACTGTCATCACTGTCTGATTTGGCAGCTGCTCAAGAAACAGGTGTAAAGGTTTTCAAGGTTTCATTTCATAAATTTGTAAGAGGCCATTTGAGACATGCTCTTCTTGAATAATGACACAATGTATCATCTAAAATAAAGTCGACATTATATTATTCTCGTAATTATTTTAGCATCAAGATGCATGCTGAACCATAAAGTCACCTTTGCAGGTTCAGGCTTACAAAAAAGCAACGGTTTGAGAAAATAATCACCTTTCTTCTTGCTTTTGGAGTCCTTATCTCCGTTTATTTGGAACATTGAGGCTGGCTCCTTCTTCTTATCCTTTTCCTTATCCTTATCTTTATCCTTCGACTTGGACTTTTTTTCTTTTCCATCAGAATCTTTGTCTTCTGCAAATGAGAAACAAGTAAAATGTAAAAAATGTTATCAGTCATCGAATGTGACACCAAACTGAAGAATGTGAGGGAGCACACACTGAGGAATTTAATCTATTTTTAAAGGCAAATAATATAAATCTCACTGCTTTATGAGATATATTCAACAGAAGACTTGGAGGAAATGATTGAGCAATTGCAAAACCAACCCAAACTGTAATTTGGGTTGGGTGTTGCAATTGGTTTCCACCAACTCCTGAGGGAAATATCTGGCTCTTCAGCTGCTAAATGCTCCACATGGTAACTTTGTCTGTTGTTTGGTGTTGGATAGGTCGTGTGCAGTGGGTATTTTAGAGGTTTTTTGCTGAAAACTGCTTCTAGCTGCAGCTGAAAAGCTATGAGAGCAGTGAAAGTGAACCAAACAGTAAAGTTGTGGACTGTAAAACCAAAACAATGAGCTAAAAGACTATAAAGCTCTGTGGAAGTGAGAGGGAACTGCAGAGTCAAGTGATAATTCTCTGTGATGTCACTGTGAGTGACCCCTCTCACATGAAATCCATTGTTAAAATACTAATTATAACCACTTTAACACAAGTTGTTTTGGTTCATCATATTCATCTCTGATGCATGACTTGTGAAAACCAATTTCTTAAATAACAAAATATAATAAAGTTTGAAGTGCACATGAGTTAACTCTTCCATGGACACTGTAATTGACTTTTGATGATGGTGGTTCTGAAACAGCTTTGTAATATAAGTTATTTAGCAAATAGTCAGGAAAATGTCCTAAGATAAAGTATAGCCTATCATGTATGATAAATATTCTTTTCATTGCTGATAGTAGTAATCAATGGTGTCCAAATCTAAACACATATGGAATTCCTTGAAATTAAATCGTGTTCTTCTGTTGTTGGTCACACACAAAAATATCTGTCTGGCTACTAAATGTTTAGGATGTAGCATGTGCAGACTTTTAGAGATGTGGAGAAACTGCAATCTTCCTTGAACAATATCTTACTATATAATTAACTCCCCCTGAAATTCATAGAAATAAAATAGAATAATGAAATCACAATATGAAAATGCAGATATTATACGACATAAAAAGATAGCTTCAGTAATACATTGAGAGTATGAAGTAGGCCACTGATATAATTACTATTAAAGTAGTGACTACTACTGATATAATGTAATTCATTTCCATGTTTACAACTAACAGAGTACCTAGCATGCCCATACTTTACAGGTGAAGCAGGGAGCCACAGACACAAGTTAGTGCACGTATTCCTGAAATGACTGACGGCTGATCTGAGGTGGAGGAAGGTTAAGCTAAACTCAGTGGCAAGAGTTCTGGAGACGGTCCAAGAAAAGAGCAGCAACACTCTGAGCTGTGACGTACAGTAAAACAATACTGTAGTGATAAATAGCTAAATTTTAAGTTCTATTCCTGCACTGATTCACTTGATTTTAGCTCATGTACATGGAATAATGAGTTACATACAACAAAAGTTGTAACTCTGCACAAGTGTGTCGTCCCAAAGAAATAATCAGTAACATTGGTGCTAACAGTTTTTGAAAGCTACTGCAGCGTTATCACTGGTGAAACCCCTGAGAGGAGAAGTGTATACCTCCAGGAACAAGACTGACAGTCTGCAGCCATGCTTGCAGCTCTGTGAGGCTGTACTTATGTTGTGTTCACGTCATAGTGGAGTATCATAATTACAAGATTCTGACTAGTGTATAGTGTTGACCAAAATCCAGGTCGTAATTACAACTGGGAAACTCAGACTTTTCTGAACTTTTCTACTTATGTATCCAACTTGGCACTTCATAATGGGGAAGTACTTGAAAATGTAGCAAATAGGGACACCTCACATCATCCAAAATCTGTCGTTCATGGTGATTTCATGGATGTAGTGTTATATTGTAAGTGCATAGTATTTTCTTACCAACTCTGTAACCATACAATCATGTTGAGTTGTCTAATGACAACATGGGAATCTTTCCCATCTTTAGGCAAAAGTCAGACTAAAGATCTATCTGCACACTGAACTGAGAGCTCCCAGCAAATTTTATTTAACAGAGAAACTTTTTCGATCAAACTGAACTCTTCGTCAGGAATTGTCAAAAAAACACAAAACCTCAACACCTGAAATGCACTGAATTAATATTAAATCATGAATTCACAACATGAAAAAGCTTCAGTCTGTCTTTTGATCATGCACCTGTAGAAGTTTTTTGGACCTGTTAATCATTCCCATCAATCGTATAAGACGTGAACGCAACATAAGGCACACCGGTGCTTTGAGCTAAATGCTAACATGCTCACAGTGACATGCTGATGTTTAGCAGGAGTAATGTTTACCATGTTCATCGTCTTTAGTGTGTCAGCATGCTAACATGAGCGAATTAGCACAAAACATACTGGACAAATTGAATCACCAAACTTATTACAATTCATCCTGAGGGGAACATGAATGTCTGTACCAGACTTCTTGTAAATCCATCCAATAGTTGCTGACGTATTTCACTCAAAACCAAAACCTCATGGCGGCGTTAGAGGAAAAGTCAGAGGAGCAATCATCATTACTCATCTTTAAGATACGTGGCTAAAAGGTGACGTGTCAAAAAATGCCCAAGAGACCTGAGAAACAACAAAGGTATGTAGAAAAACTTGCAACTTATTACAAAACAGATCCCAAGTGACATTAAAGTGGACAGTGATTAGGAACTATGCCCTCTACTTTATTTTAGTTTTGAAGCCACAAAAAGACTCATGGCTCATTGTGACATTCAAAGTATTCAATAGTTTTTGTACAACGGTTAGTGAGTTAGCCAGGCTGTTAGCTAATCAGTTTTTCCTATTTAGTGTTATCCTAATTGAGAATTTGTTCGACAGTTTGGAAAAGTAGTATCTTGCATCATTTTCTCCAGACCTCCTGCAAAGTAGAAGTGCCACACAAAGCCGCAGAGGAGTCTGGCTAAACAGTTCTGGGTGAATGACTTCCATTTTTAACGGTAAATGTTAAGTAGAATTAAAAAGAAAATTGTCAGGATTTGGGAGTTACTATATTTTAAAGACATTTTCCACAGTTGATTGCTTAAAGGCAAGCTACTCATGTAATTGCTGTGTTCTGTGTTACCAACTCAGTGTTTCCACTCACTCACCATTACACAATAAAATCATCTAATCCTCTTAGTCTGGTCTTAAACTGTTGTTTTGAGAACACTGTTAATGCCTTTGGAAAACTGTTTGCCTGCGTGTTGCCTTTACCTTTAGATTTAGATTTCTTCTCTTTGGCAGAACTTGAAGATGGAGAGCTGTCCTTCGTTGTCTTTTTCTTTGTTTTCTTTTTGGGGGTGTCCTCATCATCGTCATCGTCATCGTCATCGTCTGTGCCTGAACCTGCAGATATAGCAAACACCCTCATCAAACCAATTATGGATTTTCATGGTTGACTGAAGGTCCTCGCACTGCCCAATTTTAAGTAACATGCCACTGTGGTTGATTTTTCGTTTGACGGTAAAAGTCGTCAACGTCTTACCTTTCTTCTTTTTTGGAGCACTTTTGGCTTTCTTTTTCGGCTCTTTCTCTTTGTCTTTCTCCTTTTCTTTTTCTGGTTCTTCTTTACTCTTTTCTGTTTTCTTTTTCTTCACCTTCTTTCCATCTGTAATATTTGAGCAGGAAACAGCAGTATTGTTAGATTATGCCGATAGAGAAACACTCAAAACATCAGTTTATTGTCTGCTTTCTTTGATGGAAATGCTTAAAATATCTACAAAGTTACTCACTTTGAATGGCTGGACTTTCCTCATCTGACGGATCTTCATTCTTCTTGGTCTTTGTTTTTTTGGGCTTGGCCTCAGACTTGCCTTCTGTGGTGCCGTTGGCTTCCTCTTTCTTCTTTTTTGGCTTCTGGGGATTTTCTTTAGAGATATAAAACAAATTAGAAATGAAAGTCATGGAAGAAAAAAAAAAGAAAAAAGAAAACTGAGAAAAACAAAATATATATCGCAAGACTGAAGATAGCAACATCTTTATTAGTAATAAAAACTCACCATGATAAAGTCAGATGTGTAGGAAGCAGAGGGTAAGAAGGCAAAAAACAAGATTACTAATTATATTTATACTACTTCTACAGCTATTAATATTGTGGCTCTATTATAAAATATGTTATTGATATTATATTCAGTCATTCACATAAAATTTAATGAAGAACATCCTCATATGAGTGCAATATGGCAGTAAAACTGTAATAGTAAATACAAAGGCAGTAATAAATACATGTAGCTTCTGGTAGAGCTGCATATTAAGCTGCTGATAACATCTTGTATTTATGACTTGTAAATGGACCTACAACGTCAGATTTAGTTACAGGAAGTGAATGAAGCAACAAGGCATGATGTAATAACAGTGATACTATGCTCATAAACATGCATTTTATAGAACTGAATAATCTGTTTCTATTTTTGTTAATACAGTTTTGTAACAAAAAAAAACAAGGAAAAAAAAAAAAGTTTTGTAATGATTTTATGTAACTTGCTCAGGCCTCCTCCTGAGTACTAGGAAACTTAGAAGCACAATGATCACGGTGAATCCCAAACACACTTTACATCACATGTATTAGAGGACACAACATAGCAAGTCAATCACTTCACTAAACCTAAATAAATGACTAAGCAACAAGCCAAGTCTGCTGAGCTGCCACATAGGCTGAGTTAACCACTGAAGACAGAATAATGAGAGACAGAAAGTGCAGTAGATTATGGGAAAGTATTTGAAAGTCAGTTAAGTATATATTCATTGACATTTTCTAGACTGTTGCTGAAATGTAATATATATTGTATTTCATGTATATTCATATTACTCATAACTCTCCAATTTGCTGCTCTTTCTTCACCTGTAATAAAAGTTTTCATCAGCACTGTCTAGACACAAGCTGACCTTCAGTCCTCCCTCATAATATCCATGTCCTCTGACATGTATTTGTCTATTTGATAATCTTGTACAATATTCAAATACAATAGTCCATGTTATAATGAATAAAAAATGAACTCTGTGCTGTGTTGTCCACAAACATTTCGTAAGTCGGAGGACTCTGAGGACTAAACCTTTGCACAAAGTGACAGGAACAACGTGTCACTCTCCTATGTCACGGAGAAGGAGGTCAGTATGATTGTGACCAGTGGAGACAGTAAAGGTAATCCTATTAGACGCAGATCCTGCATCGATGGAGGCCTATTTGTGTCCTCAAACAATCTACAACTCAGAGTAATGACAGCAGATTTGACATTTGTCATGTTGTGATGAAGTGTTGAATAAAAGACAAACATCATCATCAGATTTTAGCCAAATACTCATATCTGTCTATTATATTCATAGACATTAAAGTAGCAGTTTAACTGTTGACAAAGGCCAAAATAAAACATTTTTTGTGTAGTTTTGCTACTTTACCAACAATCTCTTTGTTAATTTTGTTAATTTCTATCTACTGAACTTATAACTTTTAATAATTATTCAAAAAGAACCCTATTTTGCTACTGTCACACAGTATTTTCAAATGCTTATTTATGACTATAATAAAAGGATATGTTTGTTAAAAAATGTATTTGAAACTCTGTTAGTGACCTTTATGCATTTCTTTGTAAATACTGGACGCGCTGACACATATATTGGATAATTACTGCAGTTCACTGAGAGGTTTGCAACTCCTGAATAGAAAGAGGATCATGTTTAAAACAACAATTGAAACAAAGATTGACATGAAACTATGATCCAATAATCACCCTTAATGTTGTGTAAAATGGACAGAGATTTAGCCTAGTTTTTGCAACTGATCCTGTAATACAGTTAAAAACAAACAGATGGTGATACATTATTATTATATGAGGTAATAATATATATATTTTTTTAAGGTACATGGGCCTTTAATGGCATAAAGAAGGATTACTGACTCTTCAATCCCTCATGCGTGTTTTTGCAGATGCATTGCTCAGCAGATGAGCTCTATAAACTTGGACATCCATCAAGATACAAGTTATGACCAAGCATACAGGCGATCCATGATTCAGCTGCCAACAGGAAAAATTTCCAGTCTTTAAATCATGTTTGAAAACTGCCTCTGTTGGATAATCTGTTCTACTCTAATTAAATACTTCCCATGCTGGCATTAAAGAGCAGTTACCTCACATGTGACTCACAGATTATTTTCTACATAAACATCCTTCTAAATATGTTTCATTTACATTTAAATAATTGAAGCCAGTTCTACATCACAAACAGAAATTAGAGGCACAAAAAGATGTCAAACTGTCACATGAATTAATTGCACTCAAACTCTAAACTTTGTATGAGCAGGCCCATCTATAAATATTCTTGTATGGCAACATCAAACATGTTATTTGAGTCTTGTTAAAATAATTTTTGTGGTCTCATTAGTCTTCATTGTCCAAACATCATTACATGTCATCGCTAAGCAGCTGAATGCACACTGAGAAGTAATCTAATTTGAAAGTTAATTAAAAAAAAAAAAAATCCACAAAACCACAACCCCACCCTGTTACCTTCTCTGCAGACATGGCGTGGCCTCTGACTTCAGCTCTACCACGGCTTCGTTTTTAGAGGTTAGAAAATAAAAAAGCAGGCTTCTCAGTGGAGATAATGAAAGAGTGAGAAAGCCCTGTACTCACTGCATCTCCATCAGCAGAAAGTTGTTAATAGGATTTATGTGTAAAGCCATCTGCTCTGTAGAAACACGTCAACGGGAGAAACCAAAGGCTCGGGAGGAGGGAGAAGGCTTGTTTATCACATGTGTCCACTATTCAGAGTCCAACTCAATGTGAGTTTTTAACGTCTGGAATACTAGATGTTTGTCCTCTCCTTTTACTTTACACCTTTTGTACTTTATAGGTCAGACTACCAGCACCATCTGTAAGTTGTTTTTTTTTTTTTTTTTTTTTTTTTTGCTGTCTCCAGTGACAAATAAGGGAAATGGGATTTTTGTTTCTTAAAAGTTACATTTACCTGAACCGGCAGCAGCGGGGACGAAGCAGAATCCTCATCCTCTTGAATTCTGGGCAAAGATAAAGAGAAACATGTTAATATAATGTAATATTACTTTGCTTTTATTCATTGTTATAATTAAATTATGATGGTGTCATTTTGGTATATACAAAATAGTATAGCAATGTTTTTTTTTGTTGTTGTTTTTTTAAAAATTTTGTTATATATGATGTTAATCACTTTCTTTTACATGTGTGATCTGAAATAATGCAGCTAATGATTATTTTCATTATTGATTAATCTGGAGATTATTTTCTCATTTAATCAATTGTTTGGTCCATAAAATGTGAGAAAAAAGTAAAAAAATGTCCATTATAATCTTCCAAATCACAAGTGGGCAGTCACGTTTCTTGTTTTGTTCAACCGATGGTACAAAACCTAAACATATTTAGTTTAATATCATTTAAGACTGAGTGAATCAACAAATATTCATATTTGAGAAGAAAAGACCTAAACAATTAAAAAACTCTAAGAATAGTTGCTGATTAATTTTGGTTGATAAACTAATTGATTAATCAGTTGATTGTTTCAGCTCTAAACTGAAAACTGGCCTATTTAAAGAAAAATAAGGTTAAAATAACATCTTCAAAAAGACTTTTAGGATCTATTTATACCAACTAGTTAAGAATAGTAGCCACGCCTGGCAGCAGATAGCCATGACAGTGTCAAAAGCTCCTCATCTATAGCCAACGAGCTCTGTGGCACAGTGTCATTCTTACATTAACAGGTCACACAAGGTCTGGGAATTCGGCCTAAGAAGGGCTGCCTGACAGCAACAAGTAAAGCTTACCCTTGACACTTATTGGTTTAGCACCACTTGGCTAGTACCAGTGGAAAGTGGGTGTGGTAAAGCAATAATAACCATTGAGAAAACCATAACGCCTCAGGTAGAACTAATGAAAGGCACGAGGAGGATATCTAACATATTTAGCCCTCATATGAAAAATGTTTAAAAATACAATACAAGTTCTGTATTGTTGTGTGGTAATGTTCACATACCTGTCCTGTGTCCAGGCCTCTTTCACGATGTGATTGTGGAGAGGCATGTTTGAGGTGCAAAGAGGCTACATCCAGATTTTTGTCTTAATGAACAAACATGTGAAACTGAGTGCACTGACAGAAGGACAGCCAATGCAAATCACTCAATTTAAGCCTGTATGTAAAGATATATCAGTATGAAAATATAGAAAATATCATCTATGCACACATACACACACAATCTCTCACCAGGTAATGGTTTAGCTAGGCAGCAGAGTGATTACTAGTTTCGATCCAGCTTGTGAATGCCCACTAGGCTCCATACACTTCCTGTAGCCCACACAGGGGTCACATGACCTGACCTCTAAGAGGATTGTTAACAAAGCAACATGCCCCCCCCATCGAATACCACACAACCAGGATACCCTGACCCTTCAACTGGGATTACTCTAATCAGCTACTCACCATCTGTGAGCATTTCTAGGGTTTTCATAGAAATGTAAGGAGGTTCCCAAGGACAAAAAAAATGTTGCTTGTATATAAATAAATTTTACATGGGTAAAGTAAAACAGATTCAGGTGAAACAAAGCAGGTGTAGTTCTAGTTTAGGTGTGTAAAACTGCACCTGAATGAAAGTGAGGAATCAGCAAGAGCCTAGAAATTACAGAAGGTGGTTATGACCAGAGGGACTGTTCTCCTTACTTCAACAAATACGGGGAACGTGTCTTCAACAATGTAATCTAATGTTGTGTGAATGGAACAGCTGTATTTGCCCAAGAGTACAGGAGCTGGTTTGTGAAGCAGTGTGGTCTTGACAGTCTCCTCTCTCCTGCTTCCCTAAAGCAATAAAGGTTGAAAAAGAAGTGTCTATTTATTAAAAACAAAGTGTGATTTCCTCAGTCAACCACCAGATGCTGCTGTACCCCAAGAGACAAAAAACAACAATGGAAGAAGCAGCTGTGAGGCACCAGGGGGCACATGGAGGTACTGTAATTTCATTTGTGCTTAGAGTTAAGATTGGAAAAGTTAAAAAGCATAATAACTCATCAAAAAGGAAGTTTGCTACAACCTCAAACCCCATCTGAGTGCTATCTGGTTGCAGTCTGAGAGTTCAGAAGAGGAGATGGGAGGAGAGTAATCACAGCTGAAGTAAACAATAACAGGACAGGACAGGAAAGTTTTGTATTTTTATAAGGCCAGACCCTTTGTCTCTCCGCATCACCGTGCTGCTCACGCTGTCCAGTCTGCTGACTGTTGAAAAGGGTCTAGACTAATGGCTTTGCTGGCATTTCTGCAAACGCTTGACAGTAACATGGCAGTTGGCAGGCGGCCTAAGGAAGGCCAGCGACCTCAGGGGAGCAGTGGAGAGCCATCAAGATCTTAAAGAGACAGAAACTACAGTGTGTTTCTCACCATATACTGTGTTTCCAATCTCTGTTCATGTCAGTTGTGTTTTATTACTGTGAACGAGATGGTAAACAGTGTTAAAGCAATGAGAAGCAGCACAAGAGAGTAGAGCAGAGAGGCTGTAAAACCAGCTCTTACTATACCAACAACTGTGACAACAAGCCCGAATGAAATGAAAACACATGAATCAAAGTTATGGTGAAATGGGGACCATTCGGAGCAGTTGTGCAAACACTAAGCCAGGAAGAATTATGTTAAATACATAAAGGTAGAGCTTCCAGTGGCAGTGACCTGTGTTTGAGGAGGGGGTATGATGATGATATTTTAGTTCACCCATGGGTTTAGTGCTGAAACAGCACGTTGGTGAGGACATGAACCTGGTGGCACTGTAAAACCTAGTGAATCATCAACTAGGAGAGGTACCATATCTCAGGAAGGACAAACAATAAAGATGAAACAGGAAAATGTGGGTTATATGAATCTATCCCCAAAGGAGGGATTGTTCAAGGAAGGTGGAGCAGTAGAAAAGAAGACAATGGCAGGAGGTCTCGTCCATGCTATTCAGAAGGAAAAAATAGTCTCTTGGGTTGTAGATAGAATGAAACTCACAAGCTCACACTGTTGAATCAACAAGGTCACATCCTGTTTCATACCCAAACTTGGAACTCTACCTGAGCAGGGTTATACAAGGTTAAATAAATTATGGTTAATCAACGCGAGTGGCCCTGTGAGGCTGAAATGCTCATTTCATTACAAACCAGAAAACAAAATCTCTGCATGGATGAAAAATGGAGTTTGCCATTCTCCGATTCTTATTGCAGTAATACTCGAGTCATATTTTAGTTACTTGAAGTTTCTGAGGTGCTTGTTGGGCGTCCAACAATGTCTGAAACCGACAAGCACCTCCACTTTACACAGTAATTTGCCAGGCCTGAGTACGTTTCTGTCAGATTTTGTGTGTACAAGTGAGTGAAACCCTATCAATGCTTTACAGGAAAGAGTCTCTGAAAGTGTGTTATCTCCATATTTATACAGTTATCATGGCTTATCCCCCTCTATGACGGCACACTTTTTACCACACCCTTGAGCTTGGTCACTATTAAAACATTTGCCTTTCCACATGGTCAGACGACAGCTCTTTTCAAACACACCCCAGCTTTAGACTTAGCATGTCAGGCTCAGCTCTACACTGTCAGATTCAGGGGAATTAGCATTAACTGTACCATAGCTTACTTTGTCCGCCTCAGCTATAACAAGGCTCAGTTGTGTATTGAGCTTGTGCTAAAGTTAGCATTCAATAATTTAAACAATTCTTGACATTTTTAAACATGCTAATTGTAGGCTCAAAAGTTAACACATTAGCAAAGCAATGTTAGCATGTTAGAGTATTGTTGTGGCACGGTTTTCTGTTTTCCAAAACGTGTCACTACTAAGTTAAAGCAGCTATGATCTATTTTTTATAATAACAACATATCAGATGTGAGGGGCGTCGTAATGAACCCACAGAGAATTATTACCCAACTCGCATCTCCCCTCAGATTTCTGGAGCTTTACAGCAAGTTTCAGCAATTGTTCAATGCTAGCTCTCCAGCCCGCAAATTTACTGTTTCAGTTCAATCTCACCACTCTAATTGCATTGTTTTTGGATGCAGAAGGCAGCTGTTTTCACCAAAAAGCTCTTAAAACCCACTGTACACTACCTGCTCAGCACCAAACTGTGAACAAAGTGGCGCATTCAGCAGCTAAAGACCAGATATTTCTCTTTGGAGTTGGTAGAGAGCAAAAACAGAGCAAAAGGAGATTGAATATTGGACTTATATTCACCAGATGTACAGAAACACAATTCCAAATGATTGATGATGTTTCTCTGGAACTGCTGGATGTGTAAATAAGTAACTGTTTGCTAACAAGTTCAACATATCAACTTAAAGGTGATATGTCAGTGGAATGTTTACAACTTGTTTCTGCTGCCCCCAAGTGGCAGAAAAAAACACTTCTTGCATACTTAAAGTTTATGTAAAAGCAGTGTTTGACGTGAAATAAATCCTTAGAAGCTGAGAATTTAGCCATTTAAAAGTCTTATGAAAAAATTAAAAGTTATCTCTGGAATATTCTACTAGAGCACAACACGCAATATATCTTCTAGGGGTGTCGCGATTTTGATTCTAAATCGAAAATCAATTAAAATGAGAAGCATTTGAAATCGGTCGAAATTAAAAGCAGGATCAACGATTCTCCTGGTATTTTTTTTTTTATTTAGTTTAATCCTGGTGGCTTTTTGCAGGTGAGGAAACTCAAGCTGTTACTGTAAAGCCCCTTTCTGCCATCTAGTGGCTCTTCTTTTTGTTTTTGTGGTTAACAGTTCGTTCCCAATTGACTGGTGAAATAAGTTATTGTTATTACATTTTAAGTAAATTATTTAAATTTGACCACATGGCCTTAGTGTGGTACATGCCAAAAAATATGGTGGTTATATCACACTTGATAACATGTATTTGTGTATCATGTATCCATGTATGTATATATCTTTTTAAAGAATAATTTGAAAATGTTAATGACAGTTGGCAGGACATAAAACCAATGATTTGTTGATCTTTACAAATCAAGACAAATGGATGTTAGTATGTTGACATTTACTGACGCTGCAGAATGGCATGCTATCGTTGATCTGAAAACACAGCTAAGATTAATGAGAATTTGGTCATTGGTTTTAGAGGTTTCCTGTCATAACTGAACTGTTAGGCAAGTGGAAATTTTACTCTGTGGGTGGGACTACATGAAAAGTAATTCTCAGTAATTTATCAAAGTATTTAATATAGGCTTTGTCCTGTGGGTCCCATTTGATGAGCATTTTTTTAAGATGACTTTTAAGATTTTTATTTTGAGAAATGATTCTGTAAAAACAAAACCGAACAACTGCACTGTTTGGGTGAGAAGTTAAACATCTCATGAGAACTTGTGAACCATCTCAGAAGCGGAGGTATCACTTTTCTATTTCTCTCAACACTAAATTATCTCTTTATTTGTACTCATGTGGTCTTCATTGGACCATCAGGGTTGGCTTGGCAAGAAGATAAGAGATGATACTGAAACAAAAGTTCCCCATGTAGGCTTAAGAAGCAAAGTGCCAAATCTAATAAAGACAACAAGTTGAGAACGCCCCTTCACTTACAAGCCTCCCTGATATCTCTGCCTTGTTAATAAAATCCCAGCAGATACAGTAATAGCGGATCATATTATGGCTATTCACCGCAGAGTGCATTACTTGCCCTTATTGACCCGTAACAGAAAAAAAGATGGGAGGGGAGGCCATGTAAATACAATGCACAGTCAAGCGGGTGATGACATCACTGCTGAAAGCAGGATCTCAAATGGATGGTCCCAGAGGAGAGAGAGCGTCCTCAGACACTGGCGCCATAAAGAGCATTAACACAAACTAATTCCTCAAATATATACAAACATGAACGCAGATGCACACTCTTACAGGTGAATGTACTGCACATGTGCACTCTCACACACGCTAAGTGTAGCTGATGACAAATTGCATAGGACAGGGAGAGATAAGAGCAGAATCTGAGTATTTTTTCTAATGTATAGACCGTTTTCCATATTAGTTAAGACAGAGTTGGTTGTATCAAACAACTGGAAGAACATGTTTTTGCATAACACCCAGTGTTTTTTTGGCAGCTGCCTACATGTACTGTAGGCTGCTTACTGTAAATTCCAAAGACAACTGTGTTTTTATAGCCTTAGAAAAGCGGCAGTTGTTTCAACACAATTTTTACAGCTCACATTAGGTTATATGATCTTTAACACTCTTCCCATTGCACAGATAGCTGTGTGAAGGGTCAATGTGTTTCTGCAGGACAGGCAACAGAAGTTTACAACTTTATGAGGAGACTAAAAAAGACTCACTCTTATTTCAGAATGTTTAAATCATTTTTAAGACATCATTTCAGTTGTGTGTGTTGCAAAATGTCAAACAATCAGTCCTGTTAGTGTTTGAGTTTTGGGCACAGTAGGATAAGAAAAACATACAAGTGTTGGCAAATACTTCTTTACTCGGGTCCCCTCCCTGCATGCCCCCGGCAGTATCAGTATTAATATGACACCTGCATAGAGAGTTTGTACAATTAAACAGATGAAAATAATACAAGGGATATTACTAGTTTTTCTCATCTTCAGCATAAACCTACTTTCATGTGCTCTCTTTCACTTAGTGTATTATTCTTCAAAACTATTTACAGTAAAAGTTGCAGCAAAAATATGGCAAAAGAGAAATATCACAGTTGCTATAAAGTGTCAAGAAGGAAGCAACGTGGAAGGTTTGATGAGAACCTCTGAGCCACTCAGAGCAGAAATAAAGGCCAAGCAGCCAGAACCTTGTGTGAACTGTAACACAAGCAGCGCTGAGCCTCGTGAGAGCTTGACACACATCTGAAATGGAGGACAAAGTATCCAGGAAATAGTGCTGTAGCTTGCATTTCCTATTCTCTGGGTGTCTGTGATAGAGACCAGCCTCTTCAGAGTGATCCAGACTACCGTGGATCCCTTAACAGATGCCTTTACATCTGAGCTGGTATGCTTTGCTGTGCCCTGAGAGCAGAGAGAGGAAGTCCTGAGAGTGGTCACTGCCCTGAGTCCCCGACAGAGAGAGAGAGGGTGGTGGTGGTGGTGGTGGTGGTGGGAGAGAGTGCAAAGAGCCAGCGCTCCCTTCGCAGACTTGTCCCCACCGTTTTTCTGAAACAAGCAGTGTGCTTTTGAAACGGTGCCAATGGAGGCTGGCCCAAGCCCTTGCAGCTGAACTTTTACAAGCTCAGTGTTCTCGAGCAGGAAGAGAAAGACACAGAGTAAAGGGATTTTGCAGCTCCTCTACTCTTCTCCCCTCTTCTTCGACCTGCGTGATATGTCAGCTGATTGATTCACGCTTGCATCTCTTTGTTCATTTAAACTACAAATTCGTCAAGAATATGCACAAAAATATTCTGAAAGGAGGACTGCATGAGGAGAGGAAGGATTTATATGTAAGGAGGTAATTGCTTTTAAAAAATGAAGAGTCAGTGACGTCACACAGGAAGCTGTCTTGGATATTGCCTGAGGAAAGACACTGATGAGTGTTTGTGGTGTGGACACAAATAAAATGAAAGCACCCATTCAGGACTCGTACATTGGATTATTTCAGTGACTTTCATTTCTTGGGGATGGTCCACACAAAACAATGTCTCTGGATTTGTTTGTTCCCAGAGATTGACCCTTCCCTCTGCCCTTATTTTCCTTTCAGAGCTCCATGACAAGATTTTGTTGCTTGAGGATGTATTGTGGTTAACATCCCAGACCACTCGTTCGGGCTGTTATGTTGACTATAAACACTAGTTTCCATTCACTGCTACAATCAAATTAAATCAGAAATCTCAGTGGTTATTGTCCTCTTCTGTCGACTCTGCAACGAATCCAAATAAAAACACAGGCAGGTGCAGAACAACTAAAGACGTCCGGAGTGACTACCGAAAATGGGAACTGTGAGGCATGTATGTACTACCTGGGAATGATGCCAAGTGCTGACAAAAGACTTTACTGCACGGCTCTGGGAGAAGGCTTTAACTCATTTTGCTCTGAAATGCTTCAGGAATATCTGGCACTGATTTGTTTGGCCAACTGTAGATAAATCTGTCAAACCTTTTGGCTTTGTTACAAGACAGCATGTAAGTACTCACTTCTGATTCCTTTACCCGAGCTTATTTCTCTGTCTGTCTCTCTCTGTCCGTCTTTCTCCCCTCCCAGCCCTTAATCCTACAGACAAGTGAGATGTCTATTTGATGACACATAATCTACAGTTCGTGTGACTGCTCCCCTTTTATGTGGTGAATTTACTCTGCGAACTCTGTGACTTTACCATGAAGGCAAAACTCAAGCCTGCTGTATTCATATTCTGCCACAAATTTCGTACCTTTAGTGGGAGCGTGTAAGCAGCATTTTGTGACTTCATGATTTCTTTTCTGCCTCCCTTTCTCCTCGCTGTCTCTCCCTCTTGGCAGCGGGGCAAAAGTGGGCAGGGAGAGAGAGGAGGGCATGGCCCAGAAACTGCTCTCAAGCCCCAGCCCCTGTTCGAGTGGGGTTGCTTGCTGGTACACTACTCAGCCTTTCCCTCGTCTTGCAGGCGAAAGAGAGGGATGTGGAAATGCATTCTTGTCTCTTTTCTAACCCGCCTTTTTTTTTTTTTTTTTTTTTCGCCGCCACCATGGCCTAATTCTTTGCGGGTGAACAGTAGCCTGACCTGTACAAAAAACTCACCTCCAGGTATTTCTGATTTTTGATTCTGCTTCTGTTTGGGCCTTGATATTCCTCTTTGTACTTAAGTCTCCCTTTATTCATTTCTGTTGCACTTTTACACGTCTTTTACTATCACCTTCCACACTGTACACGTGACTGCTTTGCTTGCACCGAACACAATGTCCACCATTTCTGTTCGACCGAGACACACTCGGATTTTGTTTTATATAATGTTATTTCTCGGTTTAGACGCATTAAGAAATAATGACCAAAACATTTGTATATAGTTATGGTAATGAGCAGTCTGTTTACACTGCGATGTTCGATGAAAACACATGCCCCAAGTAAAAAGATATTTTAGTGGTTGTGTTACTGCCTCTTAAAGTACAGGACTGTAGTAAAAAGCAACATTTAGGTATAATTTACAGTACGTCGGAGCCTAAAGACACTACAACACTATTGGCTTGAACAAACAACATTTCACCCCATCAAAAGTGATAATTATCTCTCAGTTTCAAGCGGGAAACTCTCCGTGATAAAGTCATTTTGCCTCTTTTATTAAACATTTTGGTTTCTGTGTTGCAGGATTGATATGTATAGGTGCGAGAAATCAACAAACTGGGGCTACTGTTCGTCATGTATTTCACCATAAAATGAAAAAGTATTCCAAACGGGTGGAATAAGCATCTCGAAAAATATGTGGTTACCATATCATATAGGCAAAATGAATCATTCCTGAAGTGTTCTTGAATGCTGCTGTTTGATAGACCTGCTCACAAACCAGTATGAACCAGATCCCTTTGATGAAAGCATTGTTCTATACATGAAGGGGCTTGTATTGTAAGATTGCAGGATCTGGTTTTCAGGTGAAGCTCTTTCGGTTTATTCGGTTTTCTAACGTAAAAAAAAACACAAATGCTTCAAAATGAGTTATATTTACAAACCTCTGTTTTACTACACAGATAAAACTCATTTATGAAGCAGATTTATTGCGAACCCACTGTGTAAACATTTCAGCACATGTTACTTGGTGCACACTTGTGTGTGGTTTTGTTTGCATACAGTCGAGTCAGCTTTTAGGTTTGTGTTTGAGTGTGATAAAGACAGATTATGGCATACTGTACTGTACGGAAAGGGTGAATGAAGAAAAAAAGGGGGAGGGCCTAGGGAGGATGGGCAGGGAGAGAGAAACTAATTTCCTCCTCCCCCCAGTTCTCCTCAGATGAACTTGCTGTGCTGCTTGATGATATGTTGTTTGGAAAGCCATATCCTCCGCTATTTGCGTTTCTCTCCTCCCCGTGGTTAGAGTGACTGTGTGGTTACCAGGATCAAAGTCTCTTTTTTTATGGTTGTTGCTTTTATCAGGACATACTGCATACACACATTCAGCTCTTCCTGTTTGTTAGCACAACTGATTCACGGGCTATAAACAGCAAACAGCACTTACGGCATTGACTACGGCCATTTCGCACAGACTACCGCTCAAAACCGTTCTAACAATGAGCGACCAATTAACAGATGTCCAAAAAATGCACTCTCTCTGTGAAAGCCATGATGAATCCATCTCGGGAATAACATCTGGATGCTCCAGATGTTCCACTAGTGTCTCAACGTTTGTCTTAACCTGTGAGGAATATTAGACTGACAGGTTTCCCGTGACAGAATGGAGCCACATATGACAAAAGTTTACTAAACAAACTTTCAAACACTCCCGTGAGTGTCTAAACTTTCAGGCACTCACTGGATTGACATCAAGAAACTAACTTTGACTAAAACAAACCATAAAAAATAGGACTTTTTTCAGAAAAGTCTCTTGAGAATGTCAGTGTGTGTAAAGATCCATCTCTCATAATTCACTGAGTGGTATTACAGCAGGATATGGGTATGATTCACAAGAAACTTCCACAGTCCAAAACAAAATATACATCTCAAACAACAGTCTTCTAGTTTTATCGCTCTCATAAAACAACAAGCAGTAAACAAACCCATAGTAGAGCACTTAAAGATGCAAGTACAAGTCTTCAGCCCCAGCTTTCACACACCAGCAATGGTGGAAAATGTTATTTTAGTCCTGAATCTGCCATTAATACCATTAAGTGTTTAGTGTTTAAAATAACACTGTGTAAAATAATCACTACTGATCTTAAATATACAGTAGAAAAGATATGCACCCAAGAATCATTTTTTAGTGGACCTAGACTTAAGTCAGTAATTTCAATGGTTTCTTGAAGCCAGATCCATGTTACCACATCAGACATAGGCAACTGCAAACATTTTTTATATTAAATTTGAAGACCAGTTTTTGCTAATTGTCTCATCATCCTACATGACATTTGTTAAAAGTAATACATTTTTCTGATCTGGTAAATGCTTGCCACCTTTTTTGTGCAGGTAAATTTTATGTTGATGGTCCATTTTAGCTGGAAACAACCATTTATTCAACAAGCATCAAGTCGAATTGGACAGCACAGCAGTACGCCACCTGACTTCTGACACTTGTTGAGACTAAAATCTAAGTCCACCAAATATACTTTATGTTTGAGCAAATGCCATTTATTAAACTTTGGCATTCTCCTCTGCTTGAGTTTTGATCTATTTGCTGTTGCAATTTAGAAGTACATACATGTAATTTCTAAGAGACAGTGTTGATGTAAGGCCCTAAAACCAAAGCCAGTCCAACTAATGACACCCTGACATACTGTAGTGGCTGAGTCCTCCCCACATCTTAAAGGACCAGTGTGTAGGATTTAGTGGCATCTATAGCAGTGAGGTTGCAGATTGCAAGTGTGTAGGAGAATCTATGGTGGCTGCAAACTCACAAAAAACATGAGAGGCCCTCTCTAGAGCCTATGTTTGGTTTGTCCATTCTGGGCTACTGTAGAAACATGGTGTTGCAACATGGTGGCCTCCGTGGAAGAGGACCTGTTCTGTGTAGAAATAAAGGGCTCATTCTAAGGTAACAGAAAGACAACAATTCTTATTTTCAGGTGATTATACACAGATGAAAACATACTTATGAATATTATATTCCATTTCTGGCAAGTCTGTTCTGCTAGATGCCACTAAATTCTACACACTGCACCTTTAAGCCACAATATTGAATCGTCCAGACCAGTGGTTCCCAAAGGGGTTGCGAGGTGATCACTTGGGTAGGAAATAAGGAAAAACTGAATTCAGCTTCACAAAATTACATTTTTTTCTAGAAAAATGTTATTTTACCTCTTCAGGCCCTTCACAGATTCAAATCAAACATTCTGATAAGGGAAAATCCCTCTTTGAGTGAACTGCTCACAACTCAAGAGTATATATTTCTTTTTATTAAGGGGTCACAAGCAAAAAAGGTTGGGAGCATTACCCGAAAAAATAGAGAAATGATAATATTTTCCAATACTTTCCTGAATTACAAATGGGTTTTCATTTTCAATATTTTAAATAACCCCAAACTCTTGTTTGTATGTTTAAGGTTTTTAAAGTGCTGATCTGACATTTAAAGGGAGTAGTTTTGTAGTTTTAGAAAAAAATGCTGCAAAAAGAGAACAGAAAGTAAGAACAGGAACATGACAAAATAAAAGAAGGAACTTGAAACTGAAGAAATGGTTTTGTTGGGCTGACTGTGGTATAATGGTATGCTCCCAGCAATACCTGGTTTCTCAAAAAAGTGAAAATTGAAAAATGAAAATGAAAATTGAAATTGTTGAACGAATTCTACAGTTGAAATACTTGGATCCATGAGTTACGACACATGTTCCCTATGAGGAAAACATTGCTACAGCCAGTTAGAGCTTCAGAATATTAATCATTCCTCTCTAATTAAAAGTTTCTGCAGGTATGCTGATTGGTTAATATACTCAATGGCAATCAGTGTTTAAACATACAGTATTGGCAGACTGGACAGATTAACTCTTCTGGATTCAATTGGCAAGTAATTTTTGTAAGGAAAAACAATGATAGCTCAGTTATTTGATGTTCCATTGAAATTACAATGAATTTGGAACTTATGTTCTAAATAAAGCCGTCAAGACAGTTACAGCAAGTGAAGATGTATGTCCTGCCAGATGGATGTAAACTCCTGCTGGCTTGAGTTTATTACACAGGATGCATCACAGATTATGAGATTTACTGTAACCTCAGATTCATACAAAACATAACTACATGTCCAACATATGGACAAAGTCTGCTTATGGAACAATGGACCTTTCTCTCGATGTGTGAGCACCTAGCTCACATAGCACAGACAGTGCACTGAGCATCTGGCAGCGAGCTATGCCACCATACCTTATTGTGTGCTATCATACCCCCTTTCTGACATGGCATCCTCTCATTGCTTGGCTGCCAATACTCTCCTCCCCCCTCAGTGGTGGGCTCTGCCATACTGCATCCACGACATCACCCCCTTTTTGTCTCATTGAGATTCGGCTTGGCACGCAGACAATGCCCATTTCTTGGCACCAAATATTGGAGGGAGCCGCATAAGAGAACCAACCTCAGTCTTTTCCCTCACAGTCGTCCCCCATATTCCGTCGATCATCATGGACCAACGCCAACTTGTAAAGGGTATTTTTTTGTGCGTTTGTCTACTAAATACTCAGTTTGTTTGGCTTCTGAGCAATTCGATAGCATGGATTGAAGTTGAATAATAAGACGAGGAGGGCTGCTGTGGGCATCTCCATCTGAAGCAACACTGAATGACTGTGTTAGCGATACAGGTTGATTGGAATGTGGATTGTTCTGAGTGACTTGCTTAGATTTGACAAAGGTTATGTATTTATAACAGTTTTCCTTCGTTATACTCTGTAACAGAGCAGCCATTTTCCTGTCATCGATAGCTTGGGCATACGCTGTGAAAGTCAAACCATCACTTCCGGGTGTTAAAAAAAACAAAAAAAACATTTTCTGTAGTCATGGCTGTACCTTACCACCCACCCATATGGACTCTTACTGGAACTGCCAATTGGTGTGTTAAAAAGGTTGTTGCACTATCACAAGTAGGAATATTGGAAACCATAGAGGAGCATTTAAAAAAATGTCACAAGGTAAGAAAAACTAAAAGAATTTAAGTGTACCTGTTTGCATGCCTCGCTGGCCTGTGGTAGATTGTAGATGTATTACACTCATACATCACAACTTCTGTCTAAAGTCATGATGGTGGTTTAGTAATCTTCAATCAACTTAGGCAGAACAGATATTAGAAATCAGATTGGCTGCTCAGACTGTGCTAACACTTCATTTTAAAACAAAATTATTCTGAGAAACAGAGATGTGAGTCACATCATGTTAGATGACGCAATGTGATGGTGTTGTTTTCCTCGCTGACTAGACCACGGGAAAAAAAAATGATGATGCTTTTCTTTTTTTAGGCTTTTACTTTAGATAATATCTGGTTTTTACAGTAAGTTACTGAAAAAGCAACATTTGAGTTGTATTGCTTATGTTCATATTGTGGTTTAAGCTTTAAGTAGGTTTAATTATAAGCAGTGATAAATTATGTACATTATTGATGATTCACTAGGGATTCACACGGTAATAACCCATCACCACAACAAATGTTTGTAGCCCATACAACTTTTCTTGTATGAAAAGTTTAATCCATTCCTGCTTTCACTCCACCCCCTCTGTATTGGCCAGCCATTTAGAAGAGTTTAATACCATTTACCTTCTAATTAATTCAACATCTCAATTAAGGCCTCCCACTCTCTGATGCCCTTGTGCCTTTTCATTCTGCCCCAATGAGCATGCCCTGGCACCACAGTCGCACAGCCTGCCAAAACATTTCAATCACTGTCGGCATTAATTAGGCCAAAGAGGAATTCAGAATGTTAATGAACTGCCCAGCCGCTTTTCAGCGATCATGCTTCACATGCTAATTTATGCAACGAGTCCCAGCCTTTGCATGGGTTGACCATCGTCTACCATAACAGTGTCTGCTCAGTCAGCTCTGCCAAAGTATGGCTCTGTCGGGGCCCAGACGGCTCTGCCCAGCTTGTGTCCCAGACTCTAGCTGCACAGTAAACAGACTCCTTTTTCAATGGACTTGAAGTGGCTTTCACACTGAGCAAAAAGGGCAATTTTCTGAAGTCAAAACTTCAGCTTCTCCATTAAAACATCTTAAACAAAAATACTTATGCAGAATTTCTTTGCATTCTCTCATAGCATGCATCTGCGAATCAGTAAAAAACAAACTCTCAGAAATAATTTATGACCGAGCAACTCCTCAAGTCAATCTTAGTATTCCCTACGCCCTTATTTGGGGGAAAAATAACCAGTTTATCTTATGGATAGGGATTTAAGGGAGGAGGCAGAAGTTAACAGGTTGCACCACAGATGTTTGGTACGGGTGCCAAACAACTCCCTAAAATGGCCGAGGTACTGCCATTTTCCATTTCTCTTCCTTTGCTTTGCATTGCTTTCTGGTTCTAGGGACTGAACTGGGGGAAGACATGCTTAAACTAAACGATGGAAGTAGAACCAAGTCAAGTTTTGAAGTAAAATAGGCACTATATCTTGGCACAGCTGGCCTTTATTTTATGCCAATTGGTGTTTTTTTTTGTTGCACTAATATAATAAAAACACATAATCTGAAAAAAAGTGATTTTAACCTATCAAGTTTTCATACATTAGCAAACCTGTGGTAAATGCATTTCATTTTTAATGTTCAGGTCTTTCAGAAAGTAGTATTTCTTGCACATTTTTGAGTGTATGCCATACAGACTGTCTGTCACCTGTTCACCTGTTCTTCCCAAACACAGGTCATTATACATAAAGGGTCTGATACTGTATATGACTTACTGTACATAAACTGTAGTGCTGGTCATGAGCCTGGTGAACCAAGCCTTGATTTCACAACACAGGCTACGATTTTGCAAGTCTATAGAGGAAATTGTTCCTAGAAAGTAATTCTTGATAAAACTGTTACCAGACTACCTCATTCCATGGCAGGGGGCATCATTTGAATAACGTGGTTGTGTGTAGGGGTGCTTATGTGTACAATATATATGAAACTGTATTAGAAATTACAATCAATGTCAAACTGTTTAACCAATCACAAGAAATTATGTCAACGTCTATTTAGTATATTATTCTTGGATGTTCTGCTGCAAAATACAATCTGAAATGACCAGATGTGATAAAACCCACATATCCGGGTTTCAAAGCAGGTTGAAAACTATTGCAAACAGCATTTAACTAATTTGTTTTCTTCTTAATTTTTGTCTCACAGATCGACAGACAAATTTCATCTCTTCCCTGCAACAGTATCTGTCCTTAAGGCTGAGGTAGTAGATTGAATAGTTGTGGGGTTTGTGTCCTCCCTCTGAGATAACTATACAATCTACTGTCTTTCCTAAGGAGACAGGTTGATCTGCTGTGATGCCAAAAAGACAAAGCTTCATGGATAAAATAACTTATGGACTGAACAAATATTAAAGAGATAACCCATCCTTCACCTTTGAAGAAGAGACTGCAAGCACAAGAAAAACTTTATATATTTACCAGATGTAGCAGTGAAACTTGTTTACTTAAAACGTTCTAAAGAAGACTTTTTTTTTTAGGATATGTATTTGTGCTTGAAGTTGAGCCTAGCAAGGTGAGGTAGTAGGTTGTATAGTTTGTGGGATGGAGTGAATCCTACTCAGGTGATAACTATACAGTCTATTACCTTTCTTGAGAGGTACAATGAGTGCTTGGAATTAAGCTCACTCACACAGACTGAGTGAAGGAGCCACTTTGATGCCATCTTGTGGCCAAAGACTAACATCACTCTGGAACATTTTCTGGACCCCTGAACCTGTATTGTGTGTATCTGGTGTTTTGAAGTGTGAAAAATGACCATAAATGAGTTATAAGTGACAATAATTTGTGATTTAAGACGAGACAACACAACATAACCTGTACAAGTCTTTGATCAGCATTATATTAAATGGGATGTATCATGCACATTTCATAGTCTGTATTTATATTCTGGGGCTCTACTGGAATATCTTTGCATGATTTGCAGTTAAAAAAAACTCCTTATTTATCTTATACTGAATCTTTATACAACACCTCGGTTCAGCCTCTGTCTGAAAGGCTGTTGTAGCTCCTGTCTCTTTAAGGCCGCCCTCCCGATGAGCCCACACTATTCTGATTGGTTAGCTCCCGGAAGCTTCTCCTCGGCAGACTTCCACTAACTCCAGAAGCTACATTAAAAAAACCCAAAACAATAATAATAATAGGATGTCGCTTCTTTTTTCCTGTTCTTTACTCAACATGAAACTTCTCTAATACATCCCCAAGCCCGATTCCGATCTGAAAAATGCACATAAACAACCCGTGGAACAACCTTAGCAACAAAGCCTAACAGATGGACATTTGTGGGCATGGAACAATCAGATGTCATCACGAGGAGGAAGTGGAGGTAACTTTGCAAATGAAGCATTCAGAGCAGGCTGAAGCCCTGGCTTTTGACTTGTAGGGAGTATTTTTACATACGTTCACCTCAAGTTTTGAAATTTGACTGTGTTTAACATTGACATCCAACATTGTAACAGTATAAAAATAACAGAAAATCACAAAAAGCATGATACTGTATGTCTCCTTTAAGTAAAATATTTCAATTGCTTTTGAAGTGGATATGGTTAGGGTTAGTGCAGTTAGATATAGTGGCATCTGTTGGATAAATGTTAAGGAAAATTTAGGTGGATAAACCAAATTTTATTTCTAGTTTAGAATATAAGTGTGAAAGTTGTATCTTTTTATATATAGCTTTTTATATAAATTTAGATTATAAAATGTATCAGTCTATAAACCCAGTGTGCAAAAAGTTTGTTATCATACATTACAGTCTGGTAAAAGTCAGAAAGTTTTAGCATCTAACTTCATGGTGGGCTTGTAGCATTTTCTTTCACACAGCGCATTTTAGCAAATACAGCACATTATACCCAGAGTGAGATCAGAGGATTAATATTAGATTGATGTTTAATTTCTGTACAGACAGATGACTCCATCACTGTTGGAACAGTCAAAGTCTTACATGTAAATAAAAAAGTGAGAAACTGGAAAGCTGCATGGAGAGTGGCTCAAAAGTGCACCAGTGCTCATAAATATCCACACGTTGTTTATTTATGGCAGATAAGAAGTAAATACACAGTTTTAATAAACATGGTGACTCTAATTTATCTTCAGAGTCACTACATATTGGAGAAAGCCACACATAGATTATAGAACTCAGGAAACGAAACAAAATGCTCAGCTATCACACAACTAACCAAAAACCTGTACACATCTGATAACCAGTCTTATGAACATATCTACAAAAATAATGAGACACCTGAATTTCTGAGATCAAAACTTAAGGCAAAAATAAACATCAAAAACACATGACAGCAAAATAAAACAAACGCTAACAAGTCAAAGAAAAGTGCCAGTGCCTGTCCTGTGATGTATTTCAAAGAATGTACATTGTCAATAGTGCTTATTTACATAACGTTAAATGATTATCTATCATGCATGTTTTGTTGCTAAGTATGTTTTCTTGTTGAAGAAAAAACAATAAAAACATGAGTGATTACGAACCAGTAGTAAAATTGGTACAATATATTGTAAATATGTTTCATGAAAGCTGTCTTAACCAGACTGTGACCAGTGAACTGTTTTCAGAGGTATTTCTAACCCTTTTCATTTACATAAAGGGAACTAAATATTATAAACAGCTGCAACTCAATATGACAATAGCACAAACTACAGATTTAAAAACGAACATACAGCCTAATTAACTCATGACTCATGACTCACTGATGCAGTTGTAACAAATATATTAATATAATTTATTTACTGTAGAGATGTTCTGTTCCGTGAGTTTTTCGATCAAGGGCACATACGTCTAATGTAAAGGTTGTATTCTTTAGGGAAGGTAACTCCTAACATAGAGGGAACATAAAGAACTGAAACTTGACAGAAAAAACTGCGAACTACAAGATAGCGATGTGAAACTGTCTAAAGCAAAGGCTTTTAAAACAAGTGGAAGTTGTCGGTTTCCTCTCTACAAGACAAATTTTCGCAATACATACAGACACACAATCATGTACATCCACATTTACAGAACACAGACGCCCTGAATGTAACAGATCTTTCAATTCACACGGCTAGATTTGGTTTCTGTATCAATACAACCCGACATAATCTTCAATTAATGGAAGCTTTTGGATCTCAATACACTTCACATACTGAAATTTACTTTCTTTTCACATAAGAAAACAACATTTAAGCACCCTCAACAGTCTTTTTATCAATCAACCATTGTTTGTGACAGTCATTTTGGCCACACTGTTGTTGCTGAGATTGTTGTCTGTCGTCCCGCTAGTGTGAGAGCTTTGATTATCTTCTCCACATTCAGTACACCGTCGCCAGATCTTCAGGTATGCTGTCTTGATCTTCTGTATTTTGAATGCATACACAACTGGGTTTACGGCTGAGTTAGCATGAGAAAGCAGGATGCCAACATAGAAAGCTTCTCTTGTTACAATTTTCGGACCACCTAAGTACGCAATGCAGTTCATTATGTGGAGCGGGAGCCAGGACAGGGCAAACAGGATCAAGACCAGAGACAGAGATCCTGCCAGCTGCTTCTCTTTCCTTAGGTAGTTGTAAGACTGTGTTTGGACACCATTGCCTGGTTTCTCTCGAAGGTTTCCTCGAATGGTACAGAAGATGTAGCCGTAAAATACAGCCATAATCAACAGCGGTATCAGGGTGCAGAGGAAAAAGTTAAAGTAGACAAGATATGACATGGGGATCACGGCTGTAAACGTGCAGAGAATGCTAGGCTCAGACGGGGTTTTTTGGTTGTACCATCCAAACATGGGTGCAAAACTCAGTGGTATTGCAACAAGCCAACATGCTGCTACCACAAGCCAAGAATGTCTCTGTGTGACAGTCCTTTTGTACCTATAGAGACAGTTAATAATAAATCATAATTATTGACATAATCAATCATGTATTGTGACAAAAAATGCAGAGAATTAGAATTTATTTAAAAAATTATGAAGTGATAGTAGTAATATACAGTAAATTAATGCCTTTTTGCAGTGCAAGCCATGTGAAAGGTTGAGAGATGAGAATGACATGAAATAGAGAAAATGTAAAGCTTATTAAAGCCGCAACGATTAGTTGATTAATAAATCAAAATAATTTTAATCGACAACTATTTTGATGACCGATTCAACATTTCAGTCATTTTTTTAGGTAAAACTACAAAAAATTCTCTAGTTCTAGCCTAACAGTCAATTGAATATCTTAAGTTTAAAGCTGAAAGGATTAGTTGATTAATCAATTAATCAATAGACAGAAAATTTATTGCCAACTGTTTTGATAATCAATTAATCCTTTTGAGACATTTGAAAAAACAAACAAACAAAAACCAAAACAAAAAAAAACTAAAATTCTCTGGTTCCTGCTTTTTAAATGTGAATATTGTCTGGTTTCTTTAGTCTTTTATGTAAATAATATCTTTGGGTTGTGGAATGTTGGTCGGGACAAAACAAGACGTTTGAGGATGTCACCTTGGGCTTTGGCAAACATTTTATAGGCCAAATGACTTACCAATTAATTAAGAAAATAATTGACAGATTAAGTGATAATGAAAATATTTGTTAGTTGCAGCCCTAAAGCTTATGATTAAATACCAAACCAGGCAGTGCTATTTTACTTTCCTTAACACAATGAAAGAAGAAAAATTACCTGAGAGGGACATACACCCGGAGGAAACGGTCGACTGCAATAGCCGCAAGAGACAGAACTGAGACCAGAGTCAACAAGATCACCACACAGCTGATGAAGAGACAGCCGTGGAATGAAGTTTTCACTTTTCCGTCCACCACCACAGCCATTGGTATGGCTATGCAGCCAACCATAAAGTCAGCAACAGCCAGAGAGACAATAAGGCAGAAGGTGGGCTGTTGAATGCACTTACTGGTCCACAGGGCCAAAATAACCAGCATATTACCCAGACAGCAGCTGACAGCAATGATCACCTCCATCACCATGTAGATCACTTCACACACATCCATTGTGCGTCCTGTCAGGCTAACATTGGATTGTTATCCGTGCAGCGTGTCTGAATGTGAGTCTGAGCCATTTATCATTCATCTCGGTCTTGTGAAATCTTTGAGGAAGTCCTCAGCCAATCAGCTCTTTTTAAAATTAGAACTACACCCTTTGATACTTTCTCTGTAAACTATGTATCTGAATGTTTTGTAGTATGTGTACAATTGAGAAAATATGTTTTTGTTTGTTCCTATAAACATTGCAGATAAATTGTAATGCTAAGCAAGCGGAGTTTGACAGAAAAAAATGCACTGTAGGCTGTTGCAACAGGTCACACCAAAAAAGTTTACAAAAGAGCTGTTGCGTTACATTTTGTCAGGAGGAAACAACACAGGTTTTTTTTTTTTTTTTTTTACCACAAATGATTTACAGATAAACAACTTGCAAGTAAAAGATGTTGCACACAAGCTGCTTTAAAAATCTAAGCTGCATCTAACTTTTAAGTGACAGCCAAAGATGCCAAGATGATGATAGGAACTCCTTTTAAAAGTTATCACACAAGAACATGAACAGTTAACCACAACCATGATCACACTTCAAACATCAAAGACAACGAGTCATTGTAAATCCATTAATATCTTACAATGAGAGTGGCACAGCTAGTCAGCACTGTGCTGCAGGAATTTCACTAAATTTTACTTGAATTCTGTGTCACTGAGGTACCTTTAGCTCCAGTGTGTGGGAGTTCAAACAGGTTGTGGGCATGCAGAGCAGAAATAAAAGAATGTTGTTGAGTAATTTCCATAGGAAAGGAAAATTCAGAATAAGAACTACCCTCTGCCCAGCCACTGTCTTCTTGTTCTATGGGTGTTATTAACACTCTAAATGCAGCTTCCGGGAAATAACCCTCGTCTTTCTCACACTGATGATAATCTAAACTCTTAGTTCTAGCATCTCTTAACACTTTTGAGGGGCTGACGAAGTGAATCACCATGGTAGTGGTGGTGGTGGTGATGGTGGTGGTGGTGGTATCTGTGTCAGCTCATGACACAGATTACAAAGATACAAAATGAATTTTAGTAGCTTTCAAATGAGACTTCAAATGAGTAATATAAGAGAATTGCACTTTAAAATATGTTCTCAGTTGTCTCACTCAACAATAATATCTTTTGTGTAGTTGTAAGACAAACATATTTTCTTCTAAATATCATTTGAGTCTAAATTACACCTACTTTACTGTTACTTTACTTTTAAATAAAGATTGTTTGAGTTTGTTTGTAAATGTATGTAAATAATTTCGCTACGTGATTTACATTAATTAGGCTATTTGCTGCCAGTGGTGGAAAGTAACTAAGTGCATTTAGTCAAGTACTGTACTTAAGTACAGTTTTGAGGTACTTGTACTTATCTTGAGTATTTCCATTTTATGCCACTTTATACTTCCACTCCACTATATCTCAGTGGGAAATATTGTGCTTCCTACTACACTACATTTAATTGACAGCTTTAGTTACTTTTCAGATGAAGATTTGACACAATGGATAATAAAACAAGCTTTTAAAATACAACATTGTTGAAGATGAAACCAGGTTCACATTTCAGATGTCTATGAGTTGTTAATGCAATGTTCAAATGATCCAATATTTCACCAGAAATCGAAGATTAAAGAAAAAGTCCAAAAACTGAAAACAGATTTGTGAATCAGAACTTGTTTTTTCCTCTTTCCTCTCCCATTAATCATCTCACGACTCCTCAGATTTATCTGGGGACCTTTTGACGGGGCCTGACCCCTACATTGGGAACCACTGGACTAAAGTAGCTAACTGTAAGTAAAGCAGTTGAAACTAGCTCCACCTCCAGCAGCTACAACAGTAACATGCTGCTCTAACACTGATGCTTCAGTATTAATAATCTAATGATGTCATGTATAATAATATATCAGTCAGAGGGACCAAACAAGTATTTTTACTTTAATACTTTAACTACATTTTGCTGCTAATACTTATGTACTTTTACTGAAGTATGATTTTTCTTGCAGGACTTTTACTTGCAATGGAGCATTTTTACATTGCTGCATTGGTACTTTTACTTAATTAAAGGATCTGAGTACTTTGTTCACCACTGTTTGCTGCCATTCACTTGTCAGTTATAAAGAAACTCTTACACAGAAGTTAAAAAAAACATACAACAACATGAAAAGACCATCACAGTTAACAGTTGACTTTTTTCAAAAAGCAATCTTGTGCAATCTTTTTGTTTTTGGCTTGACCAAAACAGAATAATCTTCCAGAAAATGTCGCTCATACTGAGTTGGACCTCCTCCTCCTCCTGATTCATATCTCTGTTACGTAGACTTAAATTCTATCTATAGTAAAGGTACAGAGTGAACATCATCTAACAAGATATCTGGGTCAAATCTTCCTGCCTATTATTTTTTAATTATTATCATTATTGGCTCATTTCAGCCAATTGCTTCTCTTCTTTTACTCTTTAACATGTGATTTAAAATGAGGGGATGAGGGGTATGGGGATAGCAGCTCAGAATTTAGTGATTAAAATTAATATGATTAATAGCTCAAGTAGAGCTGCTACAATAAGTCGATTAATCAATTAGTCAATAGACTGAATATTAATCAACTATTCTGATGATCGATTCATCTTTCTGAGTCATTTTTAAACAAAAAACTGAATATCTTTGGTTGTGGTCTATTAGTCGCAACAAAAGAAGATAGTTGAGGACATCACCTTGGGCTTCGAGAATCAGTAAAAGACATTTTTCATAATTTTCTGACATTTCATAGACCAAACAACTAATCAATTAATTGAGATAATGATCGGCAGATTGACAGATAATAAAATAATTGTTAATTTGTTTTTGTTTTTTTTACAGGAGAACTAAATGAATAGCATCGTTTCAGTTCTTTGTCACAGTTCCACTTGTGCACAGCTATGACAAAAATGAGGACAGGAACTTTTTCAGTGTTATAATACAGTTCCTTCTCTTTTCTATAATTGGTACTGTTGAAAAGGTCAGGTTGTAACATGTTTTTTTTTTTTACAATAGGCACGTTTATGAGAGGGGGCTGTAATGATTTATTTCTGTAAAATAATTGCTGAAAGGCAGAGGTTAGAGGATAACACAGACACATAGACTGTTTGTAAGTGAGCAAGTTTTGGCCTGACTCGTATAACTCAGTCATATGACTCAAGTAATTACAAAATGTGATTACTGTGTACAAGCTCCTAAGGGTCACAAAGTGGTCACCAATTCCACTTCCTTTATCAGCCTGAACGGAGTCTCAGTATTACTGAGCTGGCATAACAGAAAATAAAACAATGTGTAAGCAAAACAATTACACTTTTTCAAAAATGTACCATATTAAAAAGCAGAAATATGAAATTGATGACAGGTGCAGTACCACAAGGAACTAAAAAGATTCAGCAGAAAATGCTTTTAACAAACTTTTTTATGCAAACCAACACTCCACAAAGAAGGAACCACAAAATGACCTTCCACCCACATACTTTGCTGTCCTAAGACCTCATACTGATACTTAAGACATCTTATCAACCCAAACTGTGTAAAACACTTTTTTAAGGAAAGTGGTGTGCCTGTCTTGCTTTAATTAACAGCATCTAGCCTATATGCAATTAATTAAAGGTTCAATTAAGATGCCATATATACTATTAATTGAACCTTTAATTTAAATTGAATTAATTTTTAATTCTTGCTTTAATAGCTTACAGTATATGCAATAAGTTAAAAGTTAATTAAATTAAGATGCCATTTAGTGGTTACTGGGGCTTCTAAAACTCAACAAAACTCAAAAAATAAAAAAGCTGAAACCCTCCAAAGAAATGCAATTGTTACTGAAATTGTTACTTAAACAAAAAGGTGAGAATTAAAAAAGTACTACATCAGCAGCAGTGACAAAAAATTCTGGTGCTGCTAATGATTAATTTGTGTTTACATTCTTCTCCACTATTGGCTTTTTGTCACCACTTTTTGACCACAAAAGATCTAGTTGATTATACAGAGTGGGCTTCACACAGCATAAACCTAAACTGAAGCCAATTCAAGTTATTAACATGACGCTGAAGTTAGCTTCTGATTCGGGGTTAAGGGAAAAGTTAAGGGCAAAGTAAAGTGAAACATAAATAATAATATTTAGTGGCTGATTCTCCACTTTCAGATTGTGAAACCTTTATTTTGCTTATGAAAACTGAAAAAAAGGATGATTTCACTGCTTTCCCCCCCATCCATCAATCAATCAATCAATCAATCAATTTTTATTTATATAGCGCAAAATCACAACAAAAGTCATCTCAGGGCACTTTTCACATAGAGCAGGTCTAGACCATACTCTTTAATTTACAGAGACTCAACAATTCCCCCCTGAGCAAGCACGTGGTGACAGCGGTAAGGAAAAACTCCCCTTTAAGGGGTAGAAACCTCAAGCAGAACCCGGCTCTTGGTGGGCAGCCATCTGCTTTGACTGGCTGACCACATTAGACCAGGTCCAGATAAAAATCAATATAGCTTTGTCAAATCTAGGGTAGATTAACAAGGAGACTCCAGAGATTCATTAAAACACAGTTTCAGATTTGTGAAACCTTTATTCTATTTGTGAAAACACAAAAAAGGTGATTTCACTGATATTTCTCCATCCAGAACACATCGGACTAGGTCCAGATCAAAAACCATAGTGTAGGAGTGTCAGTGGTAAAAAAAAAAAGGGGAATCAGCCACTAAATATCATTATTTATGTTTCCTGTAACTTTTCCCTTAACCCCAAATGAAAGATAACTTCAGTGTCGTGTCATTAAAGTAAAGTAAACTCATTAGTTGGCCAATATAATGTCGTGAACACATGGGACTCCCTAAAAACTTGGTATTTCACCCAAGGGTGGTGCCTTAAGTCCTGCATCACACAGATTGTTGTGTGCCTGATGCATGCTCTCGTCAGCTCACATTGGGTCATCTCGTCACTTTTTGGATGAGCTAGCAAAATCGTAACCTAAAAAGTTGTTTATTAACCTAATCTTCACCTTAACCCCAAGATTAAACCTACAGGAGACCTCATGCCTAATTGTCACTTTAAAAAGAGATTTTTTGTGATCATCAATTTACGAAGATACACTTAAATTTTTGCTCCTTGTACTGCTGGCACGGCTGCAACCGCAACTGGACTTCCCTGCAGATTTTCAAATGACTTTTACCTGACTGTTGATAAATTCTCAAACTTTATATAGCACTTTTCACAGACAGTAGTCACAAAGTGCTTTACATGAGCATGATACAACATACAGAAAAGAAAGAAATCAAAAAACACAATCTGCAATAAAAAAATACACAATAAAAACATAAAATGCTGCCTTGATGCTTACAAGTTACCCAAATGCCTGTCTAAACACGTGTGTCTTTAGCTGCTTTTTAAATGAACGCACAGAATCAGCAGACTGGAAGGGTGCAGGCAGAGCATTACAAGAGAGTGAGCTGATGAGTAAGAGTGTAGTAGATCAGCCACATATGCAGGAGCCTTACTTTGTAAAGCTCTGTAAGTAAGAAAGAGAATTTTGAACTGAATCCTACATGCAACAGGAAGCCAGTGACGAGATTTAAGCATAGGGGTAATGTGAGACAATCTATTTGACCTAGTTAGTAGTTTCACGGCAGCATTCTGGACTGTCTGCAGACGATCTAAGGCAGAGATACTACAAGAGGAGAATAGTGCATTACAGTAGTCAATACGAGATTAGATAAAGGCATGTATGAGCATCTCTAGTTCAGCCATTGAAACTACAGATCTCAGTTTACTAATATTTCTTAAGTGGAAAAAACAAGATCTGGTCATCTGCGTAACATGGGTGTCAAAGAACGAAGATTGATCAAACATTACACGGGTTGGAGTGGGCAGCGGAGGAAACAGGCTAAATACTTTTCATAATCTCAGGGGCAACCTTTTCTGGGGCAAAGACCAAAACCTCCGTCTTATCAGGATTAAGCTGTAGAAAATATTCTGACGTTCAGTCTTTAATAGCGTTAAGACAGTCTAGGAGTCTAGATAACCTAAAAGCCTCACTAGGTTTGAATGAAAAGTGGAGTTGGATATCATCTGCAAATAAATGATAAGCAACAACAAATCTGTTTATGATCCATCCCAAGGGCAGCAAATATATAGAGAATAACAGAGGCCCCAGAACAAAGCCTTGTGGAACACCACAAGCCCAGGTTTTGTTCCCAGTTCAGATTAAATTGTTATTTGGTCTGGATCCGGACCGGAGTCTGCCTGTTGAGTATGTATTATCATTCTCAGTGTAAAACAGCAGGTCAGCCAGTGTTCTAATATACATGACTGCTAAAACAGTTGGGGGGTCAGCAAACTTAATATATCTCAGAGTCTTGGCTATTTTGTCTTAGTTGAGGGGGGAGCCACCACAGATTTTGGCTCAACTGACCTTTCAACTCAAAGGAGACTCACACATGGTAGTTTTGAGCAGCAAAAGTAGTTTTTGCATACAATAGGCTATGTATTTTGTTGAAAACAATCGCTGGTATTAACTTAATATGCCAACAAAAATCTATGTGATTATGTATATGTAACGTTGTAACTACGCCAGTCTGAGCCTCAATGTTAGTGCCAGGCAATTAACTAACTACTTTGGTTAGTTAACATGCTAGCTACCATTATAATCCAGCTCAAACAACCTATTATTCACATAATCACAACAAATATTTAGTTAAGTGCAAGCCTCTTGAAGAAAATGTTGACTTAGGGGAAGCAGGTAGCTACTATATACCATAACACACTAAATCTTCTTGAGTGCCATGATTATTTGTCTTGATTTAATTAAACACAGCATTTCCTTGCCTTGACAGTTAAGTGACCATGTTATATGAACAATAATTCCCTCTGAAGGTGTCCACAGAGTGTGTGCAGGGAACTATTTTGCATTTTGTAAATAAACCCTACTTTGCATATTATTTGCTTATCAGAACACCTTATTATGTGTTATCACCTGTCTATAAAATCTTTCCAGTGGCTATTTCCAGCACACACACTGACTGTATTTGCTATTACCTGTTCCACATAAAATGGAATAGAGGTTAAACGAGTCAGCGAGTGGTGAAGAAACTCAAAAATCAAGCATGCTGTTTTTCACCAGTTTGGAGGAGACGAAACCAGAGCCAAAAAGTAAGTATTGGACTTACATCACAGGAACAGTTGTTCTGTGTCTATTAGTAGTATAAGTAAGCTCTTCTTTTCCAACATTTCAGTGACATACTTGATAGTTTCTCAGAGCTGTTTTTTTTTTATTCTGTTGTGGAGTCTTTCTGTCGCCCGTTGAGTGCTGATTGAACGTAAATGGAAAAAAAATAAAGAAACATACACAGGTGGCATGGACAGTATGTGTCATTGTTTGCACTTTTGCATCAAATTTACAGATATCTATCTCAGCTTTAACAGGGAATTTGACATGTAAATCCAGTACTTGTTTGACATGCAATAGTTAAACATTAAATTTACCAACAAAATAACAAATGGAGAAAGATAACAAGCTATATCTCATGAGCTGCAGTCATTGCTGTAGAGGGAGTTGTTTTGCTCATTTTTTTTCACCGCACCTCATTCAGTTTATTAATTTGAACACTCATATCCTTTTAGAAAACAGCTGAGTTTGACCAATTAATATAGACACACACAGGAGCAGTATAGCATAGAGTAAATAAATTCTACATTAAACAGGAATGCTTGGTGAGGATGTTGAGAATAATTTTGCTAATTGGAACCGGTAATAGAAGCTTTACTGTCATGTAATCCCTTTGGCACATGTGCAAGCGGATCCCTGCGAGGCCGTAATCCAATTCATTACTTCTGTTTATAGATAATGACGTCTTGTGTGGTGATACTAAAGGGAGTCTTCTGCAGAGGAATATCAGTAGTAAAAAAATATAATGCATATGTTTATATGGTTTTGAATTTAAATGTGTTTTGTAATTCAAAGACATTTTAAAAATCTTCATAGAGGCTATATTTAATGTATACTACAAGTCTACAAAATGTTTCAATCTGTAACAGTGTGATGTGTTTGGATACTGACAACTGACAATCAATAGTTGATGGTACAAAGAATCAAATTCAATCATGTTACATTAATTGTTAATATGTAACCACACAACCACAAAGGATAATCTTACATTACTGAATTAATGCAAGAGGATAATAAAAAAAAAAGAACAAAAAAGTTAACTGCAACAAAGCTTTTCACTAAAATTGGCGACCAATAAAAGAGTAACAAACAGTTCAAGTTGATTAACGGCGTCCTCGACAGATACTTGATACATACTGCGGTATTGTATTTTTTGTCATTTTTGACATTTACAGTTACTGCGTCTCCAGAAGTGCTAATGCATTTAGACTAGAGGCCTAATAAAACTGATTCAGTGACTGCTCACAAACACTCTAATGCATAGACCAGAGCCTGGGATCAGAGGCAATATCCCGAAGAAACATCCTGAGTCATCGCTTCCTTTAAAAAAGAAGGAAAAAAAGAGAGAGAGGGAGACTGAATGTATTTACAGGCAGACATTAAATCTGCTTTCTAAAGCAACTGAAGACAATCTCAATGATTGCTGGCTCAGTGATACTTGCTGCCAAAGTCTTGTCATCCTCGGCTGGACAATTAAATTAAGTTTTTGTAAGTAATTGAACATTTGGATCTATATCGGCAGTTTACCCAGCAGGGTCCAATTTCTAGAGAGGTTAGACTTAAGCTGTGTGGAGAACTACATAAAAAATTGGAGATATAATGTAAAAAATGTGCATATGAAATTTAATGCAAGCCTGTGACAATGAGAGTTAAATATTTGCTATGACTTTCATTGATGTTCAAAGATGACAAAATAAGTTTTTTGCAGCAGATGTACATAATTATAATTAAAAGCAAAATGTGCTGAAATGTGTATTTTCTAATCTTAGCGGATGGAAATAGTGATAAACTGGACCTAATTCACATACATCTGTCATTACATCACTCCAGTTAGTCCCATGTCTTTTTAAGATATTGATGCAGTGATTAAAGTGGAACATGTGTATGTGTGCTTTGATCCTTAAGGCAGGATGAGAATGCAGTCATACTAAAGATGATGTAGTCTAACAATAATCGACCAACATGACATGACAAAGGCTAAAGGTGCAGCAAAGCTGGATTCATCATTCGTTACAACAATAAAATGTATGTAGAATTGGCATTCGTTAATACTGTCAATTCATGTAATACATGGATTACTGACTTACTACTGGATGGGGTCAAATTTGCAATTAAGCATTTTTCAAATGAACAGAATTATCAAATTACTAATAGGGCTCCTTTTGCAGTCCAACTGGATCAGGAGTAACTTCAAACTGTGCATCTAAATTTTAGGTTTACTTATGCACATTACAGCTTGACCAATACAGGGTTTTTGTGACTGATCTTGATATGGAAGAGTTATTATTTAAGAGTTATGGACATATATATAGCAACACTGTTCCTCAGATATATCTTATGCACTGCGCTTTCCTCTACTTACACAGTAAGATAAAATCAGTTCTAAAGCATCCATCTTCAGCTGAGAGCTTGTTATTTTTAACACGTTTTATCAAAATGCGTCCTTTCAGCTCTTACATGAAGACCACAGTTCTTATCAAAATCATGCACTTAATGTGAGCACAACTATTACTGCAGCATACTGCAGAAATCAAAGTCCCTCCCCTTGATTTTTATGACTCGTTTTTTTACAGACTAGTGAGAGAGTGAGTAAGAGAGAGGAAGGATGTAGAAGAGTGGTGATGCACTGATACCCAAACATGCGGAGGATTCATCGTTCAACATCCAGTCATCAGTAGAAGGGCCACTCAGTGTGTAAATGTGACAAAGAGAAAAAGTACTCTTCTTTCATCTAGAGAACTCACACAATGGAAGATGGTTCTGTGCTGAAGCAAAGCCCAGAGCGGAGGCAAGAAGTTTCAACAACCAATTTATATTTTTTTACAGTCTGAGAAAAGGTAAGCAACATCTTTGAGTAGTGAAAATGATTTCCTCTCCTGGTATCAAGCCTCGGGAGCATGTGGACATGATGTACATCTCCATTGAGACAGCCATCGCTCTGGCCTCTGTGCTGGGGAATGTGCTGGTGGTGCTGGTGGTGTGTGTGAACCGGGCTCTCCGTAACACTACCTTCTGCTTCATCGTGTCTTTGGCGGTGGCTGACATTGCTGTGGGAGTTTTGGTCATCCCTCTGGCCATTATCATCAGTCTGGGATTTAACACTCAGTTCTACACTTGCCTCTTCCTCTCCTGCTTGCTGCTCATTATCACCCAGGGCTCCATCCTTTCCCTGCTCGCTATTGCCATCGACCGATATCTGCGGGTCAAGATTCCAACCAGGTGAGAAACTGTTGTAAAATCAATTGGTCACATGTTCCTTTGAAATGTTTTTTTTTTTTTTATGATATAAACATAAACTTATTAGAAGAAAGTCAAGATTGGTTTGGTAGGTCTTGGTTGTTGATGTTGTGATAACATTCGTATTACAGTATCAATACTGTACAGTAATTGACATGTCAGTTCTTATGGTAAGAGCAATAAAATATTCATAACTGAGAAGAGGAAGTGGATGTCAATATCATCCCTGATTGGTTGTGGTTGTGTGTTCCAGTCTAGTCCAGTTTGCTGACATAAACAAATTATTATTCAAACTATCCCTTCACTGAAATATACTGAACATGTTCATTCATCAGGCTGAGTTCACTGGAAATACACACTTGACCCCATGTATCTCTTTGATATTAACAAGCAACCTTTATCTTTTACAGCCCAACATGACAAAAGTGTTGTTCTCAGAACCAACATCAACAAAACCAGTTGAACTCTTTCCCCAACAGCCACCCCCCTTAGTTTTACAATTAACCTCTTAACCTTATGTGTCCCAAGAATATTTTAGAAGAATAAATAGTTATAATAGTAGGACCAGTAGTGTCTGATGCAAAATATTTTTTACTGCTTTCAGCATTAGAGAGCTAAATGTGTGCTTTTAGCCTCAGGTAGTCAATCAAGAGGAGGTGGTTCCAAGTGTTGATGTCTGACATGGCACCATATATCGTTGCCTGGTTTAATGCAAATCAATGGGCTGGACATCAAAAGCTTTTAAGCAAATTAAAATGTCCCTGTCTGCCTAAATAACTGACATAGGCATAGTTTGTTAGGGGATTTTGGCAGTCGCCCATACTACTTCATTTTTTATCAGTTGGGTCCTAATCTGAAAAGCAGCAACTTGATCAAATGTCTCTGAATAATAAATATGTAGGCTGGCATTTGTTCAAATAAATACTACTTCAGTAGTATGCATGCGTGCATTTAGGTGATTGAAAAACCTGTCATCATTTTTTTCCCAATAACCCTGCTCAGGTACTGCACCATAGTGACCCAGAGGAGGGCATATGTGGCCGTTTGTTTGTGCTGGATCCTGTCCTTCCTCACTGGATTGGTTCCAATGATTGGCTGGAATAACCGTGATGCTCAACAAAACCTCAGCAGTTCCAGCGACATCATCTGCAAATTTACTACTGTGATGAGGATGGACTACATGGTGTACTTCAATTTCTTCGGCTGGGTGGTGGTACCGCTGACCATAATGATTGCCCTGTATGGGGAGATCTTTAGGGTGATCCGGCGACAGCTTAACCAACGTGCTGAAGCCACTTGTGATGGAGAGAGGTACTTAAGGAAAGAGCTGAGGTTGGCTAAGTCACTGGCCTTGGTGGTCTTCCTCTTTGTTGTTTGTTGGCTGCCAATACACATCATGAACTGCATCACTTTCTTCTGCCCAGGGTGTGTCATACCTAAGTTTGCCATGTATGTAGGCATTTTCATGTCCCATGTGAACTCAGCACTAAATCCGTTGGTTTATGCATTCAGGATAAAGCGGTTCCGTGTCACACTGATCCAGATCACTCATCGTTGCATGTTATGTAAGTCCACAGAGCCCACCCCGTACCCCACCAGCACACCTGCCCTGACTGAGAAAGTGGATGTAAACATGCCAGAAGGACTGGAGAATCCCCGTGACACTAAAGGGATTTCAAATATATCACCACATTAACAGACACAACAAAGCACTTCATTGAGTCATGGACAAGTTCATTTTTGACCCATTCACCTTCTTTTTACCCAGTCAGATCTGAAGAAAATGTGCCTGCAATCAGGGAAATAATATTATTCCCATCAGTCTCAGTCTGCATTATTTTTAAAAACTCATTGCTTCCTCAATTGATTCATATTGAATTGTAATATATATATATATATATAAAGTACAACAAACATTTCATGTTTAAAAAGCTTGTTATCCAGAATAAACATACACAGCTTGACTATTAACATGTCTCATTACTATTATTATTTCACATCTACATATGCTGATTTCAGTTAATTTCCAAAAGGAGATTTGCAACTACTCACATTTGGTCTCTGAGTAATCACGTGAGCAAAAAGCAGAAGACTCAGAGTAGCAGGACTTACTGAGTAGGATCAATAGAGAGTACAGTGTGTTGTGAAATGCTTTGTGGAAACCCATTTAATAGAACTGAAAAGGCCTAGCCTGGAATGCAAATTGCCAATGAAATCACTAAATGAAACACAATTGTGGCAACGACAAAGCAATCCAACCATTAGTCTTTATCACAGAATGCAGGCACCTCTTCAGCTAATTCAGCTAGTTTAAGCCATATTTCAATAGCTGTGGCAGCATGTTGGAAAGGCTCTGAAGCATTTGAGTAAATTACCCACAGAGCATTATGTTGAAGTGATTTATTCCAACTCTGCTAAAGCTTCTGCTGAAGCTGTCAGTTCTGCTTTGTCATCAGCTTGACTTCTGCCTGATTTCAGTCACACATTTTCACACACAGAGAAAAAAAAATCTGGTTTAGAATATTTGAGTTTAAATGTTTTTGTCATTTGAAATGTTTAACACACCAGGTTTTTCTGTAAATATTACAGTGAGCTCCAGCAAGACATTTCTTCTACTCAGATTAAAGTTCATTCACATCAGGTAGGCTGACCACCTGAGAGTTGTAAGGTTGAAATAGTTTGACATGAACATGCTGTCATCTGAAACCTCCACCCTCTATTTCTTTGTCTCTGTCTGCCTCTCTCTGACAAAGACAGTAATACTTATTTTACCATCTGTCACCTTCATCCTTGTTGAGGGATTTGAAACTGCTGAGTGTGTTCTAATCCCCAGCCCTCGTCTTAGTGAGGCAGGTGTCGCATTATCAGCCTGGCATTTACTGCCTTCACACCACTCTCCTGTGGTCAGCGGCCTACCGAAACCTGAGGAGCACAAGCATGATAGGTGAGGAGACAAAAAGCCAAGAGTCTCAATTTTGTGTGTGAACCTTATCTTCATCCCATCTTAAAGACTTGTCTACTTTGAGGTAAGACCCTTAATATTCATTCTAAGACAGCTTTATAAGAAACACTATCTGTAATACACCAGTCTTTCTAATATTTTTTTTCATTTTAATATCCTTAGGCGACTGAGGAAAACTTACATTTGCAGCATTAAAAATGGCTGACACTGATGAAGCAGAGGGTGTCGAAAATGTGGAGGCTCCAGAGGAAGACCTGGATGACGAACAGAAGGTCTTGCTACACTTTAGTAAATACACCGAGGCCCGGCGGGCACTACCTTGGGAGCAGTGGACTTTCAGAGAAAAAGCAAACTATTATATGGACCGCATCTTTCTCGGGGTCTTGGCCATTTTCTTCGTTGTGTTGATGGCAGAAGTTTGTTATAAAGTGTGGTATGTGACAAACGTGAACAAGATTGCAGAATTTGTGACAGATTCAGTCGTCTTTCTATTCGACTGGCTTTTCAGTCAGGAGAGACAGGAGGAGCTGATTGAATTGTAGTCTGATAAGAGAACAACTGTTAATACATTAACTACGCTTGTTTTGTCACTTTTTTGTGTTTTCTACAATGTTTTAAGCACATGTGGTATTACAGATCTCCAGCAAAGAATCAATTCAGAGCCACGTCATAACTAGAGATGATGTAATGATGATTTCTGAACTGTGTTTCTGACTGTGATTTGATGGAAATAAATAATGTACGCAAGAAACTGGATCATTGTACTGTCCTACTATAGCACATGACACTCTGCTATTATTGCACATTTTTAAAAACTTGTAGCATCTCCACTTTCTGGTCATTGTCCTTCATTTGTGTAATTTATAGCATAGTTACCATGTTATGTTTAGACTTATGACACTGCAGCAAGCAAGTTTCAAACATTATAAACATGAGTGATTTAATTTTAAGTTGGCATCATATTAGATACAGAATTGTCGTATTTGCATATAGTGCTGAAAAACATAGTACAAAAATTAGCACTAAAACATACAGTATAGTGTGTACTTGAGTGTTTTCATTATACACCACTTCTACTCAACTACATTTTAGAGAGAAATATTGTACACTACATTTATTTGACGAATACTTTGAAGATTCAGATTTTACATTCGTAGCATTTAGGATATATAGACATACATACATATAGGCCTAACACACCTAATATGATAATCCTTTGTAATAATACCACATTTTATTTATAGAGCACTTTTCAAGGTACTCAAAGATGCTTCACACAGAAGAAGATAGAAAAAAAATCTATACATAAAACACACAAAAAGCAAGAGAACACACCAAAAGTACATGCAATCGCAGGGGGCATGAAATCAAACATTCTTCTAATACTTAAGTAACATTATGAATGTAGGACTTAGTTGTAACTGTGGTATTGTTGCTTTTACTTAAGGAAAAGACCTACTTTTGCACTCACAGTAAAGCATGAAAAACACAGGAACTGTCTCTCACTTTTAAAAGATAAAGAAGAATGTTTGTTTTGTTTTTTGTTTTTTTCAATAAATTGTACCCATAATAATCACAAAACATCGTTTTTAAGATAACCTGTAGAGATTTTTACAAGCTGCCAGGTTGTCTTCTTGAAATAATTATTGTGATTTCATTAAAAATGTATCTAGGAATAAATATAGAATGCAGATTAGATGAAGGCTTGCAAACAAGAAGATTCAGGCAGATTACTGAGAACCAAAGTGCAAAAGGGATTTTCATCGCCTATACCATGGCCTATACCCAACCTGTTTTTACAGATTTTACATACTTTCTTCATTCCATCACATAACTTCTGACAACAACAATGATGAGAAAATATATTATCGTTCTTATTTTTAAAAAAAACCCCGCTACTTTTTAAAAAAATGTTATAGAAAGAGATCATAAAGATTTACATTTTAGAAGACATACAGTGATACGTAGTCTGACCATGGATGACACGTCACGTCTGTCATCCAAATGGACCAATAAAATCGACGCATTCCACACTTCTACAAGTTCCGGTACCGCCCATCTCTCTCTTCCGGATTTCCTAGCGTGACCGACGTTTCGTGTCTGTTTAGACTTAAAGTAAGTTAAATTTACAAGCATTTAAACGGTGTGTGTGTGGAAGAATCAACGTTTAAATTTTTTTAAGACGATATTTACTCGACTGTGGCTTCTAATCGCCGATAGACGTGTGTTTTCTGGAGTAGAAACGAGGCTCGTTGTTCTGTCACAAATGGAGGACAGACAGAAACACCCGCGTGCCATGCTGCTGCTGCTGTCATTTCTTATCTCACGTGACGCGGCTAGTGTTGCAGATGTGGTGTCTACAGATCAAAACAGTGTTATACAAACCTGATTTCTGTAATTATTGTCTTTCTGTCCGTGTGTAATTAAAGCTAATATATACGGTCAGCAAAGCTAACGGTAGCTAACATCAAACTGGGCTCCTCCCTGTCACACATACTCAGTCTAAAATAAACACGATCAGTCCTAGTAAGGTATTCTGAAGTAGTTACTGTTATTTAATGCCTGCTTCATGGTATTTACTTCATTTATCTGTACCTTCGGGATTTCACTGAGTTTTTTGTAATTATTGCAGCCAAAAATGCTTGATTTTTTTTTCTTTTTTTTTTCTTTTCTGTCCAGCATCCTTTCTTAAAAGTTGCGATACAATTTGCGATGTGTTATGTGCTCTTTTTAGGTTAAAATTGCGGGAATTGGGAAAAAATGCATGCAAATGAAATTAATGCAACTTTTGATAAAACTGCTACCAATAATGAATCATATGTAATCACTTCCTTTGATGAAAAGCATACCGCATATCACAGAAACAAGTATATTTTCGTGCTAATTTTTAATTTTCTGAACATGAGAACCATGGGCTCAAATATGAAAAAAAAATAGCCTTTATTAAATAAACTTTCACCTCAATATTAGCACCAAAAAAAAAAAAAAAATCAGGCAGCAATGCATTTTAAAATAAATCTATTAACGCCTGAATCCTTGCTGAATTTGCGCTGCATGGCTCGAGTTACCGCAACACGAAATGCAACAATAGGACCAAATCACATGCGGTCTGTTGATTTGGTAATTTCATCTGGAAGAGTTGCAGCAATCTAGCAAAATTGCAAGTTCCTGCTAATAGTGTGTAGATTTCTTGAATTTGCCTCAGATATTGCAATTGCAAAATCAGTTTCCTGGAGGGACTGATTTAAACACACCATATAGTCATTAAGTGATTGGCACAGTTATAAATAAACCCTCTAACTGGGGAAAGCTTGTGTTTCAGACTCCTAGTGGTGATTAAAAGCACTAAAGTGAAATACAAAAGTGAGATGTTTCTGAGTGACAGTATACTAGAGTTTAACTTATTTGCTAACTATTTTGATGAATGTTTTGAGTCATTTTTTATGAAAAAAATGTTAATTCTCTGGTTCCAGCTTCACATATGAATATTCTCTGGTTTCTTTAGTCTTCTATGATAGTAAACTGAATATCTTTTGGATTGTGGACAAAACAAGACCTTAGCTTGACTTTAGCTTTGGGGAGCCATTTTCTGACATTTTATTCTTTCACTCTGACACTCAACTAATCAATTGAGAAAATAATGACGGATTAAAAGATAAGTCCTTTTATAGAAAAGGAAGAAAATGCATACTCCCACTCCAGCAGTATTGTGTCTAACATGATACCATGATTAAAGCTGAAAAAATTACTTGCTTAATAGATTTGTCAATCGACAGAATATTCAGGTGCAACATGTATTAATAATCATTTAATTGTTTAAAGAAATAGTTAAAACAATTATGGTAAAATATTAGATTTGCTGGTTTTCTTAGTCTTGTATGAAGTCAACTGAATATCTTTGGGATTTGGACTGTCAGGCAAAACAATTTGAAAATACCAACTTTGGGAAATTGTGACAGACATTTTACAGACCAAAAAATTAATTGTGAAAATAATTAGCTCATCAGTAAATAATAAAAATAACCACCAGTAGCATCTCGAAACAGCTTAATGTATGAATGTGGCCACAGTAGCACATTAAAAAAAAGCAGATATTGTATGAATGCACATTTTTATGTTTCATTATTATTATTTATTTTATTACTTTATTTGATAAGGACAATGCATATTAATAACATTTCTGAAACTATGCCAGTGTTAGTCAGAAAGGCTTATTTTCATCTGTAGTCACCAGGCAGGCAAATAGTTGAAAGTACAAATGTTACAATTAAAAACATTGAACATCTACAATAAAAGCAGTGAAAATATGCAGATACAAACAGAGGGCACACTACATAGAGACAAGAAATATGACTGTTTAGATACACAAAGTCAACACTAGCATGACAACAATCAACAAGTCATCAAATAACATGACAACACAATCTTAAGGCCTGGTGAAGTGTGAATATTACGTAAAGAGCCTGTGATATGCAGGAGCAGCTCTTAGATTAAGCATGATAATGACAAATAAGACAACATGAAAAAACACTTCACTGTTCTAGTGTTCATGAGTTTGATTTCTCATGAACCAGGCTCTTAATGTAGTGGAGAATGAATGAATGGTAGTTGACACAGTTTCTTAGGCATTTCTTGTGGCTCTGACAGGAAAAAGCAGAACTACTTTGTCTTCAAGTTGTAAGTTGCTGCTCCAGTAGTTCGGCTTGTTTTTAATGTGATGCAAATACAGAGTGGTGGAGGAGCCATATTGTGTAATACATTGAAAACAAGACACAGTCTACTCTATTTAACCATTTTTTCCCAACTTAGTAAGTTGCGCTTTTTCAAAATATTACAGTGATGGTATCCTTGTAGCTTCTTGTCTAGTGTTTTTATTGTTTTGTTTGTACAGGGATTCTATTGGCTTTAGTACGGTTTTATTGACGTGTCCTCATCTTGTCAGATAGTATGTGATGTGTGGGAGTATCATTGTATTCATGAACTTTTTAGCTGCATTAGTGGTCACACAGTTCCTTGTTAGTTTGAAATGTGTCCGACTAAATCTATCATTACTTGAAACTTCTTTTTATGTTGACGTCAAAGGCAGATTTGAGTCAACAGTGATGTTGAGATATTTAAAATCAGACAAGATCTGTAGGTTTTTTTCCAGAGACTGTGATATCTTGATCCAGTGTTACGGATCTATGTGTGTCAACACAGGTCAAAACACCAGGAACCTACCAATACTGGCAGGCCAAGACAAAATAGTTCTAAGTTATGGAATTCACAATATGAGACAATGGTAAAAATAAACCTACTTGTTTAAAAGACAAGTAGCTTCTTTATTTATCTCTGGTGTATTTTAGTTCACTAAAATAAAGAAGGATGTGTGTCAATTGTCTATTTGGTTGAAAGCTTGAAACTTGAACGCTTTCAAGTGTAATTCTGTTGTTTTACTTTCTCAGACTTGATGGGAATATTGCATTGCTTCACTCAAAAGTTGTTCACCTGTAATCTGTTTCTTCTGTCTACAGAATGCGTTACGTGGCCGCTTACCTCCTGGCTGCCCTCGGTGGGAACACCAGCCCCTCCGCAAAGGACATCAAAGCCATCTTGGGCAGCGTGGGAATTGAGGCCGATGACGAACGCTTAGACAAGGTATACCATTCAACCACTGTGTGTGTGTGTGTGTGTGTGTGTGTGTGTGTGTGTGTGTGTGTGTGTGTGTGTGTGTGTGTGTGTGTGTGTGTGTGTGTGTGTGTGTGTAGCAGTTACAAGTCTTGTGTCCACTGCAAATGCTTTGTGGCTGAAGTTAAATATTTGCATTTCTCTGTAGGTCATTAGTGAGTTGAGTGGGAAAGACATCAACGAAGTCATGAACTCAGGTAAAGGCCTCTCTCTGAACACAACTGAAGATTTCAGGGTGTTGCTCACTGAAGATGGCTAAAAATGTTTGTTTTTTGTCCCCCACAGGCCTCTCCAAGTTAGCCTCCGTACCAGCAGGTGGTGCTGTAGCAGCTCCTGCCGCTGGTGCTGGTGGGGCCGCTGGAGCAGGGGCCGCGCCTGCTGCTGGTACGTATACACCTTTTCATTCTTGGCTCAAATTGATAAACGGATGTCTTTTAGTGTCTGTATGATTGCCTAGTAACATTATCATCTATTACTACATTATAATAGCAATGCAAAAACTGTGACGCCCTCTCAAATAAATGTGTAGCAGTCATAATACAAAGTTTAATTCGTTAATGATGTAGGTTATTATAGATAAGAGTTCCTGACACATTTCTGTGGCACTGACTCTTGTCTTTAATCCCTCTCATTTCCAGCGGAAGAGAAAAAGGAAGAGAAGAAAGAGGAATCAGAAGAGTCAGACGAAGACATGGGCTTCGGACTCTTTGATTAATCTACCTTCTCCATGCTTAAAAAGCAATAAAAATGTAAAAGGTTTACACAAAACATACTGTCTTTTTGTCCTTTTTAACTGGTTTGAAACAGACTTTACAAATAACTACTGTACAAAGGTAATAACTCCTAAAGACATTACCGCACCATTACACTACCAGAAATAAATTGTCTGGGTTTCAGGGTTCGATGTTGAAAGCTATTTTGTTGCCCGCTAAAAATAGTCTAGACTGGGCCACTCATCATCATTAGGCAATCCAGACCCTGCATGTGGTCAGTGTTTCCTGCTGTTGGTCAGATAACTGAAACCACATAATAGCAAAAGCTTAAAGGGACAAGCCGTGGTCCAAACACAAAGGTAACCTTTTCACCATAACAGGACTGGAACCTGCGGTCACTCAACAAACGACTGTCAGGTCACTAAATACACGAGGAGACAACTAAATCATTAAGTTTTAAGTGTTTTAATGGTGTGAAAGGTTTGTTCATATTGTTTGTGAATGTGTAGTTAAAAAATACCTCTTAAGTTACAGTTGGTAGAGTAACAAAATGCAGATTAAACCTTGTTATACCCCAGTTGTCAAGCACGGACATGAATTTAAATTCTTTTTGTGAATTTACTGACAAGAGTTGTGAAACTACTTCACAGAGGTCAAATAGATTGTAATGTTTCTTCTTGTTCACTATTGATTGATCTCATGATAAGACTTTTATTTGGCAAAACACTTTTAAGTTGCGTAACATGTTAATACTGTCTGCAGGGCCATGTTGACGTGAGGACGCCTCAGTACAATGTAATCCTTTAATTACATCTGAGCTTTCTCTGTTATGATGAGTCAAAAGTGTCTGCCGCGAAAAAGGTCTTCTTCACAGCAGCCGTGCTCATGTCAGGATTGTAACTATTGTATAAATGTGATGAGTCATCAATCACAGTACAATTAATCATTTGTTGTTTGTTATTTATTCAACTGTGATTGCATGACGACTTATTTAGTCACTGAACCTTTCAAAACAGTTCAGTACTCCTTGGTAGCAATTTGGCCTTAATTTTTCCACCACCTGCTTTCTTGCACATCCTGTTTTTCTCTTACCTCACTGTCACCTGTGTTTGTGTTCATCCAGGAGACAAACACAGACTGTGTGTGTTAACTTGTATATTCGGAAAAGAAACAAACAAACTAAAACAACTCTATTCTGAAGTTAAAAAGAAAACATTATACATTTAGCTTCATTGTTCACAATAATATCAACAATCCCTTCATCTTCTCTCCAGTTGCCTCTGCTGCCTTCTTTTCCCTGGTGCATGTGAGTGCATGTGTTGCGTAGCACCGTACTGGATGCACCAAAGTCCCCTGTGAGCCCATTAGTTCTGGCAGGATATTAAGGCCATCCTCTGTTTTGTTGGAAAGGTCTTCTGCCTGTAGGGGAACCTGTTCCACAGGTGAGATCCATCACTGCACGCTTCAGCCGTACAACTGACATGTTGTCACATTCCATCTCATAATTGCGTGCCAGACTGTACGCCCGGGATCAACAATGTTTTTTCATGTCTACAATACTGTTATGTAAAACCACATTTATTGGTTTGTACTGATTTATTTTTTTTTTTTGGGCGATTATTTCTTTATTGAGTTTTTACATGAGTGTATAACAGGTCATTTAAGTTCATCACATAGGCCTGTATAAGGACTGTATGGCATCATGCTGTACCACAACTGCATAACCCCCCCACCCCACCATCCCCACTGATGGGCCGAAATAATAATAAAGAAGTAAATTTACATTCTAAAAAAAGGAAGAGGAAGAGAAAAAATATTTACATATAGTACCAGTCAAAAGTTTTCCCAGATGTACTCGTACCCATCTATGTATCTATATTATCTGCAGAAGAAAAATTTAAAAAAAGGTTTAAAAAAAAGTACTTGTACTGCATTTGTGCAAAGGTTTAATAACAAAGCAAACTTGTTCTAACTGATCGACTCGCATACATGTGGGAGCAATAATTATTGTCAAGACGTGTTAATTTCAGTCTCAGTTATTGCAGGAATGGACTTTTAAGAATAGACACACATGCTGCAGGCTTTTGTCTGCACTTTAGGAGGTATGTAGTGAGATAACAGAGGTGTGGCTGAACCGGAGTCTTGTTTCTTCCTTGAACTTTCCACAACTAGGTTACTACGTCTGGAGAAACCCGCACAATTGCTGCTGTGGAAAATGCCAGTGCCGTCACAAACAGCCATAAAAAGAGATGCACTTATTCAAACATGTTTGCCCTCTTCTCAACAAAGTCCAACCAACTACAATATTAGCCTAAAGCTGTTTGAAGATACACTTTCACCTTGTCATCAAGAAGTGGAGGAGGAAGAGTGGGTTTCGTAGAGAATAAGTATTTCTGCTCAATGATTATTTTCCTGATGGCCATTAGTGAGGCCTTTTATAGTAAAGCCTTGATCTTACATACATGTAGCTGCAAAATGTATAGTGTGTCTGTGTATGGTGATGTTTGATGGAAAAAAAGACACAAAATTGTGCATTAAGTTTATTTTATTTGTTTTTTTGAATGCCAGCATTCTTGAACAAATAAAAAAACAAAACAAAAAAGTCACAGTTTAGTCACATTCTCATCTTAAAATCCTAAAAAAGTAAAAATTATTGCACAGTTGTGCCTAGCTTATGTACATCAATTGTAAACACTTTACTCAATTATATTAATTATTACAAATTAATATGTACAATACATCAAATTCATTGCTGGTGAATTTGTCAACACACATCACATTTTTAGTGTCACTCTGAGAACCAATTTGTGATTCTGAAACATTGCTACATGTTGTAAGACTGTGTTTTGTAAGACCTACATTTTTTTCAGTTGATTCGCTATGAGAAGGATAGTTGCAAACACAGGAAACTCAAACCTAAAAAAAGATAATCAAACTGGTTTTTCAGCAAACATCCTGTTGAAACAGAATTACACTCTTATTCTTTCAGAAAATACTACAACAAACAAACTACCATCTAATGAAAATGGCAACAATTAGCAGCCTTTCACATAAACATTGCGTTTGGTTCCCTTTGTGTTCTTAAAAAGGGGTAAAGAGGAATTCATGCTTGCAACACTTCCTTAATTTCATCTGTGGTGCTGAGAAAAGTTTGAGAGTAAAGCGTTTGTGTGTTTGCTTTGCATGGCTGTCGTTCAGTCGTCGCTGTCGGACCATGGATGATCTGTACATGCCTGCAAAAGAAAACAAAAAAGTTTTAAATCAAACCTATTGGTATGCCAGTCAACGCATTAAGAAGAGAATAATTTAATTACAAGTGGTATAAATAATATCCCCAAAAGGACTACAGCTGTCTACCCTTTATGTTGAAGCACTCTTCTCCACAGGTCTAATTCTTACCTGTTCGTATTCAAATCGGTCCTTTAGATAACGGTTGCCCAGGCCAGTAATGTGACCTATATTCTGTCTGGAGAGGCCTGCTATTCTGGCTGTAAAATCCAGTGTAAAGGCCAGTTTGACCAGCTCAGGCGCTGTTGGGGGGACAGTGAGTGGGTTGTGGGTCGGCGTTGTCTCTTTCGCTAAATAGGCATCAGCCAACTTCTGGAAAGAAGAGTACGACATCCCTTGGAAAAAGTTGCTCAGTGTAGGATTGTCTTTCAGCTGGAGGAGATAAGGAAAGGGAGGATGTCAATAACTGCAGTATACTTTGACCCACCGGTGATCTCACCGCCTCTACACCTCCCTGGTAAGAGGAAAACTACACCTTAAAATAGCTTTATTCCAGCGGGAAACTGGCTAAATGCAGATGATGTCATATCACGTGCTGCCCCGTCAGCATAATTTCAGTGCTTTTTTTGCCATTATCATTTTAAAAAATCTGTTTTATAAGTACCAGACGTTCCAAAAACAGCAGTTTCACCAGACCGTAATACAAGCCAGTCACATGACATGCTGTATTTTGCATAGCTGGACTCATGACTCAGTATATCTCACTCTCCAAACCTTTTTCTCTCTTACTCTAGCTACACTTCTGCTACTGTTATCACTGCTACTACTTTTGGCACACCTACAGTAGCAAACATTAAACTCATGCAGGGATAAAGGGGGCAGGTTGAGGAAAAGAGGAAATTTGCACCATAGAAATTCTAGACAGATCATGAAAGGCACTGACTGATGATACTGTATGTAACTGGATAAAAGCATCATTGAATTTGCACTTTGACTATCTTGACTGTATAATCTCCTTTATGATCCACTGATGGGTTTTGGTTTCTGTTTCTGTCAAGCACCTGGCTTGATGAAAATATATGATATGTAATCTTGGTCTGACTGTCGTTAACTGCTTAATAATTAACTGAGCGCCTGATCTTATAAACAACCTGATAATGGCAGAGACACTTCATCCTATAAATACAGAGTTTATACAACTCAGAGTTTCACAGACTCATTTTTTTTCTTAAAATATTAATGAATACTAACCTTGTAATCTATGGCGTCACCCTCCTCCTTTGTCAAAGCAATAATCCGGTTAATTACTTCCTCTGTGAAGCAAAAAACAAAAGCAATGGAAAGTATGATCAGTCACCTGACGACTGTAACATGTGGTATTTCTCACGATACCAAAACCAATGCAGTTATTTGATTAAATATGACGGTACATTTATTTCATTTTCGAGGGAAATAACGCACAACACAAATGTAAAGCCAAGAGAAATGACAGTATAACTTCCACTTACTACATTTAGGAGAGAAATGCAATATATTATTTTATTTTTATATGCCAATATTTAAAAATACAATTTTACAACTTTTCACACTGCCATGCACTTGACACATTCACACTTTAATGATGGCTCAGAGAATGAGAAGAGGAACCGTTTCTTACCATCTGTGAGCGATTCAACTTCCTCTTTTTCTTTGACCTCGTGAAGAATTTTTTCCAGTTCCTCTGATACCTTCTCATAGTAAGAATATGTTGCTTCCACACTAACAACAGCTGCAAAGCAACAATCAGTTATTTGTAAGTTAATATTTGTCATGTCAACATCACTTCTGATATTAAATTAAATGATTCATTCCTGTTATGATCAATCCTCAAACTTACCTTCAACCCCGGTGATGTCAGCTGGGTTGAGATCTTTACTAGGTTTGTTTGGTTTAATCATAGACAGACGCTTTTTGCTGAACCTTCTTTTTAAGGATTTTTTTCTCATGGACTTCTTCTTTTGAACAGTGACTGGAGTTGTGGGAAGGCAGGTGGTCCCAGTATCAGAGTCCTGCTCTGCTGGGGTGGCCTCGGGCATCTCTGATGAACCCTCCTGATCATCATCACTCTTCCGAGAGAACAAACCCAGAAAGCTTTTCCACAATGAGGGCTTCTTGTTCTTTTTAGATTTTTTGGTCGGCTTCTTCGGTTCCTCGGGACGTATCTCAGGCTGGGTTTTGGGAGGTTCGGGTGAGGCGAATGTACTAATTTCCCCGTCAGTTAATTCGTCACCCCAGTGAAGAGAAGGGTCGCTGGAATGTCGTCTTTGCTTTCTTGGCATTGTCACCCATTTTTCTTTCCTCTTAGCCCTCCTTTCCCCCAGAGCTCCGTCATTTAGGCTGAGGCTCCGCTTTACGTACACCTCCAGCAGACGGATTGTATCCTTGCGAGTAACAGAGATCAACTGGCCATAATTGGGCCTTTGCTTTTCTGTCTGTGTTTCCATGGTGGAACAACTACAGAAAGAAGAAAAAGCACATCACACATTCAAAAGGTCAGTTAGAAATCACATTTGCAAGCAGAAGTGTTGAGCTTTTTAGAAGAACACGTTAGAGTTGTAACAGTTAGTCAAGTCATCGATTTGTTAATCGAAAGAAAAGTAATTGATCGTTGGACATTTTATAGATCAACCGGTTGATTGATTAATCAAGATAATAGTCGGCAAAGTGTCTGATTCGAGCTTCTCAAATGTGAATATTTTCTGGTTTCTTTAGTTTTCTATGATAGTAAACTAAATATCTTTGGGTTGTTGACTAGTTGATTGAGACAAAACAAGACATTTGGGGACGTCACATTGGGCTTTGAGAAACAGTGATTGACATTTTTTCACCATTTTCTGACATTTTATAGACCAAACAACTAACCCATTGACCAAGAAAATAATCGACAGTTTATCAACAGAGATTATCATTAGTGGCACTATTTCCATCACTGGTTAATCTGCCATTTTCTCAAAATATTGATTGTTTGGTTTATGAAATAGTAAAAAAATGCCCATCGCAATTCTTTAAAGCCAACATTGACTTTATCAAATAGTTTGACTGACAGTCCAAAACCAAAGAACAAAAACAAAAGATTTTGAATTTCCTTTCACTTAAGGCTATAGACTATGTAAAGATTGACATAGCAAGGCGTGACGTCACCTATTGGTTTGCATTGGAGCCAGTTTGAAGCCCATTAACAAATAACATTATCTTGCCAGGCTTTTGCTAAGCTACTCAGAATTCCTCACTAAGTTTGGTATACATGTAACTCCAAAGGAATATGCTGTAGTTATAGATACAATCCCTTCTAGGATTATAATGCTCTTAAAAGATGCAGCAAAACGAGGATCTGTGTCACTGGATCTGAATCCAGTTGATACTCCTGTGGGTCAGATATGCTCTTTGTCTACCAAAAATAACAACAGAGGTATACGTAGTTTATTTCAGAGTGATGATGTCTCTGTTCTCTATGTTGTTGTTGTTGTTACTTCCTGGAACAGCTTTACAAAAGACCTTGATTGGAAAAATATTTGGAATTTCCCCTACAAGTATTTATTGACTAATAAAATAGGAGAGGTCTCCTTTAAAACTATACACAGATACTACCCAGCAAATAATTATCTTGTCAAGTTGAAAAAGGATATAAATTGTTCATTTTGTGATCCATTCCCAGAAACACTTCTCTCTTTGTTTTGGCACTGTTCCCATACCAAACAGCTACGGAAGGACTGGAGTAGATTATTATTGATTATATTGACTCTGATTTCACTTTATGCCAAGAGGATGTTTTGTTTGGTTTCAACAAATGTAATGACAATACAATCAAAGAACATAATATTATCAACCTAATCATTCTTTTAGCATAATTTAATATCCACAAATCCAAATTTAATAACACTAAACTCTTATTTATTATATTTGAAAATGAAACCAAGCAATACATGAAAACTGTCAAGACAGCTTTTGTTTGTGCATCTCCTTTAATGTATTTATATGAATGAATAATGTCCCCTGGCATTTTGTTTATGTTGTTTATTTTATTATGATTGATTGATGGAACTTGAATGTTCTCTGTATTCAAATTTTGTTTAATAAAGAACATTTCAAAAAAAAAAAAAAGTTTGAAGGCCAGAGTTGCTGCTTGTGGTCGGTGCCATCTTTTCTGTCTGGAGCCAGGACCTTCCAAATAAGGAGTGCAGGGTGTTTCTTTTCACGCTCTGGAAATGCATTAACACTAACTTACCAGGAACACTGAGTGGTACACACATTAAATGACTGACACAGCAGATACGGTTATTAAAATGCATTAAATTAACAGAAATATTGCAAAATTAGTCTGACTCAGTGCAATTCCTGGCACCGGGAGAGCAGCAAGTGAGCCAACTGTTAACGCCCACACGGCAGACATCTAAGAAGTCTTCAAATCTTACTAACGGAGCAATAATTTCCAAAATGACCACCAGCATTTAGAGGGCCTGAATTTAGAGATTGAGACCATAAAAAATGTATTGACCTATTTATTAGTATTTCATGAGAGAAGTTGATGCTTTTTGAATGGGAGTCTAGTGGAGCCAACATCTAGTGACCCTCAGTGGTATTGCAGTTTAACGGACTTCGGCTGAATCCAAATGTCCACCCTCTGGACTAGTGGACTGACCCCTTGCAGACTTCAGTTGTACGTACTGTGTTAAATGTCATCACATCAAGTCTGCAAGGGGATAAAAGTGTGCTCTGAGACAGGACTTCAGACCTCTGGTGTTTCCATGGAGATAACTTGAAATGACTCAGTTCTTAATGGATCTGATAGGAGCAGGTCTGCTGCTTTACTCTCAACAAATCTGGTCAGAGCTCAGTGAGACCTTTTACATGAGCTGCTGCACTGCTAATATTATATTCACATTAAAACCTCAACTGAGGACCTTCATATTGTAGATGGACAAAAACCAACCTTTGCCCATCTAGTTTAGCTGATTATAATAAAGAAATCCATGTTATTAAGCCTATAAGTCTATTCTGTCTGTACATTATACCTCACTACGTCACAAGTGAAAACAGCAAATATCATCAAAAGTAAATATTTTACATATCCTATTATTATTATTGTTTTATATCATTGATAATAATAGTTAGCAGTACTATTTTCTTTACATAGTCACTTTATAGTATTGCTACAGGGTTATGGTTCATTTCCCAAGTGAAGTTTGGTGAAATCTGCACCCTGAGAGGACATAAAATCCTACTTAAGTAAAAGTATAGAAGTATTAGCAGCTAAATGTACTTAAAGCACTAAAGTAAAAGTACTAATTTTGCAGCAAAATTAGTACCTTTACTTTAGTACTTTAAGCAGGATTTTAAATGCAGGATTTTTACTTGTAATGGAGTATTTTTACATTGTGGTATTGATACTTTCACTTTAGTAAAGGATCTTCTTCCAACACTGCAGATCACATAATCTTATGGGTCACCAAATACGGTGTAACACCGAGAGCGCGCACGCAGACCGTGCGTGTGCTTGTGAGTCGTAGTTGTTGCCACCCGCCGCAGACTAAGAAAATGAGCAAATATTCACATTTGAGAGGCAGGAATCATTGAATTTCAGACATTTTTGCTTTAAAATGATTTAATATATTAAACTTGTTGCCGATCATTTTCTGTTGCTTGACCAATCGATCGATTTACAATCGTGTCAGCTCTAAAACTGATTGTAAAATGCTCGTTAACGCTGTGGATCGGAAAAAAAAGTCCAGCATTAACTTCCCTTTTCTTATAGTGCAAGTGCTAAGTCTATAGCTGCAGTTCTAGTTTCCGTCATAAAACTATAAGAAGTCAGAAGAACAGGAAGAAAAGTGTAAAAGAAGAGTGAGAACAGTGAGGACTAAAGCAGACTTACCTCGTCTCCATGACCTGCATCAGACTCGTTTAACTCTCTCTACGGATCTGTAGGAAAGTTATCTTTAACTCCAAAGTGCGTGTATACCTGCTCGCATACTCCACCCATGTTTTGACATGTCTCTGCCCTCCCTCCTCACCTGCAGCAATTTACAGCCATAGTTCAGTGTTAGAGTGGGCGTATGACGGGAAGAAGAAAAAAAAGATTACCTGAGTCCCTGCGTTTATCGTTATCATGTTAGCGTCAGGTTGTTTACGGTTTCGACTTCACTCTCGGTTCTGCTGTGTCGTGACCAGAGTAGAGGTTTGCTCACGTACAGGAAGTAAATGCTGCAAACGTTCATTTCCTATCAGGGGCTGCCATTCAGAAGAAACTGTGTATAGTCTGTTGCAAATAAAACTTTCAGGCTGTTAAAGGCAACTGAATAAATGTAGATGCGTATTGTGCAGCGAAATAACACGAGTTTGCTGTAAAATGATAGATAGATAGATAGATAGATAGATAGATAGATAGATAGATAGATAGATAGATAGATAGATAGATATGTAGGTCATTAGTGTTACAGCAGCCTACACACATAAATGAGACATACGGGCCACAAATACATAATACAAATGACACTACGATGAAAATAAAACGCTTAAATAATAATAAAAAAAAATAACTACAATAAACGAAAAGTTGGACTCTGTCTTTATTTTTTAAAATAAATAAAAAACAACTGATAGAGGAATCTCGTAATAGAAAAATCTATTCATGTTATTATCATTATTCAGATCGATTAGTCAATTAATAGAGAATTCATCTCCAACGACTTTGATTATAATCTTTTATTTTTTAAAGCAAAAACTCCAAACATTCACCGATTTTGCTATTTTTCTCTGTTTATACCATTACAAATTAATGTATATTAGTTACTTTGGTCTGTCTGTCCAACAAAACAAGTCAACTGAAGATGCCAAACTGGGCTCTGGGGACTTTTTAAAGACATTTTTTCAGAATTTTGTGGACATTTTTTTAGACCAATTGATTGTGTTCATTATTTGATTGTTGTTGTTGTATCTCAGTAGCTACCTTGTATCCCTGTATTATTACATAGGCTCCCTATACTATCTCGATAGATAGATAGATAGATAGTTAGATAGATAGATACATACATACATAGATTTATATGTCTTGGCTATCTATCTATCTATCGATAGAGGTAGTACAGGTAGCCTATATAATAATACAGGGATACAAGGTAACTACTGAGATATAGAACCCTTAAAAACAACAATAATAACAACAACAACAATAAAATATTATTTTAATTTTTGATTAATCTACTGGTTATTTTCTCAATTAATCTTAAAAAAAAAGAAAAATCTCAGAGTGCAGGGCAGCATCTTCACTCCTATACCCAAAGATATTCATTTGCAATGATTTAACAGTTTTTGCTTTTGAGTTTTTGCGTCAAAAAATAACTTGATTATAATAAAAAAAGTTGCAGATTAATTTTCTGTTGATCGACTCTATCTGACCTGAATATTGATAATAGTCATCTTTTATATAAAAAAGACTTTATATGTTCACTGTCATGGCTGCACTACATTCAGTTTTATGTTTCCATGTTTATGACCCATAAGCAATTAATCAGCATTTTCACCTTTGTAATGTTGTTATTCATTTAACATGCCAATAAACAGACAAAACGTCTGTAACGTCACGTCTGTCAGTTCCACCAGGTTTTGTAATCATTACTTTACTTCTTGTACATGCATGAGCTGGAATTGGCCGTCAAAGATTTCCAGGAAGTAAAATTGATTTCATTGGGTTTAAAAGTTCATATTCCTCCGCTAATGTCACAATCATCTAAACAGGATCCATTTTTATGACCCAGGGCTTTTGGCTTCATGATTCATCCCTTGTTTAGCTTGTTTATGAGAAACCTGATATGTTTTCTGTAACCTAAAGCAACATCGGTGGGTAATTTTCCTTCTTGTCATGCAACTGGTTTTATCTGGGTATAATTATTAACAAAGCAGATTCTTTTTATAGTTCTTACATTGTCTGTAGAGATTACAGCAGACCTACGGTTTTATTATCATCATTATTACTGATGATTCTTCTTCTGTTATTAGAGAGACTCTCATTTAAAGATGTTATTGACTCATAATTGTGTTGTACTGTATAACACTGTGAGGAGACTTTTATGAATCTAAAATACAAATGGCAAATTTTCCACATTTATTCCAATATTTAGACAAAAAGTAGATTTAAGTGAAGTTTTAGTGAAAATCTTTATATCTTTATATTTATTGCTGTGTAGCACCTGAAAGAAGCCACAAGGTGTCATCCTAAACACTGAGAAACACCCTCTCGCTGCTTCCTCTGTGGGAACACAGTAATTCAAACCAATTCAATCCTGTGCTCATAAATTATCAAACATGTGTTCCTTGTATGAAGTGGTGGAATATAACTAAGTACATTTACTCTACTAATTAGGCCTATGTTACTATAACTATTTACATTTTATGTGACTTTATACTTGTACTCTACTACAACCCTGAGCAAAATACTGTATTTTGACTCCACTTCACTTATTTGCCAGCTTTAGTTACTCATTAAGATTTCACATACAAAACATAGGATGAAATAAAATTAACTCAACATCAACCAGCTTCAACCTAAAATGTTATTTACACATTAGTGCATCAGTTAACACTCACAGGGGCTATTTTTCTGTATAATAAGTAATTTTGCTGATAATACTAACATTATTCTACTTCCTGACTGACATTTCTAATGCAGAAGTTTTACTTGTGATTTAAGGTTGCTATTTTAACATCTGGCCAGGGGCAACAGATAAGTATTCTCGGCTAACTCTGGTTCCTTTACAGTTCATTTTTTTTCTGTTGGTTCAAGAGCATTGTCCCTGCCAAATGAATAAATAAATGAAGTGAAAATAATGGAGTGTTTACTTTTACTTAAGTAAATGATCTGAATACTTAGTGTCTGTAGGTTAAGTGCTTTGCTGAATTGCACATCAGTCAATCTTTCACTTTGTCGACTCACATCTGTCAATCTGAGGTTTCCAAGCAGCAGTATTTACATACATTTATGAGTTAGTAGAGTGTAATCTGCTTATAAACTTAGTTTTTGTTTAACTAAGCACAATATAAATCAAATTAAATTCTAAATTAAAGTCTAAATTAATCCATTTGTCTGTAATCTGACAGTTTTTGCTCCAAGCTAATTTACAGTAAACCATCAAATAGTTAGAGTAATTAGGGTAATCATCTGTGTAGTGTGATCCACATTTATCTTTGTACTTGACTACAGTTGGGTGATCGTTACACAATCATTCATCACCTCTCTCTCTCTCTCTGTTATCACACTTTGTAAACATTCCTGTCTGTGCCAGATGTTACGAGCAGCCTTTGGTCATCTGAAGGCAACACGTCGTCTACCGTCTGATCCCGGGTGATACTTTAGGTCACCTTCTTCGTTTTTCATGGGCGTTAAGCAGGACAAATGTGAGACTCATGTTTCGTCCCACAAGGTTAGGGCCATTGACCTCCAGGGCTGACGCACTGCAGCAGAGCAGTCACTGTGCAGTTACCTGTCATAAATCTTTATCTCCTTGAATTATTACTCGGCCTCTCCATCACGGGACTCCCCTTTCCAATCTCAAAATGATAGATGTGAATTAGTGCACCCAGGTGGAGCAGAACTGAGCTAATAAAGCACAATCAGACAAATACTGGAGAATACACTGGCTCCACTTATATCAACATCCAAAATTATTACCTAAACGCTTTATTGATTTGTTATGATTTTAATTATCATGGCCTATTTGATAAATTAAGGGCTGGTCAACACAAATGTTTCTTTAGGTCACTCTGAATGATTTTATTGAAGTAGGCCAAAATGTCATTTGAATAATTGAAGAATTTTTAGGAACAAAGTCCTTGTGCCATGAACTCTCGATAAGGATCACATGATTTTCTTTTAAAGTCAATAATAAGGAAAATATAAGAGAGAATCTGTTAATGTGTAACATAGTTTTATATTTTCCAGAAACATTTAACATCAATTAGAGCTACATCCATAAACAGACATTAAAACCTGAGGAAATGCCATTCTTAAAGTTTATATATGCAGAGATCTCAGATATTCATACATACATAGACAACAAATGTCATGAAAAGACCAAAACCAAGCCTGTCGTTCAATATTATCTGACTTTCCTAGGGAAAATACATCAATTAAATCATTAAATTAATTTTAAAATGGCTCAGTAATTTCCTAAAACAGCTGGGAACTGTAGTTTTTAGCAAATGTTACCCAAAAGGGAGTATACAGTGTATTTTGGGGGACTGTTTTCATTCGCAGATTTGATGCAACAGGACAATACATGTGGGATCAAATCAAAATAAACTACGGTGCATGTGTTCATAGTAAGGAAAGAACATATCCCTCAGTGTAATGGTGTAGCACACTGATGTGTTTCTAACAGTTTTTAGACAACAGTGGAGCTCTAAGGCACAGAGAAATGAGCTGCATCAGTAGGATCAATTCATTTGTTTTGGGATTTATTGACAGTTAGAAAAATATAGACTATCAGACTTATCAATTAAAAGAACAATTGAGGAAATAAATAGGACACATTTCCTGTTATATATATATAACAGGAAATGTATATTCAAGCTAATTCAAGTGCAATTTGAGACAGTTTGTCATTAAATATATGGGATGACATCTGAGATTTTCAGCCAGGAAACTGGAAACAGGAAATAAAAATTTTATGCAGAATGACTTCCCAAACATGCACCTTCTGAGGTGTCAACACACTGTGTCGGGATGCCCGAGCCCCCATCACTCCCAGTAAGAAGCAGGATGCGTCCGCCCGTCTGTCCTTTATCCTCACCAGTGCTGAGAGAGCAGATGGAGCACCTTGCATGATTTGTTTACCCTGTGCCAAGAATATGTTGCTAATGTGTTAAAATGCATCCTCCCCTTTTTCTGAAGATGTTTAGCTTTTTTGGTTTCATCAAATCAGCACAAAGAAGCAATAAAAGTAATGCAAAAGTCATGTCTGAACATTCTTGGTCAGCAAAGTCAGGGCACAGAATCAATGGCTAAAGTAATAGTGTAGGTGAGCTCAGCTGAACTTTAATCAATATCAAACACACGAGGATTGCTTTGCCACTCAATATTACACCTGCTGTGCTCCAAAGTAGCACTGTGCTCGCACTTTGATCAAAAATGTGATGGCAAGGTCACCGTAGCGGTGATCCAGCCTGATGCCACCGTGTGGTCTGTCCTGCATCCTGAAGAGTCACTGGAAGAAACAAGAGACTTTGAAGGGATTCAATACAAGCACAAGATGCCCAGCTCCAAGTGACTTTGCCCTCTGGAGGGAATGAACTACAGTACAGAGTCTGCTGTATGTGCAGCTCTGTATTTGGCTTGTAACGTGTCTGCTGACAAAACAGTAACCCAATCTACTGATATGAGACTGGCTGTCTGAGCTTTCATGTGAGACCCATCCATTGTTTCCCTTGAAGCAGTGGGACGCAGCTTGTCACCAACTTGCAGAGTAAAAGGGAAGAACAGAGTCATGCAACGGTGATATTTTTAGATCCATTAAGGGTTGCAGCACAGACTGCTGTGTCACACTGATTGGACCATCTGCTGGTCTTTGAATGGATTTCTTTGGGTGAATCTTTATCAAAGGCGGGATGGATGTGATCTCTTCGTGGAACACCCGATGAATTATAAATGACAGCCTCACATTGTCTTTGACCTTGCGAGAGCCACCTGTCTGTTAAATGCTAAAATGCTATCAGGCCTCGTCTTCGGGATATCACTGTTCAATCAGTGATCAGCCGGGCAGAAGGGCAGCTCGCTGACCTGACTGTTAACTATTGACAAGACTGACAGATCTGTAAAAACAAAACCAGTGTGTCTCAACAGGAAATGACTTAACAGCTTCATCTTACTGAGGCAGCTCAGAAAATCTAAAATCACATGCATGACACATACAAAATGTGCACAGATCAGACTTACGTAATGTTTAAACTTATCAACCGAGTGTTTGTCCTTGATGTGACTTTATGGGACAGTAAAGCATCAAGTGAAACAGCCAGCTTCTAGCCTTGGAGGTCAAGATAGATAATCTTATAAAAGATTAATTTGGTCTGCATATTTAATTTGGTGCTTTTGCCTTAGAAGCTATCCCAGTCCAAGGCATTGTCGGGCACACAGCACTAGAACTTCTCCATCTAGTGAAGAGCTGAAAGATGTTTGTATTCCACAGTGTTGACTGATATCGCACACAACAAAACAAAAACTCCTCAATATTTTTCCGTCTGTTGCATTTTCACGCAATTTGATTATCCCTCCTGATCTTCCTACCTATTTTTAGCCAGGCTGTATCATTTTCTTCATTGGATAACAGGCTTATTACTGAACACACAGCAGAAACGTCTGCTCCTCCAGGCTGTCATCTCCACCATGACACCAGATATTTGGAAAAAAAAAAAAAAAAAAAAAAAAAAATGAACCCAGCCATTTTTTCATGTTGTGAAGTGACACGCTCTTATAGGCACTGGGATTGAGAGATATATAGAGAGACAGAGAGGGAGGGATGCCATCATGATATCAGTACTGAGAACCAGCAGCGAGAAGGCGTTAATAACAGCTAACATAAGGTGATAATGAGTATTCAGCCCTGAAGCCATACACTGACACTCACACCTCCATTCATCAGGATTACTGTTAAACACGGGAAAAAAAGTTTCAAAACTTTAAAGATCCCCTTCAGACATATTTTAAGACCTATAAAAGAACTCTGCACTGAATGATCATTTGTGTCTGATGTGGTTTTTCCACAAAAAATGTGCAATTACCTCATTAAAAATTCTTAAAATGACATCTACTCCTTCTCCCTCATTGAAAAATCCTGAATCTATGGATATGAAAATGTTTTTAGTTTCAAAGTTTTTAAGTCCTGGACAGAAGATGTCGCTTACTTCACTGAAAAGTCCATTCTTTCCACGTCACATGTGTGTAAGTTGCATACTGGACCACGATTGGCTTCCAGACTAGTGATGTCACAAATCCTGCAAATGTGAAAACAGCCCTCTAGTGTCAAACTCTGGACATACATCATTCTGCACAGTGAAGCTCAAACATCCAACTGAAGTAACAAAACGACAAACATATTTTTGTGCGTACTTTAAATTTGTGCAATGTAATGATGTCACAGATGCAGTTTATCCCAGGAATTCATCAGCAGGAAACTTCACTCAGTTAGGATACATGTTTAATGAAAGGCACTCTTTACAGAATAATTAAAACATAGCAAATTATGACACCATATACTGTACAATGCTGACACATACAGTAACAGTGCTCAAACCATAAGTGCTTCATAACATAGTAAAGTGCTGAGTACCCACGTGACTAACTGATGTCACCTTTGCATTTAATTGCATTTCGTTTTCATTAATTACAAGTATTGCTCTTTCCACGAGTGAAAAACACAACACGTTTGTTTCTGTTTTCCACCCATATATCATCGTTATTGCATATCGTAGGATTATTAGAAAGGCATTGATCGAGTTACAACTACACCCACTGCCATTTCTATACAAGCTGTATTTATATGTATAATAAACTCACATACAGTACATTCTCAAGATTGAAATGTGGCATGCATATACAGTATAGTACTGATTCATGTTTTCCTGGTGAGACACAAACGTGTACTTTCCGTCATTTGTTGTCATATTTGTTTAAAATCCAATTGGCTTTTCTCTATGACATGGAATACAACAATTATCACTATATGATTAAAATGCTATATTATATTTAGCTACAATAAATATGTCAAACTTTCAGTTACTGAGAGTAAGAGTTAAACCTCATTTCAGCAAACTAAGCCATGCAATAAAAATGACAGAACAAATGTAAATGGAGAAACGTTCAAATATAAGAGTGCAAAGTTGCTTTCGTCCTCTCTGTCTCCTCTTTTATCTCAGTCTGATCACAAATATATATATCTCATCTCACATTTCAATACACTCAAATAAATATGTTTTCCCTGCCAACAGCTGATGGTGAAAGCTCCAAAAGTGCTTAAGAGATATGTGGAAAAAAAACTTTCAGTGCAATGACATGATATGGTTTTTAAAGGGTAAATTCACATTATAATGTTAGAAGTTGATAGCATGTACAGCTAAATCAGCATAATCTGGTGCAAAATGCCATGTAATAAAAAAATAACAGGTGACTTTAATAACAGAATCTGTTGCATGCAACTACTGCATGTGCTATAATAAGTTATACAGTCAATATGAAGCAGTTTCATGGTTTGATTTATATTTTGCAGCCTATCTACAAGACTAATAGCGGACATGCAAAAGTGCCAACTATTCATCATACAGATATTGTTACGCTGCGTCTTTTGGAAGAAGTGCTGCAGGCTGAGCATTCACAACTATAGATTCGCTGATAAGACAATGTGTGCGCTGCGGTCCTCTTGCCTTACACTGGACACATTCGCCTGCCCTTGAAAGTCATGCCAAGTTCTATCTCGATTTGCTGAATATGACAAAGTGTAGACTAACATGGAACTGTGATGTAATATGAGCTCAGAGTGTACTTCCGGTTTAAATGCTACGATTATCAAACCCGGTATTGGTTTCTTTTTCTTCTGTGGGATAAAGTCACAGACTGCAAGGACAGTTGGGTCAAATTCACAACTTTCTTTGCCTTTCACTTCTATATTTACTCAAACTATCAGTATTTTCAAGGTGAGATGTTTGTCTTTGCTACAAAAGAGCCATTTTTCTTCAAATTGCACCGGATGGAAGATAATTTAATTATACCTTTCAGTTCTGTTCCTCAAAGTTAACTGACATAATGGTTGCTGAGTTGTGTTAATTGCACTTTGACACATTCACAAGTAGACAGACGACTCGTGTAAAGGCTGTCTCACCACACAGTGCCTCTTAATACTGTAGTAATGTGCACAAATGCTGCCATGTTTGGAGTACAAAATAGTGAGAAAGATATCACCCACTGCCTCTCACTCCAGGATATGTTTGATTTATCCGTACGTTTATTCATGCCCTTGATATAAATACTGTTGTTTTTCTATCAGTGCATGCCATTTTTCTCATTCTGCCAGGTACCGTTACTTTTGTTCAGCGAAGGTGTGCTTCCGTACTTGTTTGCAGCTGACATTTTCTGGGCAGCCTCTGCAGCTGCATCCATCACCTGTTTCTCCTCCTGCTCAGTCTCACGGTGGTAAAAATAGTTAAAGTTGGAGACGATGACAGGGACAGGCAAGGCAATGGTCAGGACACCAGCAATGGCACAGAGGGTGCCGACCATTTTGCCTCCCATTGTGATGGGGCACATGTCTCCGTATCCCACAGTGGTCATCGTCACCACAGCCCACCAGAAGCCGTCAGGGATGCTAACAAACTGTGTCTGGGGCTCATCCACTTCTGCAAAGTAGATGGCACTTGAGAATAGGATGACTCCTATGAAAAGGAAGAAGATGAGCAACCCAAGTTCCCGCATACTGGCTTTCAAGGTCTGCCCCAAGATCTGAAGCCCTTTCGAGTGTCGAGAGAGCTTGAAAATTCGGAAAACTCTCACGAGTCGGATGATCCTTAGGATTGCCAGGGACATGTTCTGACCAGAGTTCACATCATCATCAGGGGTCGTAGCCAGCTCTGTTCCCAGGGTTACAAAGTAGGGAATTATAGAGACTATGTCAATGATATTCATGATGTTATTGAAGAAGTCACTTTTGCTGGGGCAGACCACAAAACGGACACCGACTTCAAAGCAGAACCAAATGATGCAAATAGTCTCCACAATGAAAAACGGGTCTGTGATATACGCCATCAAGTCTTTTGCGGCAGGATGAGGGGCAGAACCGTCTTGGGTCCCGTTGATAATTTGGGTTACGCCTGGGACAAAGTCATTGTCCTCCCTGAACTCTGGCAGAGTCTCTAGGCAGAAGATGAAGATGGAAATGACGATGACAAACACAGAAACCAAAGCTACAGATTTGGCTGCACTGGAGCTCTCTGGGTACTCAAACAGGAGCCAGAATTGTCGTTGGAGTTCGTTGGTGGGCAAAAGAACCTCTGGCTCTTTGATAAACCCTTCATCTTCACGGAACTGCTCCATTGCTTCATGACCCAACTCATAGAAAACAATTTCATTTGCAAAAACATCTAAGGGAACATTGGCCGGTCTGCGGATTCTCCCCCCTGACTGATAGTAGTACAGAATACCATCAAAGGATGGTCGGTTTCTGTCAAAAAAGTACTCGTTTCTCATTGGGTCAAAGTAGCTTATCCTCTTCATGGGGTCACCGAGCAGCGTCTCGGGGAACCTATTCAGGGTGCTGAGCTGGGTCTCGAACATCAGGCCTGAAATGTTGATGACAACCTTCTCATCTTTTTCTTCCATGCATTGCTTTTCAAACAAATCTTCATTCTCATAGCAATCCTTCACCATCTTACTGAAGACGCTGTCAGTGGGAGACTCACTGTTGATCAGGAGCTTCAGATTAGAGATCAAACTGCCGCTGCTGGAATTCGCTTTGGTGGTCAGAGTTGGGGGAGTGGAGGGTGACAACCCCTCTTGACCAGAATGATGCCTACGTCGTCCTCTGTGAGGCGACTGATGAGGAGACGTCAGACGGCGAGTTAAAAGATTCTGATCCGGGGCTTCTGAGGGGGGTGAGGTCGGGTACCCAGAGTCATTCGGGTCACCCAGGTTGATACCGACATCATCCATGTTCTCAAAATTAACCAGAGGCACCTCCATCACCGTCCTTGTTGCTATCCACAGCCTTGTCTATCAGCCTGGTTTGGCTGCAGGAGACAGAGGGGACACCACAACCAGTGCCACGCTGAATCCTGCCAGGGTCTCCCTCCTCCTGGTTATCATTCAGGCAGCTGTATGCTACTTTTTGATTCAGTCATCTGTGTAATCTGTAAAAGAGGGAGTAAAAAAAAAAAAAAAGCAAAGTTGTGTTATCTTTTGTTAAATGGTGCAATATAGTTCTGTTGGTAAAGAGATTTTTCTGTCAGCTCCTGTTTGCATCAGCAGAGAACCTGCCATCTTATACTGTGCCTGTACTGTTATTTTTTCCCCCCTCAGTTCTCTCTCCTGACCTAAACGAAAGCACAAACTCAGCAGGTTCGGCTGTCAAAGTGCTTACACGAGGTATGGATAGTATTATTGCTGATCATTTGCTAGAAAAGCTGAACATGTTTCAGTTCCTTGTGGAAAATCTCTGAACCTTCGTTTACGACTGAAAGCAGAAACTCATCAAAACTGAAACGCATTTTCCTCTTCTTAATATTTAAACGTTTCAACAAACATCAGTCTCTAACTACAGACTCCAGTCTATCAGCATCACGTTTACTTTATCTCTAAATAGCCATTCATCATTCCGTTTGTCTGGTTCGGAAAGGTAACCAAATCCTAACACACACTTTTAAGCTGCAACCTCTGTGTCCACTTGACACCGAGGGCCCTTCGCACTCAGGGAGACTCATCTGGCTCTATTTCCACTTGCATTGTAGTAGCTAAAGTAACAGTCCAGGATATAGAATTGAATCTTCTTATGTAAGGACATCGTGATAGGGCCTGTGCAAAAAATAAGTGTATTGATTGCATCGTGTCTGCAAAGAGGGGTTACTAAGTCCAAGAGAAAGGACAGATGCAGATGCAGATGCATAGAACTGAAAAGTGCGATTAAGTATACATCCTTGCATCTTAGGCACTTTTAATTGCTTCTGAAAGCCAATTCTTTTTATTTAAGAATGGCTTTTTGCTGCTTAAATCTTAAATCTGAATGAACTTTTCACACTGAGCTGACATTGAAAGCCACAACATAAACAGCGACATCATTACCCTAATCAGATCGTAACCTCAAAGCACTTACAAACACATGCCGATAAACGGTGAATTAAAAAAGTTTAAATCCAGCTGTGTGCAGATGTCCGCACCACTTACCCGAGTCCTTGGTTCTATAGAAGTGGTCGTGCCCTCTCTATCCTGCCTGGCAGCTCCGCTCTGCTCCCCCTTCCTCCCTTCACCCTCTCCCTCATCCAGACTCACAATCAAGAGTGTCTCTAGCTCTATTAAAGCTCCCATTGGGTAATTTAACACCCTATACGAAACCAGAGATGCCAGAGGTACCCACACACACACTCACAAACATACACATGCGCGCACACAAACAGACAAACACACACGCGCAAACAACTCACTGTATTTTGAATGTGGGGGTCACCTGGCTTTGTTCTCCCTGTTCCCTCCTCCGTCAGTGGGATAAGTGAGGACGTCTAGGTAGCTCTCTGATAGGAGATTTACTCTGCAGGAGCCAATCGCTGTTTGACGTGGCGAAGGGAGAGTGGGACCCATTCTTTCCCCCCTTTCCTGCAGAGTAAGCATCCACATGCAGGATCATCCAATCCACCCTAACCTTGGGGATTACTGTATTCTTCACCCGTTACAGTACTTGTCATAGCTCTCAATACCTGCAGCAGCACACATCTGCTCAGGGGTTTCAGCTTTCTCTTGTTTACGTCCTTAGTGATAAATGCTGTCATTTCATGTCATATCAGTATTCTATGAAATCATATTGATTTTTAACTGTCATAGATGTTTTCCAAATGTTTCCTGAAATCTCCTGCCAACCTTTCAAGAATTAGGCAGTACATTACAATCAATTTTATTGATACAGTAAATACTTGAATTTTTCACAGGGGTAATTTATATTGGGCACATTTCCCCTTGAGGTGTTCGGTATAGATTTGTGAGAGGTTTTATTAGGTTGAGAAAGAGTAAAAACAGTCCTTTTCCAAGAAAATCCTGTATATGGGTTTGTTTTTTTCATTTCTGTAGTCCCTGCCAGCTCAAGCACCTTTGTGCCAGCAGTAGAGGGTTTGTCAGATTTATAAAGTAGCTTTATGGCTTTGAAGAAACGTGACAAACTTAATTAAAAGGTAAAAATTCCTATTAAAGAAAGGCAACAGTTCCTTTATTTAGCGCTGCTGATTTCTCTCGGGGAGCAAGAACTTTAATCAAAGTTAATCTTGTACTTTTTCAGAAGGGCGGCCAATTTGGCAACATAGGTTGAATATTGTGTTACCTAGAGAACCAGTTAACTGCAGTCAGAAATCATTCCCTCATCTCACTCTCGTTGTGCTGCAGCCAGGAGCTGGCTGTCTGCTGGTCCCCTGTAACATTGCAGCGTGAGCAGCACCACTGCAGGCTCGGGCACACGGCTTCAAGGTCATAGGAAACTGTTTCAAGACTTTACAAGCTGACGGTTTGCTATACATCATCGGACACAGTCAGCTATAGGAATCCTCATGATGTGTGCTCATGGGAACATTACGCACATGTACATCTATAAATATGAACCCGTACACATACAGTACACAGTATAAGGACGCAGGGACGAGCATGGGCACACACACAAACATCACTCAGCTGACTCAACATCCTCGATATACAGGGATCTTTCTCTTGTGTGATCCTGCAATGTCCTGCACGTGTCATTGAGAACGCAGTAAGCTGAGGCATGACCTGCCACTTAAACACTTCATAATAGAATTTGCTACAGGCAAAGAGAGACAGGAAGATGGACAGCGAGGGGGCGACCATAGACCGGACTGAGAGGGTAAATAATCGATTCATTCCCCCAGCAAAACGATTTGTGTCAGTAAAAGTGAGAAAGGGGGGGTAAACGGGTGAGATATGAGCTTCATGAGATGGACTGCAGCCACTGCAGTGTCACTCGCCTCAGGAGTCCTGACAGGGTACCAGAGGGATAACGCCCCTCCCTCTGTCCTTCCACGCAGTACTTGATCTATCATCCATCCCTCCTCCCTTCCCTTGATGACACTGTCACCTTACCCGTTAACAGACTGTGTTGACAAAGCAATTTCTCCATCAGCATACTTGTGTGTGAACTATACTGACGCTGCACAGGTATAAACACCTACCGCACCTTTATAGAGCTTGACTTTGAGCCACGGATGCCTGATAGGAATAGTAACTGTTTTTGAGAAAACAAAAATGTGTGTATTGCCGTATTGCTCTTATTTTGATGTTTCTTTTCCTCCAGATGTGTTCCAGAAATAAATTAAATGAATGCACATGGATATTAATTTTAAACCATGATGTCTGTAGATGCCAGCTGGGTTGGATATGACAAAGTAACAAAAGCTGTGGGCTACTCATCTGGTGCACATGATCTAAGTAATTCTATCTGAAAAGCTAATATGCTCATCCATTAAGGGTGACAGGATTTCAAAGTGCATGTCAGGTAGCAAGGATTATGTATTCCAGCCTAGTAATCTTATAGCAGTTGTAAAAGCAGCTGGTTATTCTAGTCTAGTAATCCTAGATATTGCAGCAGAGGTTCTTCTCATTGCAAATAACCTACAAGGTTGGGTCAGGAGCACATCTACAAGGGCATCGACAGCTACAGTATATCAGCCTCCAAACAGCTCAAAATGTAGTGTTAGCTAAGATAAAGTGGCATCCAAAACCTCACAGAGTGCCACAAGTGCATATAGATTTAGTGTCAGTGGCCTTAAGTAAGATGAGTTTCTCAGTCTCAGGTTTGAGACCCCCTTGTGGGTTCATTTCATATGTAGTCAGGGTCACATCTTAACGTTCTGGAAATAGGCCACTATAAACAGCCTTATTGCAAAAAAGTGTGTCACGTATTACAAATCCTTAAAAGACATGTTAACAATCCCCTCCAGGCATGTTTTATGACACGAATACTCAGTTTTAAATAATAATTGCATCTAACACCGTTTCCCCCATAAAAAAGTTAAATTAACAATTTAAAATTCCTTAAAATTACTCCTTCTCCCTCATTGAAAAGGGCTGGTTGCAAATTTGCTATATGTCCTCTACTTCTATTCTCAGTGCATGTGCACTGGACATTTCAAGTTGCATATTCGACCACCACTGGCTTCCACGCTAGTTGTGATGTAACAAAATTATCTTGTATATACATACATGTGTTAAACTCAGATTAAGGTGTGCACTGAGAAACAATCCCCCTTCAGCAGATGAATATGAAAACAGCCTTCTAGTGTTGAAGTCATACATATATCATTCTGCATAATGACGATCAAACGTCCAAGTGAATTGACAATAAGCGAATCATATTTTTGACTTGATGGGGACATTTTTGATGGAATAATAGCTATCGAAGTAATTTTTCTGTCCTCCGTGGGTGAACACTTCCCTTTTGTTTGGACTGAGGATTTGGTCTAGCTGATAGCTGATAGAGACGCCTGTGCTGACTGTGAGGGCTGCTACTTCACTAAGGAGATTATGCAACACAGGAGATGAGCCCGGAGAATCACCCTCATAGATGAACAGTGTGGACTAAATACTACAGACTTAATTGAAATGTCTGGATTGTTTCCAGCACCACTAATCAAAAGACAAGTGCTAATCTTGGATGACTCTTTGGACCTTTCACGGTAGGGGAGGAGGCGAGTGTTCACAGCAAACCAATCACAGTCAGCCACAACATTTAACACAGCAATCCTCAGTGGTTTAAACTCACTGATTAAATTACACTTTCTGACCAAGTTATATTTATTTCTCTGCCCTTCTACTGCTGTTAGAGCCCAAAACACTACTTTAGTATCAACTGATAAATGCTATAAATGTATAACCCTCTGTTGATTCCTTCAAAGAAACACACACACAGAAAACGCACAGTGGGGGAGAAATATCTTCCAACAACAACAAAAACAACAACACAGGGGAGGCTGAATGCCATACATCAACATGGCTCACCGTTGGACAGGGAGGTTCCATAGCTGCGGGCGCTCCAAGCTCATCCAAAGCCTCCTGAGTTACACAGAGCCTCCTCCTCATGTCCCCATATGGCCCGTTGTAGTGTACAAAACATTATGATGAGGAGAAATTAGCTGTGAGATTCATGCAAGTGAAACATGGCTGCATTTCTAAATATTTATCTATGATGATAAGACAAAAAAAAAAAAAAAGACATAAAAACATCAGCATTGTAACTCTAAAGACGTAAACTATGACTGCTAGCAATGAAAACCACTATCACCATGACTACACAAAAAATAACAGTAATCAAAATAATCATCAGCAGCACTTTGTTAGTTTTATTAATTTAATTTAACAGTATCTGTTTAAAAACAACAGTATTTTTTAAATTTGTCTTCTTTAACTTTCAGCATTGTATTACTTAGCCTAATAACACTGTATTGTACTAGTCATTAAATTAAAAACATTAAATTGTATTTACCTTGTTATCCAGCGGTGAAAGAAGCTTGTCTAAACTCACTCACGCATCCTCTTAGATTAAATATCCGGCCAGACACTGGCACTGAGTCTTAAGGAGCGGCTGTAAATCTCTCTAAAGCGTGATGTTTTGACAGAAGGCAGGGCAGTTACAGTTAAATACTCCATAAACAAGACAGATGTTTCCAACAACAACACAGTTTGGAACGATTTGGTTACACGCAAATAAACAAATTCTCTTAATTCTCCCTGTCTGCATTGTGGGGTTTTTTTTTGTTTTTTTGTTGTTGCACCTATTCTTAGGACGTATCAAATAGTGCAGCAACATACAGTAGAGCCTCGACACAATAGATGTCACGTGAAACCTGTAAATTCTTTTGTTATTTCTGAATAGAAGCCTGTTCCTTTCACCTGTCTGTTTGTCCCCCTGTCAGTGTAACGTGCCAGAAACTTAAGTTAACTTCTGTTTGTGCAGCATGGGGCTCATTTTTCTCATCGCTAGTGAAGTCCTGAACCTGTCCGTCTGCCTGCCAGGTGCTCTTGTTTGACTCTCGATCATATTTCACTCTCATGCGTAGGATTCACTGGTCACATGCCAGTTTTTCACTGTGTGTTCACCTCTCTGCCCTTTCTATTGTTCATTTACTCTTTGTTGAAAGTTAGTGGAGGTTGATAGATTGAATACATCATTTTTTAAACAGTAAAAGTTTCCTAGACTTGCATCCTTTTCAGTGTGGAGCAGATCATCACATTGATGCAGTTTGTTTAGTCCACCATGACATGTATATTACTGGCTAGCACAAAATTATGAAGTTTTGAGTGCTAATATAAGTATGATTCATAACATATCATATATCAGGACAGTTCAGGTCAATAACAACTTCATCATCTAGAAATAAGCTGAGAAACCCAGTTGAAAGTGCTGATGTGGGACTTTCACACAGTATCTCATTTATGTCTGTGAATAATTCATATTTTCAGTGATTTAAGTGTCATTCAAAGAAAACCAAGTTGGGATAAAATCACTTTACATGTAAATAGACTGTATTATAAATGCATTTCTTACATTTGTTTGCTGCATTCGCGTGTACGAATAGTGAAACAATATTTTGTACAAGTTCTTTACGTGTCTTGCCAAAATCAGCGTCTACATTACTCTTGATAATCCACAAAACAAATGGAGCTACTTTACATCAAAAAACAGTCAGACATCTGTGAATTATTAGGACAGAGAAAAATGTTTCTATTACACAACATTATTTTATTTTATTTTTTTACTTTTACTTGACTTTTAGCGTTTCTCTTGTGAAATACTGACTGAATAATTCAACTCTTCAGGCTGCTAAAAATCGTTCTTATTATTTTCAAAAGGTAGTTGCACAACACCTCCAATTCTTTGTGCAATCAAAGGATGAAATTAAAATGTGCAAGGCAGGATTATCATTAGGTAAACACAGTCCAGGAATAACTGATTATATTTGTGGTTGATGATATTGCCAGGCCAATATCCAATATTTGTTCAAATATGAACATAGTAAACTACTAATCATTTTATCCCTAATAAAGATAATTAACATTCAGTGTATAAATTCTACATAATGCAGTCTCTTGTCATTTGAGGCCAATATCCTTATCACAGGATTGCAGCTTTAAAAACCCACACAATACCCATCGTGGAATTCCCTGCTGCTAATATACTCTCCTGGAACACCATTTCTTGCCGGCTTATAAAATATTTCTGCACCAAAGCCATGTGCTGACTCCTCGTGAGGTCTCTGGTTCCCTTGTTCAGCCTCCATGTATTTAGTACGTGCAGGAATCAGATACCCCGTGCGTCTGTGTCTCAAAGGTGCTGAAAAGCCCTGATCACTGCCATGTTACTGGGGACAGACGGACAGGTATTCACCTCTAAACACTGGGTGTCTTCTAGTCGGCCATTGTTGCTGCTGTGTGGCTGCATGGTTTGCTGCTACGGGAGAATAGACAGGCTATAAATCTTTAACATCCCAGAAGTGATAGTAGCAATATTTTCACACTTTAGTATGGTTCCAATAAAAAACAAATGGGCTAATGGTGTTTTATTGATAAACTCACTGTGTTCACAGCTGCCTCTGTTCCTGTATAAATCACAGAACAACATGTATCCTCTATATTCTGTGTTTGAAATATTATTTCATCCCACTGTGTGTAAAGTCTGTAGAGGTATGAATAGCATACATGATATAACATGATTTCTTTAAGGCACTTTTCACCTCCGAGAGGTTTCTACTGGATCACTCTCTTTGATCATACATGAATAATATATAAAGGCGAGCTGCTAAACCGCCCTCACTGTCTCTCCTCCTGCAC